>NC_052147.1:202470976-203153893 GCF_902713615.1 Scyliorhinus canicula
ATTCAACTTCTCCAACTGTAGAAAAACAACAGGTCCTTAGCCCACTACTATACTTCCTGTACACAAACGACTGTGTCGCAAAATATGGCTCCAACTTGATCTACACGTTTGCTGATGACACGACCTAAGTGGATCGGATCTTGAACAACGATGAGTCGGAGTACAGGAGGAAGATAGAGATTCTAGTGTCATGGTGTAACGACAACAATCTCTGCATCACAGCCTGGTATGACAACTGCTCGGCCCAAGACTGTAAGAAACTACAGAGAGTTGTGAACACAGCCCAGTCCATCATGTGAAACTGCCTTCCATCCATTGACTCTGTTCACACGTCCTGCTGCCTTGGGAAAGCAGGCAGTATAATGAAAGATCCCTCTCTCCCGGGTTATTCTCTCGTCCAACCTCTTCCATCAGGCAGGAGATACAAAAGTCTGAGAACACGCACTAACGGGTTCAAAAACAGCTTCTTCCCTGCTGTTACCAGACTCCTGAATGGCTCTCTTATGGACCGAACTGATCTCTTCACACATCTTCTCTTTTTAAAAAAAATTTAGATTACCCAATTATTTTTTCCAATTAAGGGGCAATTTACGTGGCCAATCCACCTACTCTGCACATTTTTGGGTTGTGGGGGCGAAACCCACGGAGACAGGGGGAGAATGTGCAAACTCCACACGGACAGTGACCCAGAGCCGGGATCGAACCTGGGACCTCAGCGCCGTGAGGCGGTTGTGCTAACCACTAGGCCACCATGCTGCCCTTCCCACATCTTCTCTACTGAGTAGTACTATACTCCATGGGCGTGATTCTCCGAAACCGGGAGAAATCGTGAGGCTGGCGTCAAAAACGGGCGGGTTTGATGCCAGCCTCCGCCCCCCCGACCGGGAACCGATTCTGGTCCCCGGTCGGGGCTAGCATGCCGCGGCCGTGAACTCCGGCATCGCGGGCTTAACGAATTTCGTTAAGCCCGCTTGCCAGAGTTTGCGACGGCTGACGCGTCACATGACGTCAGCCGCGCATGCGCGGATGACGTCATCGTGCATTTGCGCGAAACCCACGCATGCGCGGGCCGGGGTGCCCCTCAGCCGCCCCGCGAATGGATACAGCGGGGCGGCGGAAGGACAAAGAGTGCGCGGGGTAAGTACCCGCTGCATCGATCGCGGGCCCATGGCACCCTTGGCACGGCTGTGGTACTGCCGTGCCAATCGGTGCCATGGTTCCCAAGATCGCAACTTTATGGCCGTTTTTACGAACGGTCAGACCAGGTGTGTTTGACGTTCCTAAAAACGGTCGTAAAGGGCTTGTACTTCGGGCCATCGGCCAGCTGAGAATCGCTGCTCGCCGTAAAAAAACGGCGGGCAGCGATTCGTGTCGGGAGGCGGGCGTGGGAGGGGGGGGAGAGAATAGCGGGAGGGCGTCAGACCAGCGTGGCCGTAAAAAATTACGGACCCCGCTATTCTCCGCACCGTCGTGAGTGCGGAGAATCGCCCCCCATATGCTTCACCAGATGCCTGTGCCTATGTATTTACATTGTGTATTTATGTATGTCCTATGTTTTTTTCATGTATGGAACGATCTGGATTGTACGCAGAGCTGTACTTTTCACTGCACCTGGGTACACGTGATAATAAATCAAATCCAGAGCACCCAACCAAGCCGAGGCACTAAGAGGAATAGGAGACCTCCACCCAAGCAGAACTCTCTGGGTTATCAGTGAGGCAAAGGCGAGGACATCCTCCTCGCCCCAACTGAAGCACTGGCCAGTTCGACACCCCAAATATGGCTACCAGAGAACATGGATCCAAATGTACACGGAGTATCTCCGACATGGTGTTTAAAAATAAGAGGCCCAAAAGCTTAGCCCCCCCCCCCCCCCCCCCCCCCCCCCCCAACACCACCACCACCACTCCCCGAGAGCTACGCTCACACTTATTCTCCATCCGGAGATGAATCCGCATCCTCCATTTAAGTCAGATACGTCCTGTGCAAAACCTTGAATTGAATCAAGCTTAGCTGAGCACATAGAGACATGGAGTTGACCTGTGAAGGGTCTCACTCCAAACCTCACCATCAAGAATGGGACCCAATTCACCCTCCCATTTCATCTTCACTCACTCAACGGAGCCATGTCCGTTGAAAGGATATGGCCATATTTGTCCAAAATAGTCCCCTTGTCAGACCCGGCCAAAGACAAAATCATCTTCATCAGGGTGGCACCAAAGGAAAGGAGAAGGAAAGTCCGAAAAGCCATCCGAACAGGGGGTGTTGGCAGTCTGCATCAAACCAATGTAATTTATAATTTAATCTGGGATGTTTAACAGGGATTCTAACTCATCACTCCTCTCCACCTCCACAGCTAGGATAGCTAGGTTGTCCAAACAGTCAAACCTGAGTGATCCGTCCGCTGAATGCGTCGATCTATAAAGATAGATCACAATAGAACGAGTCAAAAACCGCATTAATCAGAGAAGAGGCGCAAACCAGGCTACTGCTCAAATTGCGTATTTGTATGGTGCCTGGGAGGCTGCTTACCACTTAAGCTGGTGAGCCAAGTGGTGTCTGTCCTTCTAACCATATTCGTAAAACATGCCTCTTGAGCGTTGCAGCTGGCTTGCCGCTCTGCCTGTCGATTATAGCTTGAATTGTTTTTGCAGCTTTTTCCTGCTTGGGTCAAGTGAGTACTGAAGAATGGGGTCCACCAGGGGGTGGCATGGTGGTGCAGTGGTGAGCATTGTTGCCTCACGGCGCCGAGGTCCCAGGTTCAATCCTGGCCCTGGGTCACTGTCTGTGTGTCATTTGCATATTCTCCCCATGTTTGCATGGGTCTCACCCCCACAACCCAAATATGTGCAGGCTAGGTCGATTGGCCACGCTAAATTTTAATTGGGGGAAAAAAGAATTGGTTACTCTAAATAAGGGTTAATGTGGACATGCCGAATTTCCTCAGGAAACTAAGGAAATTCGGCATGTCCACATTAACCCTTACCAACTTTACAGATGCACCATAGAAAGCATCCTATCGGGCTGCATCACAGCCTGGTATGGCAACTGCTCAGCCCAGGACCGCAAGGAACTTCAGAGAGTCGTGAATACTGCCCAGTCCATCACACTAACCTGCCTCCCATCCATGGACTCCATCTACACCTCCCGCTGCCGGGGGAAAGCGGGCAGCATAATCAAGGATCCCTCCCACCCGGCTTACTCACTTTTGCAACTTCTTCCATCGGGCAGGAGATACAGTAGTCTGAGAACACGCACGAACAGACTCCAAAACAGCTAATTCCCCACTGTCAACAGACTCCTAAATGACCCTCTTATTGACTGACGTCATTAACACTACACCCTGTATGCTTCATCCGATGCCAATACTTATGTAGTTACGTTGTATATCTTGGGCGGAATTCTCCACTCCCGCGAAAAATCAGGAAGGCCGTCGTGAACTCGACTGAGTTTCACGACGGCCTCGGAGGCTGCTCCTCTCAACTTATTCACCCCCACCGCTAGGAGCGGCACTCCGTAACTCTCGGCAGCCGGGCCTAGACGCTTGCGTCAAAACAGCGCGCCGAGAATGACGCGACAGCGGCGCCTAAGTGACGTCAGGCACATGCGCAGGTTGGCCGGCTCCAACCCGCGCATGCGCGGCTGACGGCTCAAACCCGGGCATGCGCGGTTGCCGTCTTCCCCTCCGCTGCCCCGCAAGACGTAGCGGCTTGATCTTGCGGGGCGGCGGAGGGGAAAGAGTGCCTCGCTTTGAGACGCTGGCCCGACGATTGGTGGGCACCGATCGTGGGCCAGTCCCCTCCCGAGCACGGCCATGGTGCTTACTCCCCTCTCCGCCCCCCACAAGCTTCAAACTAGCATTTGGCGCCCATGTTCACGACGGCAGCGACCAGGTGTGGTTGCCGCCGTCGTGAACCGGTTGGGAACGGCAGGCCGCTCGGCCCATCCGGGCCGGAGAATCGCCGGTTGCCATGAAAAACAGCAAGCGGCGATTCTTCTGAGCGGGGGTTGGAAGAATCACGGGGGGGGGGCCATGGGGGCGTGGCGTGAGTCGCCCGGCCCTCCCGCGATTCTCCCACCCGGCGTGGGGAGCGGAGAATTCCGCCCCTTGTGTTGCCCTATTATGTATTTTCTTGAATTTTGTTTAATTCCCTTTTCTTCCCATGATCTGTTGAGCTGCTTGCAGAAAAATATTTTTCACTGTACCTCGGTACACGTGACAATAAACAAACAAATCCAAATCCAAATTAATAAAAAATGTAGTCCACCAACCTCTTCTGCTCCACCCTGGCAGTCTTCACCAAATGTGCTTTATAGGAGAGAATTTCCCCCCTGAGGACCACTTTTAAGGGCCTCCCACAGTGCCTCCCACAGAGTGGAAAGTGAGATTGACTCAGCTTTATTAAATTTTCTGTAGTCCTCAATGGAAGTGGACATGTGTTCACAAAATTTCTTATTCGCTGGTAATGTGTCTAACCTCCATGGCGGACTATGGGAAGGGTCCTATTCTAGTGCCAAATCAGCGAAGTGTGGGGCATGGAAACACTGATTAGTAGCTGCCACCACTGAGGGAGGTAGGGGCCAGAAATTTCGACTTGGAATGATCCAGTCTCTGGTCCAGCACACTGTTTAGGGCCCCACCCAAAATGAGCTGATGCGAGTCCAAATCAAGGAGGGAGGCCAGCAGATTATTAATAAAATTTGTAAGTCCCAGTTCGGAGTGTAGATATTAACTACAGTATAACCACCGAGGTGCCCACCAGAGAGCACAGACAATAACATGCCTGCCGTTGTGGTTGGCCAAAATCTTAGAGGTAGAAACTGAAACCTTTTATTAATTAATATTGCCGCACCCCTGACCCTACCATCGAAACCCGAATGAAAGAGGTGTCCTACCTATTTCTTCCGTAGCTGTGTCTGGTCCCTGACCCGCAAATGTGTCTCTTGCAAAAACACCCACATTGGAGTTTAAACTCTTGAGGTAAGCAAATACTCTTGATCTTTTCACTGGGTCTTTGAACCCCCCAACGTTCCAGGCGACCAAGTGAACTGGAGGTCTCTCTTTTCCCCCCCTCCCCCAAAAAATCCAGTCAGCCATTTCCACCAAGAAAGATTACCCAAAAGATACTTCGAAGATTGAACAAAGAAAACTCTGCAGACACTGTCAGCAGATCCGTGTGTTTGTATTCAAGGGTGATGAGGGGGGGGGGGGGCTCTGCCTTTGCCCTTGAATACAATCACACCCAAACACACATGCAAGGCAGACACAAACAGCTAAAATCTACTTCACACCTAAACAAAACAAGAACTCTAAGTTCATTGTCTAAAAAAAGACGATTATAACGAACTGCAGCCAACCCTTCAAAACTGCTCCTGTTAGCTAACTCTTCAGTTAACAGGGAGGCTTCTGACTAGAGTTAAGAAATATAGTTACAAACATCAAAATACTTAAACCTTGTGCTTTGAAAGGAATCTATATGTTTGGGAATAACAAACAGAACCCCTCGTAGAACTAAATCCCAAATCTAAACAACTGTAAAAATTCAACCCCAACAAGAACAACAAAATACAAGAACATATGTGAAACCCCAACAATGACAATTCACCATGCCCAAACCCAAAATCCAAAAACTCAATTTCATCCAAACTTCTGTTTTTTAACAAAGGAGTCTGCCTCCCTCAGTGAGTCAAATATATAGTCCTTCCATCAAAAGCTACTCTGACCCAAGCAGGCCACACCGGACTGGACTCCATTTTTATACAGGGTGGCCTTGGCTCTATTGAATGCAGCTCTCTTCTTCGCCAGCTCTGCTCCAAAGTTTTGGTAGGACCTGATGGCAAAGCCTTCCCATTTAAAGTTCTGATGTTTCTTCGCCCATCTTTTGGGCAGCACGGTAGCATCGTGGTTAGCACAGTTGCTTCAGAGCTCCAGAGTCCCAGGGTCGATTCGCGACTGGGTCACTGTGCGGAGTCTGCATGTTCTCCCTGTGTCTGCGTGGGTTTCCTCCGGGTGCTCTGATTTCCTCCCACAGTCCAAAGATGTGAAGGTTAGGTGGATTGGCTATGCCAAGTTGCCCTTGGTGTCCAAAAAAGGTTAAGTGGGGGTTACTGGGTTACGGGGATAGGGTAGATATGTGGGCTTGAGTAGGGTGCTCTTTGTAATGGCCGGTGCAGACTCGATGGGCCGAATGGCTTCCTTCACTGTAAATTTTATGTATCTATGTATCTCTGAACCTGCTCTTTTCTCCTCGAAGCTATGGAACTTACTACTACTGCATGCAGTGGATCCTTAGGATGAGGCCTTTGCCGAAGTGTACGGTGGGCTCGATCAAAGTCAGGAGGGGATGCAAATCCATCCTCGCCCACCATCTTACCGAACATATCTGGAAAGTACTCCATGGGCATTGGGCCTTCCATCCCCTCCAGCAGAGTTACAATTTGAATATTTTGCCTCCTGGATCAATTCTCTACATAATTTACCTTGGCCTTCAACGACTTGTTTGCTTGGACCACCGAAGACAGCTTTGATTCCAGTGAGGCAATCCGATCACTGTGGCTCGAAAGGGCCACTTCCATATCTTTTATTGTGGCTCCATGGGCTTTCACGTTTTCATTGTTTTTTTCCACAGCTGCTCGGATGGGGGATAAGGCCCCTTATATTGATTTCTGGGTGTCTGCCGACATGCCCACTGGGGTAGCACAAGTGCATAGCACTGTGGCTTCACAGCGCCAGGGTCCCAGGTTTGATTCCCCGCTGGGTCACTATCTGTGCGGCTGCACTTCTCCCCGTGTCTGCGTGGGTTTCCTCCGGATGCTCCGGTTTCCTCCCACAGTCCAAAGACATGCAGGTCGGGTGGAAAAAAGGTTAGGAGAGGTTATTGAGGTACGAGGATAGGGTGGAAGTGAGGGCTTAAGTGGGTCGGTGCTGACTCGATGGGCCGAATGGCCACCTTCTGCACTGTATGTTCTATGTTCCATGACATTATCCGCCAGTGTTTATCAAATTCCTTCACCAAGGTACAAGAAAGCACCTCTGCTTTAGTGGAGCCACAGGAGCCCCAGAGTCTGACTCCGCCATTTTACCTGCTGACAAACTCTGAGAGGCCTCAGACTCCGCCGATGAACTTCTGTTGTCCACTTTCTTTCCTCTGACTTTTCTGAGCATTTCAGCCATTCAGGATCCATATTCCATTAACTATGTGAGTTTTCAAAAGAAAACACCCTCTGATGCTAAGAGAAAGGGGCAAAAAGTACAGTACTCTAGCGGGATGTAGCATCTTCCCCCTACATATCGCCACCGGAAAACTGGGTATCCATAAGGCACTTTAGGCTATCAGCATTCATGTAGTTGAATTCAGCTGCAATCTGTAACCCCACAGCCCATCAAACCTGATCCTATCACTACCTTCAAGCCAAGATAGACACAAGTAATTCCACGACCAATGGATCAGATCATATTTCTGCAGTCCTGCCATACCCAGTCATGAATGGTGGTGGACAATTAAACAATCAGCCAGAGGAGGAGGCTCTATAATTTATCTCCATCCTCAATGCTGGGGAAGCCCAGTATGTCAGTGCAAATGGCAAGGCTGAAACGTTTGCATCCATCTTCAAAGTGAATGACCCATTTCTGTCTTCTCTTGATAGTCCCATCATCACAGATGCCAGTCTTCAGCTAATTTGATTATGTGGATGCATGTGGTTTCGAAAAAGTGCTGAACGCAATGGATACAGCAAGATCCATGGGCCCTGACATCCTGCCTGTAATACATAGAACATCGAATATGCAGTGCAGAAGGAGGCCATTCGGCCCATCGAGTCTGCACTGACCCAGTTAAGCCCTCACTTCCACCCTATCCCCGTAACCCAATAACCTCTCCTATCCTTTTTGGTTACTAAGGGCAATTTATAAAGGCCAATCCACCTAACCTGCACGTGTTTGGACTGTGGGAGGAAACCGGAGCACCCAGAGGGAACCCACTCAGACCCGGGGAGAACGTGCAGACTCCGCACAGACAGTGACCCA
The DNA here is from genome assembly GCF_902713615.1 of Scyliorhinus canicula. NCBI lineage: Eukaryota > Metazoa > Chordata > Chondrichthyes > Carcharhiniformes > Scyliorhinidae > Scyliorhinus > Scyliorhinus canicula. The sequence goes on from NC_052147.1 coordinate 202,479,003, forward strand.
GCAGGGAATCGAACCTGGTGCCCTGGCGCTGTGAAGCCACAGTGCTATCCGCTTGTGCTACTTTCCTGCCCTGAAGGTTTGAATTAGTCACACCCAAACCAAACAGTATTGCCACAACACTGCATGTCCTGTCCATTAAAAACAAGACAAATTAATTTGGGCAATTACTGTCCATCACTATACTCAATCATCAGGACAATGATGGATGGTGTCATCAGCAACGTTATAAACAACGCTTGCAAAACAATAACTTAGTGTGAGTTTAGCCAAGACTTTTGGTTAGAGAATTCGTTAGAGCTTTAGTCCAAGGAACGATAAAAGAGCTGACTTAAGGTGAGAGTGACTTGGCATCAAGGAAGTATTTGGCAATGTGCCCTAACAAAGTTGAAGCCAATGGGAATTCGGAGAAATCTCTCCATTGGTTGAAGTCATACCAGCACAAAGGGAGATGATTGAAGTTGTTGGAAGCCAATCATTTCTGACCCAGGACATCACTGCCGGAAGTTCTCATGATGATGCCCTAAATAGAGCCATTTTCAGTTGCTTCAATGATCGTTCCACCACCATTAGGTCAGAAGTGGAGATATTTGCTGGTTGTGCAGAATTTGGCCCCATTCGCAAATCCTCGGATACCGAAGCAGTCCGTGCCTGAATGCAGCAACACCTGGATAGCATTCAGACAGTATCATTTGTGCCACACAAGTGCTGGGCCATGACCATCTATCATTCAATGGTATTACCATCACTGAATCAGCCATCCATCAACAACACCCTTTTCATTACCATTGACCAGAAACTGGATCAGACATATAAGTATTGTGACTCAAGAGCAGGTGGAACTCTCTGCGCCAGAGGTGTGGTGGAAGTCTCTGCGCTTGCCTGGATGAGTGCAGTCCCAAGAACACCCGCAGCGCAACACCGTCCGGGATAAAGCAACCCACTTGATCAGCACCCCATTCACCACTTAAATATTTACTTCTTCCACAAATCGCGGATACCGAAGCAGTCTGTGCCTGAATGCAGCAACACCTGGATAGCATTCAGACAGTATCATTTGTGCCACACAAGTGGTGGGCCATGACTATTTACCTCCCTTGACATTTAATGGTATTACCATCACTGAACAGTTGCAGTGATGTGTTTCTTTCTCATTCTTTTATGGGATGTGGGTGTTGCTGGAAAGGCCAACATTTGTTGTCCATCTTTGCCCTTGAACTGAGTGACTTGCCAGATATTTCAGCGGGGAGTTACGAGTCAACAATATTACTAGAGTCACCAAGGCCAGAAGAAGTAAGGATGGCAGATTTCCTTCCTTAAAGGACATTAGTGAACAAGATTTTTTTTTTTCTTACAACAATAAATAGTTTCTGGACTAGCTTACAATTCCAGATTTCACTACCGTAATGGGATTTGAATACTTGTTCCCAGCGGATTAGCTGGGTCTCTGGATTAGTAGTGCAGTGACATTACTGCTATGCGACTGTCTCCCCGATGGAAGTTTGGCATCTCTAAGATGCGCTGCAGCAACTTGCCAAGGCTCCTTCGGCAGCACCTTCCAAACCCACTGTTCTACCACCAGAAGGACATGGACAGCAGATGCATGGGAACATCACCGTAAAGTTCCTCTGCATGCCACGCCCTACCCTGACTTGGAAATATATTGCTCTTCCATCACTGTTACTGGATCAAATCCTGGAACTGCCTCACTAACAATTTGTACCTACACTGCTAGCATTGCAACAATTCAAGAAAGCGTGTTACCACCTTCTCGCGGGCAGTTAAGGATGAGCAGTAAGTGCTAGCCTTGCAATAACACTCATCTATTGAAATAACTAAATAACTTCCTGCATTGCAATGCCTATGATCTTTATCAGTAATCCTATGTTTTCTCTGACTAATTCCATGATTATTTACTTTTCCAAAATTCACAATTTGTTTGCTGCCTGGACAGTAACCTGGTTGTTGCAAATCTGTTCATTTTTGATTTTAATCCATTGAAAATCAGATCGGTATCTTCATTAGATGGATGGTACTTCCTGCCATGTTATCCCTCCCTCAGATTGTCTCTTCGCCTTAATTAAAACACTTTTGGTTCTAAATTTTATTTTGGGTGATTGGATGGCTGAAAAAAATTACATTATCATAGAATCCCTACAGTGCAGAGGAAGACATTCGGCCCATCAAATCTTCACCAGCCCTCCAAAAGGGCAATCCCCATAACCTAACCACATCCCTGGATACTAAGGGGCAATTTAGTATGGCCAATCCACCTAACCTGTACATCTTTGGACTGTGGGAGGAAACCGGAGCACCAAGAGGAAACCCACGCAGACACTGGGAGAACGTGCAAACTCCATATAGACAGTCACCCAAGGCTGGAATTGAACCCTGGTCTCTAGCGCTGTGAGCAGCAGTGCTAACTATTGTGCCATCATGCTGCCAAAAAAAATGCAATACTGCAAACATCAACCCATCAGCTTTCAGCCCATGAACAGAAATTTGCTAAACGCACTGAAATGACAAACCAGCTGACATTTTGGCAGCGGTGGGATTATTATTTGGTGTAGTGCAAAGTCCCTTTTTGAGTTTAGGGTTCAAGTTCAGTATTGAGAATGTTCATTGTGCTTCTAACCATCAGTAAGCCATCATGGAAGTGTTCAATGCTGACATTAAGGGCAGAAAATACCAGAGGACAGTCTGAAGATGTGCAGGTTAGATGGATTGGCCATTCTAAATTAACCAAAGTGTCTAAGGCTTAGGTGGGGTTATGGGGATAGGGCTGGGAATGGGCCTCGGTAGGGTGCTCTTTTGGAGGGTCGGCGCAGAAGCAATGGGCCGAATGGCTTCCTTCTACACTGTAGGGATTCCCAAATTGTATGACATTGATTTAAGGTGAATGACAAAAGAACCAAAGTTGACATAAGTAGAAATCCTTTTATGCAGCATGTAGTTAGGCTTTGGAATGCACTGTCTGAGAGTGGCGGAGGGATTCAATGACGCCTTTCAGAAGGGTTTAGGATAATTATCAGAAGAGAAAAACTTGCAGGGCTTTGAGGAAAGGTCAGGAAAACGGGACTAGCTGAGTTGCTCTTGCAGAGAGCCAGCAAGGATGTGAAGCGCCAAATGGTATGCTTCTTTGCTGTAACCATTGTGATTCTTTGTGATTCATTATGATTTACGACATTGAGAGATATCTATTTACAAACACTGATAGATATCTATTTACAAATACTGTGATACTTCACTCAATTAAGTAAGTATATTAAAACATTTGATGTAAAGCTGGTTAACTTTTCTTTCTGTGAAACAGGAAATCTACATTTTTTAACGTTCTAACAAAAAGCCAGGCATCTGCAGAAAACTTTCCATTCTGTACGATTGATCCCAATGAAAGTAGAGTTCCTGTTCCAGATGAGCGGTTTGACTTCCTCTGCCAATACCACAAACCTGTCAGGTATGTTGATTTACTAGAATAATAATCTTTATTATTGTCACAAGTAGAATTGCACGCTAATTAATACTGCTTTGGAAATTTATTTCAGATAGGTGATTTTAGAAAATTAAAGCATGTTATGTTGAAATGGTAGCTCTTGAGATAGAATAGAACCCCTACAGAGCAGAAGGAGGAAGGAGGTCATTTGGCTCATTAAGTCTGCACCGTGAAGATCAACATTTCACAAGTATCTTCCCTGTGGATGTCTGATGCTTAAAACTTTCAGCATTTATTGTATTTGTACCTTAAAGTATCTTCAGTATCTGTTGATATTGTATTTCACTGGCTTTGAAACTAACTGGCTATATTTGCATGTTAAAGGAACACTTTGGTTGTAGGAGCCTAGAAGTGGCAGGATAAATGGTGAAGGATATATCCAATGAACTACTTTTACTTTTTTAATGTAGAGAAACCAATTTGGTCACAAACAATGAAATAAATGACCAGATTAACTGTTTTTACTATATTGAAGATATTGGGCTGGATTCTCCGTCCCGCTACATTTCTGTTTCACCCTGCCGGCGGGCTGCTCCGTTTTGCCGGCCGGTCAATGGGGTTTCCCATTGTGGGGTTTCCCCACGCCGTCAGTAAAACCCCGGGCTGCTGGCAAAACGGAGCATCACGCCAGTGGAGAATCCAGCCCATTTTGTTTCATTGTAAGTTCAGTGGCTGATCTGATTTTATTTTTTAGTCGCTAAGTATTTTGGTCTTTCTAATGTATATTTCCTCATAATGACATGATTAATTGGGAATACAGATGTGGCAAATGTAGTACATTTATGGTGTTTCTGCTGCTTGTAGCTAGTTCTACCAAGAGATCTGTCCTGGTATGTCACGAGTGTCTATCTTGCGCCATCCTCTCAAATCCATAGCTAATCTGTAAAATGCAAAAATTGGAGGCAAGAACATAAGCATGCAGCATGTCGCTCATTTGGGACCACTCTGTGACGTCCACCGTCAGCTATGACTCTGCCTTTCTGTTGCCCTCTAGAAGAGATATCTGTGGTTTTTCAGGACAAATGGCTGTTTTCTTTTCTGGATGTCACTTTGAGTTATTTTTGCTATTGCAATTTTAAGCATCTCTTCATTTGTTTTAACGTCTATGGAATTTTTAACATGATCTTCTGAATTCTATTTTCTACTGGTCCCAGGCATAAGTCCCTCAAGAGTTTGGAAATTAATGACAAAGTAGCTGCTTTTGTGCTTGAGTTGATAAGTATGATGTCAGTTTCTTAATTGAGCTTCTCTCCTGGATTGGATTTGTTTATTGTCACGTGTACCGAGGTACAGTGAAAAATATTTTTCTGCAAGCAGCTCAAACAGATCATTAAGTATATGAAAATAAAATAAAATAAAAAGAAAATACATAATAGGGCAACACAAGGTACTCAATGTAAATACATAGACACCGCAATCAGGTGAACCATACAGGAGTGCATTATTAACCAGGTCAGTCCATGAAAGGGTTGTTTAGGAGTCTGGTAGCAGTGGGGAAGAAGCTGTTTTTGAATCTGTTTGTGCGTGTTCTCAGACTTTTGTATCTCCTGCCCAATGGAAGAAGTGGAACGTTGGGTGATATTCTCTGGGACGTTCCGTTGGTCGGTGGTGGGATCTTCTGGTCCTACCGATGTCAATGGGATTTTCCATTGAATTCTCCCCAGTATCTGAGAAACCTGTGGTGGGAGTGTGCCGTCAGCGGGACTGGCAGATCCCACTGACGTGAACAGCCGGATGTTCTCACCCCTCCTTTCTGATCATACTTTGTTCAGTTAATAATAATAATCTTTATTGTCACAAGTAGGCTTACATTAATACTGCAATTAAATTACTGTGAAAAGCCCCTAGTCACCATATTTGGACGCCTGTTTGGGTACACTGAGGGAGAATTCAGAAGGTCAAATTCACCTAACAGCATGCCTTTCGGGACTTGTAGGAGGGAACTGGAGCACCCGGAGGAAACCCATGCAGACATGGGGAGAACGTGCAGACTCCGCACAGACAGTGACCCAAGCCGAGAATCGAACCTGGGACCCTGGAGCTGTGAAGCAACAGTGCTACCCACTGTGCTACTGTGCTACCCTAAGTAAATCCTGTGGAGCACCATGGACCAGAGTGCCCCTCCCATTTCCGCCTGTTGAGTCCAGTGGGACCCTGCCCTTTTCTATGAATTGTTCGTATATGTCATCACATTTATCTTCCCGTAGTCAGTCCAGCCTTACCACTGTGTCTAAAAGTGTGTCCGGGTAGCTGGGGGAACGTCTTTGTCTCTTTGTGGAGAAAATCGCGCAACTGCAAGTACCGAAGCTCATTCCCGTTCTGGCGTTGGCACTTCTCTGATAGATCTCCCAGGGTCGGCAGTCTACCATCCATGTACAGGTCCTTCACCTTCCAGGCCCTTCCATGTTCTAAACGTGGCGTCTATCCTAGCTGCTGTGAACTTGTGGTTATTGCCGATGGAGGCCTCTATAGATATACTACCAACTTTGCAATGGCACCTGAACTGGTTCCAAGTCTTTAATGTGGATACTACCACCTAGAGTATGTGTACTGGGGCAAATGCAACACGGTAATGCAGTGGTTAGCACAGCTGCATCACAGCATCGAGGACCTTGGTTTGATCCCAGCCCTATGGAGTTTGCACATTCTCCCCATGTCTGCATATGTCCCCCACAACCCAAAGATGTGCAGCTCGGTGGATTGGTGATGCTAAATTGTCGCTTACTTGGAAAAAAGAAAGAATTGGCTACTCCTAAATTTATTTTAAAAAAGTAATGGGTGCTGGGACTGATGCGGTGGCTAACACCCAAAGAGAGGTCCCTGTGCAGGAGGCTTCCTCCATTTGGACCCAGTCCTCCTCTGGCTCCTTAGCCACTGCCCCACCCACTCTGCGTTGCAGTCCAGTGGTAGAATAGGAGGTTTGGCAGGGCCAAGCCTCCCATGTGTTGCCCCCTCTGCATGATGGCTTTTCATATCCTAGGGACTTGGCTCCCCCAGACAAAGCCCATGATTATCAACCCTGATGAAGAAGGATTTGGGGATGTTGATCGGGAGCGATCTGAATATGCAGAGGAACGTGGGCAGCATGTTCATTTTAATTGTCAGTACCCTTTCTGCTAGCGAGTGAGTCCCATGTTTGTAAGTCCCTCTTCACCACCTTCATCAGGCTGGAGAGGTCCCAGGTACCTGAACTTGGTTTGGGTCATCTTAAACAGTAGTTCCTCCAGCTCCGCTCCTTTCCCTTGGTGGTACACCGGGAAGATTTTGCTCTTCCCCAGGATGAGTTTGTAACTTGAAAGGGCGCTGAACTCTCTAAGGAGATGAGTATTTTACTTCTTTTTGGGTCCAGGTGCAATTTTCCACCGAGGTTTGGACTGTTCTTATGATCTTTTAATGTCACTAACACGTTCTGTGCACACTCTGTTCTCTGCGATATTGTCTCTATTAGATCATAGAATTTACAGTGCAGAAGGAGGCCATTCGGTCCATCGAGTCTGCACCGGCCCTTTGGAAAGGGCACCTGACCTAAGTCCACATGTCCACCCTATCCCCATAACCTAGAACCCCATCTAACCTTTTTTGGTCACTAAGGGCAAATTATCATGACCAAAGACCGCACATCTTTGGACTGTGGGAGGAAACCGGAGCACCCGGAGGAAACCCACGCAGACACGGGGAGAACGTGCAGACTCAACACAGACAGTGACCCAAGCCGGGAATCGAACCAGGGACCCTGGAGCTGTGAAGCAACAGTGCTAACCACTGTGCTACCGTGCCGCCCATATTCTAGTACCTGGCCAACTATAGTCTCAGTTTTTGCTTCTCTGCAGCGAACCTTTCACTCCAAGCTGATATATTCTTCTAGGTTCCCATGCTGCTGAATTGCTGCCAAATGACCCTTGCTGCTTTCCAAGTGCCACTGGCTCAGTGGTAACACTATTGCCTTTGGGTCTGAAAGGATTTGGGGCTCAGGTCCCACTCCAGAAACTTGTGGATGAAATGTTAAATTGAGCTGTTGGGTGGATGTGAACTGTTCCATCAGCACTTTTCTTCTTGCTAATATTTAATCCCTCAATTAACATCAGTAAAATCTTCTATTATCATTATTTCATTACTCTTGTCGAACCTTTGTGCAGCTTGGTTGAAGGTGTTTTCTTGCACCTCCTTTTGAGTAATGCACCTTGTCTCACTCCTCTTGTATCTCCTTTTAGGTTAGTAATTTGCTGCCTTCACTCAAGCCCATCCTAGGTTTCTCCAAGATAACACTTTTTTTCTTCCTTCAGTCTGCACTTAGTGACCTTAGCTTCTGATTTAAAGCCCCATCTCAAAGGCGGCACAGTGGTTAGCACTGTTTCTTCACAGCACCAGGGTCCCAGGTTCGATTCCCGGCTTGGGTCACTGTCTATGCGGAGTCTGCATGTTCTCGCTGTGTTTGCATGGGATTCCTCGGGTGCTCCTGTTTCTTCCCACAGTCAAAAGATGTGCAGGTTAGGTTGATTGGCCATGCTAAATAGCCCTTAGTGTCTATAAGGTTATGATGTGGAGATGCCGGCGTTGGACTGGGGTGAGCACAGTAAGAAGTCTTACAACACCAGGTTAAAGTCCAACAGGTTTGTTTCAAACACGAGCTTTCGGAGCACGGCTCCTTCTTCAGGTGAATAAGGTTAGATGGGGTTACTGGGTTACGGGGAGGTGTGGGCTTAGGTAGAGTGCTCTTTCCAAGTGCTGGTGTTGACCCGATGGACTGAATGGCCTCCTGCACTGTAAATTCTATGACTGTATCCTACTGTCTCTACTGAGTGCACTTGTCTCCCTCCATATAAACTTACCTACCCATTTTCATGGCCACTGCCGTGAGCATCTCATCTAGTGGTCAATTTAATCCTATTGTCTAAGTCACAGACAAAGCCATCTCTGTTCGCTTGTATGTTCTTGTTCACTGTTGATACTTGAAAAGAAAGCTCTTTCTCAATTCTCTTAAAACTAACCTCTTAAGACTTCCAACTATCTAGCCTATGACTCTTCATGATACAGCTGCAGCCATTGATCTGCTCAATCACTTTTTTGCTTTTCTTTAATGCCTTTGTCATTTGAATATTTTCTCCCTCCAACTTCACCTGCAGCTGGTGTAAGAAGCTTGTGCAGTTGTTTGTCACAAAGCTAGCCGACATTGTTAATGGTTTCATATCCTTGGGCACCTGTTGTCTTCCATTTCAAATTGCTGTACTCAATCTTACCAAATTGCTGTACTCAAAATTTACATTAAATCTTCTGACTTTCCCCTCTTTGATCTCTTTGGCCTTTTTCATGGTGACCATGTTATCCTCTTCCATTGCCCCTCCATGTGCAGCTGAGTGACCTTGCCTTCATTTGGTTTCAGTCTTGCTTATTGATTGTAGCCAGAAAATAAGAAACAGGAGCAGGCCACATGGCCCAATTGAAACCATGTCACAATTCAGTGTAATCATGGCTGATCTGGGTTTTCAACTCTATTTTTCTACCTGCTCCCCATATCCTTTGATTCCCTAAGACACCAGAAATCTGCCTATCCCAGACTTAAATGTACGCAGCAAGTATTCACAACCCTCAGGGAGAGAATTCCAAAGATTCACAAAGCTTTGAAGAAATTTCTCCTTCATCTTAGCCTAAACGATCACCCTTATCTTGAGGGTGTGTTCATGTTTTAGATTCCCAACCAGTGGAATGATCTCTCAACATCCACTCTACCATGCCCCTTCAGGACAATGAAATTGCCTCTCATTCTTCTAAACTCCAGGGACTATAAACCCAGTTTACTCAGCCTCTCATCACAGGGCAACCTCCTCTGCCAGGGACCAATTTGGTGAAGCTTCGCCTCCATCGCCTATGATCTAGTAGGTGATAAATGCCGTGCAAACCAAATCCCAAAAGCAAACTTGGCAAGCTATTTTTATTTACATTTTACCAGAAGATATTTGTATTGAAGTTAGGAATCTCACACGAGGACCCCCAAATCCCAATGTGCTGCAACTTTCTGCTGTTTTTTTCCACTGAAATAATATTCAGCTCCTTTTATTCCTCCTACCAAAGTGCATAACTTCATATTTTCCCAAATTATATTACATCTGCCAAGTTTTTGCCCATTCACCTAACCTGTTATCTTCACCACTTGCCACCCCAACTATTTTTGTGTCAGTCTCCTCAACTATCTCCTTCAGAACCCTGAGGTATAGCCCATCCAGCCTGGGTGATTGTATCCATCTTCAGACCTTTCAACTTCCCCAGCATCTTGTCCTTGGTGATGGCCTCTCACTCAACTCTGGCCGCTGACCCTCTTGAAGTTCTCGTATGCCACTGGTATCTTCCACCATGAGACTGATGCAAAGTACTTATTCAGTTCCTCTGCCATTTCTTCGTTCCCCATTACCACTTCTCCAGCCTCATTTTCCACTGATCCAAATACAGGGACTCCATTAGATCCGCAGCCAACAAATTTGACCGTCTCCAAATACAGGAACTCCATTAGATCCGCAGCCAAGGCAAAGTTGGGGGGGGGGGGGGGGGGGGGGGGGGGGGGGGCTGACCTCCACCTGATCAGAACCCGCTTGTGAGCAATCAACGAGGCAAAGGCTAAAACATCTGTTCCCGCATCTGCTTGCAGCTCTGGCAGGTCTGCCACCCTGAGGTGGGGACGTGCAGAACCTCAGATACGGTGCTGAAAAAAGGACCCCAAACTTTCTCCAACTTTGGACAGGAATAAATCATATGTACATGATTAGCTGGGTCCCTCTCACACCACCTGCAACTATTCTCCACACCTTCAAATAGCTGGCTCACCCTTGCCTTCGTTAAGTGCGCCTTTTGCAGCACTTTTAATTGAATCAACCCCAGCCTCCTACACAAAGTCGAGGCAGTAACCCTTCACAGCACTTCTCATCATAGTCCTTTGGGGAGGACAGTACCACCGGAAAGTTTGGGAAAACCTTTCTTGCGAAATTCCGCACCTGCATATACTTGAAGCCCTCCTCATGCTGGAGCCCATACTTCACACTCAACTCCTCCAATCCTGCGATCCGCCCCTCCAAAAACAGATCCTTCATCTCTTTCCCCCCTTTCTCCTCCCATCCCCTGAACATCGTTCCATCCTCCCTGGCTCAAACCTATTGTCCCTCTTATCGACATCAAACCTGCCCTCATCTTGAAGTGTTCACTCCACGTAATTCTTAATTGCCATTGTCACCTTCCCACAGAACTACTTGTTGGCCAAAAGCCCCAAATTCAAACTCCACCCTGGCGTCTGCGCCTGACCCGAATACAGTTTCAAGACTAGCAAGTGCTGAGGGTGGTAACTATTCCCGCATAAACCGCACCTTCCACCCCCATCAGCACTGCCGGCTCACCACATAAAAGTCAATTCTGGCGCCCCCCCCAACCCATAATCAGCTGGTGAGCGTCCAAGTCTGGGATCGCCCCCAAAAACCTCTTCCTGAATCCAGCATTTCCCCAATTTGGCACATATACATTCACCAACATCATTGGAGTCTCCACTAGCACCACACTCACTATCACTCTCATTGGAGGCTTCCTTCTCCTCTCCCCCCTAGAGTCCGCCATCATCAACCTTGGGGGCTCCTCCGCCCATTCCCACTCTGAATCAGGCCCACCCAAGATGGCCCCCCCACCCCGTCCATGACCAAACTCATCCCCCATAAATGCCATGTCACACTCTTTCTCCCCATCCCCCTCCCACAATCACACTGGCTAACCCACCACACTTAACTTCTGTTCATTAGCATTCCTTGTTAGTGTGGCAAATCCTGCCCGAAGCCTCCCCCACCCCACTTATCCGACCTGCATACACCCCCCCCGCTCTTTTTCTCTCCAAACCTCATCTCTTCTCCCCCCACACCCCCCCCCCCCCACCCCCAAAAACCCTGCACCCAATCCAAAACGGGAAACCTCATCCCAACATGGCCCCCCCAAACAGTATTTTTGAACCACCCCAACCCACATCAATCCCTCATGCACTGCACAGAGCATATCCAACAGAGCGTATTAAAACTAAATACTAAACCCCCAACGTCGAAGATCTCCCCACCAAAACAAGCCACAATTAAACTTCAGTACGAAAATACCAAAATACAAGAAATACAAAAAATACCAACAGTACAAAAGATGCGAAGAATGCAAAAGATACAAAAAAAAGGGTGTGGGACTGCAACCACCCATTTTGCAACTTTCCCCAGTCAGCAATCAGAAACAGATAACAAACTTTCGCAGAGATAGCACTTCCACCCAAGATCTCCCTTCGACCCTCCCCAGCTTATGTTCTTTAATAAAGTCATCTGCCTCCTCTGGCGTCCCAAAGTAACACTCCTGGCCATCAAAAGTTCCCCAAACTTTCTGGGTACCGCGTCCCAAACTGAATCTGGCACCGAAAGAGCAGAGCCGTGGCCTTGTTGAACCCCGCCCATCTCCTGACCAGCTCCGCTCCAATGTCCTGATAGATGCGGATCCGGTTTCCTCCCCATTCACAATCCCGCCGTGCCCTGGCTCACTTCAGAATCTTTTCTTTGTCTTGGAACATGTGCATACGCACAAACGCCATCCGTGGCGGCTTCCCGCTCTTGGCCTCTGCCACATGAACTTATGACCCTGATCCACCTCCAGGGCTTTGTTCAGCACCTTCTCTTCCACGAACCAGGCCAGCATAATCGCGACATAGCCTGTTGCACTCATTCACTCTTCCGGAAGGTCTGCAATCCGCAGATTTAGCCGCCTGGACCTATTTTCCTGGTCCTCCACCTTTGCTCAGGATCGCCATCTCAGCCTCCAATGACACAATTCAATCACTCTGGTGCGACACCACATTCTCTACCTCCTGGATCTTCACCCTCTGCACCTTGAGGCACTTCTCCACTCGTTCTAAGGTCCTGCGAAGAGGTGCCCCTGCCCCCTCAAACCCCTTTGACCAGTCATTCTGCAATTCCCTTTTTTTAAGAAAACATTTAATTGAAGCATTTATAATTTTAACATTTAAACATTCTAAACAACAGAGCGGACCGACACACGCAACAACATCACCAGAACATACCCAACTCCCCCCGACCTACCTCCTGACTGCCTGTATATTAGATTCCCTATCCTTATTCTACAATGCCATGCCCCCCCACCCCACCCACCCACCGTGCGCGTCTACTGACGGTCAGTTTTCTTTAAAGAAGCCGATGAACGGCTGCCACCCCCAAGCGAACCCCTAAATTGAACCTCTTAAGACGCACTTAATCTTCTCCAGCCTGAGTAACCGTGTAATGTCACTGACCCACACCCCCGACTTTGGAGGCTCCGAGTCCCTCCATCCCAGCAAAATCTGTCTCCGGGCCACCAGGGAGGCAAAGGCCAAAACGTCGGCCTCTCTCCCCTCCTGGGCCCCCGGATCCTCCGACACCCCAAATATTGCCATCTCTGGACTCTGGACTCTGAGTAGCCCTCCCTTCCAGGACCTCTGACACAACGTCCGCAAATCCCTGCCAGAATCCCCTCAGCTTTGGACATGCCCAAAACGTGTACGTGATTCGCCGGGCTTCCCACACCGCTGAGCCTGGCACACGACGAGGATGAATTGACTCTCCGACTTCCAACCCCCCCCCCCCAACTTTTCCTCCCACTTCCTCTTCACCTCCCTGATTGGAACCCCTTCCCACTCCATCAATTCCGCAACCCTCCCCTCTCCAACCCCTGTTTTAGACATCACCTTATCCTGTAATCCCCTTGGAGGGAGGCGAGGGAAGCTTGGAACCTGCCTCTGGGCAAAGTCCTGTACCTGCAGGCACCGAAATCCATTCCCACCTGGTAAATCAAACTCCTCCTCTAATCTCTCCAGGCTCGGGAATCCCTCCTCAATGAAGAGATCCCCAAATCTCTCAATCCCTGCCCGCTGCCACCTCCTAAAGCACTGTCCAGCCCTCCCGGAACAAAACGGTGGTTGTCACCACACCGACGCCCCTTTCAGTCTCATGTGCTGCCTCCATTACCCCCACACCCTCAGGGCTGCCACTACCACTGGGCTTGTGGAGTACTGAGCCGGTGAGAACGGCAGAGTGCTGTTAACAAAGCCTCCAAACTCATACCCTTACAGAATGCCGCCTCCACTCGCTCCCACACCGACCCCATCCCCATTACCCACTTCCTAACCATCGATTTATTTGCCGCTCAGTTTAATTCATAAAATTCGGAAGGACCAAGCCCCCCATCCCGCGCCCTCGTTCCAAAAAGACCTTCCTCACCCTCGGGGTCTTACCAGCCCATATGAAACACTAGATCACCGCGTTCATCTTCCTGGAAAATGCCTTGGGGGTGAAGATTGGGAGACACTGAAACACAAACCGCAATCTTGGGAGGACTGTCATCTTCACAGTCTGTACCCTCCCCGCCAATGACAGCGGGAACACGTCCCACCTGCGGAAATCCTCTTTCATTTGCTCACCGCCTTGCCCAAATTTAATTTATGAAGCTGACCCCAGTTCCTTGCTACCTGAATCCCCAGGTACCTAAAACTGCTTCCCACCACTTTAAACGGTAACTCACTCAGTCTCCTCTCCTGCCCCCGTGCCTGAATTACCTCTTACCCATGTTTAATTTGTGGTCCGAGAACCGACCAAATTCCTCCAATATCTCCATGATTCCAGTCATCCACCCCAGCAGCCTGGAAAACGTTTTGTACAACTTTGGGGCAGCAGGGTAGCACGGTGGTTAGCATAAATGCTTCACAGCTCCAGGGTCCCAGGTTCGATTCCCGGCTGGGTCACTGTCTGTGTGGAGTCTGCACGTCCTCCCCCTGTGTGCCTGGGTTTCCTCCGGGTGCTCCGGTTTCCTCCCACAGTCCAAAGATGTGCGGGTGAGGTGGATTGGCCATGCTAAATTGCCCGTAGTGTCCTAATAAAAGTAAGGTTAAGGGGGGGTTGTTGGGTTACAGGTATAGGGTGGATACGTGGGTTTGAGTAGGGTGATCATGGCTCGGCACAACATTGAGGGCCGAAGGGCCTGTTCTGTGCTGTACTGTTCTATGTTCTATGTTCTAACTCGACCGGGTATCCATCAGGTCCCGGAGTCTTGCCTGATTACATCGCCCCCCCCAATGCGTCTATAATCTCCCCAAGCCCGATTGGGCCTCCCAAGCCTTCCACCAACTCCTCATCTATCCTCGAGAACTCCAGCCCCCGAAGAATCGCTTCATACCCTACTCCCCGGCTGGGGTTTTTGATTTGTACAGTGTCATGTGGATGTACCTTTAAGAAATGGGTGTTTATCAAATATCTGCAGTGATATCAGTGTGTGGGTGGAGCTGGGCTGTCTTTTCTATCTTTTACTTTCGTTTTGAGCTGGAAAGCTGCTTTGTGGCTTTGTTTTTGGTTCCGCTTTCAGTGTTGGAGAACTGCATTTAAAGCAAGAAGATATTCTGATCTCTCTGCAAGCTAAAGAATGTCTTCAGCTCACTTGATTTGTTTCTGTAGAGAATTCAAACCTGTCTTTGTTAAACCAGGATTTGACTTATTGATGTTACGAGGAAAGTTATTAAGGGTTACTTAGAGTATTGTATCTGTTGAGATTATCAGTGGTGGTAGTTGATAAACTGTTTACTGTGTGTTATAAAGTGTTAACTGAATTCATAGAATAAACATTTTGTTTTAAAAATATTTAAGGTCTCTGTTGCATAACACCTAGAGAGTGGACCTTTGTGCTCCCCATAACCAAAATCTATTAAATGTTGTGGGTCAGGTGAACTCCATGATATACTTCGGAGTTTACTAAACCCTGGGCCATAACAATAGTCTACTATAAAATTCCCAAAACACATGATTCACCCCCGCTGGATCCACAACCACCTTCCCGCCTGTATCCTTTACTTTCCCAATTTCACTCGCCGCCTCCTGCTTCCTCAGCTGATGCGCCAACAAATGCTGGCTTTTTCCCCATATTCATACACTGCCCCCTTCACCCTCCTCAGCTGCCCTTCTGCCTTACCTGTGGACAGGAGCCCAAATTCCATTTGCAGTCTCTGCCACTCCTTCAGAAGCTCCTCATCCGGAGACCCCCACGTACCTCCTGTCCACCTGTAAAAGTTTGCCTACCATCCTGTCCAACTTCATCCGTTGAGCCTTCTCCTTATGGGCCTGAATCAAAATGAGTTCCCCCCCCGATAACCGCCTTCAGTGCCCCCCACACCACCCCGCCAAGATCTCGCCCATATCATTGATCCTTGTGTATCCCCGAATGGCCTCCCTTACCCGCTCACATACCTCGTCCTCCGCCAGTAGCCCTACATTGCGGCCGCTAGGCCTTTCCATTGCTCACTTGCAGGTCTACCCAGTGTGGGGCGTGGTCTGACACCACAATTGCTGAATATTCAGTATCCACCACCTCAGCAGCATTTTGTCCAGCACAAAGAAATCTATCTGGGAATACACCTTATGCACATGGGAACAGAATGAAAGCTCCTTACTCCTTGGCCGTCTAAATCTCCACCCCTCCCATGCGCTCCATAAACCCCGGGACTCAACCGGTCCAGTGTCGGATCTAGGACTGTGTTAAAGTCTCCCCCCATAATCAGTCGATGTGAATCCAGGTCCGGGATCTTCCTTAGCACCCTCCTAACGAACTCGACATCATCCCAGTTTGGGGCAAAAATGTTCACCAATACCCTCCAGCTTCCCACTAACCATGATGAATCTATCCCCCGGGTCCGCCTCTATCCTCCCCATCTCAAATGCAACCCGTTTATTGACCAGGATTGCCACCCCCCCTCGTTTTAAAGTCCATTCCCAAATGGAACACCTGTCCGACTCATCCCTTCCTCAACCTAACACCTGATACCCCACCTTCACGTTTATCTCCTGCAATATGGCCACGTCCACCTTCAGTTGCTTCAAGTGTTCGAACACACGAGTCTTTTTGACCGGTCCATTTAGCGCCTGAACGTTCCATGTGACCAGCCTAGTCGGAGGGAGGGGGTGGGGGGGCTGCCGGCAGCCATAACCTCTCCCATGCCAGCCCTTGGCCCATGCTCCGCACTTCATCTGGCCTGCCCCCCCCAGGCAACTACCGCCATCAACCCTCCTCTTCCTCCAACTTAAAAGCCCCCTCCCCTCCCCCTACATTGGTCTTCAGCTCATCCCCAACTTTGCTTCCATGAACTAGCCCTCCCTGGCAGCCCCTGGTGCCTAGCATTGTGCCCCCGCTGGTTCCCCTCTATTGTTCGAAAACTAGCATCAAATACTATGTTGCAACTTTTTGAATTCCTCATTCTCTCTGCTGTTTGACTTAAAGATACACGTCTATTAAACATCCATGGATCAAAATGATAATGTCAAAAAATAAAGAAAGGGGAAATAAAGGAATCACCAGGAAGGACCTTGCATTCCTCCCTCCCTAAAAAGAATGAAACGTCAAGGCACAGATATTTCATTGAGGTATGCAAGACATAAATCGCAAACACATATCCATCCATCCTCATTATATAAGTTTCCTTCCCAGTCTCTACATTGGTAACAAGTTAGTCTTTAAACTCTGACGAACCATTTGCAATCACATTATCCTTTCCGCGAATGTGTACGATTTTAGCATTGAACTTTTGTAATAATAAACTCCAACGAAATAATCTTGCGTTCCAGGTTTTAAACTTATATACGCAAGGCCCGGCTTGGGTCACTGTTTCCTTGCACGTTTTCCTTGTGTCTGCGTGGATTTCCTCCAGTTTCCTCCCACAAGTCGTACCGAAAGACGTACTGTTAGGTAATTTGGACATTCTAAATTCTCCCTCAGTGTACCCGAACAGGCGGCGGAATGTGGCGACTAGGGGATTTTCACAGTAACTTCATTGCAGTGTTAATGTAAGCATACTTGTGACAATAAAGATTTTTATTATTTAAAGTGGATTATAGTCTATATAAGCTAAGCTTTGTTTGTTACATATCTGATACATACTTCAAAGTGCTGAAGGGCTAGTGGTTGCAATGCCAAGGCCTACTTTTCAGTGGTGGAATACTTTCTTTAGCACAGACTTAGTTTTTCCCAAAAAAATCCCACTGGCTTCTATTCCTGCATTGTTGCCTTGTGGTAGCACCGCCCCTGTCCCCAGGTCACTGGCATCTATAGCCATTTTAAATGGCCTGGAAAAGTCCAGAGTGCCAGAACTGTGGTTTTACATTCTGCCCCTTTGCCTTGACCACGTGGCATATTTGCATTTTTGTAATATATTACATGGCCTCGGGACGTGCTAAAGTGCTTCACAGCCAAGTCCAGTCACTATTATGATGTGGAACAACTTGGCAGTTAATTTCTACAATGATAGATCCCACAAACTGAAAAAAGATAAATGACCAGTTATCAGGAAATTTGCCAGATTAACCAAAGTAATCCAGCTGACTCTCCGATGAATATTTGAACTTGACTTACTGATTTATGAACAATTAATGATATCTACGGAGTGCCTGTTATCACAGTGAAAACATCCGTAAGTGCTTCACAGTTGGTTTGGTGTTCGTATAATCTGCCAGTGGACCTTTATGGACGAAAGTTTTTTCATCCAAAGGGCTACACGGTTCAAATATCTCGGGTCTTTCTTTTTCTTACGTAATACCCAAAAGGTCTGCAGATGATCTTCCAGCGACTTTGAACTGCTTTAGGCTTTGCACCAGTGATTTGCTATATATGCTGTAGTAATGTCAATAAGCCGGAGCAGATAACAGGTGTTTTGTAAAGCAGCACTATGATAACACAAGAGTTTGAGACGACAGTCCGAGATTTACGTTCCACATTTCACAAGGGCAGCTAAAGATATAGCCATGAGCGGCATATTACAACAAATCACCTTGACTTTGTGGACAGTCTCACCTGAGTCAGTATGCCATGTTTTCAAGTCCTACTCTGAAGAATTTGACCGTGTAATCAAAGCCAAGGCTTGCCTGCAGTATTAAATGAATGTTCTATTATTGGATGAGACGCTAAATAGAAGTCCTATTTAGCTGGCACTATTTCAACAAGAGCAGGGAATCACTCTGGTGTTTAGTGATATTTATTCTGCAAGTAGCACAAATAGTCTAACTGGTCACTTACCTCTTTGCTATATGTGGAATTTCTGTGGAAAAATTGACCACCACATTTGCTGAGTAAATGAGCAATCTGTTAAATTTATTTAACACTCTCACCTTCTCTTTCTTTTGCTATACTTTCCTGTTTCCCTTTTCTTCATGCTCATTCTTTTTCTCTCTTTCATATCCCCCAATGATCTTGTGACTTGTATATTAAATGTGCCTAGATTATATGTTTTGTATTTACTGTAACATTCTGATCTGAGTTCGATGTACATATGGCAGAATGGCAATTTTAATATTGTTAATTGACTTTTACAGTAAAGTACCAGCATTTCTTAATGTGGTTGACATAGCAGGACTTGTGAAGGGTGCCCACGCCGGTCAAGGCCTTGGAAATGCCTTCCTCTCTCACATCAGCGCCTGTGATGCAATTTTTCATCTTACAAGTATGTATATCTATAAATGTAATCAAATATCACTTGGTATGTAATTTGGTCACAGTATTATATAATTTTGTATGCTCGCTTGATTCTCTCTCCATATTATAGTTGGTAGTTGCTGATTTCAAGCGGTAACTCCACTCAGTCCTGAAATCCTTGCCTCAAAGGCAAAAGGTGTTGGGTTGAAGCATATTGTTTTGGTTTAGACTTCAGTGTTGTTCTAAGAGTAAGCACCCCGTTATTGGAGTTGCCATTTTTTTTGCCGAAAATGTTAAATTTTCTGACTATACAGGTGGATGCAAAAGATCCCTGACACTTTTTTAAAAAAAAAGGGTCATTGAGTTCTGTCAATGTCATCGTTGTGACTAAACTACATCTCTCCACCAACACCACCAGAGTGATTAACTGGTTGTTATTTTGTTGCTGTTTATGGACCCTTCTATGTGTAGATTGGCTGTTAAATCTCTACAACACAATAACTAAATTTACACTAAATTGTATTGACTTTTTAAAAATAAAGCTCCGAGTATGACAGAAACTGATATACCATATACCTGTAAAATACACGTGTTCTTCAAACTTCTGAAAATGCATAACATAAATGAAACCTTAAGATTTTGAAATGTGACCGTGTTCTACTGAATAGGAAAAACGTGCTTCAAAACAAACTTCTGTACAACTGGTATTGATGCAGTTTAGGAAATCTCACACATTGCAGATGCTCAGACTGCAAAATGTAGATACAACTGAGCCATGGTTCCAAGCAGAAAATATCATGATCATTGCTAGGTTTTTTATATATCTAAGGCCTTCAAGCACTTTACTAAATCTTATTAGAAGGTACTAATAACTGAAGTAAATATATTTAACCATAAAATACGTAATGTTTTGACTATTATCTTTATTTTCACCACACCTTCATTTTGGACATTAGGACTTTCAGTTACTGTGGAGGGGAAAAAATGAAAATGGCAACAAACACTGAGTTGAATGAATTATGAATCTTTGTGGTGAGCTTATAAGACCATAAGACATAGGAGCAGAATTAGGCTACTCGGCCGATCGAGTCTGCTCTGCCATTCAATCATGGCTGATGTTTTTCTCATCCCCATTATCCTGCCTTCTCCCCGTAACCCCTGATTCCTTTATTAATCAAGAACCTATCTCGGAGGCATGCTGGTGCAGTGGTTAGCACTGCTGCCTCGCGATGCAGAGGACCCAGGCTCGATCCCAACCCCCAGTCACAGTCCATGTGGAGTTGGCCCATTCTCCCCATGTCTGCGTGGGTTTCACCACCACAACCCAAAGATATGCGAGGTAGATGAATTGGCCACTTTAAATTGCCCATTAATTGGATAAAAAAGAATTGGGCACTCTCAAGACACTCAGTGACTTGGCCTCCACAGCCTTCTGCGGCAGAGTTCCACAGATTCACCACCCTCTGGCTGAAGACATTCTTTCTCACCTCATTTTTAAAGGATCGTCCCTTCAGTCTGAGGCTATACCCTCGGGTTCTAGTTTTTCCGATCACTGGAAACATCCTCTCAACATCCACTCTATCCAGGCTTGGCAGTATCCTGTCAGTTTCAATAAGATCCCCCCCATCATCGTTGTACACTCCAGGGAGTACAGACCCCAAGTCCTCAACCGTTCCTGATATGACCACCTCTTCATTCCAGGGATCATTCTTGTGAATCTCCCTTGAACCCTTTCCAAGGCCAACACATCCTTCCTGAGATACGGGGCCCAAAATGCTCACAAGACTCCAAATGGGGTCTGACCAGAGCCTTATATAGCCTCAGAAGTGCATCCCTGCTCCTCTACCCTAACCCTCTCCACATGAATGCTAACATTGCATTTGTCTTCCTAACTACTGACTGAACCTGAATGTTATTCTTATTAAAAATATTTTATTGAAGCGTTTATAATTTGAACAATTTTCAAGAGGGTAAATAACCCACCTGACCAACAACTAACCCCCCCCACACACACACATACACACTGCTGATAGCTTAATTTTCCCCAAAGAAGTCTATAAACGGCTGCCACCTAGCATCAATCCTCTCGGGGTAAACTTGATCTTCTCAAGCCTGAGAAACCCAGCCATGTCACTAACCCATACTTCCGATTTTGGGGGCTCCGAGTCCCTCCACGCTAATAAGATCCGTCTCCGGACCACCAGGGAGGCAAAGGCCCAAACATCAGCCCCTCTCGCCAGGGCCGGTGCTAGGAATTGCGGGCCCAATTAGAAAAGTGATGGCGGGGCCCCTACTCTACAAAAGTAAAAATTTATGTATGTTTATATTTCGTGTAGTATGCTCGTCTTTAACCAAAAAAAAACATTAAATGCTTGATATACTAAAATTTTGAAACTTACTTACCTGGGCGGAAGGATTTGGCGGCGCAGGGCTGAAGGATTTGTCGACGGTAATGCGGTGCGTTCCCCAAAAGTAAAAACTACCCTATAGTTCCTCTTAGAATACAGAAAAGGCTTCAAACGGTGCCGCTGGCACGGGGCCCCCTTAAGGTGCGGGGCCCAATTTGATGAAATTGGTCTAATAGGCTTAAAACCGGCCCTGCCTCTCGCCACTGGACTCCCGGATCTTCCGACACGCCAAGAATCACAACCTCTGGACTCAGAACCACCCGTGCCTTCAGTATCTTTGACACGACATCGGCAAATCCCTGCCAAAATGCCCGAAACCTTGGACATGCCCAGAACATGTGGACATGGTTCGCGGGCCCACCCGCACACCTCACACACCTGTCCTCCACCCCTTCAAAGAATCTGCTCATTCGGGCCACAGTCATATGCGCCCTGTGGACCACCTTAAATTGTATCAGGCTAAGCCTGGCACATGACAAGGACGAGTTGACTCTGCTTGGGCCATCCTCCCAAAACCCCTCCTCCAATTCCCTGCCCAGTTCTTCCTCCCACTTCCGCTTCACTTTCCTATTAAGGCTCCCTCCCATTCCATGAACTCTTTATAAATTTCCGATACTTTCCTCTCCCCCACTCCCGTTTTCAACACTACCTTGTCCTATACCCCCTGGGGTGGCAGATGCAGAAAGGTCGAAACCTGCCTCTGCACAAAGTCCCTCACCTGGAAGTAGCGGAACCCATTCCCACCAGGCAGCTCGAACCCTTCCTCCAATTCCTCCAAACAAATCCCAAATCGCTTGCTGCCACCCCCTAAAACCCCCCCATCCAGCCCCTCTCCGGAGCAAACCAGTTGTTGCCACAAATTGCTGCCCATACCAAAATCACCACAGTCACCCTCTTAAAGAAAGCTTTGGGGATAAAAATAGGAAGGCTCTGAAATATAAACAGAAACCTTGGGAGAACCGTCATCTTCATTGTCGCACCCTCCCCGCCATATTCCACCTTATGAAGTCCCCTTCACCTACTCCACCAACCAGATTCAGCTTGTGCAGCTGTTCACACTCCCACGCCACCTGGATGCCCAGGTACCGAAAGCTCCCCCCACCACAACTTTAAATGGCATCTCCCCCCAATCTCCTCTCCTGCCCCCGCGCTTGAATCGGAAAGTCCTCGCTTTTACCCATATTTGATTTATACCCGGAAAACCGGCCGAATTCCTCTAGGATCTCCATAATTCCTCCATTCTGCCCCAGTCAGAAATGTACAAAAGCGTATATAGCGAGACCCTGTGCTCCACCCCCCACTCCCCGTTCTATCCCCTGCCAGTCCTTTGATGCTCCCATCACCAGTGGCTCTATAGTCAAGGCAAACAGCAGTGGGGAGAGTGGATGTCCCTGCCGCCTAAAATAATCCGAGCTCACCCGGTTCGTCTGCACTCTCGCGACTGGAGCCTGGTACAGCAACATGACCCAGTTCACAAAACCCTGCCCAAACCCAAAACCGCCCCAGGTCCTCCCATATGTATTCCCACTCTACCTAATTGAAGGCCTTCTTCGCTTCCATGGCAACCACCACCTCCTCCTCACGTTCCTCAAAGGGGATCATTATCACATTTAACAGCCTTCTGATATTGGCTGCCAAATATCTCGCCTTCACAAACCCTGGGCGAAATTCTCCGACCCCACGCAGGGTCGGAGAATTGGCGGGAAGCGGCGTTATTTCCGCTCCCGCAGGTTTGGTAATTCTCCCGCCTGTCATAAATCGGCGTTGTGCAAATCCCGCCGGCAGCCTGTGAAAACAGCTGGCGCCGGCGGGATTTCATTTTTTAAAAAACTTACCTTAAATCTCCGGCCCGGATGGGCCGAAGTTCCGCCGCTGGGAGGCCTTCTCCCGCCGCCGAGGTTTAAACCACCTCTGAAATGGCGGGCTCAGCGGCGCGAGCGGACCCCCGGGGTCCTGGGGGGGCGGGGGGCGATCAGACCCGGGGGGGTGCCCCCACGGAGGCCTGGCCCGCGATCGGGGCCCCCCCGCTCACTCCGCGGGGCAGTGCCGTGGGGGCATTCTTTCTCCTTCCGCTCCGCCACGGCCTCCGCCATGGCGGACGCGGAGGAGAACCCCGCATCGCGCATGCGCCGGCAGTGACGTCAGCGGCCAGTTGCCGCTGACGTCACTGCCGGCGCATGCGCCGACCGCCGAAAGCCTTTCGGCCAGCCCCGCTTCCGACGGCGCCGGGTGTTTGCGCCAGTCTACCGGTGCAAACTGCTCCGGCGCGGGGCTGGCCCCCAAAGGTGGGGAGAATTCCCCACCTTTGGGGAGGCGCGACCCCTGAGTGGTTGGCGCCACTCCCCTACGCCGGCACCCTCCGTCACGCCGGGTAGGGGAGAATCCAGCCCCCTGTCTGGTCCTCCCCCATCACCCCTCCATTAACCTGTCCATCTCCACCTGCACCGCTTTCTCCCAATGTGCCCATATCGAAATAAACTCGCCTCTCACCACTGCCTTCAATGCCTCCCTGAAACCTCTCCCATATCATTCATGTCCCCATCCCTCTGAATGGCCTCCCTCACCCACTCTCGCATCTCATCCTCTTCCTACAGCCCCACTTCTAACCTCCATTGCGGGCGCTGCCCCCTCTCGCCCGCAAGTCCAACCAGTGCGCGGCGTGATCAGATACCACAATTGGCGAGTCCTTAATGACCACCACCCATGCCAGCGACGTCTTATCTAAAATACAAAAAGTCATTCGGGAGTACTCTATGTGCACATGGGTGAAGAATGAGTATTCTTTCGCTCGCGGCCTCGCAAACCTCCAGTGTTTCATAAACCCCTCTAGCTCCTTCGCTGCCGCAGAAACCCTCCCTGACCTAGAGCTCTATATGGGGGAGGTTTCGGTAGCCACGGTATGGGAGGCATTGAAGGCAGTGTTGAGAGGCGAGTTTGTTTCGATATGGGCACGTAGGGAGAAGCGGTGCAGGTGAAGATGGACAGGTTAGTGGAGGCCCTTCCCCTGCTGATGAACCATAACCCATCCTGGGCCAGCCTCCAGCCCGCTTCCTGCAGCTCCTCAGGCCCATCCTCGGGCGCCCACCGTCATCGACCCTCCCTATGTCAACTGCACGTTAATCTGAAGAGAATCTTGAACTAGGACTCCCAAGTCCCTTTTTGTCCTTCTGATTTCCTAAGCATTTCCCCATTTAGAAAATAGTCTATGCCTTCATTCTACCTTCCAAAGTGGATAACCTCACACTTTTCCACCTTGTATTCCATCTGCCACTTCTTTGCCCACCCTCCTTGCCTGTCCAAGCCCTTCTGCAGCTCCCCTGCTTCCTCAATACTACCTGTCCTTCTGGGATATCTTTGTATCATCTGCAAACTTGTCCTCAGTTCCTCCTTCCAGATTGTTAATGTATATTGTAAAAAGATGTAGTCCCAACACCGACCCCTGAGGCACACCACTAGACACCGGCTGCTAACCCTAAAATGACCCCTTTATCCCCACTCTCTGCCAGTCAGCCAATCCTCTATCCATGCCAGTATCCTACCCTTAACACCATTGGCTCTTAACTGATTTAACAGCCTCCTATATGTCACCTTTTCAAAGGCCTTCTGAAATCTAAATGGGTCAGATCCACATGTTCGCCTTTGTCTAACTTCCTTGGTACCTCCTCAAAGAATTCTAACAGATTTGTCAGACATGACCTCCCCTTGACGAAGCCGTTCTGACTCAGTCCTATTTTACCATGCACTTCCAAGTACTCCGCAATCTCATCTTTAATAATGGACTCTAAAATCTTACCAATGTCAGGGTAACCAGCTTATAATTACCTGCCTTCTGTCTCCCTCCCTTGTTAAACAGCGGTGTTACATTAGCCATTTTCCAGTCCTCTGGGACCCTCCCTGCTCCAGTAATAAAGATCACCACCAATGCCTCCATAATCTCCTCGGCCATCTCCTTTAGAACCCTGGAGTGTAGTCCATCTAATCCAGTAGATTTATCCACCTTCAGACCTTTCAAGTTTCCCCAGAACCTTCTCCTTAGTGATGGCCACTACACTCACCTCTGCTCTCTGATTCTCCTGGAGTTCTGGTATCCCACTGGTGTCTTCCACTGTGAAGATTGATGCAAAGTAACTATTCAATTCCTCTGCCATTTCTTTGTTTCCTATTACAATGTCTCCACCCTCATTTTCCAGTGGTCCAATGTCTATTCTTGCGCCTCTCTTATCTTTTATGTATTGAAAAAAAACTCTTGCTATCTTCATTTATATTACTAGCTAGCTTGCACTCATATTTCATTTTCTTCCCCCCTTTATTGCTTTTTTAATTGTCCTCTGCTCGTTTTTAAAGGCTTCCCAATCATCTGGCTTCCCACTAATCCTCGCCACTTTTTCTTTTTGCTTTTCTCCTGTTCTTGACTTCCCTCGTCAGCCATGCATGCCTCGTCCTCCCCTTAGCGTGTTTCCTCCTCCTTGGGGTTAATTTCTGTTCTGCCTCCCGAATAACTCCCAGAAACCTCTATCAATGCTGTTCCACTGTCTTTTCTGCTATGCTCCCCTTTCAATCAACTCTGGCCAGCTCCTCTGTAGTTACCTTTATTTAATTGTAATACTGTCCCATCTGATTCCACCTTTTTCCTTTCAAACTGCAGGGTAAAGTCTATCATATTGTGGTCACTGCTCCGTGAGGGTTCGTTCAGCTTAAGTTCTTTAATCAAGTCTGCCTCATTACACATCACCAAATCCAGAATTGCCTGTTCACTAGTGGGCTCTGTCACAACCTGCTCCAAAAAACTATCTCTTAGATATTCCGGATATTTCTTTTCTTGGGATCCACCACCAACCTGATTTTCCTAGGCCATCTGCATATTGAAATCCCCATGATTATTGCAATATTGCCTTGTATGCCGTTTCTATCTCCTGATTTATTTTCTGCCCACGTCCTGTCTGCTGCTCGGGGCCCTGTGCATAATTCCCATCAGGGCCTTTTTACCTTTGCGAATCCTCAACTCTACCCACACAGATTCTACGCCTTCTGATCCTATATTGCATCTTGCTATCGATTTAACTTCATTCCTTACTAACAATGCAACTCCTGTCCCCTTTGCCCATCTGCCTGTCCTTTCAGTAGGACACATGTCCTTGGATATTTCAATCTCACCCTGATCTCCTTGCAGCCACGTTTCTGTGATGCCTACGTCGTACCAGCCAATTTCGATGTGTGCAACATGCTCATTTACCTTGTTCCGTATATTGCCTGCATTTAGGTACAACACCCTCAGTCCTGCATTGACCACCTCCCGTCTCCTATTTGCCACCTTTTTGTTCTGTGTGAAGTTAGATAGATTCCTGCCACCCTCTATACTCTCTTTTCTATTACATGGTCTGGAAACTTTACTAACCTAATTATGCAATTATAGGGGAATTTACTCTGGCTACGAAATTGCAATTATTGTGTGTCACAGTATGACACTTTTAACATTCAAAATATCTATCGCAGTAACACTTAATAGTAATGGGTACCATAAGTATTTGATGGGTTTTAATGTAATGCATGCCGCCATAAATTATTTTGTATTTACATAGTCAATCTGAGGATGTTGTACATGGCTTGAAGCTGCATTCCAAATAAATTGAGAGGGGCTGATTGTAAGGAGAAAGGAATAGAAGACGGCATTGAAAGGAGGATGGGAGATAAAGGAAATGGTATGAAAAAATAGAGTTGGGAAGAAAGGAGGAATTTCTTTGGGCAAAGTGGTGAAAATGTAGAATAGTTGTGGAATGTTTGAAGTAAGCAACATTTATGTCAGGTAATGATCACCTTAAACAAGAAAAAGCAAAATCACATTCAATTGCATTATCGTTGAATTCCTCAACATCAACATCTGGGGGTTGCTATTGACCAGAACCTTAACTGGACTAGTTCCAGAAATGCTGTAGCAAGAAGCGAAGGTTGGAGGCTGACTGTTCTGTGGTGAGTAGTTCTCACATGGGACTCTCCAAAGCATTTTCATCGCTTCCAAGGTACAAGGCAGGACTGCAATCCTGTCTGTTTGCTTGGGTGGATAGAATTGCAGCAACACTATTATTGTGGCTGCAGCACATAATATCTACAGGATATGGCTGCCTTTGGCACCATCCCACAGACACATGGCCATATACACCTAATACTTGGAAATATCATCAGCTCCAAAACACGTGCTATCCTAGCTTAGACATTTCATCATTACTGTATTAACATTCTGGGACTCTGTACTTATCAAAATTATCATCATATGGTCTCCAGTGGTTCAAGACGCCAGCCCACCACCACCGTTTCAAATTCTAGCTTTGTCAGGAATGCCAATATCCTGAGAATAAATATGAAAAAAAAAAGCAGATAACTATGACAGACTTATGGGTAGACTTGATTTAGTACTCTTGAAGTTGAAGCAAGTTGACCAGATCATCTGTTTTCAGATGTTGGTTGAGGGATGAATATTATCCAGGACACAGCGGAGAATACCATTCCCTGGCATCCCCCATTCCCATGATGCGTGTTAAGGGCTTGGGCTGGAGAGGTTACTCCGAAGTATCTGGTGGAAAAAGAATGGGAAGAAGCATTAGAGTCCGCTGAATTAAAACAGAAAATACTGAGATCTCAGTTTACCACTGCACATGACTTTTTGTGGACTTTTGAACAGCAATTTCAGGGTAAGCAACAGTGTGTTTCTTCACCAATGAGATTAGAGATTCCTCATTGGCTTGCACAGGTTCTGAACCTGGAAGTGGAAGCTAGAATATTTAAGTCGATGTAAAATCATGGATTGAGCAATAAGGGACATGGAAAATGCTAAAAATTGTTAACTTTGATTTAAAAAAAAAAAAAATTTTTCAAACAATAATAATAGAAAAATGATAGAAAATAATAGAAACATGAAAAACTCGCACTTGAATCAACTCGCTGTAACTTTTTCTTGGATAATTGCTGGGTATCTAGTAAGTACAGTAACTTCGCACTTCATGTTTTCAGTGCAGACTGTCTTGACAAGGTACAGGTGTAAAGCCTGTGGAGGGAAAATTGAACAGTAACTTCTGATTTTTGTGTTTAACTACACGTGTGGATGCTGCAAATTGCAACCTGATTTACTTTGTGATGATGTTGAGTTTTGACAGCCTCATCATTATTCTTGCTGAAAAATTTGGGCCATTGTTTTATGAACAAATGGAAAAATGTACTGTTGTCAGAAAATGTTTTTGGGATGTAGAGCTTAGTGCATCAAATTTCCTTATGCTGGAAATAGTGGAGTTAACTTTAGTTAATTCTGCATGAATTTTACATTTTGTGTTTTATGTTGGTGATTAAGCATTTAAAAAAAAAAATCTCTAGCAGCTTTTCACTGCTTTTGAGAAATGAACTTTGTTACTTGTGGGCAATGAGCAGCGTGCACAGTCATACGTTTTGGTATGAGAGTGAACTTTCTGTGTACTGGAAAGGTTTAGCAAATGTGCTTCACTAAGCTTATTAACAGCTTGTTGATGTTTAAGGGTACTGTCAAATACATCACACATCTACTATTGTCAAATTCTTTTGATAATTTTAGGGTACTTAAAAAGAATGGAAGATTGTTAAACTGCACACCTCTTTGTGTATGCCTGCAACAAATCTGGTATTAATTTCAGAACACACGATAGTGTGAAAGTTATCTAAAGACTAAGACTACTATGTGTGTCCTTTCATTTAAATGGCACTTCCCCTCCCTCCTCATCTCCACCACCCCCTCCCCTGCCCATACAAATGTTAAAATTCTAAAAGCATGCTGATCACTTGTCACCCATCAATGGTAGCATGAAAATTACTTGTGGTACAATGCTTGCAAGAAAATCTTTTGTGTGTTAGACATCAGCTTTGTTTTACACAATTAAAGTATTACACGCTAGAATAATTTAAGTTGTGTGCGCTAAATGGTGATGTAGTCTTTCTGTAAAGACTGAATTTGTTTGCTGCTGCTGGGCAGCTGTTGACTTATGCTTTGTGTGAAGGGGTTTTGAAATCAGTCATCTTGCTTTGTACTTGTGTTTTGCCTACAGTTTATATAATATTATGAAGATGTTACTTTAATTCTTCAAAAGTAAGAAATTATAATGTGTCTTCATTTTGTAGCTTCTTAATGGAAGTTCTGAAGAAAGATTATTTAAAAATCATTATTCAATTTGTTTATACTGCATTGCAATCTATAAATGTTTGGTCAAGTTTCCATTCTAGAAAAATAGGGATAAGATTCAAAAGAATTCAATGGATTCAATAAATGGGCATTCGAGGAATTATATATGTAAGCACTTGATATGTACCATGTATAACTGGGATAGGTTTATTGTTAAAATTTTGTTCACCATGAAGAATGCATAATTTTGTGCTTATGTATTTCTGGAGAGAGCCTATCAGTACTGCATAGCTGATATGTTAAGATAACTTGGTTTCTCTTGTTTTTGTAGCTGGTATCTGCTATATAGCATGTCGAGAAATATCGAAAGTAAAATAGATTTTTGTTTTGCAATGTCATTAACTAACAAATGAACTATTTTTGTAACCAGAATTTTTTTGTCTGTTTGAAATTACCTGTGGGACCCTGCAATAGCTGTGGCTTGTTGAGCTCTTGTTCTCTTACAATTCTATCCATGGCAATCGGTCTGCATCCTTGTTGTTTTATCCCCCAGTGTTCTCCTCCATGCTGTCTGAAGTCCCTCTGCCTCTATCAGGGCAACACAGCTCAGCTTTACTAAATTGCTTGCAGCTTTAAGTCCTTCATTCTACTTTTTATTCATTCATAGGATGTGGTTATGTCTGGCAAGGCCAGCATTTAAGGCACATCTCTAATTGCCCGTCAGAGGCACTGGTAAGCCAATTTCTTGAACCCCTTTGTCGGTGATATTCGTAACAGCTGTTAGGTAGGGAGCTCTAGGATTTTGACTGAATGGCGATGGAGAAACATCAATATGTTTAAAAGTCAAAATTGTGTGTAATTTGGAAGTGGTGATTCATTGTTTACAGCATAGTAGGAGGCCGTTCAGCCGATCACGTCCATGTGGGTCAACAAAGATCTGACATTAATTTCATTTTCCATTGCTTCGCCCAATGCCCTGGTATTGACCCCTCTATTAATGGAAAAAAGTGCCTTCCTATCCACCCCATCTATGCCCCTCAATTTCATACACCTCTAACAGGTCTCTTCTCAACTGTTGCTGCTTAAAGGAAAACTGCCCCAGCCTATCAATCTTTTTCTCATAGCTCAACCCTCCAGCAAAGGCAGCATCCTGGTAAATCTCTTGGTGATCTTCAGTGCAATCACATTCTTTCTACAATGTGGTGATTAGAGCTGCCTCCAGTTGTGGCCCTCAACCAGCGTTTTATACAGCTCCAGCATGACCTCCTTGCTCTTCTATTCTATGCTAGTGTTTTTCAAACTTTTTTTCCGGGGACCCGTTTTTACCAACCGGCCGACTGTTGCGGCCCACCATTTTGGCTTAACTTTAATGCGGCAGGTGAGCCTGCTTGGTCTTCACGATCTCACTTGCTTTGTCATTCAATGTTACATTTCTGTATGGGTTGTTCATCAGAGGTCCTGGAGCTCACACCACCACTGTTTTGTTCTGCTGTGGATTTTCCTGAGCCCCTCACCAGGTTTAGTTGTGAAATCCTGGCCTGTTTATTGTGTCTCTGGCCCTCTTTTCCTCAGTACAAAATGATTCATTTCAAATTTTACAGTTCTGTTGCTTGTTTTCTGCTGACAAAATGGAGGAATCACAATCGTGCCCAGTGCATGTGACATTAGCGTTCGGGGCACGTGACCTGTTCTCTGCCGTCGCTTCAGGCAGGAAGAGTGCATTGAATTAAAAATAATCTTCTCTTGGGTCAGCGTGCTGATGTCAGGAGGAGGGGATGTTTCTTGCTGGACTCCAGGCATGCACACTGATGAGCAGGCACGCTCCGGTCGCAGCTGGCATTTTTAAAAGCTGGCTGCTGCGGTCATTGTGCATTAATTTCCACAATGGGGAACGCTGCGATGGATAGCTCCCGATCCACCCGACATCCGCCCATGACCCTCCCATGGGTCGCAACCTCGACTTTGAAAATAACTGTTCTATGCTTTGGCTAAGTATTCCATATGCTGCTTTAATCACCTCATTGACCTGCCCTGCCACCTTCAAGGGTCTGTGGATATGCACTCCAAGGCCCCTCTTAGCTTCAGAACTTCAGGCTGGTTTAGCACAGGGCTAAATCGCTGGCTTTGAAAGCAGACCAGGGCAGGCCAGCAGCACGGTTCAAATCCCGTACCAGCCTCCCCGAACAGGCGCCGGAATGTGGCGACTAGGGGCTTTTCACAGTATTTCATTTGAAGCCTACTTGTGACAATAAGCGATTTTCATTTCATTTCATTTCCTGCATCTGACCATTCATAGTGTCATCCTTTGCCTTGTTAACCCTCTCCAAGTGCATTACCTCACACTTTGTGGGTTATATTCTGTTTGCCATGCTCTGCCCACTTGACCTGTCCATTTATAGCCTCCTGCAGTCTACGGCTATCCTCTTCACGTTACCAATTTTTGTGTCATCCGCGAACATCTTGATCATACCCCTTACGTTTGAGTCCAGATTATTAATGTACACCACAAATAGCAAGGGCTCCAGCACTAAGCCCTGTGAAACTCCACTCAAAACAGACTTCCAGCCACAAGAACACATGCAAAACATTGAAGCAGGAGTAGGTCACCAGGCCTCTCGGGCCTGCCCCGCCATTCAATATGATCATGGCTCATCTATGGCTATCGGGCTTCAACTGCTTTTTTTATCATAGAATTTACAGTGCAGAAGGAGGCCATTCGGCCCATTGAGTCTGCACCGGCTCTTGGAAAGAGCACCCTACCCAAGGTCACCTCCACCCTATCCCCATAACCCAGTAACCCCACCCAACACTAAGGGCAATTTTGGACACTAAGGGCAATTTATCATGGCCAATCCACCTAACCTGCACATCTTTGGACTGTGGGAGGAAACCGGAGCATCCGGAGGAAACCCACGCACACACGGGGAGGATGTGCAGACTCCGCACAGACAGTCAACCAAGCCGGAATTGAACCTGGGACCCTGAAGCTGTGAAGCAATTGTGCTATCCACAATGCTACCGTGCTGCCCATTTCTCCATCGCCCTCTATTCCTTGATAGATCAAATGTTTATCCACCTCCATTTCAAATCCATCTGATGATCAAGCCTCTAGGGTAGAGAATTCTGGACATTCACCACCCTCTGAGAGAAGAAATTGATGCACACCTCAGTGGTAGCTATACCCCCTGGTTGGAGACTCTTCCACAAGTGAAAACATCTCACCATCTACCATGTCGAGCTCACTCAGGTTCTTGTATGTTGAAATAAGATTACCCCTCCGTCTTCTAAACTCCAAGGAATACATGATGTGGAGATGCCGGCGTTGGACTGGGGTGAGCACAGTAAGAAGTCTTACAACACCAGGTTAAAGTCCAACAGGTTTGTTTCAAACACGAGCTTTCGGAGCACGGCTCCTTCTTCAGGTGAATGGAAAGGCTTGTTCCAGAAATGTTTATATAGACACAGTCAGAGATGCCCCGGAATGCGAGCACCTGCAGGCAATCAAATCATCAAAGATGCAGAGAGAGAGGTAACTCCAGGTTAAAGAGGTGTGAATTGTCCCAAGCCAGTTCAGTCGGTAGGCCTCTGCAAGTCCAGGCTTGTTGGTGGGGGCCGAATGTAATGCGACATGAATCCCAGATCCCGGTTGAGTCCGCATTCATGCGTGCGGAACTTAGCTATAAGTTTTTGCTCAGCAATTTTGCGTTGTCGCGTCTCCTGAAGGCCTCCTTGTAGAATGCTGACCCGGAGATCAGAGGCTGAATGTCCTTGACTGCTGAAGTGTTCCCCAACTGGAAGGGAACAGTCCTGCCTGTTGATAGTCGCACGATGCCCGTTTATTCGTTGTCGCAGTGTCTGCATGGTCTCGCCAATGTACCACGCTTCGGGACATCCTTTCCTGCAGCGTATGAGGTAGACTACATTGGTCGAGTCGCACGAGTATGCGCCGCGTACCTGGTGGGTGGTGTTTCCACGTGTAATGGTGGTGTCCATGTCGATGATCTGGCATGTCTTGCAGAGATTACCCTGGCAGGGTTTTGTGGTGTTGTGGTTGCTGTTCTGAAGACAATTCACACCTCTTTAACCTGGAGTTACCTCTCTCTCTGCATCTTTGATGATTTGATTGCCTGCAGGTGCTCGCATTCCGGGGCATCTCTGACTGTGTCTATATAAACATTTCTGGAACAAGCCTTTCCATTCACCTGAAGAAGGAGCCGTGCTCCGAAAGCTCGTGTTTGAAACAAACCTGTTGGACTTTAACCTGGTGTTGTAAGACTTCTTACCAAGGAATACAGACCTAGACTGTTTAGTCTGTTTTGATAGGATAACCCCCTCACCCCAGAAGTTAGCCTGGTGAATCTCCTTTGCACTGTCTCCAATGTTATTATTTCTGTTGTTAATGAACGGTTTCATCTCCGGGAGAAACCTTCTATTGACCCCCTTAAGACGAATTTAATTTTCTCCAGTCTGAGGAAATCTGCAGCGTCGCTCACTCATACCCTTGGTTTCGGAGGCTCCGGGTCCCTCCACCCCAACAAGATCCGTCTCCGGGCTACCACAAGGCAAAGGCCAGGATATTGACCTCTCTCGCCCCCAGGTCTTCCGACACTCCAAACACTCAATTCTGGACTTGCAACCACCTTCGCCCTCAGTACCTCTCACATCATGTCAGCAGACCCCTGCCAAAATTCCTGCAACTTCAGGCAGGCCCTGTGAGCATGATTCGCGCCACCCACCCACCGCCCACACCTATCCTCCACCCCAAAAAGAACCTGCTCATTCTGGCCACCATCATATGCACCCTATGGACGACCTTAAATTGAATGAAACTCAACCTGGCACATGAAGAGGACCCATTCACCACCCTCAAGGCTTCATCTAATAACCCAGCCTCCAGCTCTCCCCCAACTCCTCCTCCCACTTTCGCTTAACTACTCCTGTCTCAGTGCCCTCCCAATCCATCAATTCCTGATACATCTCTGACACCTTGCCCTCTCGAACCCCTACTTTCGACAGCACCTTGTCCTGAAACCCCGGGTGCGGCACATCAGGAAAGGACAGCACATGCTTTCTCATGTAATTCCACACCTGTAAATATCTGAACCCATTTACCCTGTGCAAATCTCACCAACACCACAAATAAATAGCTTAACTCCACACGATCAAACGCCGCCTCCGCATCCAATGCCACCATCACCTCAAAGCACTCCACTTAAGCTCACACCTCCAACCCATCCCCGCAACCCGTTGGACACTAAGGGTGATTTAGCATGGCCAATCCACCTAACCTGCACATCTTTGGACTGTGGGAGGAAACCTGAGCACCCGGAGGAACCCACGCAAACACGAGCAGAACGTGCAGACTCTGCACAGACAGTGACCCAAGCCGGGAATTGAACCTGGGACCCTGGAGCTGTGAAGGGACAGTGCTAACCACTATGCTACTGTGCCGCCCTAAATCCACATGCAATGGTGCTGAATAACGACCTCCAAAATGTTTAGGGCAGGAATCGCACCACCCCGACAGCAACCCGTCCAACAACGATGGGGGTGGTTTCACTGGAAAGGTAGGGAAAACCTTTATCGCAAAATCCCCTTCCTGCATATACCTCCCCTCATTAGATCACAAACTTCTCCCCCAACTCGTCCAAGCCTGCAAATCGCCCTTCTAGAACTGTTTTTTCATTTCCATTGCCCCTCACTCCTCCCATCTCAGAAACATAGCATCCAACCCCGTTGGCTCAAACCCATGATTCCCTCGGATCAGCATCAACTTCGACTTAGCCCCCAACCTAAAGTGCTGCAAAAACTGCATCCATTCTGCCCCTGGAAAAGGAGAAGAGACGACAAATTACTTGCTCTTCTCCAAATTTAACTTGTAGCCTGAAAAAGCTCCAAATCTCCTAAGCAGTATCATTATATCCCCCACTGAAGAGCAGTTGGAGATATAAAACAACAGATCACCAGCATACAGAGACACCCTATGCTCTCTCTCCAACCCTGACCACCACTACCACCATCATCATCGCCAGTGCAAACAGGTGGCGGGACATGGGGTACCCCTGACTCGTTCCCCTATGTAATGGAAAGCATTCTGAATTCATCACGTCACATTTGTATGCACACTCGCCTTTGTTCCTTGTACAGCAATTGCCCACGCCACAAACTTGGCCTCACCCAAATCTCACCAACACCACAACTAAATAGCTCAACTCGCGACCCATTCGGGGATCCTTAACCACATGATCTCTTATTAATATCCTTCTTCATTACACAAAACCAAAGCTAAAATAGCCTGTTTCTGGGTAGGTTGCACAAATTATTCTTCTAGCTATCCTTGCCGGTTTGGTTTGTCCAATCAATATGCAAATTAAAATCTCCCATGATAATCGTAGTTCCCTTCAAACATACCCTCGATATTCCCCATTTATGCTGTGACCTCTTGGAAGGTCACATTTTTGGTCTATGGACTACTTCCACCCGTGGCTTCCTTCCACTGCTATTCATAATTTCAACCCAAACTGATTCTACATCACTATCCACTGCTGTTATATCACAACTCAGCATTGCTCTGAAACCTTTCTTTATTTACAAGGCAACCCCACCTCCTTTCCCCTTTAGCCTGTTCTTTTGGTACATTGTATACCCTGGAATGATGCGCACCCGGACCTGGTTTAGCTCACTTGGTTTAGCTCACGTGGCTAGACAGCTGGTTTGTGATGCAGAGCAAGGCCAGCAATGCGGGTTCCAATTCCCATACCGGCTGAGGTTATTCATGAAGGCCCACCTTCTCAACCTTGCCCCTCGCATGAGGTGTGGTGATCCTCAGGTTAAATCTAAATCCCCACTAGTCAACTCTCCCGCTCAAAAGGGGAAAGCAGCCATGGTTATCTGGGAACCCCCTCCAAGCAACTAACCGTGACCAGCTCCTTGAAATACAAAATAAACGGCTGCCATCTCAGCTAAAACCCTCAATCGCTCCCATCATGGAGTGCTTGACTTTCTCGAGGTATAGAAATTCTATCCGATCTCCCAGTTACACTGAGGCACTGGGCAGAGAAGCAGACCTCCATCCCAGCAGTACTCTCATCAGAGCAATCAGCGAGAAGGCCAGGATATCGGCCCCTGTGCTTGCCTGCAGCTCTGGCGAGTCTTGACACCCCAAATATGGTCACTAAAGAGCAGGGCTCTAGTTCAATTTTCAGGATCATTGACATGGTTCTAAAGTAAGCGGAGTATGAAGGCCACTGGAAAGAAAGATAGAGAAGAATGTGGGAAGAGAGCGGAGAAGACAGAGGTAGCGGGGGTTGTGGGGGTGGGGGGGGGGGGGGGGGGTGGAGAGCGGTAAACAGCAATTAAACAGTGGAACCAGAACGAGATAGGAGCCTCTACACTAGCAAGTAAACTGGTGTATGGTGGAGGAGGAGGATGCGACACTCCTCTCGGCAAGGCGAAGAAAAAACAGGGAAGTTCGGGGAAACAAAGCTCAAAAGAGGGGGTGGGGGGGGAACACAAGGGCAAGGTGGGGTGGTTAGGGGTAGAGTGCTGGGTGCAAATGGCTGCATGTGGAGATGGCAAGAGAGGGGAAGCAGTTGCCAGCCATCTTGAATGGCCCGAGAACGAGGGCAGGCCCGTTTGGATAGGGCTGGGCCCACAAGGTGAGTATGGCTAGCCACCTGGGAGGGAAAAGAATTCTCCTTCTTCTCCCATGTACACCAGGCCTACTCACGGATAGACATTTTTGCGGTAGGGAAGAGGGTGCTTCCAGGAGTAACGAAGGCGGAATTCTCCGCGATTGTAATCTCCGACCATGCACCACATTATATCAACGTGTGGTTAAAGAAGGGAGATGCCCAATCCCCCCAATGGAGGCTGGATGCAGCTCTCCTTGATACAAGGAATTCAACATTAAAATATCCCAAGCCACACGATTATGTATCCTGCAGCCAGAATGGGGACGTCTCGCCCTCCACATTCTGGAAGGCGCTGAAGGCAGTGATCAGGGGTAGATCAGAGCTTATCGGGCCCTTAGAAACAGTAAGGAAAGGGAAACCAAGCAGCGGCTGATTGACTCCATACAGGAGGTGGATCGGCAGTATTCCACGGCCCCAACCGTGGAACTGCTGGTGGAAAGGAAAAAGCTGCAGATGGAATTTGACTTCTCCACAGGGATGGCAGTCCACCAGCTCCGCCAGGCATGGAGGGCCTTTTACGAACATGGAGACAAAGCCAGCCGCATGCTGGCACACCAGCTAAGAAAACAGGCTGTCGCAAAACAGATCAGGGACAGTAACGGTAGGATGGCAGCAAACCCCAATGAAGTTAATACGGCCTTTACGAATTTTAACATACCTCTGAGCCCCTGGAGATGGAACAGCTCCTTGATAGGCTGGAGGAAGTGAAGAGGAGTCCGAGAGAGTTTCACTCTTATGCGGATGATCTGCTCCTGTACATGTTGAATCTCCGGCCTGCATGGGAAAGAAATAACTGGACTCCTCAGGGAGTTCAGCACCTTCTCAGGATACAAACTCAACCAGGGTAAGAGCAAAATCTTCCCTGTGGACCCGCAAGAGGGAAGAGTTGAGCTGGAGGAACTGCCATTTAATGTGACCGAGACCAGGTTCAGGTATCTGGGGGTCCAAGTGGGCCACACTTGGAGGAGGCGCCACAAATGGAAACTCCCCAGCCTGATGCCATTTTGAACTGAGCAAGATGTCCACGGAGACCCACATCTGCAATAACCCCAAGTTTGCACCGGTAGGGATGGATGCTACTTTTGGGATGTGGGGAAGGGATGGAGGAACGCTGACGGTAGAGGACATGAACATGGACGACAGATTGGTGGCACTGAGGGAACTCACTAAGAAACACAACTCCTGAAAGGGAACGAGCACAGAACTTTCTCTGCAAGGAGATGAAAGAGGTCCCCCAAAGACGCAATGGTGGCGCTGGACTGGTTAAGGGACGACAAGTGCGGTGGTATACACAGGAGGCTTATTGGAATGGTTAGGACTAACTGGACGAGACCCGACGAAAGTGGGAAGATTAATTGGAAACTAAGATAGGGGAGCAGTCTGGATCGAGGCACTGCACAGAGTCAACTCCACCTCTTCTTGTGCAGGGCTGAGCCTGATGCAGTTCAAGGTGGAGCACGGAGCACACCTCACCAAGACACACATGCGTGAGTTCTTTCCGGAGGTGGAGGACAGGTGCGAAAGGTGCCGGGCAACCACACCCACATGTTCTGGCTGTGCCCCAGAGTCTGAATTCTGGACGGCCTTCTTTGAGGCTACGTCCAAGGTGGTGGGGGTCGAAATGGAGCAATGCCTATCTGTGACGGTCATTGGGGTATCAGAGCACCCAGAGCTCTGGACAGGAAAAGAGACTTGGCCTTCGCTGATGAGACTCCGAAGGGTAGCCCGGTATACTGGTATAGACCGTTGATGTTTATGGTAACAAATTCTCTGGAGGTTTCACCTAACTCTTAATTTTTGATACTCCTGGCTCATATCAAGTTTGGTATAAGTTAAACCTCCTGCTAATTTGGTGTATAAATCTTCAATTTTTGGAATTGGGTACTGTTCTAATTTGGCTGGCTGATTCACAGTTAATTTATAGTCTCTGCATATTTTAATGGCCCTGTCGATCTTCATCACTGGCACGATTGGAGCCGTCCACTCTGAAAACTGTACAAGTTTAATGATACAAATTCTTCTAGTCGCGAGAGTTCAGACTCAACCTTCTCGTTTAAGGCATTGGGAATGGATCGCATTCTGAAAAACCTGGGCGTGGCCTCCGGATCCACACAAATCCTTTCATTAAGACTCTGTATCTTGCTTAACTCATCTCCGAAATCCTCCAGACAATTTTTAAGATGTCATGTAGACCGCCTTTGTTAATTTGGAAAATTTCTAGCCATAATGTAATTTAATTTGGTGAAGCCATTCACGGCCCATCAGACTTGGCCCTTGGCCCCTCTACTATTATTAGGGGCAGTTGAGCTGACTGGTTTTGGTAGCTTACGGACATTGGGGTTGTTGCTAGGATTCTTTTTTGTTTAATATATTTTTATTGAAGAAAATTTGCATTATAACAAAATAATATCACACTCTGCCACCAATATATAAAGGTACATTGCAAAAATAACATAATCAATACTCAACAACTCCACTAAAGCCAACTCCTCATAAACATAACTTAAAAAAACCCTTTAGCAGCTGGGATGACCAACTCTTTGAAAAAGGAAATGAATGGTTGCAGTGGAAAATGGAAGCCGAAAAAATCGCCAGAAACTGTGAAAAGCACGTGAGCCACCCCGTGCAAATACTCCATATGTGCTGCCACCAATATATATATTTTATATAGCTGCTTAAATTCAGGGGCCGGTCTCGACCTTGCAGTTACCGATATGTTTGTCCACCTATAGCTAGTGCAAGCCCCAGTGTCCACCTCCATTCGAAGTGACTGACCATTTACTATCAACACAATCGTAATTGTGTTGCCCACTTTGATGTTTAAACCAGGGTTTTTCAAACTTGGGGTCGCGACCTGCGAGTGGGTGTCGGGCGGTTCGTGGAGTGATTGGCTGTGGCTTTCCCGATCGTGCAAAAAAGATCCCACCGGCTGCAACTAGCTTTTTAGAATGCCAGTCGTGGGCAATCCCTGGTTGGTTGTGGCGTTTGAAAGGGTGGCCGGAATCAGTCTGGTCTGTGTGCTAGTCACTGCACGTGCGCGCATGGGTGGTGGGGGAGATGGGGGCTGATGAGCATCCACGTGGGCATGTGATGCTAACGCTGGTGGCCCCAGCCTGGAGCACCAACCTCTTGCTCACCCTCTGCACGCTGCTCAGTTGTCCTCAGCCAGCCGATCACTATGCGACCTGCGACTCTGTGGTAAAGCTGTTCAACGGCCAGCACAACTTCCACTCCTATGACATGAAGTACTGGTCAGGAAATGGTCAGCAGTCTATGACTGGGTTGG
The DNA here is from genome assembly GCF_902713615.1 of Scyliorhinus canicula. Classification (NCBI taxonomy): domain Eukaryota; kingdom Metazoa; phylum Chordata; class Chondrichthyes; order Carcharhiniformes; family Scyliorhinidae; genus Scyliorhinus; species Scyliorhinus canicula. The sequence goes on from NC_052147.1 coordinate 202,519,507, forward strand.
ATGCAGCTACTGGTCAGTGAGAGAGAAGTCAGGCCAGGTTTGTTGGCAAGGAATACCGATCAAACTTCTTCACCCAAAGGGTTGTGAATCTATGGAATTCCTTGCCCAGTGAAGCAGTTGAGGCTCCTTCATTACACGTTTTTAAGGTAAAGATAGATAGTTTTTTGAAGAATAAAGGGATTAAGGGTTATGGTGTTCGGGCCGGAAAGTGGAGCTGAGTCCACAAAAGATCAGCCATGATCTCGTTGAATGGTGGAGCAGGCTCGAGGGGCCAGATGGCCTACTCCTGCTCCTAGTTCTTATGTTCTTATGTTCAAACAAGGCCAGTCAATCGGGTTGACACATGTCAACAGTGGAAGAAACCTACTGGGTCATCACTTTGTTTTTCCACTCTCTGGAAGCCAGGAAGTAAGTGATTTTGGTGAGAATGGAGAAGCAAATGACTTGGATGTTTGGATAGTGCAATGCAAACGAGCCAGTAAGAAATATTGTGGATTTGTATGTTTTTGACAAGTTATTTAGTAACTTCATTGCAGTGTTAATGTAAGCCTACTTATGGTTAAATTATAACGATTATTATCATGTTATCCTGTGGGCAGCACGGTAGCATGGTGGTTAGCATAAATGCTTCACAGCTCCAGGGTCCCAGGTTTGATTCCCGGCTGGGTCACTGTCTGTGTGGAGTCTGCACGTCCTCCCCGTGTGTGCGTGGGTTTCCTCCGGGTGCTCCGGTTTCCTCCCACAGTCCAAAGATGTGCGGGGTTAGGTGGATTGGCCATGCTAAATTGCCCGTAGTGTCCTAAAAAAAAGTAAGGGGGGGGGGGGGGGGGGGGGGGGTTTGTTGGGTTACGGGTATCGGGTGGATATGTGGGTTTGAGTAGGGTGATCATTGCTCGGCACAACATCGAGGGCCGAAGGGCCTGTTCTGTGCTGTACTGTTCTATGTTATATTATTTGTGAAGTAAAAACAAGATTGTACTTTTTTCTATACTTGTTTAAATTTCTAAAGAAATGGGAATATATTTAAAATAAAGTTTGTGTGTAAATGTAAGGATGCGCATGCTCAACTGAAATTGTTTTAATTTTCAGTACTAAAAAGTCATAAACTTTGAAAAATCAGGTACGGAAATAAAGTTTAAAAGTAAAACAAAAAAAGAATGCCAGTCTCGACTGTCCTTTAAATAAGAACGATGGAGTCTTTCCATCCGAGGGCAGAGAGAAGTTGGCATGTACACTGATGCTACGTGCCCTGTACATCCATGCTTTGGGTGTGAAATCATGGAGGAGAGATTTCTCCATTTTGTAGCTGTCAGCAAGCAAGCAACAGGACTGTGTGAAGAACTGAAGATGGATTATTTTATCATAAGCAAGAAAGGACCAGAGACACAAACAAGCCAGGATCTCACAACTGAATCTACTGGAGAGAGCTTCTCCGAGGTGCCACGGCAGGACAAAGCAATGCTGGCGTGAGCTGGATACAGAGCCCCAGGGCCTCTCTCTGGTGAACAACTCATTAAGAAGGAACTGAAATCGGGAACAAATCAGTATAAAGATAGTTTCTTGAGATATGGCTTTAATTGTGCCAATGCAAATCAGGATGTAAAGCCCATGTGTGTTATGTGCAGGAAAATGCAGGCAAATAAAAGTTTAAAACCCTCAAACCTTCAAAGGCATTTGAAGACTAAGCATAGCGAGTTCGAGGATAAACCTCTTGATTTTTTTCAAAGGATGCAGTTAGAACTAAATCGTCAGCTGAAGCCCTTAGCAAAAATGTAGCATAAATTGATGAAGCAAGTGAGAATGCGAGGACCATAAGACATGGGAGCAGAATTAGGCCACTCGGCCCATCGCGTCTGCTTTGTCATTCAATCATGGCTGATATTTTCTCATCCCCATTCTCCTACCTTCTCCCCATAACCCCTGATCCCCTTATTAATCAAGAACGTATCTATCTCTGTCTTGAAGTCACTCAGTGATTTGGCCTCCACAGCCTTCACCACCATCTGACTGAAGAAATTCCTTCTCATCTCTGTTTTAAAGGATCGCCCCTTTAGTCTGAGATGGTGTCCTCTGGTTCTAGTTTTCCTACAAGTGGAAACATCCTCTCCATGTCCACTCTATCTAGGCCTTGCAGTATCCTGTAAGTTTCAATAAGATCCCCCCCTCATCCTTCTAAACTCAACGAGTACAGACCCAGAGTCCTCAACCGTTCCTCATATGACAAGTTCTTCATTCGAGGGATCATTCTTGTGAACCTCCTCAGGACCCTTTCCAAGGCCAGCACGTCCTTCCTTAGATAGGACCAAGCAGGCTCACCTGCTGCATCAAAGGTAAGCAATAATGGTGTGTCGTGAACGTGAACATCGGCCGAAGTGGGTTACGAGCGTCGGCCGGCATGGATCCTGAAGGTCCACTGCTTGGTAAAAGTGGGTCCTGGGAAAAAAAGTTTGAAAATCACTGGTTTAAACTATACTTCAGATTAATTCTCAGGGTTATTATCAACACTGAGCACTGGAGTCAAGTGTTTTTTTTGTTAGCTCCCATGTTGGTTCTGCCGAGTTTTGCATTTCTTCCCAATGTTATTTTCTTATTAAAGGCACAACACACAGCTTTCCTGAATTTACATCTTTCCTGAGGCTGACCTGCCTACACTATTGTTCCTCATAGCTCTTGGCCTATAATTCCCTATATCTCTGCACTCTGCTTTGCTCCGAGCCTCTTTGTATATTGGTGTCTGTGCTGTTAACTCAGGACCTATGATTGCCAGCAGCTTCCGCCAAATCTGTTGGACCTCAACCTGCTTGCATGCTCTCCACTCCCATCGGCCCCCCTTCCTTCCAGTGCTTTCCATTGTCTGAGTGAACTCTAATGCCTTTTTGAAAGTTAATCACTGCCTCAGCTAACAATCTTTTTTGTGTAGCTTGCACCTTATTAAAGGAGATGGCAGCAGAGATGGTGGATGCATTGGTTTTGATATTTCAAAATTCCCTGGATTCTGGAAAGATCTCGGTGGTTTTGAAATAGGCTGATGTGATGCCACTATTCAAAAGGGAGAGAGGCAAAAAGTAGGAAGCTTGATCCCTGTGATGGGGAGGTTGCTGGAATTGATCATTGAGGAGGAGATGACTGAATATTTGGAAAGACAAAGCTCAATCCATCATTGTCAGCATGGCTTTATGAAGAGTAAGTCCTGCTTGACAATATTGCTTGAGTTCTTTGAGGATGTAACCAGCAAGGTGGATAATAAGGAACCTGTGGATGTGACTTCCAGAAGGCGTTTAACAAGGTGCCACATAAAAGATTGATCCAGAGGTGAGATTGCAGGGGATTGGGGTTAGAGTACTCAAGGGATTGAGGATTGGTTGACTGGCAGAAATCAGAGGGTCAAGATAAATAGGTTCTTCTCTGGCTGGTGAATTGTAACTAGCAGGATGCCACAGGGGTATGTCCTCGGCCCTCAACTGTTTACAATCTATATAAATGATTTGCAAGCAAGGACCGTGACACAGGAAAAACTGAGCATGATACTAAAATAGGCATATTGGTGTCTGTGCCGTTAACTTAGGCAGTGAAAAGGGCAGCACGGTGGCGCAGTGGTAGCACTGCAGCCTCACGGCGCTGAGGTCCCAGGTTTGATCCCGGCTCTGGGTCATTGTCCGTGTGGAGTTTGCACGTTCTCCGTATGTTTGCGTGGGTTTCGCCCCCACATCCCAAAGATGTGCAGGGTAGGTGGATTGGTCACACTAAATTTCCCCTTAATTGGAAAAATGAATTGAGTACTCTAAATTTATATTTTAAAAAAACAAACTCAGGCAGTGAAGAGGAGATGAGTTTACAGACTGATTTAGATCTAGAAGAATGGGCCAAAATTTGGCAGATGGAGTTTAATGTGGATGAGTGAGAGGTTATCCATTTTGGCTGAAAAAATAGAAGTACAAATTATTATTTAAATAGAAAGCAGATTTAAAATGCGTCTGGGCAGAGGGATCTGGGTGTCTTCATGAATCACAGAAAGTTGGTATGCAGGTTCAGCATATAATGAAAAAGGCAAATGCCGCGATCGTCTTCCCTGGGACCCTTGTCGTCGAATTGAATCTGAAATGCTGCAGTATTATTGAGAGCTTCAGGTGATCATGTTCCTTGACTACGCCACCAGCTCCTCGAATGTTTTGCAGTCATGGGCACTTGGAGAAGTCAGACACCTAACCAGGATCCCGTAGGCTATTAGTAGGGTGACACGTTGCTTTTCTGTTTTCCCACCCCCCCCCCCCTCCCAATTTCATTGGCCTTGAAAAATAACTGAGGCGTTCGACATATCATTCCCATTGCTCCGCATTAGAACAAAGAACAGTACTTTGTTCTATGCTCCTGGAACAAGCCCTCCAAGCCTGCACTGATCATGATGCCTGTCTAAACTAAACCGTCTGCACTTTTGGGGTTTCTATCCCTTTATTCCCATCCTATTCATGTATTTGTCAAGATGCCTCTTAAATGTTATTGTATCTGCTTCCACCACCTACCCCGGCAACACATTCCAGACACTCGTCACCCTCTGTGTTTAAAAAAAAAACAGCATGCCTCGCACATCTCTCAACTTTGCCTCTTGTACCTTAAACCTCTGTCCCCTGGTAATTGACTTTTCCAATATCCTCCAGACCAGGCAACATCTTGGTAAACCTTTTCTGTACCCTCTCCAAAGCCTCCACATCCTTCCGGTAGTGTGGCGACCAGAATTTATAGAATCATAGAATGTACAGTGCAGAAGGAGGCCACTCGGCACATCGAATCGGCACTGGCCCCTGGAAAGAACACCCTACCTAAGCCTATGCCCCCACCCTATCCCCGTAACCCAATAACCCTACCTAAACTTTTGGACACCTAAGGGGAAATTTAGCATGAAAATCCACCTGACTACGCAATATTCCAAGTGTGGCCTAACTAAGTTTCCAGCTGCAGCATGACTTGCCAACTTTTATACTCAGTGCCTCGACCGATGAAGGCAAGCATGCTGTATGCCTTCTTGACTACCTTACCCATGTGCATTGCCACTGTTAGTGATCTGTGGACCTGTACGTCCAGGTCTCTCTGCCTGTCAATACTCCTCAGGGTTCTGTCATTTACTGTATAATTCCCACCTGTATTATAAAGTGCATTATAATAGTGCATTACCTCACATTTGTCCGGATTAAACCTCATCTGCCATTTCTCCACCCAAGTCTCCAACCGATCTATATCCTGCCGTATCCTCCGACAATCTTCATCTCTATCGGCAACTCCTCCAACCTTTGTGTCATCCGCAAACTTACTGATCAGACCAGTTACATTTTCCTCCATTTATTATATATATATATAAAATATATATATATATATATATATATATATATGAACAACAAAGGTCCCAGCACTGATCCCTGCCGAACACCACTAGTCACGGCCTTCCATTCAGAAAAGCACCCTTCCACTGATACCCTTTGTCTTCTATGACTGAGCTAGTTCTGTATCCATCTGACCAGCTCACCTCTGACTCAGTGCAACTTCACCTTTTATACCAGTCTGCCATGAAGGCTTTACTGAAGTCCATATAGACAACATCTACTGCCCTCCCTTCACCAATCATCTTCCATTACTTCCTCAAAAAAACTCAATCAAGTTAGTGAGACACGACATCCCCTTCACAAAACCGTGCTGCCTCTCGCTAACAAGTCCAGTTGTTTCCAAATGTGAGTAAATCCTGACCCTAAGAATCCCCTCCAATAATTTCACTACCACTAACATAAGGCTTATCGGCCTATAAATTCCTAGATTATTCATGCTACCCTTCTTAAACAAAGGAATAATTAAGCTATTCTACAGTCCACTGGGACCTCACCTGTAGCCAATGAGGATACAAAAATTTCTGTCAAAACCTCCCTTGCCTCCCTCAGTATTCAGGGGAAGATCCCATCAAAGCCTGGGGACTTATTTACCATTAAGCATTTTAAGACATCCAACACCTTTTTGATATCGACATGACCCAGACTTTCCACACACCCTTCGCTAGACTCCTTATACACCAAGTTCTCTTTGGTGAATACTGATGTAAAGTACTCATTTTGTACCTCACCCATTCCCTCTGGCTCCACACATAAATTCCCTCCTCTGTCCTTAGAAACACGCCATTTGGTCCTTTGAGCCTGCACCACCATTCAATATGATCATGGCTGATCATGCAAATTCAGTATCTCACTCCTGTTTTCTCTCCATACTCTTTGATCCCTTTAGCTGCAAAGGCCATGTTCAGCTTCCTCTTCAATATATCCAACGAACTGGCCCCAACGGCTTTCTGTGGTAGAGAATTCCACAAGTTCAAAGCTCTCTGAGACAAGAAGTTCTTCCTCATCTCAGTCCTGAATGGCTCACCTCTTATTCTTAGGCTGTGACTCTTAGTTCTGGAATATCAGGAACATTCTTCCTGCATCTAGCCTGTCCAGTCCCATCACGATTTTATATGTTTCTATGAGATCCCCTCTCATTCTAAACTCCAGTGAGTACAAGCCCAGTCGATCCAGTCTTTCTTCATATGTCAGTCCTGCCATCCTGGGAATTAGTCTGGTGAGCCTTTGCTGGACACCCTCAATAGCAAGAATTTCCTTCCTCAAACTAGAAGACCAAAATTGCACACGATACTCGAGGTGTGACCTCACCGAGGCCCTATATAGCTGCAGCTTGACATCCCTACTCCTATACCCAAATTCTCTCGCTATGAAGGCCAGCATGCCAACCTCACCGTCTGCGTACCTGCATGACAACCTTCAGCAACTGTTCCAACATGACACACAGGTGTCAGTGCACTTTTCCTAAACCATTCCGACAATCTGCTTTCCTGTTTTCGCCACTAAGGTGGATGACCTCACGTTGACCTACATTATATTGTATTTGCCCACTCAGCCAGCCTGTCCAAATTACCTTGCAGGCTCTTTGCATCATCCTCAATGCACAGACTGGCACCCAGCTTAGTGTCGTCTTCAAATTTGTAGAGATTGCAAGCAATTCCTTCATCCAAATCATTAATGTATATTGTGAACAGCTGGGGCCCCACCCCTGAGCACTGCGGTACCCCACTCGTCACTGCCTGACACTCTGAAAAGGACCCGTTTATTCCCACTTTCTGCTTCTTGTCTGCCAACCAGTTCTTATCCATGTCAATACATTCCCCCCCCCCCCCCATACCATGAGCTTTAATTTTGCTCACTAATCTCTTGTGTGGGACTTTGTCAAAAGCCTTTTGAAAGTTCAGATACACAACATCCACTGGTTCACCCTTGTCCACTCCATTGGTCACATCCTCAAAAAGTTCCAGAAGATTTCCCTTTAGTAAATCCATGCTGACTTGTACCGATTCTGTGTCCACTTTCCAAATGCTCAGTTATTTCATCCTTAAAAATTGACTCCAGCATGTTCCCACCATCGATACTTGGCTAACCGGTCTATAATACCCCATTTTCTCTCCTTTTTAAAAAAAAAATGGGGAATTTTAGACTGAGGAGCTACCCTCCAATCCATTAGAACTCTTCCAGAGTCTATAGAATGCTGGAAAATGATCATCAGTGCATCCACTATTTCAAGGCCACTCACTTTAGTACTCTGGGATGCAGAGTATCAGGCCGTGCGGACTTATCGGGTTTTAATCCCATCAATTTCCCCAATACAATTTCCTGACTCATAAGGGTTTCCTTCAGTTCCTCCTTCATTCTAGTCCCTCTTGTCCTCAGTATTTCTGGAAGGTTATTTGTGTCCACCTTAGTGAAGACCGTTCCAAAATTCTTGTTCAACTGGTCTGCCATCTCGTTGTTGCCATTATGAATTCACCTGATTCTAACTGTAAGGGACCTACATTTGTATTCACCAGTCTTTTTCTCTTCACATTCTCTATAGAAACTTTCACAGTCAGTTTATGTTTGCTGCAAGCTTACTCTCGTATTCTATTCTCCTCTTCCGAATTAAGCCCTTTGTCCTCCTCTGCTAAATTTTAAATTTCTCCCAGTCCTCCGGCTAGTTGCTTTTTCTGGCCAATTTATATGCCTCCTCTTTAGCTTTAACACTATCCCTGATTTTCCTTGTCAGCCAAGGTTGAGCCACCTTCCCCGTCTTATTCTTGCACTAGACGGGGATTGCAATTGTTGGAAGTTCATCCATGTGTTCTTTAAATGTCAGTCATTGCCTATCCACCGTCAACCCTTGAAGTAACCTTTGCCAGGTTATCCTAGCCAATGCCGTCTCATACCATCAAAGTTACCATTCTTTAAGTTCAGGACCCTGGTCTCAGACTTAACTGTGTCACTCTCCATCTTAATGAAGCATTCTACCATATTATGGTCATTCTTCCCTAACGGAGCTTGCACCACAATGTTGCTAATTAATCCTTCTCATTGCACAAAACCCAGTCTAGGGCCGCCTGCTCTTTAGTTGGTTCCTCGACATATTGGTCGAGAAAACCATCCCTTACATATTCCAGGAAAATCTCCTCCATTGCATTGCTACCAGTTTGATTAGCCCAATCAATATGCAGATTGAAGTCACCCATAATAACTACTGTATCCTTACTGTACACATCTCTAATTTCCTATTTGATGCCATCCCCAACCTCACAACCACCATTTGGTGGTCTGTACACAACTCCCAGTAAGGTTTTTTGCCCTTTGGTGTTCCGCAGCTCCACCCATACAGATTTCACATTGTCCAGGCTAATATCCTTCCTTTCTATTGCGTTAATCTCCTCTTTAACCAGCACCGCTTCCCCACCTCCATTTCCTTTTCTTCTATCGTTCCTGAATATTGAATACCCTTGGATGTCGAGTTCCCATCCTTGGTCACCCTGGAGCCAGGTCTCCGTGATCCCAATCCTTGAGTGGGCCAACACTTTCCCTGGCTATCCTCTTGCTCTTTATATACATATAAAATGCCTTGGGATACTCCTTAATCCTGTTGCCAAGGACTTCTGCCTCCTTGTTTAAAGTCCTTCCTATTTCCTCATATTCTTTAAGGGCATTGTATGTTCTCAGCCTTCTATAGGTGCATGTAGCACGGTGGTTAGCACTGTTGCTTCACAGCTCCAGGATCCCAGGTACAATTCCTGGCTTGGGTCACTGTCTGTGCGGAATCTGCACATTCTCCCCGGAGAAATGTGATAGGAAAGTGTAGTTGAAGGTGTGGAGGAGAATTCTCTCTCTCTCTCTCTCTCTCTCCTCTCTCTCTCTCTCTCTCTCTCTCTCTCTCTCTCTCTCTCCTCTCTCTCTCTCTCTCTCTCTCTCTCTCTCTCTCTCTCTCTCTCTCTCTCTCTCTCTCTCTCTCTCTCTCTCTCTCTCTCTCTCTCTCTCTCCTCTCTCTCTCCTCTCTCTCTCTCTCTCTCTCTGCCTGTGTCTATGTCTATACGTTGTGGGCTGGATTCTCCAATCCCCGACGAGGGTGGAGAATCCCCAATGACGCTGAAATTGGGGGCAGCGGTGCTTTCACGACACTCCCCCGTATGCTGCACGCCTTTCCACATCCTCGGCCCATTGCCTGAGGCCCGCCCCGCGGTGCTCCATCCCCGACCGGCCGAGTTCCCGACGGCATGGGGCATGTGTGGTCTCGCATGTTGTGAACTCAGTGTGCCGGCTGTGGACTCAGACTGCCGCCGCCACAGTAGGGGGAGGGCTGATCTGCAGGCAGGGGATTGGGCTTCATTCGGGCCTGAGGGCCCTGTGGGGGGTGGTCCGGGGGGGTGCAAGCAGCCGAAGGGGGATACTATTTTTGCGGTCCAGGTCCGCAGGCTGAGTCTGCCATGAAGAATGGCACGGCCGCTGCAGGCTGTCGCCGTGCACACGGACCCGGCAATGCTCCGGGCTGTATCAGCAGCTACAGCTGGGAGCTCTACGGTGCCTGGCTGCCAGCCCCCCCCCCCCCCCCCCCCCCCCCCCCCCCCCCCCAAAAACCCCCGGAGAAGTAAATCGGTGGTTGTTTTTGCGCCAGTTTTCCTGGCGCTGTGAAGCAACTGTGCTAACCACTGTGTTACTGTGATTCAGGATTACGTGGAGCTGACCCAAAATGGGAAGGTGCCAGCGGCTACTTTCTGGGAGGCATTGAAGGCGGTCGTTCGGGGGTAGAATATCCCGTTCAAGGCGCACAGAGATAGGAAAAAGAGAGAGGAGTGCGAATGAAGATTGGGCAAGATAGCTGAGATGGTCAGGGAGTATTCCAGGGCACCCACCATGGTGGGATTAGCGAAGAGAAAGAAGTTACAGGGGCAGTTCGATAGGCTGACGATGGGAAAGGCTGTTGGGGAGCTATGGAGGGCGAGGGGGGTGCAGTATGAATATGGAGAGGAGAGTTGCATGCTTGCCCATCAGCTACGGAGGCAGGCCGTGCCGTGTCCAGAGAAATCCTAAGGGTATGGACAGGCAAGGGAGAGATACTGTCGGAGCCGGGAGGATAAATGAGGTGTTTCGGGATAATTATCTGGGGGGAATATGGGGCAGTTTTTGGATCAGCTGGAATTCCCATGGCTGGATGAAGAGAGGAGGCAGACACTAGAGGCGTCTTTAAGGTTGGGACAGGTGATGCAAAACATAAGAAGGATGCAGTCTGGGAAGGCCCTGGGGCCAGACGGTTACCCGGCACAATTTTATAAGGAGTTTGTGATGGAGCTGGCACCAGATCTGCTGGGGGGGCGTTTACGAGGCGCTGAAGGAGGGGGAGCTGCTGGAGACAATGACGCAGGCGACAATTCCACTAATAGCAAAGAAAGGGAAGGACCCGTTAGAGTGTGGGTCATACAAACCCATATCACTGTTGGATACAGACATTAAAGTGTTCACTAAGTTAGTGGTGGGGAGGATGGAAGGATGCGTTCCATGGGTGTTTGCAGAAGATGAAATGGGCTTCGTTAAGGGCGGGCAACTCTCTAGTAATATAAACCGACTATTGAATGTAATTATGACCCCCGTCGAGAGAATGGGCTCCGGATGTAGTGGTGTCGATGGACGCAGAGTAGGCATTTGATCGGGTGGAGTGGCGGTACCTGTTTGAGGTCCTGAGAAGGTTTGGGTGTAGGCTGAAGTTTATGGTATGTGGCTCCGGTGGCAAGTGTACGGACCAATGAGATGCGCTCACGGAGTTTCGGGTTGCATAGGGGAAAGAGGCAGGGGTGTCTGCTGTCGCCGCTGCTGTTTGCACTAGTGATAGAGCCCTTGCCGATGGCCCTTGAGGGTTCAGCAGAATGGCAGGGGATTAGAAGGAAGAGTAGGGAGCACCGGATGTGGCTGTATGTGGATGACCTGCTGTTGGATGTGTCAGACCCGCTGGAGAGTATTCAGTTATTAGAGAGGTTATGGGCTGGATGTGGCAGACCCGCTGGAGAGTCTATGCTTATTAGAGAGATTCGGGGCTTTCTTGGCTCATAAGTTGAACATGGGGTAAAGTGACATGTTCCCGATGAACGAGGCGGGTTGGGGAGCTAATTTAGGGTGTTGCCATTTAGGGTAGCCAGAGATAGGTTTAGGTGTCTTGGGATCCAGGTGATGGGGGAGTGGGTGACGTTGCATGAATGGAACTTAAAGTTGTTGGAGGAGATGAAGGAGGATTTTAGGAGTTCGATATACTGCACCTGAAGCTGGTAGGGAGGGTCCAAGTGGTGAAAATGAACGTCATGCCAAGGTTCTTATTTATATTCCAGACACTCCCGATTTTTATTCCAAAGATCTTTTTCAGGAAGCTGGACGCAGTAATTTCTGAGTTTATATGGGCGGGGAAGGTGCCGGGGTAAAGAGGGCCCTGCTGTAGAGGCAGAAATAGAGTTGGTATTTCCGAACCTGCTGCACTACCATTATAATAATCTTTATTGTCACAAGTAGGCATACATTAACACTGCAGTGAAGTTACTGTGCAAAGCCCCTAGCCGTCACATTCCGGTGCCTGTTCAGAGAGAGAATTCAGAATGTCCAAATTACCCGACAACACGTCTTTCGGGACTTGTTGGAGGAAATCCACGCAGACACAGGGAGAGCGTGCAGACTCCGCACAGACAGTGACCCAAACTGGGAATCGAACCTGGGACCCTGGCACTGTGAAGAAACAGTGCTACCGTGCCGCCCGTAGGCAGCGAATGTGGAGAAAGTGAGGCAATGGTGGGAAGGAGAGGGGCCGGAATGAGTTAGGATGGAGGGGGTCCAGCCGAGGGCCATGGTGACAGTGGCACTACGACTGGCACCGAGGAGATATACGGAGAGCCCAGTTGTACAGCCCACGATTAGGGTGTGGAACCAGCTGAGGAGACACATTAGGGTGAAAGGGATGTTGGTGTGAGGACCACGGTTAAAACCGGGGGAGATGGATGGTATGAACAGGAGATGGGAAGGGGTGGACTTGGTGAGGCCTAAAGATTTATATTTGGAGGAGAGATTCGAAAGTCTGGAAGAACTTCGAAGTCCAGTGAAGAATTTTGCTGGAAAGGCGGTCGACAAAGCCACCAGGGGTGGCGGTCTGGCTAGGGGACCTGTACGACTTCCCTTTGAGTACTGTCAATTTCTGGTCCTGATGCAGAAGAGATGTTCAAGTCCTAGAACAGTTTTGACATGAGTAATGAGACGAGAACTAGTTCAGTGATTAACTTCAAGACAAATCCCTAACTTCAGAGGACTGGGCCATGAGGTATGACTAGAAAATAAATTGGGTGCTTCAATCTTAAAAGAAGACAACTAAGTTGCAGAATTAAGAGTTGGAAGTGGTAAAATGGGAACATCCAATCTGATCTGATGGGGGGGGGAAAGGGTATCAGTTCAGTTAAAAACAATGTTATGGCTGATGTCTGAATGCTCTTTACAACGGGATCAACAATTGGAATCTACTTTTGGGTAGGAAATGATGCTGAAAAGCTTAAATCATTTAAACAGCTGATTTCTGTTGGTGGGAAAACTAATATTTCTGGAGTGATGAGTGAAAATGGTCTATCGTTCCTTATCTCTCTATTTTGTCACAATTCAAATCAAAGCAGATTAAATCATGTAGATTTTTTTAAATGATTAAAGTTGCTGATTTCCTGTTGCTTAGTCGCTCTTTGCAAATTCATTTATGAAGCTCCGTGAATTTAAGCGTGCAACATTTGGTCTGTGCACTTATTTCTGGGGACAGCAAGTGTGAGGAAAGTGATCGTACCAAGACTGGAAAACCGGAAATGTCGTGAAAAGAAGCTTTTGTTTTCTTTGGTGATTCCACCAAAATCTTTAATATACTCTTTTGCAACTTCCAACTTGGAAATCGCATAAAATGGACAGTTGCACATTCAAATTTAATGTTTTTCATATAAATTTATAAAATATTGGGGAGTTGGGCCCAAAAACGTGAATCACTACAGTACTAAGGCAATTGGAATATCCGCTTGCAAGTAAAACCGTTTAAAATGCACCTTCATAAAATAGTCTGATTTGCTGAAACGATTAAATACTATTCTGCTATTCTGCTTTCTACCTGTGTCTGTGTGGGTCTCGCCCCATAACCCAAAAAGATGTGCAGGTAGGTGAATTGGCCATGCTAAATTGCCCTTATTTGGGGAAAAAATTGGTACTCTAAATTTATTTAAAAAAATAAATAAATACTATTCTGTACAGCCAAATCTAAATCCGCATACTTGTTGTAGGTATTATTTTTCTCTGAAATGCCAATCACAGTTGCCAAAACACAACCCTGGTTGATCACTAAATTAGTGTTAATGCTAGTTATATCATCATGCCAATTAACTTTCAGCTTATAAAAATTAAAAAAATCCTTGAGTATGGGTTTTTGCATGAAGGAAACGTATAATAGGGCTGAGTTCTACAAGGAACATTTGCCTTGAAAATTGGGTATTTGTCTAAAATCAATTCTCTCATTCTAGCCACATTCTTTTGGAAATGATATTGACAATGCTACTAATATTATTTTACGCGCATCAGATCTTTTTGCAATTATTACTTTGTTAAGTGATTTTGTGAATGAGATTATCACTGGGCTATGCACTGACTGACCTCCCAAATCTTTACAGCTCTGAGCCAGCTGCTGCAAGATTTGTACAACTATTTTAGGGATGAATCTGCTCCCTTTTTCTCCCCTCGTTGTCGAGATAATCTATGGTCTCCACTGAGTGCTTTCTCATGGTTAAATTCAGCATCTGTCATGGTGTGGCACTCATCTACTGTTTCCAAGTTACTTAAATTACAATTAAAAGAGCACCTTTAAGGGCGGCACTGTGGGTTAGCCCTGTTGCCTCACGGCGCCGAGATCCCAGGTTCAATACCGGCTCTGGGTCACTGTCTGTGTGGAGTTTGCACATTCTCCCCGTGTTTGCGTGGGTTTCGCCCCCACAACCCAAAGATGTGCAGGGTAGGTGGGTTGGCCACGCTAAATTGCCCCTTAATTGGAAAAAATGAATTGGGCACTCTAAATTTATTTTTTTTAAAAGAGCACATTTAAGGTGAAATAAATCCAAACTTCAAACAACGTTGTTAGTCTATATGACTGTGGGTTGGATTTTCAATTTATACGAGTTGCTTATGTTCTGATCATTTTTGAATTCAATATCTGATAACAAATTAATCGCATTTCAGACTGACAGCTATTTAAATAAATTAAGAATTTACTTCATATAACTCTTAAAACATTAAGGGCCCTAATCCAAACTGACTTCAGTTTTCTAGAGTTAACTCCTACTTGTAAATTTAATAAAAATTCTTATTTTCACAAATTAACAACTGCTCTTCAGGTTTTGGTGCTGACTGCTTCTAGTCTGATACCGATTGGGGATTCTGCTTTATTATTCTGCTGCCTTTTTAACCTTGAATATATCTAGGTTGACAAAATGGAAATTTACGCTATAGACTGTCAAGAATTGCAAGATGCAAACCTTCCAATGTCAGGTTTCAGAATTCATATTTGCTTTTGGCAGAAGCTTCAGATAAAATGGTACATGGTGTGTTTTCATTGCCTGTTGAAAGACTTTCATGCAGTTAAAATAAGCATTTTGATACTGGTTGAATTACAAGTTTTTGTCAGCCTGTTCTCATGGATGATTAGACTAAAAGGTCTGCTTGTCTTGACTTGAGATCACCACAGCTTCAGATAACATGCTTCGTGATTGAAGGTCGAAATATTTTGAATTCTAATAGGCTGCCAGATGAATTGCCTGAAATAGACTGTAAAATTTCAAGGCTTCCTTTTCCATCTGCTGTGAAAAGAACCGTTGGGAATGGCTGAGCTTGATGATCATAGAATTACTGGATGGTGATTCTAAGACCCTCAAAGGGAAGTTGCTATGGAGATCAGTTCCAAACTGTGAAATGATTCACCTCTGAAAGGCTTGAGGAGCTGAGAAGCTGAACACATCATTGTTCAGGTGGTCATTGGTTAGGAAATTGCTGGTGCCTTTGTAATCGGCACTCCTGTGATAGTTAAAGATCTAAAAAGGTTTGTTCTGTGAATGATGTGGGACAACTGGAATGTACATAAGATGGCTTCTTTCAATCATTGCTTGTTCAGCTGGGGCAAGTACAGACAGAACCTAACTGACAAGGAAATTAATAACTAAGAGTAGACCACCATGCAAATTTAAAATAAATCCTCTGCAACTAGCGCTGAAAAATAATTCATTTGCAAAAATACTAAAATTGCATTTGAACTGTTTCAAATCTATTTGTACTTGTTTTAGATTGTGTCAAATCCCTTAAATTGGGAAAATATTTTACAATGGACAGCTGCATGTATGGTTACTGTGTTTACTAGAAAATAAAATAGAAACATCATGACAGAATCACTTTTTTTTTTACAGCGCTGAAGGAGGCCAATCAGCCCATCCTACGCACCTGCTCCCCGAATGAGCAGTTTACCTTTGTGCCATTCTCTTGCCTTCTCCCGTAACCCAGCACTTTGTTCCTTTTCTAGTAACAGTCTAATTCCCTTTTGAATGCTTTGATTGAACCTGCTGCCATCAATGTCTCATGGGCAGTGCGTTCCAGACATTAACCATTAACTGTGTGAATTTTATTTTTCTTATATTGCTTTTGCAAATTACTTCAAATCTGTGCCTTTTAGTTAAGATCCTTTCACAAGTGGGAACATTTCCCCCCTATCGACTCTGTCCAGACTCTTCATAATTTTAAATATCTCTATAAAATCTCCTCTTGGCCTTCTCTTCTCCAATGAACAATCCCACCTTCTCTAATCTTTCTTCGTAAGTGGTCTCGCAAATCTTTTCTGCACTCTCTCTCCAAAGCCTTCATATCCTTCCTAAAATGTGGTGCCTAGAACTGGATGCATCACTGCAGCTGATGCTGAACTAGTGTCGTAAGACGTTCAACATAACCTCCTTGCTCTTGTACTCCATGCCCTATTAATATGGCCCAAGATGGCATATGCTTGTTGAACTACTCTCTTAACCTGTCCTGGCAACTTCAGTAACCTGTGCGCAAACACATGCAGGTCCCTCTGCTGTGGTATCTCCTTTAGAATTGTATGTTTATATTCTTTCTTTGTGTTTTTCCTACCAAAATGAATGACTTCACATTTCTCTGCATTGAACTTCATCTGCCACCTGTTTGCCTATTCCACCAACTTGTCTTTGTCCTTCTGAAGCTCTACACTATCCTCCTCACAGTTCACAATGCTTGTACATTTAACATTTTTAAAGCTATCTGGCCTGTGAACAAGTACAATAATTCAGTTTCAACGGGTATTTAGGCAAACAATTTGTTGCTACCTCTCACCATAATTGCTTGCTTTTGGTGTAACAGCATATGCAGCAAAGTGGGGCCACAGTCTATGGATAATTCAATATAAAGATTCTAATTAAACAAGTAAATAACAGTGGAGCTCTAGGAACATTTAAATATTGCATTATCATATATCTTTGCAATAGGAAAAGTTGCATTTAGGCCATAAACATATTCCTATTCCCCAATAAAATGCTGCTTTGTTGTCCCAGACATTTATGATCTATTTCAGGTGCATCGGATATATACTACTAAATAAATTCCTTGCACTGCGCATTTCTGCTAGGTCTTTTTCTAAGAGCAATGTGGTTTTAATTGAAGAAAACAGAAATAATCAGATATTTTGTATTGGAATTATGAAAGTTATGGTCTGCAGTGTTCCTTTAGCTGTGATTCATCTACTTTGAACTTTGGAAAATTAAATTGAGTGAGTCCAGTGAGGCCACCTGGAACGATTGCATTCCTTGGCAGATGAAGTTCAATGTAGAAAAACATGAAAGGTAATCAGTGTTATGACAGAAGACATTTTTAATTCATATGTCTAAGAACATATATATTGATAAGTTAGAAAATACAAAGAAATGCAGACATCTGATTATGACTGAACTGAAATTTTAAGCTCACGGGACCATCATAGAGTCCTGACACGGGCGTATCAGCTTCTGGGATGCAAGTTTGAAAATCTATGTTTTTTCCCTTTATTTATGAAAAAGAGAATGAATTGCCTTTTTAAAAAAAGGGTTTGAAAAGAAGTGAGCTTAATGGCTTAAGAAATGAAAGTTTATTAATAAAAATTAATAAATTCATACTGATTGAATAAATTATCTGATGGCATTTCAGCAAGCGCCTCTTAAAGCTTCAAGTATTCTGGCCAAACTTGTATTGATGCAATGAAAATGCATGGCAAAACCCATTCCTTGGCACAACTGGACCGAGTGTTTCTAAAAGAAACGAGGATAACTTTGTACAAGTGATGATGTACATGGTTATGCAGTGTGCTCTCTGTGCCATAGATTTCCTCGGTCTCTCCGTTTAAATAACATACTGTTTTGCTATTCGTGTCGCCAAATGGTACAGATGAAACATACACCTAGCGCCCCTCCCCTCCTTTAAAGAGAAAATTCCTTAAAACTCACCAACTACTTACCTAATTTAATGCTTCCAAACTTCAACTCTCGTGTTCCAATGCTAGCCTCAGGCTCCCTCTCTCCTTTTATGCAGAAGGTCAGAACAGTACTTCTTCACTCAATGCACCAAATTCCTGTACTCGCAAGCTCTCACTGCCTCCAACTGCAGCCAGTTGGGTATGGGGTAAAGCCAAGGAGAAACTTGAAAGTGACAGTCATTTTGAGATCCATTTCTTGAGACAAAGGAATCTGGAGTTTCCAAAAGAGGCTGGAAGACTTTGTTTAAGCGAGGGTGTACATTGAAGTGGCTCAGTTGGTTGGACAGCAGAGTGAGGCCAACAGGGCAGATTCAATTCCCATACCTGCAGTGTGGTAATCCTCAGGTTAAATCACCACCAGTCAGCTCTCAATCTCAAAGGGAGAAAGCAGCCTAAGGTCATCTGGGACTACGGCAACTTCACTTACATTGAAGTGCTTTGAGTTGTAGCTGGTTAGAAGTGCATAAGAGAAGTGAAATATATGCTGTTTAAGCAGTGGTGGGGTAAGGGATGGGGTTGGCACTGGAAAAATATAGAAGTGGAGTGATACTGGTCTTATTGAGTGCGTGTAGAAGAGGAAGAAAAGGTACTAAAATCCTGACTCAGTATCAATTTAGAGTAGCTAGTTCTTTTTTTTTTCAATTGAGGGCAAATTTAGTGTGGTCAATCCCCCTGTCCTTCACATCTTTGGGTTGTGGGGGTGAGACCCAAGCAGACACAGGGAGAATGTGCAAACTCCACGCGGACAGTGACCCGGTGCCGGGATTGAACTCGGGTCCGTGGCGCCATGATGCCTGTGACAAATTTCTAATCTATTTGCAGATCTCAAGTAATTGATTTTTATTTTCTCCACTTTTTGTGTTTAGATGTGCTGTTCTATAACGGACATTTAAAAAAACATGATGCAAACTCTTGCGTCAGATCCGTGAACTTGCAGTGACTAAATAATTTTGAAGATCTTTTGGTGTTTTGGGAATCCCATATTTTGTGCTTTTGTTCATCAATCTATGAAAACTATAACTGTAATATGGATATCTGGATTTATTTACATATGTTTGTTCCTTATTGCTTGTAAAGCTGAGGTTAGGCTGGAAAATGACATGCAAATTGCCCCTGTTTATGGCATGTATCTTACATTTAGCAGAACCAAAGAGTCATCGAAACCATACAGTGCAGAAGAAAGCCATTTGGCTCACGGAGTCTGCACCGATCCTCTCAAACCTCCCTGTTCCCGTAACCCCACCCAACTGGCACATCTGGGACACTAAGTGACAATTCAGCATAGTCAGTCCACCTAACCTGCACATCTTTGGACTGTGGGCAGAAACCAGAGTACCTGGGGGAAATGCATGCACAGAACTCCACACACACAGTGATCCAAGGACGGAATTGAACCCTGGTCCCGGGCGCTGTGAGGCAACAGTACTAACCATTGTGCCACTGTGCAACCCACCAGGAAGAAGGCACAGCTTAACTACACCAGGTCAGTTCCTGGTCTTTAGTCCCACTTAGCTATGGTTCAGTAGTTTATTGAATTGGTTACCAACAGCCTTTTACTGTGGAACGGAAACCTGAGGCTCAGTGAAGCTATGAAAGGAAAACATGGGGTTGGCCGCAATTATGATAAACCTGAGGTTTGACAAAGTTGGGAGAAGTGGAATGTGGAGATGGCTCAGTGTAGGCTTTGGTGTGTCAGCAGTAAAGGGAGAGCAAAATTGTTTGCACTTCGGAGAATCCTGGTCTGGCAGTTCTTTTTGAGGTGTTTGTGCATATTGATTCCAGTGCTTTTTAATATGGTGCTGTTTGTCTCTTACTTTTTTTGTTTTTCGCCGTATCTTTCTAACATTTCTTTTTTCTGTAACCGTATTCCCTTCTACAGGTGTCGCTAATTAGAATATTTACAATTTCTGTCACAAAATACAGGTTCAAGTGATCGCTTTTTACTTTGCCTGAAGATTTTAAATTCCAACTAATTTGTTTTCCTCTCCGCTTGATATTATTTTTAATAATTCAAATACAGGGAGAAGTTAAACCCTGTAATTAGTTTTAGTCTGTTCTGTGTGAAATTAATCTCTGACTTCCACAGCCACCCAATTTTACTTAAAATCTGAGTTGGGCTCCAGCTTTCTTGATTGAAAGAAAATAATATTGTATTGGATTAATGAAATACTGCCCAGGCATCCTGGGAAATTTCACATTGAACTGCTTAAATTGCAAGATATCCCTTGATTCAAGCAGTCACTACTCTGGGTGAGGATATTAATCCAGGCTCTTGGCTCTAGGGAGAGATCGAGACCTTCAAGTATAAAAACACCACGTTTATAAAGACAGAATAGATTTTTTTATTGAATGCATTCATTTGTTATTATGCAATGTGTAATTGTTTGCTATTTTATTCTCTGTAATACCTTATTTTGAATATTTGAAATGTTAGTTACGAAGAAAAAAAAGGGCAAAAAAAATTCTCATTATTCAATTGGTTCACTTTTGGAAACTGGTAAGTGGGTTGTCATTTAGTATTGATTGTTTTTATGAGTTCTTGAATAGGCTGTCAAAAACCTGCGCCTTATTTTTCATATATTCTCCACAAAATTTTAGTTCTGATTTGCTGCTGAGCGAACACCCAAATGTTCAGACTTTAGCTATACGTATGTCAAACAGGAAGTGTAGCCTGGAAGAAGATTATTATTGATGTTCAGTTTCTGGTATTCATTGTAAGAATTTGTGCTGATATTCTGTGATTGTATTGTTTTGGGCAACAGGACGAGGGGAAAAAAAGTGGGTGTCAAAATGTAGAGTGTGTGTTATCGCTTTATTGTGAAATTTACATTCAGTAAAATGTTACTAAAATTGGCTTACAAATCGCTTATAAGGAGGTTAAGGTTATTTTTAAAGAAACAATAAAGGCAAATCTGCGAATTTGAAAATATAATTCAAATTAAGTAATAAAACGTTAAATATAATGATAATTTGACTTCTGAAGCTAGTACTTTTGTCATTTCTATTCCTGCTTTGTTTGGTACCATGGTCTTTTAACTGCTATGTTCTTATTGGCCAGCTAGATGCAATCATTGAAGATCTAATTGTAGTGATTTACCTTCTATTATATATGGAACGGAGCTATTCAGGTTGAATGAAGATAGTGGGAAGGATGGGCTCTATTGTGTGAAATTAAAGTAAATTATACTGGAATGTGGAAGTCTCAAAATAGAAACAGTCAATATGTTACAAGCTGCTTTGCATTCAGCTGCTCATTAGAATTCCCCAAAGTAAGATTTTGATTATTTAGGTAAAGACACAATCTTATACTTGTAGTTATAGGAATGCGAATAAATAAATTGATTTCTTGCTCATTCCAGTTTTTAGAATGGAAACTTTGAGAAATGTAGTTCTGTAACAGAAATATATAGATTTTGAAAACAGCTTGGGGTAACTCGATGCTCTATAAATTTAAGCAGAATAAAAATTTACTATTAATAATTTTAGTAATCACACTAGGATGTACAGCAAGGAGCGTAGGATTCAGACTTCAGGTTTGTTATGGGATCATAAAAATCAAAGATGTGTTTTTCTAAGGCTTTAAAGGCTAAGAGTATGTAATTTCATATCTTCCATGGAAAAGGGAAGTATTTTTTACAAGGTCTTCAATTATTTTTCTTCTGTTAGCAAGATGATACCCTTTCAATAACATTAAGGATTTTCTTATGAAGGATTACCAAGTGTGGTATTTTTATATCATTTTTTTTATTTTGCTGACAGTGCTCTCAAAAAGGGAAAGAGTGTTTATAATGTCTCAAATACTCAATTCAGAAGACTGTGCTTGTTAACTTTTCAGAGCAAAGAAGTACAGAGTCAATTGCAAGTCTTCAATGCAATGTAAAGAAGTGATCACAAAAGGGGATCAATTGTTGGAATTTTTTCTGGAAAGTATTTCTGGCTTCCTGTTCTCTATCATTTATCTCTCTTTAACCCCCCCCCCCCTCCAAACCCTGGTGGGGCACTGTCTTCACACTCTTACCCCACCTGCCATCTTTCCCTCTCCTTGCAGGATGCTCTCTCTGCCCCCTCTCACGGGATGCTCTATTTTACCCTCCCCCTGGCACGGCATTCTCCCGTACTCCCCCCCCCCCCCCCCCCCCCCCCCCCCCCCCAACCCCCTCGAGGTGCACACTATTCCCCCCCCACACCCCGTATGGCATGCATCTCTTTCACCCCCCCTTCGTGTGTTGCGCACACTCCTGTTGCTCGTGCGCCCTACGCCCCTGCCCATTTTTGTCTATGCACAAGTAGACTCCTTGCTGCTGTATGTATCCATATCCTAAGGTTCTAAAAATGTAGCTACAGAGAGGGTAAATGCACTGGCTCTGACTTTACAAATGTCCCTAGATTCTAGAATGATGCCAGAGATTTGGAAATTAGCAAATATAATTTTGATATCAAAGAAAGAGTGAGAGAGAGAGTGAGAATGGGTAGCTCAAGGCCAGTTAACCTGACATCAGTCATCAAGAAATTGCTGGAATCTCATATTAAGGATGTACTTAGTTTGATCATACATACAAAGTCGTCATGGTTTTATAAAAGGGAAATTGTGCTTGACAAATCGATTTGTTTTGTGAGGATGTACTAGTTGGTTAAATTAAAGGGAACTAGTAAATGTAGTAAACTTGGATTTCCAAATGGTTTGAATTAATATTTTTATTTCTAATGGCATTGATTAAATTGTGTGGTAGGCAGAGCATATTTTTGGACTGATGCAATGGCAATTGAGCAATGTCATATATGAACATCCGTGCCCCTATGCGATCGCAGATACGTCGGCCATATGCCCTAACTATGGGCTGATTGAATCAAGCTGCATTTTCATTTGGGGGGACTGCAACAGGCACATCATACTCACCTCGCCTGCAGTCGTATAACTCAAAACAGAATGTCTACTGTTAACAGTGATTCTGCGTTTGGACAGCACTTGCTGAGCAATCCTGAGTGAACTAATAACTTCATTTTACACAATCAGCTGAAGTTGTGACATCTCATTTACACTGGCTAGAAGTGATAGGGTACTTGTTCTCTGCAAACAAAAGCAATATGTCCAAACCTTGCGC
Organism: Scyliorhinus canicula; assembly: GCF_902713615.1. Taxonomy (NCBI): domain Eukaryota; kingdom Metazoa; phylum Chordata; class Chondrichthyes; order Carcharhiniformes; family Scyliorhinidae; genus Scyliorhinus; species Scyliorhinus canicula. Next base: position 202,542,528 of record NC_052147.1, read on the forward strand.
TTTTTATGAATTACCCAGGAGCCTATTTCTTCATATGACAGCGACTATAGTTACTTTCTTCATATGGCAGCGACGTAGCCAATCAAAATCAATTTGTCAGCAAATCCATTTCCTTTTCACCTGCAGTATAAATTGTGATGATCATTTGAAATTTAACATTCTTGGGCTGGTTTAGCACACTGGGCTAAATAGCTGGCTTTTAAAGCAGACCAAGGCAGCCCAGCAGCGCGATTCAATTCCCGTACCAGCTTCCCCGAACAGGCGCCGGAATGTGGCGACTAGGGCTTTTCACAGTAACTTCATTGAAGCCTACTCGTGACAATAAGCGATTTTCATTTAATTTCATTGTCCTGATGAGTACAAGATGAAGAGTTATGACAACATTTTCAGCAATATATAAAATATATTTTGCCAACGGGGGCAGCATGGTGGCGCAGTGGTAGCACTGCAGTCTCACGGCGCCGAGGTCCCAGGTTCGATCCCGGCTCTGGGTCACTGTCCGTGTGGAGTTTGCACATTCTTCCCATGTTGCGTGGGTTTCACCCCACAACCCAAAGATGTGCAAGGTAGGTGGATTGAACACGCTAAAAATTGCCCCTTAATTGGAAAATATGAATTGGGTACTCTAAATAAATTTTAAAAAAATGTATATATTTTGCAAACTGGAATAAAATATTTTCGTTGCTAACTTATTTTAATTTTTCCAATTCTTACAGTACAATCTAGGCATTGTGGTTTCAGAGGAGAAGAGAACAAATGAGAGCTGCCATGATGCATATGTCTCAATTTCTCCAAATTGGAATTTGGTTTGTGGAAGATAGATTGAGTACACTTTTGTGCTGCTAACACAATTCCTTATTTGGAACGTTTTTTTAAATTACTTTTTATTGTACATTTGGCCAAACATTTCATTGATGACTTTGAGAACTCTTTGTTTCATCAATGTACAGCATCTTAGTTATGGCATTGTATAGTAAAGTAATTTGCTGTTGAAGCCATGTTCGATTTTAAATAATGCTCGAGTATTTTCACACAGTACTTGGCTTTCCAGAAGAATACTTTACGCTGACTGCACCCAATACAACTAGTTATTGTAAAGCCAGTACTGTTGCTTCTTGGCGAACCTGCTGGGAACTGCACTTGAACTGTACAGGTAGGGAACCAGTTTTCCCTCTCTCTGTTCTACAGATGGCCCAGCCGACGCGAGTGAATTTTTACAAATTACTCTTGGTTGAAACTAAAGTGTCACAATGTGCATTGTCACAAAGCACGCTGATGTTATCTCAACTTGGAACACCAGTTTGTGGGGGTGTATAATTTTATTTTGTTTGGTGTGAAGACAAGTGAAACCCCATTGAGAATAAACAGCCCAGTCGTTGTGTAACAATTATTAAACACTATTTATTAAAGTAAGGAAAGGACAATACAAACAGAAATACTCAACTCTCATGCAATTAAGATGTATGAATTACTAAACACGCACAGTTTATATAGAACGTATCCCATTGTCCAAAATATATCTCAATACCTGAACTCCATAATACTTTCCCGCTTCCCCAAACAACATCCAAATTAAATAACCAGCTTATAGTTACCGCATAATACAGGGATGATACTCAAATCGTGAAACTTTTTTCTTGGTTTAGCAAAGATATTTAAAACTGCCGTTTCAAAGTTTTTCTCAACTGCCTTGGCCCTAAATTTTGAGGCTGGTTTCATGTAAACTTGACCTGTATGGTACTAGCTGAAAAACCTTGGCCTTCAGGCTTGGTGGCTGGAAACTGGCATGTCTGCTTTCTGAGACTGCTGGATGTTAACTGCCTTGCTGGCTTCTGATTATCGGGACAATTATACCTCTGTGCCTCTTTGATTATGCCTTCTGTGTATTGGCTGTCTGCCACCATCAACTTCCTTGACTATATATTAACATGTGTATATCTTATTGATCTTTCCAATTGTCTATAAGCTGTTTCTCCTCATGAACTACTCATGACTGATTATTATCTAAACTGCTTTCTAATCTCATTGGGAGGGACACATACCAGCTTTGACAAAGAGTCATCGGACTCGAAACGTTAGCTCTTTTCTCTCCCTACCGATGCTGCCAGACTTGCTGAGATTTTCCAGCATTTTCCCTTTCGACACATATCAATGGTGCCTTTTGAATACTGGCTATGCTGTCTCTAGGCAAATTTCTACCTGTTGCTGGTCATCTTGTATTTTATTATTTTGTATACACTTAGTTTTACTGCTGTTGCTAGGCAAATTCATCACAGCATCTGTGTTTTTTTTCTTATACTTACACAGTTGTAAGTTCATCTCAGGAGGTCATGGGTTATGACTTGCTAAGGTATGTATAACATACAGATTGTTCTGGGTGCTCTGGCTTTCCTTGAACATACAAGCACCTTGTTGCGCAAATGTATGCTTGTGCTGTTATTTTGACTTTGGGTGAAATTTGCCCATCTACTTTAATGGGCTGCATCACAGCCTGGTATGGCAACTGCTTGCCCCAAAACTGTAAGAAACTGCAGAGAGGTGTGAACACAGCCCAGTCCATGACGCAAAACCGCCTCCCATCCATTGACTCTGTCTACACCTCCCGCTGCCTTGGGAAAGTGGGCAGCATAATCAAAGACTACTCCCACTCGGGTTATTCTCTCTTCCACCCTCTTCCATCGGGCAGGAGATACAAAAGTCTGAGAACACGCACGAACAGATTCAAAAACAGCTTCTTCCCCGCTGTTACCAGACTCCTGAATGACCCTCTTATGGACTGAACAGATCTCTCCTCACAACCTCTCTACTGAGTAGTATTACACTCCGTATGCTTCACCTGATGCCTGTGTCTATGTATTTGCATTGTGTATTTATGTATGTTGTATGTTTTTTCATGTATGGCACAATCTTGTCTGAACTGTACACAGAACAGTACTTTTTACTGTACCTCGGTACACGTGACAAATCAAATTAAATTAATAAATCTATTTCATGGAAATAGAAATCGCAGTGGTAGGTGAGCATAAAGCAAAATTAAGTGTGTTGCCGAGTGTCATCAGATTGTGACTCCTGTTGAATTCTGGAACATTGTCATATCTTATTATATGAATCTTTCCGTAATCTTGGGAAGTACCATTAGATTTGGTGAAACTAGTGGTTCTTTCTTGTAGTTTCTGAAATAGATTTAAAGTTATGACAGAATAATTGTTGAAGAGGTCAGCATGGTGGCGTAGAGGTTAGCACTGCTGCATCATGGCTCCGAGGTCCCAGTTTCGAAGCCGGCTGTAGGTCACTGTCCGTGTGGAGTTTGCACATTCTCCCCGTGTTTGCGTGGGTTTTGCCCCACAACCCAAAGATGTGCAGGGTAGGTGGATTGGCCACACTGAATTGCCCCTTAATTATAGAAAAATAATTGGGTACTCTAAATTTATATTTTTTAAAAATCATTGTTGAATTCAAAACCAACAAAGAACTTGCACTTATTAGGGTGGTATGGTGGCACGGTGGTTAGCACTGCTGCATCACAACGCTGAGGACCTGGGTGTGATCCTGGCCCCGGGTCACTGTCCATGTGGAGTTTGCATATTCTCCCCGTGTTTGCATGAGTTCCACCCTCACAACCCAAACCTGTGCAGGGTAGGTGGATTGGTCACGTTAAATACCTCTTAATTGGGGAAAAAAGAATTTGGTACTTTAAATTATATAAAAAAAGAACTTATTTCACAAGTAAAGTAGCAAAATAGGAGATAAACAGAAGTTGACAGCCAAAGATCGTGATATTAAGACAATTGATCGCTTGATCATGTGGTCAAAGAGAAAGGTTTTAGTGGTTTGGGGAGGAAATTCCAGTGCTACAAGTGGCTGTGGTGGGCCAAAGGAATTGGGGATGCAGAAAGGGCAGAATTGGGGGAACATTGAGCTCTCAGTGGACTGTAAGAGGTTAAAAGAAAGAAGGGGGCTGGGAGTTAATAAAAGTCAACGAGTGGACAGGACGCAGGCAGCTAAGCTTCAAATCAGATTAATTTTATGGAGGCCAGCCAAGAGAGCATTGAAATAGATGCACTTGTGGTTATTGAAGGAGAAGATGGATGGGTGACATTAGAAGTGAAGGTAAATGGTCTTAGTTATGGGAAGGAAAGGGCAGGAAGCATGTTGCAGGGTTGATCGATGTTCGAGCATGTGGTCTTAGTTATGGGAAGGATAGGGCAGGAAGCATGTTGCAGGGTTGATCGATGACCGAGCATGTGAACTATCTGATTCAGGTGGAGGTGAGCCTACCTCCATGGTGAAAATTCAGTATTTTGTATCCCTTCCCAGCTTACTTTCCAATTTAGCCATGTCTCCTCAGAAAATTTAGATACATTGCACTTGGTGCCAACAACCATGATCATATTGAATGATTGAGCAGGCTTGATGGGCGGAATGGCCTATGCCACCGTGCTCTCCACTGTTAGGACTGATTACTCAGCCTATGGCAACTTTTGTTTGAATTCCCAATGTTGCTTATGTTCAAATTGTATCTTTCTGTATTTTAGCAGAGTATATTTGAAATGACTTGACAACAGCATGGATGGCACTAGGCATACCTAAAAATTAGCCACCAACCTAATGAAGCTACAAGATGAGGCGACATTATAGTTACCGTTTCACTTCAGAAGAATTGAGTTGACTAAAGTATTCTGGGGTTTCCTGAGGTCATGAACAGCACTATTTAAATTCAAATCTTTTTGTTACCTTTACTTGCACTCAAGAAACGTGGGCATAATAGTCTTGGCTAACACTAATGTAATACTCGAAGTTCTGAACAATCTTGTGTGCCTTCCTTTGTATAAAATGTGGAACTGAGGCTCCACCTGCCCCCTCAGGTAGTAGATCCCACGGCACTAGTTTGAATAAGAGTAGTTGTGTTGTACCTGGTGTCCTGGTCAATGTTTATTCCTTAACCATCACAACATTATTTTGCCACTATCATAATTGCTGATTGTGGATCTCATTTCCTGTGTTACAACAGTGACTACACTTCAGAAGTGTATAATTGGCTGTAAATTGCTATGGAGTGTCCTGAGGCTGTAAAAAATGAACTGGAGAAGTGCAAGTTAGTCATTCTTTGCGTACTGAACACGTAAGGTAATAAACGGTAGAGTTAAATGGTCGCACAACCAACAGATGAAGACAAATATATTGCCTCACAAGCCCCAGTAAATAATAACAGAATCGGAAAACTGGAGAAGCACAAAACTCCTTGAATATCTACACACTCAACTATAACTCTGTCTAGCACATAGACAAACTTGAAGTGTCTCCAGCCAAAGGTGCAAAGTGGGCAGTCCTACTTGGACACCGTATAAGATCCTTACCTTCATAGCATTCTGCGAATTTGGCTTATTCCAAGAAGTAACTGTTTGCACTGGCTGCTGCAAGTGGTGTGGGCTCCGAAGAGTTCCAGCTGTGGTGCTGTAAATTAGCATATTGGAATGATCTCCACCACTACCTAAGGTCTTTTGGTGCAGGTCTGATATTGGCATTTACCAGCTAATGTGAAAAATTGCTCAAGCGTGACCTATACAAAAATGGAAGACAAATGTAACCCAAACTATTCCTGTTCCATCAATTTCCTCTAAATCAGCAGCAAAAAGATAGACTCTGAATAGAGCCGTCAAGCAACACATACTCATCAATAATCTGCTTGTTATTTGTCGTGGGACTGGCCCTTTAAGAAATGTTTCTGTCTTATCACATGGCTTCAGTGATGTCATTGTGTGGGTGGAGCTGAGCTGTGGCCCTGGGAATTGGTTTTACTTCGCATATGAGTTTGAACTGGTTTTGTATTGCACAGGTTGAAGGAACTGTCTCTCTATCTTCATTCTAAAACAGGGGTGGGCAAACTTTTCCGTGCAAGGGCCACATTCAGAAATTCACAATTCACAAAGGGCCGCATAGTATATTAAGTAAAATAATTACTTCACCCGGTTATGATTCTGGGCGCCTCATATAGAACAGTACAGCACAGAACAGGCCCTTCGGCCCTCGAAGTTGTGCCGAGCAATGATCACCCTACTCAAGTCAACGTATCCACCCTATACCAGTAAGTAACCCAACAGCCCCCCACCATTAACCTTAAAAAAAAAATTTAAAAAAAAAAAAAAAAAATTTTTTTTAAATAAAAAAAATTTTTTTTTTTTAATGACTTGGTGGGCCGCAGAAATACCTTTGGCGGGCCGCATGCGGCCCGCGGGCCGTAGTTTGCCCACCCCTGTTCTAAAAGCTATTCCCAGATTACTTGATAACTTAAAAGTGATAACTATTTTCTGGAAGGAAGTCAAACCTGCTGTTTTGGAAAGAAAACAGCTGTATCCATACTAAGTCCTAAAGATAGTAAGAGGGCTGTGTGTTGGGCCACACCTTTGAAAAGGGGCTTCTGGTTTATGGAATCTTGTTATTGAATTCGAACAGTTAAAAGGGGGCATTTATTAAGGGTGATACATAGATTACTGTAGTTGTGTGGGTGTTTTATGTTGGTAGTTGATAAAAATGTTTACTATGTGTGTTTAGAAAAATATTAACTAAATTTGTAGAATAAAACTTTGTTTTTGATTATAAGTGCTGAAGGCTGCTATTGAATAACACCTGAAAGGCAGGCCCTTGTGCTCATCGTAACCAAAATCAAACAGTTGTAGGTCAGGTGAACTCCATGATATACTTTGGAGTTTTCTAAACCCTGGCCCATAACATACTGTTGAGATCATGTTTTGCAGAAACTATTCAGCTCCAGCTGCAGCACAACTTTAATATCCAGGTGTGGATGAATGCAAGTGGAGTAGCGAGAGTAATTTCTTTTGATGGCAAGGCCACTTTCAACCAAGCAAGGCATAGGAACATAGGAATTAGGAGCAGATGTAGGCAATTCAGCCCTGCGAGCATGCTCCGTCATTCAATTAAATCATGGCTGATCTCTTCCTGGTCTCAAATCCACCTCCCTGGCTGTTTCCCTATCCCTTTAACCTGTTTTTAAAATCAGAAATATATCTTTCTCCTTGAAACCATTTAATGATTCAGACACCACCTCACTATGGGGCAGCAGGTTCCACAAATTCACCACCCACTGCGAGAAGTAGTTCCTCCCCATCTCGGTTTTAAATCTACAGCCTCTCGACCTTTAATCTGTGACCTATTGTTCTAGATTGCCCCACAAGTGGGAACATTTGGTCTACATTTACTTTATCAATCCTTCTTAATATTTCATATATCTCAATCAGATCGCCTCTCATTCTTCTAAACTCCAGCGAGTATAAGTCCTGACTGTTCAGTCTCTCCTCATCCGTCAACCCTTACATCCCAGGAATCAATCTGGTGAACCTTCTCTGAACTGCCTCCAATGCCACCACATCCTTTCTCAAATAAGGAGACCAAAACTGGACACACTACTCCAAGTGTGGTCTCACCAACACACTAGACAATTGCATCAACACCTCTCTACTTTTATACTCCAGTCCTTTTGCAATAAAAGTTAAAATCTCATTTGCCTTTTTTATTACATGCTGTACCTGCATACCAACTTTCTGCGATTCATGAACGAAGACACCCAGATTCCTTTGCTCAGACACATTTTGAATCTGCTCCCCCTTAAGATAATTTGCCACTGTATTTTTTCAGCTAAAATGGATAACCTCACACTTATCCATATTCAATTCCATCTGCCAAATCTTGGCCCACTCTTCTAGCCTATCTATCTACATCTGTAACTCTTCATTTCTTCTTCACTGCTTGCTTTCCCACCTATTTTAGTATAATCTTCAAATGTTGCTATGTTACTCGCTTCCTATATATCATATGTATGTTTATATATATTTGTTGTAAACAGTCGAGGTCTGTCAGTGAGCCCTGGAAAAACTGAGATAACCATGGGTCAAGAAGAAAAGTAAAGTAGCTGAAGTCAAACCTAATGCAAAGTTGTCGCAATGGAGACCAATTATCATATCCCCATTACATTATTGTCGGAGTTCCATTGAGAACAGCTTTTAATCCAAAGACACCACCTTCTTCAACCAAGGACTTTCATGTCATACCTTCAGGGGTTGGACTTGCGATTCTAGATTTTAATCCCTTTCACAAATCTTCCAAATATAAAGCATGTCAGTCTAGAGGAGGACCTGGACAAAATCCCAGTTTTGGCTGACAATTAGCAGATAAAATGCATGCCAGACCATGTTCATGAAAATGCCCAAATATTTTCTCATGAATTTCAACAGCACCATTACAGCAGTTTTTTGTGGGGACAAGAAGCACAATGGCTGTCTTTAACTAGACCCGTAATATCAACAAGAACTGAAGTGGTTCTCATCCATCTCTTTCCATCCTCCTCCACCATCTACAAGGTTTGTGTGAATGGTTTGTTGGAATGCTTACCACTTGCTTGGTTAGCCACAGTAGCTAACTTGACACTGCCGAGCACAGAGCAGTCGTTTGTTTGACACCATTGCCACTGGACTTGATACGAATTTACGAATTCCATCCAACAATAGAGGGACAAGAGTAGCAAAGTGAAGGAAACAACATACCTATAAATTCGCCAAAGTCGCACACCATCCTGGCTTGTACGTATATTGCCATTCCTACAATAGTGCTGAATCAAAATCCTACAATAACAGTGCAGCAATTGAAGGCGAAGGCCCAACACCACCACCGTGGGTAACTAATGTCGCCAACAATTGCAGCCGTACCAGCATTGCCTACATCCCGAGAAATTTGAAATAAAATCGAAGTATGGAAGACTGACAACTTAACAGTTTGCTTCTCTAATAGCCCGAAGGTATGTTCTGCTGGGATAGAGAGTGACCGCTCCTCCTCGTGCCTCAGCCTGATTGGGTGACGCCATGGACATTTTTATTATCTGGAAAAGGTCAAGTAAACCATGAGGGTATCGGTGGAGGGACTCTACTGCAGGTGGCAGCCATTTATCTCGTATTTCAAAGAGTTAATTGCCATCAGCTGGGGGGGGGGTTTGCAGACGGAGCTCCCGACTTGGTTAAACATCTCATTTTAAAAACAGCATCTCCCAATTGTGCAACATTGCCTTTAATACTGCATTTTAGTCTCTGCTTAGATATTTGTGGTCAAATACTTTTGACTTGAACAAAAGTGCTATCAGCTGAGCTACAGCTGACTGTAGAGGAATAATGTGGTTGGTTAAAGTATTGGTAATCACAGTACAACCACTGAAACCTTGAAAAGTCACTTTTCCCTGCATCTGTAACTGCAATAAAAAATAAAAAAATAAATTTAAGTTGCAACTTCCAACAGCTCTTTCCTATGACTAAACTTTTGAAATTACCTTGTAGGGTAGGGTTTACTTGTGGGATTAGGGAGGATGCTGAGGGCGGTGGGGGGGTTGGATGTAGCTCTTGTGTGTTTTTCTATATTACTATATCTCTGATCCCTTGTGTTACCACGACAATTGTGCAATGTTCAAACAATTTTTCAGAGTTGTGTTGTAGTTTGATCGTGTTTGTTCATTAATCTTTTAATACAATATTATTTTTTTTAACAAAGATTGATCGTGAATGACAACAGAGAGGATACAGAATGGGTCTACAGGGCACAAGAATAAACATCAGATCTGTTTTTGTGATATTGATTGAGGAATAAATATCAGCCAGGATAAAGGAGTCCCCTGCTTTTTGCAAAAGTGCCTTTGGATATCTTACGTCCACCATAGAAGGCAGACGGAGCCCCCGACTTGGTTAAACATCTCATTTGAAAAACAGCATCTCCAACATATCTACTTAGATATTTGTGATCATATACTTTTGACTTGAACAAAAGTGCTATCAGCTGAGCTACAGCTGACTGTAGAGGAATAATGTGGTTGGTTAAAGTACTGGTAATCAGGGTGCAACCACTGAAACCTTGAAAAGTCACTTTTCCCTGCATCTGTAACGGCAAAAAAAAAATTAAGTTGCAACTTCCAACAGCTCTTTTCTATGACTAAACTTTTTAAGTTACCTTGTTGTTTAGTCTGATCATGCAATGACTTAAAGTTTATGCTTTTGGATCCTGAATTTGATCAATTAATTTTCCCGTTCAGTATTCATGTGGGACTATTCTTTGTTTCTTGCAAAGCTTTTGCATTTCCAAAAACCTTTCTCTTCATAAATTGACTACTTGTTTCTATTGTAACGCTCAATGCTATGAATGTAGAAATTATTTTTTTATCAAGTCAAGTAAGCTGCAGCTATCCTAACTGTTGCATAATTTGTTGCTTCACATTTGTACACATTGGTATTTTGGGTTAGAAATTCAATGTTTTAGTTTTGTGAAGTTGCTTGATTGTCTTTTTATTTAATTGTTTAAGACGAATGTTATGATATTTAGGATTTTCTGCCCTTGTTTGATTTCTCTCTTTGAGACTTGGTTCTTTACGATGTTGAGTCTGTTTTCCCTGCTCCTGATATCTAGTTAACTTTTTAATAGCATGCTATAGATAATAAATCAAGCTGTGCTGTAAATTACTTTAGCTACTGGCTTGATCTTGTGTCTCTCAGGAATGTTTCTTCACATCTGACCTAATTTTAGTCTTTAACTGTTACTTGAACTTATTGAAAGCAGGTAAACAAATTAATATATAACAGTAATCTGTAACACATACTTGCAATCCATATATTAGCCAATGTCTTGAAAGAAAAAGATCCATTAATGCAATCTCCATACATTATGTTTTTGAATGTAATCTTTTTCTATACTCTGTACCATTTCAACTTTCGGAACTAACTGCACTATACAATCTCTCCATAAATACCAGCCAACTCTAACATGAAATATGATGGATGCTGGAAATCTGAAGTAAAAACAGAAAATACTGGAAATACCCATCGGGTCTTGCAGCATCTGTGGTTATTTCAGAACTGGAGGAAGTTACTTTGGCTTTTGTGTAGGTGAAATGGGGAAGTGGAAAAAGAACAAAAGGTAAGGTCTGTGATAGGGAGGAAGTTGGGAGACATGAAATGACAGAAGAGATGGTGGAGCAGGGCAAAAGCTGGTAGTAATAGGACAAGAAAAGAAACAAAACTTGAGCCCAGAAGAGGTGTGCATGGTAGAAGAATGAGCAGCTGCTGTCCAAAAACAAAAACAAAAAAAACTCTTAAGATTAAGATTGACAAATACCAAGGAAAGGAAGCAAAATGGGGGTCCAGTGAGTCTAGATGGCTATAAAGTGTCTAATCTAAAAATGAGGTATTGTTCCTTCGATGTTGTGTTTGTCATTGGAAATAGTAGTAAGAGATGTCAACACATGTACAGACCATTGGAAACTCCAGATCATGCTCCTGGACTGAATGGAGATATTTTGTAAAAGAGTCACCCAAGTTGCATAAGGTGTTCCCAATCTAGCATTGTGAACAGCTGATACGGTATGCTAAATTGAAATAAGTATCGCTGCTTCACCTGTGAGGAGTCTTTGAATGTAAGGTGAAGTGAGAGGAGTTTAAAAAGGGCAGTTTTACATCTCTTGTGCTGGCATGGAAAGATACTGTGGGAAGAGGCTGAGATGTTGGAGGTGATCATAATCTTTATTAGTGTCACAAGTAGGCTTATATTAACATTGCAATGAAGTTACTGTGAAAATCCCCTAGTCGCCACACTATGGCGCCTATTTGGGTACACTGAGGGAGAATTCAGAATGTCCAATACACCAAACAAGCATGCCTTTCGGGACTTTGTTGGAGGAAACCGGGGCATCCGGAGGAAACCCATGCAGACTTTTGGAGAGCGTGCAGACTCTGCACAGACAGTGGCCTACGCCAGAATCAAACCTGAGTCTCTGGAGCTGTGAAGCAACAGTGCTAACTAGTGTGCTGCCGTGCTGACTGAGAAGTGGACCAGGATGTTGTGGAGAGAATGGTCCCCTTGGAATTCTGACAGTGGAAGGTAATGATGGCATCATGTTGGAGTTGGTGGAAATAGCAGAGCATCAACCATTGAATGTACAAGCTGGTGGGGTGGAAGATGAGGACAAGGGAGAACGCTGTCTTGGTTCTGGAATGGAGGTGAAGGCATGAGAGCAAAAGTGCAATTTCAACAGTCTTGGTTCATACTTCGAAAACGATCATGTACTTATATTGTTTTTAAAATTGTGATTTTAAACTCATTTTTTTTACAATAACGCAACACAAATTCAAGGCAAAACAGTTACAATGTAGAACAAGAATTATTGCAAATATAAGAACAAAAAGAAAATTTCCCAGTAATGCAAACAGAACAAAGAAAAAGCAAATAACTTAAACGCCATACCCAAAATCCCTAACAATCTTTGTAAAAGGAGATAAACAGGTAGAATCGCAGGAGCCTTCAACCAAGCAGCATCGGCCTCCATGCTATCCATGAGGCAAAGGCAATAACGCCCACTTCTATCCCAGAATGACCTGCCGGAGAGTCCGAAACCCCAAATCTCGTAACCAGTGGGAAAAGCATAAATCTAATTGGGGAATATTAGACATAGTGTTAAAAAAGGAAGCCCAGAAGCTGGTGAGTCTGGGGCATGACCAAAACATATGCATGTGGTCTGTGGGGGCAAACAAACAGTGGTCAAATCTGTTCTCAACATACAGGAAAAACCCATTCATCCGTGCCTTGGTCAAATGTGAACTGAATTTGGTTCAAAAAGGCACATGAGGACGTGGCGTTCACCCTGTGTAGGGCCTCTCTCCAAACCTCGCTTGTGAGTGTAGAGCCCAGTTCACTCTCCCATTTCACCCTCACCTTCGGTACACGTGACAATAAACAAATCCAATCCAATTCAATTTCTTATAAACTCGATCAGAAAGCACTCTGAGTCAGAGGCCTTGCAACCGGCATCAGATCAATGCTTTTTAAAATCTCGTTGTGACATAATGGGAAGTCCAACTCGCAACTCCTGTCTGTTCTGGCAGATGGGATGGGCAGGCGGTCCAGAAAAATCAGCCATGCTCGACTTGTCTGCGGGAGGGTCAGAAGGTAGCACAGTAGTTAGCACTGTTGCTTCACAGCACCAGGGTCCCAGGTTTAATTCCCATTTGGGTCACTGTCTGTGCGGAGTCTGCACGTTCTCCCCGTGTCTGCGTGGGTTTCCTCCGGGTGCTCCGGTTTCCTCCCACGAGTCCCAAAAGACGTGCTTATTTAGTCAGTTGGACATTCTGAATTCTTCCTCGGTGTACCCAAACAGGTGCCGGAATGTGGCGACTAGGGGATTTTCACAGTAACTTCATTGCCGTATTAATGTAAGTCTACTTGTGTCAATAATAAAGATTTAAAAAAAATAAAGATTAATACTGGTCCCAGTAGTAGGACGTAAAAGCCGTATTGACCTGGATTTAATAAGTTATGAATAAAGGTGGACAGGCGCTCCAAAATGTTCTGTCTGCAAGCAAAGTAGTTTCCAACCTCCAGGGTGGACGTTGGGTGGGGCCGGACTCCAGCAACAGATCAACAAAATGGGTGTGGACAGAGATTAAAATTGCTGAGTACTTAGCCGACACTACCAATGGGAGGAGAGCACATCGAAAAAGTCAAAGCGACAGTACATATGGTGAAAATCAGAGAAAAAGGATGCAAAAAAGATCATGGATCTACCCCTCCCATCTGAGCCTTGAAGGAAGACTAAGCCCTGGCCACCCCAGATGCGGCAAAAGTCTTGGGTTTTGAGAGATCCAATTTTGGGTCAAGAACACAGTTCCTAAACTAAGATGGTGTGTATCGAGGTTGGGAAGGGAAGGTGACAGAGTTGTTTTTAAAATAAATTTAGAGTACCCAATTAATTTTTTCCAATTAAGGGGCAATTCAGCGTGGCCAATCCACCTAATCTGCACATTTTTGGGATGTGAGGGCGAAGCCCACGTAGACAGGGGGAGAATGTGCAAACTCCACACGAACAGTGACTCAGAGCTGGGATTGAACCTGGGACCTCGGTGCCATGAGGCAGTAGCGTGAACCACAGTGCCACCATGCTGCCCAAGATGACAAAGAGTTGATGAAATTCGTATCTTCCCAATTAGGAGCATAGACATTGACCAGAACTACGGGGTGTTCAATAGGGAGCCGCAAATGATTATATAGCGACCATTTGGGTCAGCCGCATTCTGAGATGAGGAGAGTTGGACTCTTGTTGATTAAAATCGCCATGTTCCTGGTCCTGCTATTAAAACCATAATGAAAAATTTGCGCACTCCTCTTGCGCAGCCTGGTCTGATCTTTAATGCGTAAATGGGTTTCTTGCGAAATAAAATATCCAATTTTAGTCTCTTAAGATGCACGAATGCTCCAATCGGTTTACAGGGCCATTTAAACCCCTAACATTCCAGCTAAACAGTTGGTTTCAGTTGGTTTGGAGGTCTCCTGTCATCTCATGAACTGGGGTCAGTATGTAAAACGAGACACCGAGAAGACCGAGCAAGAAAATCAACACAAGATGGCCACCAAACCCAGCCAGGTGACTTGAGAAAGAAAGACCAGCAGACACCATCAGCAAACTGAACCCACCGCACCCCTCGTTCCTCAACTCAAACACTGCATCACACGCGAGCATAAGCACAGCCAAAAGCAAATGGAACAGTGGCAAACCATAACTTAACTTAAAACCTACTAGCATTAGAACAGAACTCCACATGATTCCTAGTGGGTCAGAATGGAGTAGTGTGTGTAGGGGTTCGGTATTGAAGGCGCTAGCAACAGTGCTGCTCCCGATGGCCCCGGGGAAATACTCTGAGTCCAGTAATAATAGCTTTGTTGAGAATTTGGAGGCAGTTTCGCAAACACTTTGGGTTGGGGGCAGGGTCAAGCGAAATGCTGATTCGGGGGAGCCACAGATTTGAGCCAGGAAAGTGGGACGGAAAGTTTCGGAAATGGGAGGAGAAGGGGATTAAGACATGAAAAGATTTGTTTCTTGGTGGTCGGTTTAAAGGAGCTGGGAACGAAGTATGGGCTGGAGCAGGAGGAAATATTTAGATACATGCACGTTCGAGATTTTGCCAGGAAGGAGATCAGAGCTTCCCAGTGGAACGGGCCTCCACATTGCTGGAGGAGGTGCTGATGACAGGGGGACTGGAGAAGGGGGTAGTATCGGCGGTTAACGCAGCTATTTTGGAAGAGAAGGCACCACTGGAAGGGATCAAAGCAAAAGTGGGAGGAAGAGTTGGGAGAGGGTATGGAGGAGGGGTTCTGGTGTGAGGTGCTCCGGAGAGTGAACGCCTCCACCTCGTGCGCGATGTTGGGGCTGTTTCTAAGAAGCAGCTGAAGGTGGTACATGGAGCACACCTCACAAGGGCGAAGTTGAGTCGGCTCTTTGAGGGGATAGAAGATGTGTGTGAACGTTGCGGGGAGGCCCCGCAAATCACATTCATATGTTTTGGTCCTGTCCAAAGGTGGAGGATTACTGGAAGGAGGTTTTTAGGGTCATCTCTAAAGTGGTGCATGTGAAACTGGACCCGGGCCTTCGGGAAGCCATATTCGGGGTGTCGGACTAGCCGGGGTTGGAAACGGGTGCGGTGGCAGATGTTGTAGCCTTAGCCTCGTTGATCGCCCGAAGGTGGATCCTGTTTGGATGGAGAGCCACCTCTGCCCTGGCGTGGCGGGGGGACCTGTTGGAATTCATGACTCTTGAGAAGGTTAAGTTTGAACTGAGGGGAAGGATGGAGAGGTTCTACAATTAATGGGCGTTATTCATTATGCACTTTCAAGAATTGGATAACATTGAACATCAGTGGAGGGGGGGTTGGGGGGAGGGGTACTGTAGTGGCGGGGGGCTTGGGGAGAGGGGTACTGTATGTGTTAATGTTGACAATGGGTGATTCCTGATTCCTTTTTGTTTATGTTAACATGCGGGCAGCAGTTTAGGGGTTGGTGGGAGGATGGGTTTGTTGATATGGGGATTGACATTATATTTGTTACTACTTATTGTTTATTGTTGGTGGGTGCAAATTTGGGAGAAAATGTGAAAAAGGAAGAGAATAAAAATCTATTTAAAAAAAATCAAAACAACTGAACACAAACTATGCTCATTTTAAAAACTATTATGTGCTGCAGAAACCCCTTTAATATCGCTCCCTCTAAGTAACACACCTTGTTAACAAGGAGTCTCCCAACTGGGGAGTAAAAACGCCATGAGGGTGACTGAAAGTCATGCCAAATAGTAAAAATGAAAAGAAATAGAGTAGGTGATTATAAGAAGCCAAGAGTAGAAACACCTCGTATACAACTATGGGCAGCACGGTAGCATAAGTGATTGGCACTGTGGCTTCACAGCACCAGGGTCCCAAGTTTGATTCCCCGTTGGGTCACTGTGTGGAGTCTGCACGTTCTCCCCGTGTCTGTGTGGGTTTCCTCCGGGTGCTCCGGTTTCCTCCCACAGTCCAAAGACGTGCAGGTTAGGTGGATTGGCCATGATAAATTGCCCTTGGTGTCCAAAAAGGTTAGGAGGGGTTATTGGGTTACGGAGGTAGGGTGGAAGTGAGGGCTTAAGTGAATCGGTGCAGACTCGATGGGCTGAATGGCCTTCTGCACTGTATGTTCTAACTAAGGTCATCACGAATACATCCAAACAACAGACATGAAAAATGGCCATACAATAAGCCATAAAATGGGTTAAACAGCACAAATTGTGCTTCTGGACGAAGGAGTCCGCATCCACTGGCGAGTCAGAAAAATAGTCCTTTTCACAGACTGTTACACTAAGGCAGGCTGGATAAATCATTCCGCAATTACTCCATTCTTGTATCAGGAAAATGTAACTTTGTTAAAGGCAGCCCTTTTCTTGACTAGGTCTGCACTTATGCCCTGGTATAATCTGATGGAGTAGCCTTCCCATGTAAAATCCAGGTATTCTCTTGCCCATTGAAGCATCAACTCCTCCTTAATGCTCTGAAAGTTTACGATTACAGCACAAGGAGGATCTTCAGAGCGAACTTGGGTCGGAGCAAATGGTGAGCCCGGTCTAATTCTGGGGGAGATAAAAGTATGGTCTCATCCACCATTTTATGGAACATGTCTAAGAAATACTGAGTAGGGATGCGGCTTTCAATCCCCTCCAGTAACCCCACAACATGAACATTTTGCCTTCTGGAACTGTTCTCCAGGTCGTCCAGCTTGGAAGTTAATGTCTTGCTAACCTTGATCACAGTGGCGAGGTCGGATTCCAAGAAGGCGATTCTATAACTGTGGTCAGACAATGCAGTCCCCACGTCCTGTGGCTCCTTGTGCTTTGATGATCTTGAGAACAGAATGAATCGGGGCCAAGACCTCCTTGATTGATCTTTTAAGGTCCAAAGTCAAACATTGTCAATATTTTTGGAGTTCAACTGCCAAGATTTTGATCAGCGTTTTGGCTGTTAGAGGAGTGGCTGGAGAAGAAGCTCCTGTCCACACGTCTTATCTCCAGTTGTACCCTGGGGAGGCTTCAGAGTCTGAATCTGTCGTCGAAATTTGGGCTGATTTTCTTCCGGCTTTGCCTCTCCTGGGCATTACAGAATTGATGGAGCTCTATCCAGATAATTTCAGGATTTTCCCGGAAAGTAAAAGACCCGTAACGCTGGGAATAAGGGTAGAATGGTCAGGTTTCCAGCAGGAGCTACCTCATACATGTCTTCCCCTCATATTGTGCCACCGGAAGCTGTATTTGGATAACTTCCGAAAGGGATTGCCAATCTGACACACATGAGAAAGTCACAAAATATACTTTAGTTTGTTTCCTTTGTCAAGCTTTTATAGCTTTGGAGACAATTAATAAATTACATAATTTGCAGCGAGTTAAGTTAAACCTAGTTAAGGTACATGATTCTGACTGCAAGTTCTGCCCTGAGAGTGTGCAGGGAATGCATCCCCTCGAACTGACTGGCCTGCTGTCATTTTACATTCAAGTGAGCATTGATTAGACTGCTACCCCATCTTGGAGAGCTGTCAGCCAATCAGATTGACTGACAGCTCTCCCGCCCCTCCAGGCATGCCGCTGCAGTGTCCGGAAGAGGTACTGTAATGTCATACCTGTGTCTGAGTCCTTTTCCCGGGACCGGCCCTTGGGTAAGCACCTGGAGTCGGGAGGATAGCGATGACCTGGGATAGGGCAGGGGGCAATCTCTGTGTTGGGGGGGGGGGGGGGGGAGGGAGGGCTGGAGCTCCCAACTAGCTGAGGGGAGGCCGCCCCAAATCTGGAGGCCGCACCCCACCACCACCAACCTTCCTGTCCAAGATACGGTATCAAAAGTTTTTCTGTTTGGTAACTGGTGCCCACCAACCTAAAAGTTGAGGCTGGCGGGAAAAGACCCCGAAATGGCCATTAGGCGTGCCATATTAGGGGCATAGGCGGGCTTTTATCCGAAGCCTCGGGCAGGGCCGGTTTTAAGCCTATTTGACCAATTTCATCAAATTGGGCCCCGCACCTTAAGGGGGCCCCGCGCCAGCGGCGACAGAGTTACCGTTTGAAATCTTTTCTGTATTCTAAGAGGAACTATAGGGTAGTTTTTACTTTTGGGGAACGCACCGCATTACCGTCGACAAATCCTTCAGCCCTGCGCCGCCAAATCCTTCCGCCCGGGTAAGTAAGTTTCAAAATTTTAGTATATCAAGCATTTAATGTTTTTTTTTGGTTAAAGACGAGCATACTACACGAAATATAAACATACATAAATTTTTACTTTTGTAGAGTAGGGGCCCCGCCATCACTTTTCTAATTGGGCCCGCAATTCCTAGCACCGGCCCTGGCCTCGGGGTAAGGGTGGGCAGGATCCTGGAGGGACTCCTATCCATTTAATTTAAGCCCCCTGCCCCCAAAGGGGGGGGAGGGGGTTAACCATTCTGGCTGTTCCATTACCCATTTTCCTGGTCTGAATTGTTTTTGTATGTGCTAACTGCATTTGCACTGTTACTGGGGGAGTTTTTTGTAGTCATACTTCTTGAGTTCTACTTGATATGTATAATGCTCCTTGTGTTTTCAGAACAATTTTTATTGGCAGGCCTGGTTAGATTTTTAAAAACTATTTCCTTAAATATTAATCTATTCACAATTCTTTTTTTTTCTCAAATTTTGAGTACCCACTTACTCTTTTTTCCAATTAAGGGCCTAAATTGACCCTTAATTGGAATAAAGAGTACGTGGGTACTCAAAATTTGAAAAAGAAATTGTGAATAGATTAATATTGAAGGAAATAGTTTTTAAAATTCTAATTGGCGTGGCCAATTCACCAAACCTGTACATCTTTTTGGGTTGTGGGGGTGAGACCCATGCAGACAGTGGGAGAATGTGTAAACTCCACACGGACAGTGACCCGGGGCCAGGATCGAACCCAGGTCCTCGGTGCCATGAGGCAGCAGTGCTAACCACTGTGTTGCCCGTCTATTCACAATTCTAAATAGTGGAGTAGACTTCTTTGTTTAAAATAATCTGTAACGACTGTAACCCAAATAACTCCATGGGTTTATTCAACAAATGTTTGAACTATGAAAATCCATGCCCTGTGGTGTTAAATGGTCTTTTGGTGGTTAGAGAATGCATCTGTATTGGGCAGCAAAGAAAATCAGCCGGAATTCTTGTTCCTTGTCTGTGTGCCTGAGTAGATATTGCAAGGATAGAATTGGACTGTCCGTATGTTCTGGGCATGCCCGGCGCTTAAAGAACTCTGGCAGGGCTTTGCGAGGGCTATGTCCAAGATTTTGGACACGCAGGTGAAGCCAAGTCCAGGAATAGCGATCTTTGGGGTGTCAGAGGATCCGGGAGTGCAGAAAGCGAAAGAGGCCGAGGTTTTGGCCTTTGCCTCCCTGGTAGCCCGGAGATGGATCTTGTTAATGTGGAGAGACTCTTAAACCCCCGAGTGTGGAGATCTGGGTTAATGACATGGCTGGGTTCCTCAGCATTGAGCAAATAAAGTTTGCCTTGAGAGGGTCGGGGGTGGGGAGGGTGATAACAGCCACCTAGTTTTGTTAAATATTTTTCATTTATTTTTCTGTTATTATGTAAAAATTCTGTTCGAAAAAAGCTTTAATAAAAACAATTTTTTTAAAAAAAGGATAGAATTGGACTCTAACTCACAAAAATAGCACCCCAAAGTCAAGTAGCCTGTTGGTACCCAAAAATGTATGTTTACATATAAATAATGGTTTCCTGGGTGAAATATCAGAGGATGGCTGGCCAAGGAGCCATATGACTCCTTGCCTTTCTACCTGCCGTTGCTGAAAGGTATGGTGGTTTCTGAGGGATGGTGGACAGGAGTGTAAATATATACAAGGGGAGATTTTCAGGTTACTAATGCTTGCTGCTTGTCGAACAGGTGCTGTTGGATCTAAATTCTGATCCATTTTCATGTAACCAGATTAACCTTTAATCAAGCAGATTGTCCCTTTGAAGTTTTCCTAATGTCATAATTGATAGCTGGTACAGTCAAAATGGCTTCTATGCTTTAACATGTTATGATTCCAGCATCAAATGCTATTTTCCATCAGATGTTTATTTGTGCTGGTAGGATCTGCTGCAAGGACACTACACCAAAGGATCACACAACAGTGACTGCTTTTTTGCTTAATTCCAGAGGGGCATGATGACCGTTAGTTAGCAGCATCAAAACCAGTGTGCTGTTCATTGAAGTAACCAGCTAAAACTGATTCATTTGTGATCTTGGCCAGCACTTCCACTTGCATTTCCACTGAGTTGCAACTGCTTGACACAACATTTAACATTGCCTCACTGCTGCATGTGTTCAAAAAAGAGGTTATTGATGGCAGTTCCTTTTGTGGCAATGAGATGTCTACAGTTGTCTTCATCAGTGATCTAACTTATTCATTTCATTTCCCAGGTCAAAGAGAGGTTGCAAAGCAACTGGTAAGCAAGGGATTGTCTTAGTGTTAACATTCTTTTCAGATCAAAGGACATGTTTTAGAAGGGGAAGTTAATTGGAATATTTGTCTAAGGCATGTTTCCCAGAAGATAGGTGGCAGGGGAGGTATCCTTTTTTTTTGTTCATTTGGATGTTTTCTTATAGACATAGACAGGTTTACATCTAGAGCTGGAACAACTTGGAACAAGGCAGAGGGAAAGTTGCTCGGACTGTAGACCATTAAGCAAGAAGGCAGTGAAGATGGTGTTTGAGCTTGAATGTTGACATTGTGAGATACTTAAGAGTTGGAGGGTCTTCTCCACCTCCAACCTAATCCACTACCCCCACAACCACCTCACCAACGCCTCACCGTCTCCATATGTGCACCGCAGTAATAATATGTCCATTCGGGAGCGGCAACCCCCCCTTTCTGTTTCTGCCTCTAGAAGAGACCTCTTCCCACCCATATAAACTCCGAAATCAGAGCCTCCACCCTCTGGTCTGAAAGACAAACAGGAACCTTGGCAGCACATTCATCTTTACCTGCACCTTCCCTGCAAACGTCAGGTGCAAAGCATCCCACCTCTTGAGATCTCCCTTAATCTCCTCCACTAGGAGCAGCACGGTGGAGCAGTGGTTAGCATTGCTGCCTCACAGCGCCGAGGTCCTAGGTTCGATCCCAGCTCTGGGTCACTGTCCGTGTGGAGTTTGCACATTCTTCCCGAGTTTGCGTGGGTTTCGCCCCCCACAACCCAAAGATGTGCTGGGTAGGTGGATTGGCCACGCTAAATTGCCCCATAATTGGAAAAAATGAATTGGGTACTCTAAATTTATTTTTAAAAACTCTTCCACTAACGCTTCAAGTTCCACCTGTGCTTCATGGCACATTCATTCATCACCTGAATTCCCAACGGCATGGTGGCACAGTGGTTAGCACTGCTGCCTCAATGCTCCAGGGACCCAGGTTTGATTCCCAGCTTGGGTCACTGTCTGTGTGGAGTCTGCACATTCGCCCCATGTCTGCATGGGTTTCCTCCGGGTGCTCTGGTTTCCTCTCAAGTCCCGAAAGACGTGCTTGTTAGGTGAATTGGATGTTCTGAATTCATCCTCCGTGTACCCGAAGAGGTACCAGAGTGTGGTGATTAGGGGATTTTCACGGTAGCTTTGTTGCATTGTTCATGAAAGCCTACTTTATTATAAAAATAACTAAACTTCTCTCTTGCCACCTTAAATGGTAGTGCACCCAAATTGGCCCCCCACCTGCCGCATTCACTGGGAACACCTCGCTGTTTTCTACATTCAGCTTATACCCGGAGAAGGCCCAAACCTCTTCAACAGGCCCATAATTCTGCCTATATTCTGCAGCATGTCCGACACAAACAATAGGTAGTCTGCTCCCTACCTCCCTCACAATCTCTCGCCACTCGGCCGACTCCCTAAGAGCCACTGCCAAGGGCTCAATCGCCAGCGCAAATAACAACGGCGACAGTGGGCACTCTGCCTCGTTCCCCTATGCAGCCCACAATACCCTGAACTTGTCTCATTCGTACGCGCGCGTGCCACCGGGGGCGCATACAGAAGATGCACCCACGCCACAAGGCCCAAATCCAAACCTACTCAGAATTTCGAACAGGTATATCCACTCCACCTAGTCAAAGGCCATGGACACAATAACCTCCGGTGCCCACCCCCCTGACGGAGTCATAACTACATCAACAATCTCCGAATGTTCCTGAAGAGCTGCCTATCCTTTACAAAACCTGTTTGGTCCTCAGAAACCACCTCTGGCACATACCCCTCTAGCCTACACACACTCACCTTCACCAGTACTTCCACATTCGTGTTCAACAAAGAAATGGGCCTGTGGAACCCACAATTCAGCTGGTCCTTCTTCAGGATCAATGAAATTGACCCCTGAGACAAGTTGCTGGCAACTCACCCCTCTCCACTGCCTCATTGAACATCCCCAACAGGTGGGGGCCAACTCTACTGCAAACTGCTTATAAAACTGCGCGAGGAATTCATCCAGCTCTGGAAATGCTACCCCATCCAGGAACCACCCCAGATCTCCCACCTCTACCTCCAGCTCGGCCCGATACAACTTCTCGCAGTACCCCCTGAACACGTCATTTATCTTTTCTAGCTCCAACACCTACTCCCCCTTCACTTTTACCTGAAAAATATCCCTAGACGCTGCTTGACACATCAACTGGTGGCCCAACATATGAGTTGTCTTCTCTTCGTACTGAACAACCCCAACAGGGGGCCAACTCTGTTGCAAACTACTTATAAAACTGGCGGAAATTCGTCTGGCCCGACTGCATTTCCCTGATACTATTGATCACCTCAGCCCCAATGGTTCCTGCATTGCGGCATGATGGTTAGCACTGCTGCCTAACAGCTCCAGGGTCCCAGGTTCAATTCCGGCCTTGGGTGACTGTCTACATGGAGTTTACACTTTCTCCCTGTGTCTGCGTGGGTTTCCTCTGGATGCTCTGGTTTCCTCCCACAGTCCAAAGATGTGCAGGTTAGGTGGATTGGTCATGCTAAATTGCCCCTTAGTGAACAAAAGATTAGGTGGTGTTACCAGGTTACGGAGATAGGGTGGAGGCATGGGCTTAAGTAGGGTGCTTTTTCTAAGGGCTGGTGCAGACTCGATGGGCCGAATGCTCTCCTACACTGTAAATTCTATACTTCTACTGCATCCCCATTGCCCTCCACAGCTGCCCCACTGCCTTGCCTGTTGCCACCCTGTCACTGCCTCTGCAACCTCTTCCTCTCAACCAGCAACTCTTTTGTGGGGGCCACCGAACATCTCCTATCCATCTCAATTATTTTGTCAACAGCCGCCGGTGCTCCTCCCTCTTACTATCCGTATGCGAATCTCACCTTGGACTTCACAAGTTCTCAATACGTAGTCGCTGACACCTCCCCCCTCCCCATTCTGAAAAGCTCCATGTAGATCCTAATCCCCACTTTCACCATCTCTCAAAAAAGCCTGGTCTACCAGAAGTCCCAAATCCAACTTCAACCCCAGCCTCTGCACCTGCCCCGAACTAAGCCTCGCATCCAGCCAATGTGTCATGTGATCCAAAATCACAATTTCCACATATTCCATCCTTACCACCCCCATCAGCCCGACTCACCACGAAAAAATGAATTCTAGAGTACATCTTGTAAAAGTGCAAGAAAAAGGAGCACTCCCTCCCTCCCGGGTTCCTGAACCCCCACGGATCCACCATCCCCATTCTATCCATAAACCCTCCCAGCTCTCTCACCATCCTTGACCGTTCCATCTTCTTGGGACTAGACCTGTCCACCTATGGCTCCATCACACAGTTAAGATCCCTTCCCCTGATCAACTGGTGGGAATCCAACTCCGAAATCACCCCATACCCTCTTTACAAACCCTGCGTCGTCCCAGTTAGGCGCATAAACATTGACAAACGCCACCAGTGTCCTCTCTAACACCCCACTTAGTATTACGAATTCCCTCCGCCCCGGATCTTGCATATCCCTGGCCCCCACAAACCCCGTTTTCTTGCTCAAGAAAATGGCTAGACCCCTCAACTGAGTCAAAGCCGAGTGAAATGCTTCCTCACATTGTTTCTATTCAAGTAGTCATCTAGTGCCCTCTTAAATGCCTTGCCTGCACCTGCTTCCACCACACTTCCAGGCAGTGCATTTCAGATCGGTTGTGTGGGAATTTTTTTCTCACATCACATTTGCTTCTTTTGCAAATCATTTTAAATCTGTGTCCTTTCGTTCTTGATCCTTCTCAGAGTGGGAGCAGTTTCTACCCATCTACAAAGAATCAAAGTGAATTCCTGAGAGCTGTGATACCTTGTTTTGGTCCTCGGGGAATGAAGGAACCCTCAAGATTCTGGAAAATATAAGGGAGCTCTTGGGTGGAAATAAAATGGAACAGGAAGTGACCCATTGAGATTTTTGGGCACAAGAAATAAATGTTTACAAAATATAGTTTTAAGTCAATAAGTATTTGTTTTGTTTAATTCTTGTTCAGTAAAGGTTTTTGTTTAAAATATGAAACCTTGTGTCAAAATTCTTTCAGTTAATAACTGGGAGTTCAAATTTCATTTTAAAAGTTAATGGTCTTTCTCAATCTCCCTCAAGCCTCGCATCTTCCTCTCCTTCAAGCATTTGCTCAAATGATAAAATGATCCTCTGCTGTGTGCTAAAGCATTCCATTCTTTGGCAATCCTGGTGTATTGGTAGGGTTGGGTGTGTGGCAGGAGGCAGGAAGAAGAGTGAACTTAACTTCTAATTTTAATTAAGAACTCATTGCTATTGACTTTCCAATCAGAGGCAAGTCTTTTCCTACTATTCCCATCTAAAATCTTCATGATTTTGAAAACATTGTTAAATGCCTTTCTCATTTTACGTGATCCATTGAAAATTGTAGTCTGTTTTTGACACCAGACATTACTCTGATATTTTTAAACCAGACTGTCTTTAATGTCCTTTCTTTGGTGGCATGCACAAAATTGCAAAGTACTCTTAACTGTGACTCGCCCCATATTTTGTACAATTGTGTTCCTATTTATAAAACCCAAGATGTTGGTATCCATTTTTATGACTTTATCTGTAGCTTGCTTTTCTAGTGAATTACTTGTGAATCTTTGCTGATCTTTTCATTAAAGGTTAGTCTCACTGTTTGTTTTTGTATGAGCTCTTGGGGGTCTCCATTTAATTT
This sequence comes from Scyliorhinus canicula, assembly GCF_902713615.1. Lineage (NCBI taxonomy): Eukaryota > Metazoa > Chordata > Chondrichthyes > Carcharhiniformes > Scyliorhinidae > Scyliorhinus > Scyliorhinus canicula. Next base: position 202,568,067 of record NC_052147.1, read on the forward strand.
AAATCTCTCACTAGTCTGCTCATGCTGGTAACATGTTAGTTTCTTAATGCAGTATTTTATAATCATGTCTGTTCTTTGCCAAGCCAACTGCTTTAGAGTTGGTAACACATTTTAAGACTACATTCTTATACCCAAATCAGCTGAAATGGATGTAATGCTTACCCCTGGGGTACACCATTTTTAACTGTTTTCCAAGTCGAACAATATCCACTTGCATAACTCATTTAAAAAAAATATGTCAACAAACCTTTCATCCATGCTGCTGCATTTCCACCTATAGCATATGCTTGATTTTGTACCCTTGAACCTCTTGTGACATGTTGCTAGATCCACGGACATTTGGTGCACTTCTTTATATCATTGCTCTGGTCTTCAAAAACTTTAAGTTTGCCAAAATGCGAATTGCCTTTAGCAAAGAACCAGGGAAAGACCATTTTGCAGGACTTTTAATAATAACCTTTTAAAAACTGTTGAAGTGCTATTTATTATTGTCCTTCCTTCTTTAGTTAAAGCTCAACTCAAAGCTTAATATGGACCAGGAACTTTCAATTAGTTCATTAGGATTGATCAAAAATAACCTGAGAAGTTGCTGAATGAGAACTTGTTGTGCTCTGGTCCTACTGTTTTAAATTATCAGGACGAGAAAATATACTCTGTTGTGCCTCTATTCAGAAAAAACGCATTTTCCAGGATTGGAACATTTATGTTTAGAGTGTTGTATGGGGTAAAGTTATGAAGTGATTGCTGAATTGGTATTTTATAATTAGATAGGTGACTTGTTTTTTTTCTGCCAATTTCTTCCCACTCCTAAAAGCTGACTTACTGGTAATCTTCCATAGGTGGGAGTGACCTTCTAATATCTCATTAAATTAACCATATGTAAGCGTCGACAATGAGTGTCTGCAGGCCATTTGAACAGCACTTCAACAAAACTAAAAACGAATACTTAATATATTTACTCATTAAATTAATAGGCTTGTTTTGCTAAAGCTATTTGGTGTTTCTGAAATTAAGAAAAGTGTGATATTATGTTTGTTATTTTTAATATAATTCTCAAAATCTTGTAACAGCAAAAATTAACTACATAAAAATATAAGGCAGTGAAATTCTACTCTTATCACTTGCAGCTGACTTAGAAAAATCTATAATATGCAGTAACCTTTTGTAGTAATGAATCATCATACTTGACTTGTGAGCTTGGCCTTTATGTTCTCCGCAGTCTATTCTTTTCAGAATAACTGTCCAGCAATTGCAATCTGTATTGAACTGATATTTTGTTGCTTGATAGTTGCCTTATTTTTATGGTTTTCTTTGACTGTGGTAATTTATAGTTGTGGCTCTTTGGAATCACATTCATGCAGTTTGTTTTGCATAAGCTGAATAAAAATGACATGGAAGGGCATGAGTCAGTACACATACTCTAGTAATATCTGGTTGTTTTACCCTTATGTTTCCAGTTGGCAATTTAAAATTATGGCCCTAACTGTACTTTAAATATGTGATAATAGCATGTGTACCTAATAAGGGCCAGTACCATTTCTTCAAACTGTGTGAATAGTTGTCACTCACATATGACAAATGCGCCTTCATCTGCTCTTTTCATGGCCCCCTAAAATCTATACCCTGGAATCAGGACGATGAAATTAGCTGCTGTGTAAATTGTGTGTCTGAGTGGTTCATTATCTAATCACCGTCGGAGCCCGAATAATAAAATAGATTGATTCGGAGAAGAGCTGTGGCAGATGACTTCAGCTATTTTAAAATTTGTATTTAATTTCTCACAGAAACAAAAATGGTTGAGTTCAGAATTAAATGCAATATTGAATACGTTGCAAATATACCATTGCTTCGTTCAGTTTGTTGGTACATTTCTGTTGCTGCAGTTCGAGATGGTATTTAGAGATTCAGTTCAATGGTGCATCTTTAACTTTTAGTAACTTAAATTATATTTTAAAATTTCACATAAAATGTCTCTTTCAGGAGCTTTTGAAGATGATGAAATTGTTCACATTGAAGGAAGTGTAAATCCTGTTCGGGATATTGAAATTATTCACGAAGAACTGAGACTAAAGGATGAAGAGCTAATAACAGCCATTATTGACAAACTAGAGAAAGTAGCAGTAAGAGGAGGAGACAAAAAACTAAAACCTGAATATGTAAGTTTATTAAAAAAATCTTTCTCCTCCACCCAATAATACAAAATATTTGAGGCTCAACGTTGAAGTCTACTTTCTTCTTGTTATCCTTGGATCATTTACTGACAATTATATTAAAAGACTGAGTTTAACATGATATTTTGGTATATAAATTGTAAATGTCTGAGGCCAGGAGTTGTAGACATCATTAGCACTGAGTTATTCATTCAGTACTAACCTAGGGCCAGATTACTAGGCGAATGAAAGTATTTCCACAGGCTTTTTATATGTTCAGACCACGACAGAGATCTTTAAGCCTATTGCTTAGATCCTTGATGTGACAGCTAGGAAAAATAAAATTAACTTGTAATTTTTTATGTATGGGGATTGTGTCAGTTTTGTTAAAGTCTGTTAAAGTTTTGGCCTTTTTATTATTTTGTCTGCCATCTGTCTTGACGAAGCAGTCCTGATTATTTGTTGTATTAACCATCTGGGCGATTTCACCTGCTGAAACCATTAAGGGACTTGGTGTTTTCTCAGATTAATCCTCCTGACATTGGTTTTCGCAATGATGGCTGGAGCAGGCATTCAGAATTTGCAGGTGGCCAGTGACGCACATAATTGCTGACAATTTTAGGCAATGAATAAAAATGGGCTACATCACTTGTCAAAGGTTATATGTAAAGATGCCAAGTGAAATCTCCTGGAAGCCTTTTTAAGGTTTAAATAATACTTTGTAAACATTATGTCCAGCATTTTCACATTGTTATGCATGTGTAATTGCTTAGTGTTATGTTATTAAATTAGGGATTATCTAGAAATTTGAATTCAGAGACTTCTGAATCAGGTATGTAATTGTTGTGAAAAGAGGTTGTGAGAGAAAATGTGTTCGTTTGTAGACTTTTTTTCCTGTTAACTTCCATAATCTTGTTCAATGGTAAAGCAATAGATTAATTTTAAAAACAGCAAGAATGGATTTTGTCTGTTACGGTAAAATGGTAGAAATTAATTTATACATCAATTGGGTCTTGGTCCAGGCATGCTATTCAAATGAGACTTCTCCTCTTTTTGGATGCTGAGAAATTTAATAGTAGTCCTTTCCACATTAGTGCAGTTTGTCAAAGCCACAATGACAATTTTTAGTTTTGAAAACTCTTTTATCGCAATGTTGCACAATCTCTGATATTTTTGGAAGAGAAATTACATGGAAGGTGAAAAGCATGAAATACTGAAAATTTGTCCGAGAAGCTGCCAATTTCATATAATAGAATTTGCTACATAACAGTCTTCAAATGTTGTTATAAATTAGCCATCTTAAATTTTGAAGTTTGAAGTAGTCTGTATTCAAGTTTTTTGATATATTTTGCTAAACATTTGTTATAAATTAAAAGATGCATTGAACAAAAGCAAATCATGCATGCTTTTAAACGCAAGAGCCAAGTGTGACCTTTTAGACCAGTGTGCCTTTTATTAACACCTGCCTGTGAAGAGAATCATGCCACACGCAGCTCTTGATTCAGAGCAATGAAATGGATAAGGAAAGGCTTGAAGGGTTCAGTTTGTGTCACTTGCTGTTTGCCGTTTCCATTTCACAGATGATTAATCTTTCTTTAAGGGAAGGACAGAGAAACAAAGCAAGTTGTCTCTTCCTGCAGTTGCTCCTTCTGAATGCACACTAGCTTGATAACTAGAAGCCCTTTAGAATTCCTGTTGAGAAAGATGTTCTGAAACTGAATGCAGCTGGTTGGAGGTCACCAGCATGATTCTGTTACTATTGTGGAATTGAAGCGGTTTTTCCCCCCTCTTAATTTTTTTGGAAGGGGAATGTGTTGGCAAAAAAACAAAATATAGAAGAAGCTTTACACCACTTTGACTCAATTCTGTGAGGTTAGATCAATATATTAATATGTTTTCTTTAGAGTAAGGTTCTCGGTCTACTTTCCTCACCATTCTTTACTCATTTATTTTATTCCTGGTTCCTATGTTAGCTTTCTTACACAATCAATATGAAGGGAAGATGCATATTTCAGCAAAAGGAGCACATAATATTGTGTTCACCTTAACAAAAAAAGTCACTAACTTAGTTATTTTCTTTCCATCCTCATAAAACTTCTGTTTTCAAAAATTGGCTCCTTTATGACAACTTAAATAATTATCCATTTTCTACTGTGTATTATAATGCCTCTGTTTTTCTCTTAATCTTTTACAGGACATAATGTGCAAAGTCAAGAATTGGATTATAGAGGAAAAGAAACATGTACGGTTCTATCATGACTGGAATGACAAAGAGGTAAGACTTTGATATGCACTTGGATTTATTAATATCTGTTGCCTTGTTTCTATAATCTCTGTTAGATGTCACTTTATCTTGTAGAAATCTTGTAATTAGGTTGTAAAGACTGTTGCATAATTCAACATTTTTCTTTGGGTCAGAAGGAGCCATTCAGTTTCTTGATTATTTGAAACTACTTGCATTTCTGTAGGGATGGGTTAAAGCTGTTTAAATTGAAAGGCATTTTGGTTTCTGCCAACTTAAAAAATGCTTAGGCTATGTTCATTTTTTGCTTAAATGTTCATCTTTTGCTTTCTTTCTCAGATTGATGTATTGAATAAACATTTACTTTTGACTTCAAAACCAATGATTTATTTGGTTAACCTATCTGAGAAAGACTACATTAGAAGGAAGAATAAATGGTGAGTTGCATATGATTATTTAAAGTTGAGAAAATTGGAATTTCAATGGTATTGTCTTGTAACTTGTTATTGATCTGTGCTCCTAGGTGCAAAACCTAATCCCCAAAATCCTTGTAATTAATTTGAAAATAGTTGAGATATTATAAGTTTATTTCTGAGCTCAAATGATAAATTTATATCACTGCAAATATGTGGTAGTGAATTACTTGAGTAATAACCATGTTATTTTATGGTCCATTAATTTCATGAAGTTTCTTATTTCACTTTTCCATTAAAGGACATTCCAAATAATGAAGAGTAAAAGTGCTCTCATCTACATAATTTATTCATTTGTGGCAAAATGCATGCATATTTAGAATGTGCATCTGGAGAGATTATCTAATTGTGATTAAAGTAAATGAAAACTATAGAAATGTGTAGGACCACAGAATATTTCCTAATTGCATGCTTTCTTGAAATAATGAAAAGTAATTACTATAGTTTGGAATATAGAACACAAATGGTATGGTAAGGTATCTGCTTGAAAGAAAATGGGGGCAATATTAAATGAATGAATTGCCTCCTATTCTTGTATTAATCTGTCGTCTCGCTCCTGTTCTGTGCTCAGAATCAATAGGATTGAATCTATTATTACCTGGCCTTAAATGATAAATGTCAATCTATATTCTTTGTGTATTTTTTCCTGGGTCTTATTGTTGCTGTATGGATATGAAAGATTTCGTATGTCAGGCAATGAGGCAGATTCCTTGTGCTGAAAGCATCTCACACCTGTGTAGAGATGATTACCGGTGGAAATTGCTGACTGTAATTGTACAGCAATACTACTTCCAGACCCTAATAGTAGACAGACCTTCAGAAGACGCCAGTCTATGATTTGCTTGTTGCAGATGCCCCAATTTTACTTTGGATCAGTTGGGATGGTGATTAGGTTATGACCAATTCAAAATAAATAATCAGTCCGAATTAAAACATAGTTTTTACTGGAAGAACTATTGATCTTAACTATGACAGAAAGAGGCTTCGTTTCTGAAATGCGTTGTGGTTTTTCCAATGATAACATTAAAAATGCTGCACTGTACTGTTGTATGTTTTTGTTGAAAGATCAAAGCCAATACAGACGAGTGATGTTCCAAAAGCAAATTTACCACGTAGCCATTTTTCTCAATGGCTTTGCTGCCTGCTGTTCCTATTTTCCCTCTAGCATGTCACTGTATACCCCCTGCACATTCCTGCCCATAAAAAATGATTAAGGAAGTATTTGTTATAGATTTATGAGTGGAAGCATTGCATGATAAGGAATGGCATCTACTGGAGGGAGGGCTGTGGGGGATGGTGAGTTGATTGCCTTTCTTTCACACACATCATGCCAGAGTGTTAATGCTCTATTTATGCAGCAGTTTTTGTCTTGGGGTTTGTAAAAACAAAATCTAAAAATCTTTAAAAGTATCAAAACAGTCGGTGTGTTTGAGGCAGTATAATGAGCAACGTCAGTACTTAGTGTGCTCAATCTTATTTTCCAGATGTGAATGGTTAGTGTAGGTCTCATTCATGCCAGCTATTCCTTAATTAGTATCTTAACTATTACATCTCAGTTTTCAGAAGCGCTTGAAAGAAGTTGGCTTAATGTTACATTTGAATGGAATTTATGATGTTCATTAAATGAAGAATAATACATGATGGAGGTCAGGATAAAGGGAAATTAATAAAACTGGAAATTAATTTTGTGTTAAAGTCCTATAGTTGTAGATGTAAATATAACACATCGCTAGACTGATGGGGAGTGGTGCAAAATAAAATTACTTTCAAAGGAGGCATGCCCATTTAATTGTCATGTTTCCAATATGACAGTATATAAATCAATGTTGATAAATATTTGTAAATAATCAAAAATGAAATAAATCTCATTCTTTGCATGTTAGGTAGATTTTTTTTTGACTGCCCATTTAGACTGGAACAACTTCTCGGGAGGATGATTTATGTTTAATTGAAATTGACTTCATTTATGGGTATCGATTATGATTTTGGAAGAGTTGCATGGTTTATAGTGCACTAAATACAACAGGATTAGTTCAATATTCAAATCTAATATAGTGCATAGGGAACTCCTATCTACCAAATAAAAAGAAAAAAACATTTGATAATTTTTCTTCTGTTCTAACTGCACTATTACACTTCTACGGTGGCACGGAGTAACAGTGGTTAGCGCTGCTACCTCACAGTGCCAGGGACCCAGCTTCAATTCTGGCCGTGGGTCACTGTCTATGTGCTGTTTGCACTTTCTCCTTGTGTCTGCGTGGGTTTCGCCCGGGTGCTCTGATTTCCTCCCACAGTCCAAAGATGTGCAGAAGGGGAGGCAGTGCAATAGTGGTATTGTCGCTGGACTAGTAATCCAGAGACCCAGGATAATGATCTGGTGACCCGGGTTCAAATCCCACCACGGCAGGTGATGGAATTTAAACTCAATAGAATATCTAGAATTAAAGGTCTAATGATGACCATGACATTGTCGATTGTCGTAAAAACCCATCTGGCTTACTAATGTCCTTTAGGGAAATCTGTCAGCCGTACCTGGTCTGGCTACGTGTGACTCCAGACCCACAGCAATGTATTGCAGTGGTTAGCACTGTTGCTTCACCATGCCAGGATCCCAGGTTTGATTCCCGTTTGGGTCATTGTCTGTGCGGAGTTTGCACGTTCTCCCCGTGTCTGCCTGGATTTCCTCCGGGTGCTCCGGTTTCCTCCCACAAGTCCTGAAAGAGGTGTTTGGTAGGTGAATTGGTCATTCTGAATTCGCCCTCTGTGTACTCGAACAGGCGCCGGAGTGTGGCGACTAGGGGATTTTCACAGTATCTTCATTGCAATGTTAATGTAAGCCTACTTGTGACAATTATTATTATGCGGTTGACTCTTGCATATCCTCTGAAATGGCCTAACAAGTCACTCAGTTGTATTCAGCCGCCACAAAAAAGGAATGAAACCGGGCAGTCAACCTGGCATCAGACCAGGCACTGGAAACGACAACAGCAAACTCAGCCCTGCCCAACCTGCAAGGTTGTCTCAAAGTTGGGAGAGCTGTCTCGCAGACGAGTCAAGCAACAGCCTGACAGTGATATTCACAGAATCATACCTTACAGACAATGTCCCAGACACCACTATAACAATCCTGGGTATGTCCTGTACCACCGGCAGGACAGAACCAGCAGAGGTGGCGGCACAGTGGTATACAGTCAGGAAGGAGTTGCCCTGGGAGTCCTCAACATCGACTCTGAACCCCATGAAGTCTCATGGCTTCAGGTTAAATATGGGCACGGAAATCTGTTGATTACCATGTACTGGCCACCATCAGCTGATGAGTCAGTACTCCTCCATGTTGAACACCACTTAGAGGAAGCACTGAGGGTGTCAAGAGTGCAGAATATGCTCTGGATGGGGGAACTTCAATGGTAATCGCCACTCTTGGCTCGGTAGTCCCACCACAGACCGAGCTGTCCAGGTCCTAAAGGACATTGCTGCTAGACTGGGACTGCAGCAGGTGGTGAGGGAACCAACAAGAGGGAAAAACATACTTGACCTCATCCTCACCAGTCTGCCTGCTGCAGGTGCATCTGTCCATGACTGTACCGGTAGAAGTGACCACTGCACAGTCCTTGTGGAGACAAAGCTCCGTCTTCACATTGAGGGTACCCTCCACCGTGTTGTGTGGCACTACGACCGTGCTAAATGGGATAGACTCTGAACAGACCTAGCAACTCAAGACTGGGCATCCATGTGGGTCATAAGCAGCTGCAGAATTGTATTCAACCATAATCTGCAACCTCATGGCCTGGCATATCCCCCACCCTACCATTACCAGCTAGCCAGGGGATAAACCCTGGTTCAATGAAAAGTGCAGGAGAGCATGCTGGGAGGAACATCAGGCATACTGAAAAATGAGGTGTATGTCTGGCGACTGACTCCAGGAGATCAATCATCTCAGCTTCAGGACATCACTGCAAGAGTTCCTCAGGATAGTGTCCGAGGCCCAACCATCTTCAGCTGCTTCATCAAGATCTCCTTTCTATCATAAGGTCAGAAGTGGGGATGTTTGCAGATGACTGCACAATGTTCAGCACCATTCACGACTCCGATAATGAACCAGTCCATGTCCAAATAGAGCAAGACAATATCCAGGCTTGGGTTGACAGGTGGCAAGTTGCATTCGCGCCACACAAGTGCCAGGCAATGACCATCTCCAACAAGAGAGGATCTAGCCATCGCCCCATTCAATGGCATTACCATCGCTGAATCCTGCACAATCAACATCCTGGGGGTTACCATTGATCAGAAACTGAACTGGATTAGCCATATTAATACCTTGGCTACCGTGACAGGTCAAAGGCTAGGAGTCCCATGGCGAGTACCCCACCTCCTGACCCCCCAAAGCCTGTCCACCATCTATAAGGCACAAGTCAGGAGTGTAATGGAATACTCTCCACTTGCCTGGATGAGTGCAGCTGCAACAACACTCAAGAAGCTCTATACCATCCAGGACAAAGCAGCCCGCTTGCTCATCCTTCCACAAACATTCCACCACTGACGAACGATGGCAGCCACGTGTACCATCTACAAGATGCACTGTAATAATTCACCAAAGCTCCTTAGACAGCACCTTCCAAACCCACGACCACTGCCACCTGGAAGGACAGGAGCAACAGATATCTGGGAACCCCAAAGCCTGAATGTTACCCTCCAAGTCAATCACCACTCTAACTTGGAAATATATCCCCGTTCCTTCACTGTCACTGGGGCAAAATCCTGGAACTCTCTCCCTAACAACACAGTGGGTGTCCTGATGCCTCAAGGACTGCAGAGGTTCAAGAAGGCAACTCACCACCAGCTTCTGAAGGGCACCTAGGGATGGGCAATAAATGCTAGCCTAACAAGCGACACCCACGTCCCGTAAAATGAATTTAAAAAACATGTTAAGTGGATTGACCATGCTAAATTGCCCCTTAGTGTCCAAAGATGTGTAGGTTAGATGGGGTTACGGGGATAGAGTGGGAGAGTGGGCGTGGTAGGGTGGCCTTTCAAAGGGTTGGTGAAGACTCGAAGGGCCAAATGGCCGTCTGCATTTTAGGGATTCTATGATTCTCAATTTTATGCAGGGTTCTATCTGGAGGCTCTCCTGGTCTTAGCCCAATTTTGGTGTCTTGAATTCGAAATGATACTCATTAACCCCTATCTAACCCAGCCTGGCACTAATTCCATCTAATTTCATCTTGTTTTTATCGACTTAAGTATTTCCGAAATCATTGTATCACATTATACATAATGGTATGCCAACACTGCAAGCATCGATTTTTCATGCAAGAGATTACTAAAGCCTGCTCCTCTCAGTTAAGTTTCTATTTGTTTCCACTGCACCACCTAATGATGTAATCTAAATAAGCTAGCTGACCTTCCAAGTGTGGTCTTCTGTGAAGTCTTCTGTGAATCCTACTGTTGCTGTAGCATAAAATAACAGAAACCATTGGATATTTGACGATGAGACAGTTGGTTTATAAATTATTATTTCATTTTTGGAATTTAATATCAAGACAGTGGTCTACAGGTCCTCTCTCTCTCTCTCTCTCTCACTTTGTCTCTCTCTCTCTCACTCGCCACACTCGCTCAGCATGCGCGTCCTCTGTCATACGCATGGCTGCGTTCACTCTTTTTCTCGCTTGTTCGCACATGCGCCTGCCCTCGCCTGTCTTATGAGCACTTGCTTTTTAAGAAAACTGCACCATTTTGATTTGGTTGGGTCAAGCAAACTGATCCTAGCTGAGCTTCTCACAGCACTCTAACTCTATATCCAAACTCATTAATGAAGCCTTCAGAGTCTCCTTGCAAACACTTCTTTTAACTGCCATGAAAGTCTGCCGGATTTGTGCAATGTATAGAAATTCTTTGGTAACCAAGTGTCAGCCATTCTGGCTTGCATGATCAGCCTAATTCAGTTGTGAGTCAGTTAGGAGGAGCTTAAAGATGAAAAGTGAGGTTGAGGATTTGGGAAGAGAATTCCAGAGCTTAAGCCGATGGGAGTTGCCAATGGTGGAACGATTAAAATTGGATGAGTAACAGTCCAGAATTTGGCAAAATGCTGATATCTGAGAATGCTGGCTGCACGCAAGAAACCAAACAAACCATATCAATCGTGTGAGGACAGATGAAAATGTTGATACCATCTAAAAATAAAAAGCAATAGCCATGTAACCAAAGTTAAAGCCTTGTCAATTCTCAGTGTCCAGCAATTTTGAATCATAGTTAGATATTGATACTAAAGTTAAAAGATTATCTTGTTCTGATTTTCTGTTACGTGGAAGATAATGAATATGAACAGATTCAAACAGCAGTGGATTGAGGATGTCAAACAGATTTTTGGTGAAATGATGGTTGGAAATATTGAGATGAAACAGCTATGATACTTGGGCTGCATTGCCTATATGAACAATCAACAGTCAGGTCATTGACACACAGAATTGTGGGCAGACATCATAAGCAATTGGTTAGTTGAAGAAATAACTAGTAGAGTAGATGAGGGACAACCAGTGGATGTGGTGTGTTTGGAATTTCAGAACGCTTTATTAAAAAAAAATTCCAATTGAGGGGCAATTTTAGTGTGACCAATCCACTATCCTATACATCTTTGGGTTGTGGGGGTGAGATCCACGCAGACATGGAGACAATGTGCAAACTCCACACGGACAGTCACCTGGGGCCGGGATCGAACCCAGGCCCTTGGCATTGTGAGGCAGCAGTGCTAACCACTACACCACCATGCTAACCACTACACCACCCATGCTTTTGATAAGGTCCCTCAAGTGGTTGGGGGCAAAATTAAATAATAGGGGATATTGTATTGGCATGGATTGAGAATTGGTTGACAGACAGGAAGGAGTGGCAGGCAGTGACTAATGGGGTACCATAGGGAGCAGTGCTTGGGCACCAGCTGTGCACGTTTTATATATAAATATATATATATTTTATATATATAATGTGACCTGGATTAGGGAACCAAATGTAACCGTGTGAAATTTGCTGATGACACAAAACTAGGTGGAATTGTGTGCTGTGACGAGCATTCAAGGAGGCTTCCATGTGATTTAGACAAGTTGAGTGAGTGGGAAAACACATGGCAGATGCAGTACAATGTGGCTAAGTGTGAAGTTATACACTTTGGTGTGAAAAAAAGAAAGGAAGAGTATTATTTAAATGTAGACAGATTGGGAAGTGTGGGTGTATAAAGGGATCTGGGTGTCCTTGTACACCAGTCAATGAAAGTAGAGAGGCTGGTGCAGCAAGCAATTAGGAAGGTCAGTGGTATGTTGGCCTTCATTGCAAGAGGACTTGAGTTCAGAAGTAGGGATATCTTACTGCAGTGATGGTGAGATCACACCTGGAGTATTGAGTGAAGTTTTGGTCTCCCTATGTAAGAAAGGATATACTTGCCACAGAGGGAGTGCAGTGGAGGTTCACGAGGTTCATGACCGAGTTGGTAGGACTATCCTATCAGGAGAGATTGCTTTGGCTGAGCCTGCGTTCACGAGAGTTTAGAAGGATCAGAGGAGAACTGATGGAAACATATAAATTTCTAATAGGACTGGACAGACTAGATGTAGGGGGGATGTTTTCTCTGGTTGAGGAATTTAGAACCAGGGCCACAATCATAGGATATGGGGTAGACCAATTAGGATAGAGATGAAGAAACATTTCTTCACTCAAAGGGTAGTGAACCTGTGGATTGTTTTCAGGAATTTTGTTTTAGATGTTAATGGCATCAAGGGGTATGGGGAGAAAGCAGGAATATGGCATTGAAATAGAGGATCAGCCATGATCATATGGTGGAATAGGCTCAATGGGCAAAATGGCATACTCTTCCTAGTTTCTAAATGGGCACTGGAAGGGGGGTATAACTGCATATTGTAGAGGGCCTTTTCATAGTAACTTCATTGCAGTATTAATGAGAGTTGAGTACTGCTGGGCTATTGTGACCTTAAATGATGAAGCACCAGTTTAAAATTCCATGAAATTGTAAAGTAAGATGCAGAAATCCTGAAGTACAATGCACGATTAGCATGTTGGGTGTTGTATCTCTATATGTATACATTATTTTATTATGATCCTGGACCAGGCCCCAATAGTGGCTAGGATTTTTTTTCCTCCCAATTAAGGGGCAATTTAGCATGGCCAATCCGCCTCTCCTGCACATCTTTGGGTTGTGGGGGTGAAACCCATGCAAACATGGGGAGAATGTGCAAACTCCACACGGACAGTGACCAGTGGCTCGGATACCGGATAGAAACCCCAATATTTTATTTAAATTTTGTAAGACTGTGATGAAAAGATACCTGATTTGGCACAAACTTTACTACTAACACAATATTAAAATATTTTTAACATCGCATAAGAAAATAGTTTACAATCACCCCTTTAACAATAACCCTTAAGTGCTATCTTTATGTACACTCAAACAACAAAACCATCTTGGATCCCAATCCACTTTTGAATGCACTTAGCATTCAGGAATATTTGCTGTGTAGAGATGTCTTGAATATTCCACAATGAAAACAAGAGATTTTTAGATACTGCTTAAAGAAAAAGACCTGACACTCTGTCAGATTCTCTGGCTGTATTTCTTCAGAAAACCTTCTCGGCTCACCTTCCAGCCACAAATGAAAACCCTGAACCTCAACGCATGACTGCTTTAACCCTTGACTTCTCCCATTAACTATATAATCTAACTAAACTGAACACGGGGCTGGATTCTCCCCCTTCGGGATGCTCTGTTTTGCCAGCAGCCTGACGGTTTACCGACTGTGGGGAACCCCATTGACCCGCTGGTGAAACAGAGCATCCCGCCGGCATGCTGGACCAGAATTCGGGTGAGGCGGGATGGAGAATCCAGCCCAATGTCTCTAATTAACTATTCTGCAGAGAACTCTCTCAGTAGAAATAGAAATCCATTAGCCCAAACTTTTGCAATGCTCTAATTGCACCCCTGGCTCCTAAAAAGCCTAGCTGTCTTGCAAACTAGGATTTTTAAAAACACTACTGCAGCAGTCATACACACACTTACCCAGGCTTTTAACCCTTACAACCCTTACTGCACCAAATACAAATAATACAATATATCTGAAATCGCTACATTCATAACAAAATACACAGAACAAAACTTGTATTCAGAACTAGAAACTCGTGACGGATTTCAGCGAGCCACCAAGCAAGCAGACTAACGTATTTATTATCTAGCTAAAATCAGAGCTTGCCCTTATAATGAAAAATGATTAAGAATTGATGTGATTAGCTCATTTTTGAGGGCAGTTTTGTTAATATAACAATAGAAAAACAGAATCAAAAATGAAAGAAACTGAACTATTTATTACAATGGATCTGATAAATGTTAATGTGGTTCAAATATTGGTGAATTGTAGAAAAATTGGAGCAGTGTATGAACAAGTTCATGCAGTGTTGAGAACTTCCCCATGATTTCTTGTTAGTCTAATAGAAATCAGCTTTGAAGGAAATTGATGAGGAAGAAGAGTGAGTAAATGAGAAATAATGCAAATGGGGTGAGAAACTAGTCTATTTCATAATGTATTTTTGTATGAGAAATTGTTTTTTTTGTTGCTGAAAAATTTCTTAGGTGAGGTCCAACAGTATAGGGGATTGGAATACCATTTCAATTTATGCCATCTTGTGCCCCCCATCCTGGATTTCTGTCAAGTATAACACAAACCAGATGAAGAAGAAAGCTTTTACAATTTTACCAATTTGTATCCTCACTGTACCAGCAGTTTCTTCTTAACCTTTGAGTGAGATTCTAGTTCCTCCTAAATTTTGAGATTTGTGCAGGAGTCACACCTAGGAGAACCTGATGGGACTTTCTGAATTTAATTAATGTTGGATTCTTGTATTCAGTATCTGCTAGATTCAAACTTCAGTCCCAGAGGCAAAAGTACTTTTGTGAACAGGGCATCTTCTACTGTGAGGAAATTTCATGCAGCAATTTAACCTGACAGTAGATAATGGATCTTTTGGATCAAAACAGTAGTTTTTACAGTTGGTACCACCTGTGGCACATCTAAATATTAGTGTTGGAGGATAAGTACTTTTACAGGCTTTGTGTCATTAATCAGGAATTATCATTACCAGCAATCTGACTTCCAGACAACCTCCACCACAGAGATGGGAATGCTAATACCTGTCCAGGGTCCTGCTGATCTAACTCTGTGCCTCTGGCTTATTACACTGATTTAGAACATCAAGGATATCAGTCAATTGGCAGTTCAAATTTATAAAGCAGGTGACTGTTGTTTAGCAAGACACTGAATTTCACCACTTTTCCCATGTGAAGCCAGCAGCTGAATATGAGGCTACATAATGTTTTTTCTGATGGTGCACTGTTTTTTGCCACATGGGCATACATTCCATATAGTTTTGCATAATCCCTATGCTTTATAAACCAGAAAGGTACGGAAGCACAGTGGTTAGCACTGTTGCCTCACAGCGCCAGGGACCTGGGTTTGATTCTGACCTTGTTGACTCTCCCGTGTCTCCATGGGTTTCCTCCGGGTGTTCCAGTTTCCGACACAGTGAGGCCCATACACCCATCAAGATAAGTATTGGACGCAGTAGGCATTATGAAGCAGATCAAGGGCAGCAGGGTGACACAGTGGTTAACACTGCTGCCTCACAGCTCCAGGGACCTAGGTTTAATTCCGTCTGTGTGGAGTTTGCACTTTCTCCCCATGTCTACGTTTGCTACGGTTTCCTCCCACAGTCCAAAAATGTGCATGTTAGGTGGATTGGCCATGCTAAATTGCCCCTTAGTATCCAAAAAGGTTATGTGGGATTACTGGATTACGGGATAAGGTGGAGGTGTGGGCTTAAGTAGGGTGCTCTTTCCAAGGCCGGTGCTGACTATGGGCTGAATGCCTCCTTCTGCACTGTAAATTCTATTCTATTCGAAGAGACAGCATTTGCTGCATACCCACTCGGGTCTCCCAGATCATTGTAGTTTATTGAACAGGGAAATGCCCCTATCAGACATGATTAGGCATGTGCAGAGGATAGATATCACCACAGACTGGATCTCAGCCTATTTCCATTTTGTATTTGCGGCACAATTTCATGATGTGTTGGTCACTGATGATCTCCAAATTTAGCAATGACCTCCTGCCCTTTAAGCCACCCAAGATATGGAGTACGTTTGACAATGTGGGAACTATAGGCTGCTGCACTGTAGCATTGACTACATTTTAGTAGTGTTTTGGGATGTCTTGAGATTGTGTGAAATATATAAATTAAGGCCTTTTCTTTCTTTGCCCCATGAAAAATCTGACCATTTTGCATCCTTTTCACATTAAGGTTGGGTGTCCATAGAGGACCCTCTGAACTGACTTGCTTGAGCATTATTTCAATTATCTACCTTGTGCATCTTGTAGTTCATCATGACAAGAAAATGAACTTGACAAACCATATCATTATGGTGGTTGCAAAGCAGTCTGCTTGATCAACACAATTCTCATTGGACTCCGTATCCTGTCTCTCTGCCATTGGTGCACTGCAGCATCTCAGCAACGTCACTTCAACAGTCCCCCATGTTCGATGACTTTTACTGCAATACCATGAAACTGCTATTATCATTACGTCCGTCAAATTGCACACTATTCTGACTTCAGCGTTTATCATCATTTCTTCATCAAGCTGGATCAATATGCTGGAATATTTACGAGTACCATCACTACATAGAACATAGAACAGTACAGCACAGAACAGGCCCTTCGGCCCTCAATGTTGTGCCGAGCCATGATCACCCTACTCAACCCACGTATCCACCCTATACCCGTAACCCAACAACCCCCCCCCTTAACCTTACTTTTATTAGGACACTACGGGCAATTTAGCATGGCCAATCCACCTAACCCGCACATCTTTGGACTGTGGGAGGAAACCGGAGCACCCGGAGGAAACCCACGCACACAGGGGGAGGACGTGCAGACTCCACACAGACAGTGACCCAGCCGGGAATCGAACCTGGGACCCTGGAGCTGTGAAGCATTTATGCTAACCACCATGCTACCCTGCTGCCCTACAAAACTACTTTTTCAAGAAAATGGACATCACCATTATTACAGCAACAAACAATGGGTAGCAAATGAAGTTAGTGCTGTGCACATCCAAAGAACGAATTAAAACAAAAATGTGGACAGCTGACTGAGATGTTGGATGGATCCCGAGAAGCCAAGGCCGAATGAGCCTGGCAATGAAATGCAGTGTGGCGATTACCTTAATGATTACCAGTGTGTGTGCTGGAGGTGGTCTGCATTTTGCACTGTTGTCACATGGTTAAGATAATTATCTATATAAATGCATGTTTTGCAATGCAGCATGTGGTACAAATCATAGATTACTCACCATGCATTGCTCTTGTTCAGGTGATTCTGCTAGTTGGGAATAACTGGTTGGCTGCAAATGCTGTTGCACAGCTTTCATTTTTCTCCTGCACGGCTTCATGTAAGACAATAAAAGGAATATCCTCCATAGCAATGCCACAATATGCAGGGGAATGAGTAAACAGCTCTTAAATTTTGAAAACAAAACCAAACCGGTATTAATTTGACCTTCATCAAGCAGAAATTAGGTGAGAAAACAACAGTTAAATAAGTGCAATACAAGGATTTGCCTGCATCAGTATTGTAGCATATAGCCTGTGGCATATCAATAATGCTTATGCGTTGAGTTTTGTAATCTAGCATTGGAAAATCCTCCACTGGAATCCCACATGTCAGGCACAAATGAAAGTGTCAATGGAAAATCTGGTTCATTGTGTAACTTATGTCTTTACTGAAATGCTTAAGCCAAAAAGTTGACACACTTCCTGAACCAGATATTATTTTAGGAAGGGTATGCCCTATACTCATTTTTATCCTCCTCCGCCCGCTCCAGTTACAGCAGTAAACTGAGAACAGTTATTTACTGTTCCTTGTTGATGAGCTTCAGAAGGTAGAAAATAATATGGAATAGGAATTTGGTGCAAGTTTCGTTACAGCAATCTGCATCTATACAGCATCTTTGACATCATAAAATCTCCCACGGTGCTTCATAGGAGTGTAATCAGATATCAAATTGACATCATATCAAGAAAGGAGACTTGAGGATGTTACACAATTAGGCACACGGAGTTTTAAAGTTGGAGAAATGCAGAGTTCCCAGAGGGTTATAGAGCAGGAGGTTCACATAAGGGAGGGGGTAAGACGATGGAAAGATTTGAACAAATGGATAACTTTTAAATTGAGGTGTTGGTGAATCAGGGGCCAGTGCAGGTCTGTGAGTATAGGGGTAATAGGCAAATACGATGAGTTAGGATGAGGGCAATATAGTTTAGGTACGGTAAGCTGAAGTTAATGGAGGTATCCCAACAATGTTCGGGGAGTGAAAACATCTATGCTCTATCATGTACAGTTTCCTGAAATTGAAAATCTCAGAATCTTTATAATGTAGAATGAGACCATTTGACTCATCGAGTCTGCACTGATTCACTGAAAGAGCATTCTACCTCGTCCCACACTGTGCCCTATGCCTGTAACCTTGCACTTTCTTTCTTTTCAGAGAACAAAATAATTCCTTTTTGAATACCTCAGTTGAACCTGAATCCACCACCTTCACAGGAAGTTTGTTCCAACCACACATGTTTCCTCGCCTTACATTTACTCCTTTTGCCAATCATTTTGTATCTGTGCCTTCTAGTTCTTGATGCTCTCTTGAGTGGGAACAGTTTCTCACTATTTACCCTGTCTGTACTCCTCAATCTTGAATACCT
Source organism: Scyliorhinus canicula (assembly GCF_902713615.1). Lineage (NCBI taxonomy): Eukaryota > Metazoa > Chordata > Chondrichthyes > Carcharhiniformes > Scyliorhinidae > Scyliorhinus > Scyliorhinus canicula. The sequence goes on from NC_052147.1 coordinate 202,586,739, forward strand.
CTATCAAGCCTCCTCACAGCCTTCTTTACTCCAAGGAAAATGGCCTCAACCTCTTCAATCTATCCTCAGAGCTACAGTTCTTTATCACTGGAATGATTCTTGTGAATCTCCCCTGTACCATCTCCGATGTTACCACATCCTTCCTCAAGTATGGCACCCAGAACTGAATGCAGCACTCCAAATGGGGCCTAAATAGTGTCTTGGACCTCCTTAATCTAGTACTAAATGCCCCTATTAATAAAGCCTAAGATACTATATGCTAACTGCTCTCTCAACATGCCCTGTCAATGCCACATCAACAGTGTTGCCCTTATCGACCTTCGTTACCACCTCAAAAGATGGTGAATTAAACTTAATTTTCCCTTGGTTCTTGCTGGCTTTCCTTCATTATCCTGCAGTGACTGTTGATTTTGTGACAAACTATAGTTTCCAGAAGTTTCCCTACCATTGAAGTCAAACTGACTGGTCTGTAGTTGCTGGCTTTATTTTTAAAAATTCTTTCATGGGATTTAGACATTGGTAGCAAGGCCAGCGTTTGTTGTCCATCTCTAATTGCCCTTGAACTGAGTGAAAGTGAAGAGTAACTCCCTGGAGAAGCGGTGGCTTAATGGTACTGTCACTGGACTAGTAAACCAGAAACCCAGGGTGCTCTCAGGGGACCTGGGTTTGAATGCTGCCACTGCAGGTGGTGAAATTTGAATTCAATCAAAAATGTGGAATTTCTTTAGGAAATCTGCTGCCCTAACCTGATCTGACCTACATGTGAGTCCAGACCCACAGCAATGTGGTTGGCTCTTAACTGCTCCCTCAAGGGCATTTAAGGATGGGCAATAAATGCTGGCCCAGTCAGCGATGCCCACATTCCATGAACGAATAAAAGAATAAGTTAGCCACATTGCTATGGTTCTGGAGTCACATGTAGACCAGATAAGAATGGCAGATTTCCTTCCCTAAAGGACGTTAGTGAACCAAACAATTGACAACAATTGACAATGGTTTTCTGGTCATCATTAGGCTTGCAATTCCATATTTTAATTGAATTCACATTTCACCATTGTTGTCTGTAAAACCTCAGTCACTTTGCCAGTTTATTACTCAAAACGATTTACCCGGGTGCCTTTCTTTGCAAGATGAACAAAGGACAAATATGAATTTATGATTCAACCAAATTTATTACTTAACACAGGTAAACAGATCACAAAATCAACAGTCACTGCAGGATAATTTAAGGAAAGCCAGCATGGATCAAGGGAAAATTACGTTTAACTCTCTGGAATCTTTTGAGGTGGTAAGAGTGAACGGGGAGGCGGTGGCATAGTGGTATGTCACTGGCCTAGTAATTCAGAGGCCCAGGTAATGCTCTGGGGTCCCGAGTTCGAATCCCACCACGGCAAATGGTGGAAATTGAATTCAATAAATATCTGGAATTAAAAGTCTAATATTGACCATGAAGTCATTGCCGATTGTCGTAAAAACCTAGTTGACTCACTAATGTTCTTAAGGGAAGGAAATCTGCCTTCCTTACCCGGTGTGGCCTACAAATGACTCCAGATCCACACAGTGATGCAATTGACTCTTAACTACCCCCACTGAAATAGCCAAGCAAACCACTCAGTTCAAGGGCAATTAGGGATGGGCAACATGCTGTTGCCAGGATTCTTAACACTACCCGTGCTGAGGAACTTAACTGAGCTGCTGGTCCAATTGTTTCAGGGCCTTCGTCCGCGAAGGTGGGTCTCGCATGCTGCTTCCTTCTGTCTCTGGTCCAGTTGTCCAATCTTCCCTGTTACCTCAATGTGCTGAGTCTTTACTGAGGTGGTTGATGTTTATACCCCTCTTTGTGCCTTTCCAGAAAGTTGTCTGGCCCTCACCAATCAGGACTCAGGGCAGGGGTCATAATGCCCAATGGTCTTGCCAATTGCAACTCTGCTGGACACCAGGAACACAACCCTAGGGGTCCATCTCTAGGTGTATTGTTTGCATGTAACTTCTCTCGATTTATGGTAATTGGGTGGCAAAAAGTATATCTTTATCTGGGCCACCCAAAATAATTGATCCATATGAATAGGACTGATTATCTCCTGATGTGTTGTAGATTGGGCAGGCCCAGACATGTCCTGGTAGTCTGTCTTGTGTTCAGTGTATTTGATCTTGGCCAAGTTCGAATTCCCTACAGGCTTGATGTGGTATAATTTAAAATGTCCAATTCTTAATTTCTTGTGTCCAATTTTATATTGAGCTTAAAATTTGAGCCGCTGTCCGTTTTTCCACACCATCTGCCATAATGGGATTCAGACCCAGGGTCTTTGAATCACTAGTAACAATACATTATGCCACCTCCTCCCTTGCACCCTTTTTGACAAGGGTGCAAAATTCGCAATCCTAGAGTCCACACCTGTGTCTAAGGAAGGCTGGAAAATTATCACATATGTCTCTGCAATTTTTCTCGGTACCCGTTGATGTATCTCATTCAGTTCAGGTACCTTATCCATTTTAAGTAAAGATAGCCTTTCTAGCACCGCCTCCTTCTCAATTGTAAATTCTTTGAGTGTACCAGTTACCTCTTTCTCTCACCTCGCTCTGGGTAGCATCTTCTTTCTTTAAAGGAAAGATGCAAAGTGCTCATTTAATGCCTTCGCTATTTCTCCTGCCCACATGTGGAAGTCCCCTTTTTTAATCACGAATAGGCCCTACTTTTATCACCCGTTTATTATTTATATGCTTATCGAAGACCTTGGGATTCCCTTTATGTTAGCTGCCAATCTCCTTTCATGCTCTTTCCTTGCTTTTCTTTTAGCTTTTTCACTTCCCCTATGGTCCATTTATATTCAGCCTGATTCTCCAACATATTTTCTACCTCACATCTGTTAGGCGCAAACCTCTTCATTTTCATCTTCACTCGGTGCTTTTCACAGTAACTTCATTGAAGCCTACTTGTGACAATAAGTGATTATTATTATTATTACCTCTATCTCTTTCATCATCAAGGGCTTTATTTTTCCTACATTTCCTCTTAAAAGGAATATATCTTGGCATTGCTTGCAGTAAAATATTTGGATAGACAAAATCTAGATGAAAGGATTGAATGTATGGTTGCAAACTTTGCTAATGACAAAAAGATAAGCAGGAGAGTAGATTGTAGAGAGGACATATGTAGTCTGCAATGGGATGGGTTAGGTGAGTGGGCAGAAATTTGGCAGATGTATAATGTGGGGAAATGTGAATGTGTCCACTTTGGCAGGAAGAATAGGAAAATGGTATATTTGAATAAAGGGAAATTACAGAGTTCTGCGATATAATGAGAGGTGATGATCTTGAAACTTAAGATTCTGAGAGGACTTGATAGGGTGTATATTGGGAAGTTATTTCCACTTGTGGGGGGAGGTGAGGACTAGGGGACACAGTTTAAAAATAAGCAGCTAGATTCTCCATTTGGGAGACTCTGTACTCCCGCCAAAGATGAATCGTCTCTGATTTGCGTTCGCGCTGGGAGCGGAAATCCAGAGGTGACTATCCCGTGCCGTGCAAATTTATGCATGGTGGGGATTGCGAGAGATTCCCTCCTGAATGCCACTTTCGGGCTGCCATTTTGAACGGGAGGACTGATGGCGAGGTCCGCCGGCTGTACCCCCTCCCCACGCATCACAATTCCACCTCCATCCCTTCCCACCATAGAATCTGTTGGGTCACCAATCCCCCACCCCCTCCCCTACACGGTAAGAGGGTGACCCAACCCCAAGCAGAGGCCCACATTACAGAGACTCCCCCAATAGAGAGCCCCCCACCAGAAAATTCCCATAAGAGACCCCCACCAGAAAACCCTCATTACAGAGACCCCCTCTTGCAAAGACCTTCACCAGAACTGCCCCCCCTCCATAAGAGAGACCCACACCAGAAATACCAGAAGATTATCACGTCAATGGGAAATTTGTTTTACTTGACTTTGATTGACAGCTTGCAAGTAGCCAAGTGTTTGAATTGTTTTAATTTCATGTCCCTTTCGCTTGAATGGATCTCAAATACCCAGCTGTGAAACTGACCGCAATGTTTATAATCATCTAGCTAGGATTGACATGTCATGGACCACATCAAAAGCAGTTAAGTGCTTTCTGCATCAAAAAAGTGGAAGTGAGAGCACTTAACTAGGGGCTCTCTCTTATAGTGGGGCTCTGGTGGGGTGGTCTCTGGTCGGAGCCTCTCTTATGGGGGGGCTCTGGTGGGGGTCTCTGTAATGGGGGGGATTGTGATGGGGATCTTTGAAAAGCGAGGTTTCTGGTGGGGCTTTCTCTTATGGGCGATCTCTGGTGGGGGCAGGATTTGCATTGTGTGGGGGGTCTCCAATGGACTTTGGAGTCAACATCCTTAAAGAGTTACCCCCATGGCCCACCGCAAGGTCCACAACGCCAGGGCCATGCTGGGAAATACCTGCATCAGTTCTTGCCCACATGGATCCTGGCCCAGAGGACTGATAATCATGCAGGCTTGGAGAATCCAGTGTCCAGTCCGTTAATAGGATGCAAAAAGGTCATCAGAACATACCTTTTTTTGACTACGCTGGATTCTCCGCTGCATTGGAAACTCCGGTGGCAGGTGGCAAAGAATCCAGCCCAAGATGTTTCTATTTTAAGACAGATGAGAATTCTTTTTCTGAGGGGCATTAGTATGTGGAATTTTCTTCCCCAGAATGCAGTGGAGGCTGGGTCGTTAAATTTATTCAAGGCTGAGACAGATAGATTTTTGATAGACGAGGAGCCTAGGGTAATGAGGGTTGACAGGAAAGTGGAGTTGAGAGCACAATCAGATCAGCCATGCATGGCTTTTCTCAAATAACAGTGCAAGCTCGAGGGGCTGAATGGCCAAATGTTCACAATCTATATGTTCATATGTTATATTTGACTTTGAATATAATGGACATTGACAGTTAAATTGACTTAGTATATTTTACACATTTGCTGCAGCTTGTTTCTTTATGTTGCATTTGAACTGAAAATGTTTTGGACAGGTATGAGATGGAAGATTTAATGCATGGACTAAGCAGTGAGAAAAGTGTTTTTTTTTTACCCTGGACTGATATCATTGCCATATCTGTGAGGTGTCTATGGAATGTTAAATTAGAATGGCATTATATTTGTATGATGCACTAATGATTTACTCTAAGATTAAATGCATAACAGCCTCTCTGCAATTTAGTGAAAAATGTAATAAGTTATCACGGCTACACCAAGTACACCGTTAAACATCTAGGAACATACTGTTTTTGCCAAAATTCATTTTTGACTTCTCCGGCCATTGTATGCTTTAAACATAGAGTTTGTTTTCTATTATGAAAAGGATCCTAATCATTTTGTGAAAATTTAAAATGAAAAAATGAACACAATGTCATTTTTTAACAAGCTTTCATCGTGGAATCAAGAGCTCATGAATGACCACATTCTGGTGTCTTTTTTTTAAGCTGCCAGAACCTTCTATCTTTTCAGAAATACAGTTGGATCAATTAGCTTCCCATTACAAGTACAGCCATCTTCCTCTAGCTAGAACTGCCTGTTGTTATTCTCTGGTACATCGATTCCATGCATGGAACTGGATTTGTTGCGATTTGGTGGATAAAATTGCTAAGAATCCAACAGCTGGTCATCGACAACTGTGTAGAAATAATATGATTACTGAATAAGTAAATTAATTGTTTTACTTTCTGTTCCAGAAATTGAGTCTTTCCCTCAAACAAAAAATATTGCACAGTCAATGCATTTGATTCTTTTAAATAAGCATCTTCACAAAAACATTAACGGGAAATAAAATCAATTACATGGTTGAAGTGCAGATTGCTGTGCCAAATTCCAAATCCTAACTTGTTTCTTAGTTACTGCTAACCTCTTTGGTGCTGCTTAAGTTGCTATTAATATTATAAAGTTTTGTGATTTACTTTTTTTCCATCCTGATGCACAGATGCATCAAATAATATCCTCAAAGAAAATCTCTTTGTGCAGTGTGAAATGAATTCCTGCTGAATGTCCTAATGCATCTTATTGTGAATCTTCTACAAATAAAGCTACATGTATGAGCTCATGATGTGAAGTGGCAGTAGAAAGTCAAAGGCACCGTGGGAAGCTTTTTATCTTCCCAGCAGTCAGATTTCTGGGAACATCAGTGCAGCCACCGTAGTTACCTGTAGATTACTTGTATATTCCTCCTTCTGAGTCCTGCAATCTAAATCACGATGAAGCATCATTAGGGGGCTGAGAAGAGAATGGGCAGGATTGGACAATTTGGTCTGGAAAGCTACATGTTGTGAACTCCAACACATCATTTTAAACTGTATGAATACATTCTTCTACAGTAACAATTGCCAGTTGAGTATATTCTATGAATTTATCATGGCAGAATGTAATTGAAAAAGACACAGTTCTGCATATTTGGGTACATATGAAAAGGCTATTTTCCCCATTATTTTGACAATGTTTGTAATTTATAAGCAAACTGAGCAATATTTTCCGTTTCTCTCTCGTGGAGGACATAATACAACCTTAGATAATTTAAATGATCTCTTCACACTCACAGGTCAAAATATGCCAAAATCTACAGAAATTACCAGTCTAATTGCATCTAGGTGACAATAAAGCTAACTCCCTAGGGAATCTTGACAGACTGTTGACGACTGTGCAGTTGATCTTGGTTAGTTTGGCTGTTAAAACTAGTTTGTTCCAATGTGGTGATATGGGTTGGTCTATACGAACAATGGAGAATTACAGTTGAGGTGAAATGTTAAAAAGAAAGAATTTGACATTGATTGCATTTTTAAAGAAAGTGGTAAAACTTAAATTAGTGTAACTCTGATATAATCTGTATACTTCAATAACATTACAAAGTTATGCATATGTAGGTAATTGATAAGATGCGAGAACATGAATGGAAGATGTTAGCTATGTTAAATTAAGCAAAAGTACATAATTGCTGCCAGATTATCCTTGGACCACTGCATTCTTTTTAGTTTTACTGATTTTTTTTTCCCTTTTACAAACAGCACAAATTAAAACTAACTGCCAGGGAAGTGCTGTTGAATTTGACCCAGCTAATACTGTCAAAAATCTGATTTTAATTAGAATAATTAATTTAATTAGAATAAAATATCTGATTTATTTAGAAAAGCATTTGAAATCATCAGTAGATGAGTTAGACAAGACCATTCCATGAAATATACTGTTCTTCCCCTCATCTTCCTACGTGAATTTAGCCAAGTATGTCCGTTTTGTTATTTATTTAACACATTTCAATAAGACATTCCAGATTAAATTGGACTTGATGTTTGAAATGTTTTAAATTTGGAAATCATAATTATTTATTTAATGTTAACTAGAAATAGTTCAATCACTAGGCGATTTGAAATGAAGCATTACCCAGGACATTAAAACATGTCAATGAATTTGACAAGTATGCCTGGGACTGTGAAACTTTAACATAAAATAATTTTCCCTGTTGAATTTTCTAGTTATTCTGTGCAAGTGCTGCTGTGAATGACAGCTTAATATATACCACATTAAATATTTATTCCTATTCCACATCAGACTGACTAGGCAGCTGAGGGAGTACCAAATACAGCACTTAAGATGAAAGCAAAAGGAAGGTAATCAAGGACACATGTAACTTCAACCAAGGATGTCCTCCTAAAATATTATTTTCTTTTTCATTCATAAGCATTTAATTTCATTCATAAATGTACAAGGAGTTCATTGACAGTCGTAATTATTCTGATAAAGTCGAATGCATGTGCTGAAAAAGTTCAAAAGCAGTAATTTTGTTTGTTTGCCACAACATACTTTTCTGTTGTACATTTAATTGTTCAGCTACCATTTTCCATGTTGTGTTCACATCTTTCCTCACTCTTGGGCGGCACGGTGAGGTGCAGTGGCTAGCGCCTCTGCCTATGACGCTGAGGACCTGAGTTCAATCCCGGATCCGATCCCGGCCCTGGGTCACTGTCTGTGTGGAGTTTGCACATTTTCCTCGCGTCTCTGTGGGTTTCACCCCCACAACCCAAAGATGTGGAGGTTAGGAGGATTGGCCACGCTTAATTGCCCCTTGATTGAGAAAAAAAAAAATTGGGTATTCTAAATTTATATTAAAATTTTTCCTCACTCATAAGGAATGAAAAGAATTATACCTATTTGTAATCAATATTTACTAATTTAGTGAAACAGCAATAGAAAATAAACATAATCTTAGAACTTAACCCAGGTACAGGATGGGCAATAAGGAGGAATAGCTTATGTAAAATAAACCGTGACAAACAGATATTTTATTAATAAGTAACAGTACTTGACTGGCTGGTCTCCTTCCATGACCCTGACTGCCACTGACTGATATCCTAATACAGCCCTGACTAAATCTATTTATTTTCCTAGTCTTTTTGTGTTTCTTATTTTTCTTTGTGTGTTCTGTAGCTGTCTATCTTTCTTTGTATTTGTGTCTTAATTTTAAGTTTTGTTTCTCTCGCCATCTTTAAACTAGCAATATAAATACCCAGGTGATGGTCTCTGTCCTCTGAGCCAGTATGAAATCATGTCTGGTCGTCGGCTGAGATTATTGGGCCTTGTGCCCTTAATATCCTTTCACTCTGGGACTCTTTTAAACTTTGGCTGATGGTCAAAGAAGGAACACTTAGGGCAGCACGGTGGCCTAGTGGTTAGCACAGCTGCCTCACGGCGCTGAGGTCCCAGGTTCTGGGTCACTGTCCGCGTGGAGTTTGCACATTCTCCCCGTGTCTGCGTGGGTTTCGCCCCCACAACCCAAAAAATGTGCAGATAGGTGGATTGGCCACGCTAAATTGCCCCTTAATTGGAAAAAATAATTGGGTAATCTAAATTCAAAAAAAAAAGAAGGAACACTTAGGGGAGACAGGGCAGACAGGGAACGAAAGAACCGAAGAACACAACATTAGGAATAGAAGCAGGAATGGGCCACCAGGCCCATCAGCCTTGTCCGCCATTCAGTACGACCATGGCTAACCTATGCTGGCCTCAACTCCTTCTGTGCCATTTCCCCATAGCCCTCTATTCCTCGATCTATCAAATATTTATCCATCTCCACTTTAAATACTTCTAATGATCCAGCCTCCACCACCCTCCAGGGCAGAGAATTCCAGTATTTCACCACTCTCTGCAAGGAGAGATTTTGTCACACTTCAGTTTTAAACAACTGCCCCTTTATATTGTAGCTATGTCTCGTTGTTCAAGACTCTCCCACTAGTGAAAATATCTCTCCATCTATCCTGTCAAGCCCCCTCAGCATCTTGTGATGAATAAGGTTACCCATCACTCTTCTAAATTCCCAAGGAATACAGACCCAGACTATTCATCTCTCCTGTCCCATGATGTGGAGATGCCTGCGTTGGACTGGGGTGAGCACAGTAAGAAGTCTTGCAACACCAGGTTAAAGTCCAACAGGTTTGTTTCAAACATGAGCTTTCGGATCACTGCTCCTTCCTCAGGTGAGCCTGGTGAATTTCCTTTGGACTACCTCCAATATTACTGTATCCTTTTTTAGGTAGGGGGACGAAAACTGTCCGCAGTATTCCAAGTGAGGCCTCGCCAACACCCTGTACAATTGCAACAAAAGGATCCTATTTTTAAACTACAACCCTTTTACAATAAAGGCCAAAATGGCGTTTGCCGCCTTAACTATTTGTTGGACCTGTCTGCTAGCGTTTTGTGATTCGTGCACTCTGACACCTGGATCCCTCTGTACCTGCAGCCTCTCTCCATTCAGATAATAATCTGCCTTTTGATTCCTCCTAGCGAAGTGCATGATCTTATACTCTCTCATGTTAAGCTCCATTTGCCAGGTTTACGCTGAGTCACCCAATCGATCTATATCCTGTTGCAGAATCAACATTACATTCCACCGATTTGGATTTGATTTATTGTCATGTGCACCGAGGTACAGTGAAAGTATTGTTCTGCTTACGGTCCAGACAGATAATAATCATAATCACAAGTAGGCTTACATTAACACTGCAATGAACTGACTGTGAAAAGCCCCTAGTCGCCACACTATACCGTCTGTTCGGGTACAATGCCCAAATTACCTAATAGCATGTCTTTCGGGAATTGTGGGAGGAAACCGTAGCGCCCGGAGGAAACCCACGCAGACACTGGGAGAATGTGCAGACTCCACACAGACAGTGACCCAAGTCGGGAGTCGAACCATGGACCGTGGAGTTGTGAAGCAACGGTACTAGCTACTGGGCCACTGTGCTACCATTCCATACATGAAAAAACATAGGACATACATAAATACATAAAATCAGTCATTGGGTGAAGTATGCAGATTGTAGTACTACTCAGTAGCGAAGATGTGTGAAGAGATCAGTTCAGTCCATAAGAGGGTCATTCAGGACTCTGGTAACAGCAGGAAAGAAGCTGTTTTTGAACCCGTTGGTGATTGTTCTCAGACCATTGAATCTCCTGCCTGATGGAAGAATTTGGAAAAGATAATAACCCGGGAGGGAGGGGTCTTGGATTATATTGCCCACTTTCCCATGGATAAGTCAATGGATGGGAGGTGGGTTGGCATGATGGATTGGGCTGTGTTCATGACTGTAGTTTCTTATGGTGTTGGGCTGAGCAGTTACCCTATCAGGGTATGATCAGGCAGATGTAAAAATTGATAAGAGTCAATGTGGACATGTCAAATTTCCTTAGTTTCCTGAAGACGTATAGGAGCTGTTGTGCTTTCTTGGTCGTAGGGTCGACCAGGACAGATTGTTGATGATGTGCACACCTCGGAATTTGAAGCTGTCAACCATCTGCACCTCAGCACCATTGATGCAGACAGGGAGGGGTGTGACAGCCAGTTTTCAATCCATGCTAACACTTAGTCTAATTCCATGGACATTAGCCTCTTATGCGGCACCTTGTCAAATGCCTTTCAGAATCTAAATACACTACACCTACAGGTTCCCCTCTCCCTGTTACATCCTCAAAGATTGATTTACCTTTCATAAACCATGTTGACTAGGATTGATTATATTCAACTTTTCAGCTCCTTATACACCTATGACTGGATTGGATTGGATTTGTTTATTGTCACGTGTACCGAGGTACAGTGAAAAGTATGTTTCTGCAAGCAGCTCAACAGATCATTCAGTACATGGGAAGAAAAGGGAATTAAACAGAATTTAAGAAAATACATGAGAATACATAATAGGGCACCACAATATATACAATGTACTACATAAGCATTGGCATCGGATGAAGCAGACACGGGTGTAGTGTTAATGAGGTCAGTCCATAAGAGGGTCATTTAGGAGTCTGGTGACAGTGGGGAAGAAGCTGTTTTTGAGTCTGTTCGTCCGTGTTCTCAGACTTCTGAATCTCCTGCCCGATGGAAGAAGTTGGAAAAGTGAGTAAGCCGGGTGGGAGGGATCCTTGATTATGCTGCCTGCTTTCCCCCGGCAGCGGGAGGTGTAGATGGAATCAATGGATGGGAGGCAGGTTCATGTGATGGACTGGGCGGTATTCACGACTCTCTGAAGTTCCTTGCGGTCCTGGGCCGAGCAGTTGCCATACCAAGCTGTGATGCAGCCTGATAGGATGCTCTCTATAGTGCATCTGTAAAAGTTGGTAAGGGTTAATGTGGACATGCCGAATTTCCTTAGTTTCCTGAGGAAGTAAAGGCGCTGTTGTGCTTTCTTGGTGATAGCGTCGACATGAGTGGACCAGGATAGATTTTTGGTGATGTGCACCCCTAGGAATTTGAAACTGCTCACCATCTCTACCTCGGCTCCGTTGATGCTGACAGGGGTGTGCAAAGTACTTTGCTTCCTGAAGTCGATGACCAGCTCTTTAGTTTTGCTGGCATTAAGGGAGAGATTGTTGTCGCTGCACCACTCCACTAGGTTCTTTATCTCCCTCCTGTCTGACCAAATTCCCCACCAACTCGATTTTCAAATTTGCTGGTGACACCACCATAGTGGGTAGGTGGGACCTCAAACAATGACGAGACAGAATACAGGAATGAGATAGAGAATCTGGTGAACTGGTGCAATGACAATAATCTCTCCCTCAATGTCAGCAAAACGAAGGAGATTGTCATTGACTTCAGGAAGTGTAGTGGAGAACATGCCCTGTCTATATCAATGGGAACGAAGTAGAAAGGGTCGAGAGCGTCAAGATTTTAGGTGTCCAGATCACCAGCAACTTGTCCTGGTCCAACCATGCTAACGCTATAGTAAAGAAAGCCCACCAAACTTCTACTTGCTCAGAAGACTAAGGAAATTTGTCAGCTACGACTTTCACCCAACTTTTACAGATGCACCATAGAAAGCATTCTTTCTGGTTGTATCAGAGCTTGGTATGGATCCTGCCCTTCCCAAGACCACAGGAAACTACAAACGGTTGTGAATGTAGCCCAATCCATCACACAAACCAGCCTCCCATCCATTGACTCTGTTTACAATTCCCGCTGCCTAGGAAAGGCAGCCAGGTGGCAGCACAGTGGCGCAGTGGGTTAGCCCTGCTGCCTCACGGCGCCGAGGTCCCAAGTTCGATCCCGGCTCTGGGTCACTGTCTGTGTGGAGTTTGCACGTTCTCCCCGTGTTTGTGTGACTTTCGTCCCCACAACCCAAAGATGTGCAGTCTACGTGGATTGGCCTCGCTAAATTGCCCCTTAATTGTAAAAAATCAATTGGGTACCTCTAAATTTATTAAGAAAAGAAAAGGAAAGGCAGCTTGCACGCACCCCGGAATGCTCTCTTCAACCTTCTTCTGTCAGGAAAAAGATACAAAAGTTTGAGATCATGTATCAACCAACTCAAGAACAGCTTCTTCCCTGCTGCCATCATACTTTTGAATGGAACTACCTCGTATTAAGTTGATCTATTCTCTACACCCTAGCTATGACTGTAACATTACATTCTGTAGTCTCTCCTTCCTTACCTATGTACGGTTTACGTTGTCTGTATAGCATGCAAGAAACAATACTTTTCACTGTATACTAATACATGTGACAGTAATAAATCAAATAATAAATCGAATCGCTCAAAAAGCCTTTATAAATAATTAGATATTTCCTCTTTGATTATTGACTCGTGTCTTGCCAATAATAGAAGTTAAACTAACTGGCCTCTCGTTTCTTGCCTTCTGCCATTCTCCTTCTTTGAACAATGTTTTGAACATTGGCTGTTTTCCAATCTTGTGCCCTCCTGGAATTTAGCGAATTATGACATTTCAAGCAATGGGTCCACCATCTCAGCAGCCACTTCCATTAAAACCCTAACGTGCAGTTCATCAGGTCCTGCCGACTTGTCCGCATTTAGCCCCTTGACTTTCTCGAATACTCTATCCCTTGTGGTTGAAATTTCTGGAAGTTAGCTCACGTTATTTGAAATCAGCCCATTTGATATCTTTGGGATATTTGTAATGTCTTCCAGGTGAAGACTAACGCAAAACATTTATTTAGCATATCCGCCATTTATCAATTCACCAGCCTCGTTCAGTAGAGGTCCCACATTTACCGTAGCTGCCCGCTTCCTATTTATATATCCATAAAATCTGTTACTGCTTTTTTTTTAATACTGCGTGGAAGGTTTCACTCAAAATTCATTTTCACCCTTATGAGCTTTTTAGTCTTTTGCTGCTGGATCTTAAAAACCTCCTAGTCCTCTGGTTTCCCAATATCCCATTTATATGGCCTACCACTATCCCTTCCCACTTTGCATATCCAGCTTTTCAATTTAACATGATCCTTTTTTTAAAAATATTTTTATTAAAGAATTTTCCATTTCTAACAAACAAAATACACTATCAACATGGAAAACTGATGTTACAAAATGCAGGTCAATTTGACCCAAGTCCATGCTTCTTAATGAAGACTTATGCGTCCTCCGGTGTATCCAAGTGGAAGTTCCTTGAATCGTAAGTGATCTGCAGCCTCGCTGGATACGCCACCCCTGAACCAAACTCCTTTCTTGTACAAGGTGGTCTTAGCCAACTCAGCTCCCACGTCCTGGTATATCCACACGAGATTGTCTTCGCATCACCAATCCTGATGATCATTAGCCCATTTCAGATCCTGCTCTTTTTCTTGGAAACTATGGAAGCGCAATATTACCGCACCTGGCGGCTTGTTGGGTCGAGGTTTCTGGCAAAGTGTCCGGTGGACCAACTCTGGAGAGAAGCGGGCCCATCCTCCTCCATCATTTTACATAAAATTCCTGCAAGATATGTGGTTGGATTTGGGCCCTCTAATCCCTCCGCCAACCCTACGATTCAGAGGTTCAGCCTCCTATTTTCATCGGCCACTACCGCCATTTCAGCTTCTATCGAGGCAAACAGTGTCTCGCCGGTGCTATTTCCACACCTTGGATCACTTCACCATGCTTTTTTTACCGATTCTGCATAGGTTGTTTATGCCCCTTTTTCGGCATTGAAGTGGCTTTGTCATCCTTTATATTCAATAGAAGGTGTTTTGGTGGGGGCAGCATAGTGGTGCAGTGGTTAGCACTGCTGCCTTATGCGCCGAGGATCAGGGTTCGATCCCGGCCCCAGGTCACTGCCTGTGTGGAGTTTGCACATTCTCCCTGTGTCCGCATGGGTCTCACCACCACAACCCAAAAGGATGTGCAGGGTAGGTGGATTGGCGACGCTAAATTGCCCCTTAATTGGAAAAAAATTAATTGGGTACTCTAAAAGTGTTTCGGTGAAAAATATTTCCCAGAAGAAAATGGGCAAAAAGGGCTTTAAAAAACTGGTGGGAGCTGCGATGTGAGGATCTTCGCCTCATGTGGCTTCACCGGAAGTTCCAATTTATCTTTATCATTATCCTTGACCTCCTCTGTTAACCATGGGTTTCCGTGACATTCCTCTTTTTGATTGGAATAAATGTCTGCTGAGCATTATGGACCAGCAGTTTGAATATCTGCGACTGCACCTGTATCTTATCTTGCTTACCCAGTTCACCATAGACAATAATAATAATCTTTATTATTGTCACAAGTAGGCTTAGCTTACACTGCAACAAAGTTACTGTGAAATCCCCTAGTCGCCACAATCCGGTATCTGCTTAGGTACACAGAGGGAGAATTCAGAATGTCCAATTCACTTAATAGCATGTCTTTTGGGACTTGTGGGAGGAAACCGGAGCACCCGGCGGAAACCCATGCAGACACGGGGAGAACGTACAGACTCCACACAGACAGTGACCCAAGCGAGAATCGAACCTGGGACCCTGATGCAGTAAAGCAACGTGCTAACCACTGTGTGCCTGTGCCGCCCTTAACTCCTCCCTCAAGCCATTATAATTGCACGTATTTAAGTTGAAGGCACAGGTTATGGACCTATGTCATTCACCGTCAAACTATCCAGAATTCTATCATATTATGGTCACTACACCCTAGGGGATCTTTAACCACGAGATCTCGTATTAATCCTTCTTCATGACCCAAAACCAAATCTGAAATAGCTTGTTCTTGGGTAGGTTGCACAAACGTACTGGTCTAAAAAGCAATCCCTGATGCACCCCACAAATTATTCTTCAACGCAATCTTGCCGATTTGGGTTTCCCAATCAATATGCAGATTAAAATCTTCCATGATAATTGCAGTTCCCTTCAAACATGCCTTTGATATTTCCGCATTTATGCTCAGATCTCTTGAGAGGTCACATTTTGTGTTTTAGACACTGCTACCTTTGCATTCCTTCCCCTGCTTTACTTGATTTCAACCCAACCCGATTCTACATCACTATCCACTGCCTTTATACCTATCACGACTCAGCACTGCTCTGAAACCTTCCTTGATTAACAAGGCTACCCCACCTCCTTTCCCCATTGGCCTGTTGTTTTGGAACATTGTATACCCGAGTATGTTGAGCACCCAGTCTTGGTCACCCTGCAAGCACGTTTCTGTAATCGCTAATACATCATACTCGTATGTTGCAATTTGTGTTATCAACTTATTTATCTTGTTGCAAATGCTTTGTGCATTCAGATAAAGAAAATGAGCTTTGATTTTTTACAATTGTTACAACTCACGGATTTGCTTCGTGTTGCATATTTTTGTTTACATTTCCTACCCTGGCCTGTCACACTATGACAGTCAAGTTCCCCCTCGTTATCCTGTGCCACCGCTCTCTTATACACTCCTGGCTTTTTAACCATCTCTTCTCGGAACCCTCCCCATCCTAGTTAGTGCTCTTGTATGAGTCCTTGGTGTAATATAATGTTCATGTGATTTGTCATAGAATCATAGAATTTACAGTGCAGAAGGGGGCCATTCGGCCCATCGAGTCGGCACCGGACCTTGGAAGTGTGGACTTAAGCCCACACTTCCACCCTATCCCAGCAACCCCACCTAACCTTTTTGGACAATTTAGCATGGCCAATCCACCTAACCCGCACATCTTTGGACTCTGGGAGGAAACCAGAGCACCCGGAGGAAACCCATGCAGACACTGGGAGAACGTGAAGACTCCGCACAGACAATGACCCAAGCCGGGAATCGAACCTGGGACTCTGGAGCTGTGAAGCAACAGTGCTAACCACTGTGCTCCTGTGCTGTGTCCCTGCCTGTTGTTTTCCATTGACACTCAGACTGCTCACTAACCTGCACTCCTACTTTTAACTTTGACTTCCTAATTTTCCAAGCAACTGAACCTTCAACCCTACTCTTTAGTTTAAAGCCCTCTCTACTTCCCTGGTCACTACATGGTTCAGGTGTAGGCCATCCCTATGGTACAGCCCCCACTTTCCCTCGTACTGATGCCAATGTCCCACGAACCAATGCCCACTTCTCCCACACCAGTCTTTGAGCCACAAATTCATCTCTCTAATTTTACATACCCTTTGCAAATTTGCATGTGGCTCGGGTAATAATCCAGAGATGATAATCTTGGAGGTTCTGTTCTTTAATTTAATACCTAATTCCTCAAACTGCCAGTACAGAACCTCCTTCCTCGTTCCGCCTCTGTCTTTAGTGCCTACAGGGCCTCCGACCATTGGATCCTCCCCCTCCCATTGCACGTTCCTCTCTAGCCCCCTCTATATGAGTTCTAGAAGGTGGATCATGTAATGGCTTGGAAACTATGGGTGATATATAATGGAAGCCACACTTGGATACTTAATACTACCTCATAGGCAGTCGTTTCCTGTGATCAATGATCTTGGGAGTTAAGATAGCATCTGCTATTGGAGACTGGCAGATTTTCATTGGATGGCACTGCCGCAGGGAGATGGTGGATTCTGCTGGCCTATGATCGTGGATGGAGATTGACGGGATGACAGGAGTGTGGCCACTGGACGGGGTTTGCAGAGGAGGGAGTGTAGTGGAGGTTGGCAGCAAGGCAGTGGCGTGCAGAGGTCTGGTGATGCCCGGGGCAAATCTTGATTGTATGCCCCTAGGACTCAAGTATAAGGCCTAATATACTGAGAAATATTATGAGAAAGGAAAACATTTTGAATATATAAACACAGATGAAACATGAAATAAACGCTTTATTCGATTTTAATATAAATCAATCAAATTTATTAAGTTATTTTCCCCAAATGATACCTCCTGTCACAAAACACCTGAACTACTTCACTTTTTACATCAGCTGTGCGAAATTCTTTTTCAATGCTTATTAAAGCCAGGTTGGTCAGTTGCTCCTGTGACATAGAAGACCTCAGATATGTTTTTATTAATTTCAGTTTTGAAAATGACCTTTCACAGCTTGCGACTGAAAATGCGATTGTAAGCAGTAATCTGTATGAAACACACAGCGTCGGAAAGACATCCCTCCCATACTGCAGTAAAGACTCCAGAGCATCTTTAGGATCAGGGGGAACTCTATTCTAGGGGCCTCACGGTAGCATGGTGGTTAGCATCAATGCTTCACAGCTCCAGGGTCCCAGGTTCGATTCCCGGCTGGGTCACTGTCTGTGTGGAGTCTGCACGTCCTCCCCGTGTGTGCGTGGGTTTCCTCCGGGTGCTCCGGTTTCCTCCCACAGTCCAAAGATGTGCGGGTTAGGTGGATTGGCCATGCTAAATTGCCCGTAGTGTAAGGTTAATGGGGGGTTTGTTCGGTTACGGGTATACGGGTTACGTGGGTTTAAGTAGGGTGATCATTGCTCGGCACAACATCGAGGGCCGAAGGGCCTGTTCTGTGCTGTACTGTTCTATTCTATTCTATTCTATTCTAACTGAATTGCAACCACATCATTGTCATAATAATTTGCAAAGTCTGAACATTCCTTTTTTAATTTCTCTCTTTCTTGTTCATCTTCAATCACTCCTGAATTCAAGTTCAGAAGAAAAGAAAATCGGTCACTGAGTCTTTGAAGACGGACACTGCGGTCTTCAATTTCAGTTTTTAATCTGTTCACAATCTCTACCATTACTCTATTCATTTCTTCTTGTGCCGTCAGTCCACTATCTCTTGCTGACTCTCCAGGCATTATTCTTCTTCTCCTTGTTCGTGCAATTGGTATTCCCCAATTTTGACAATATTCATTGGCTAAATCTATTGCATTGTGGATAATTTCGTCATTCTTCAAATTCAAGATATGAATAAGTCCTCTCAGATCACAAGAAGCTTCATGGAACCCCATTTTCGGATCCTGCAAACGTTTTGAGACTTTATCCACTGATGATAAAACTGAGTACCAAAAATTTAATAAAGCTATAAACGGGAACTGTTGAATAGAGTTCAGTAGCGATCCTGCATCAGATTTAGTTTCCCTTGAAAATTCTCCTTCCAGCAGGTGTTGAAGGCTTGCAATAACGTTGTCACACTCTTCGTGGATTACTTGCACAGCATCATGGCTGGAACTCCATCTTGTGTCACACTGTCTTTTCACAGTCCGAGTGACAAATGATTTTAACACTTCCCAACGAGAAGTAGATGAAGAAAAAAAAGTAAAGAGTTTTTCTAGAATGCCAAAAAATGTAACAACAACAGGTTGCACCTCACTTGCATGGACACAGGACAAATTGAGGCTGTGGTTCTCGCAGTTCACAAACACAGCTTTTGGGTTAACTTCAAGAATTTTTTGTTGAACACCTCCTCTCACTCCAGCCATAACTGCTGCGTTATCATATGCTTGACCACGACAGTCATTCATGGAAATTTTGTCTTCTTCCAATTTTTCCTGAATTTTATTTACCAGGCTGACTGCATCTTTCTTGTTGACTTGATAAAATCCCAGAAATGTCTCCTTTATTTCTACTTTTCTGTTTTCATCAATATGAACGTAACGCAGAATTTCAGAAACCTGATCTTCATGGGCAATATCTGGAGTTGAATCCAGCATTATGCTAAAATATTTTGCGTCCTTAATTTCAGAAATTATATTTTTCTTGACAGTTTCACCAAGAAGATTGATTATTTCGTTTTGAATTCTGTTGGACAAGTAGGTGACACTTTTTGGTTTCTCTTTCCCTCTCTGCAAGTGTTTTGCTAAGATGTCATCATATTTGGCCAAAAGTCTGATTGTTGCTAGAAAGTTTCCTGTATTTTCACTGACTGTCTCCCCTGGCTCTGATAACCCAGATATTCCTTCTCCTCGATGTCCACGATAGGCCAGATTCTGTTTTGCCAGAAAGGATATAACCTTGACAATCCGTTCAGTTATAGCTTTCCATCTTTTCTTTTCAGCAGACATTTGCTGTTGAAGTTCAGCATCTATCGTAGTTGAATGATGGAGTCGAACTACAAGGTTCAGGTATTCCCTCATGTGAGCTCTATGAGAAGGGCTTTTCTCATGGTCAGGTATTGTTGGATTTAATTTTCTCCAAGTGGAGAAACCGTCTTCCTTTCCAAAGTTTGACACAGATGACAAATGCTCCTTTGAAAACAAAAAGCAAACAAAACAGTAGCATGCTTTCCGATATGGAGAGTATAACAACCATTTTCTGTCCACAATTTCTCCGTTTGTGGAAACTTTATCAAACCACTGTTTGGAAAATGATCTCCCATCCTTCTCAGCAAATGGACCACTTTTATTCTGATATCTTTCAGGGCCATGTTGTAATATTGTCATCTTCAAATGATCTGGAATCGGTTTCTTCAAACAGCCAAAATTGCTTCTTTGCAAAAATATGCAAATATCTTCTTTATTTTCTTCACATGGATCATCATCCTGACAACGAGACTGAGGAGAGAGAGTATTATGTTCTGACCGAGCTGAATCCGTATCAGAAAAATCCTTCTCTGCACCCACATCATCTTTTACTTCTCCAGGTTCTCCTACTTCTTCTTTACTTCTTTTTATCCATGCATCTAATGCCCCTCTTTGATGGGACTCTTCTTCGACTCTGGCCCTCTTTTTTTTCCTGTTCTGTGCTCCACTCGGTTGTACATGAAATACTCGTAACATTTCATTTTCTATCTCAAAAACCGTAAGACGCATGAGAAAATGGGAAGAAAATGGTAAACAATCGGTCAGTTGCAGACGGATAAACCATATTTCATTTCTTTGTTCCTTCGTATCAAATTATTTCACACTGATTCTCCACTGATAATTTTGTGCAATTTATATCATAGACTTGCAAATTAGTGGTATCTGTATTCGAATATTAGCATGTTAAGGAATAAATGTCTCCTATTCCGAGATTAAATGCCATAGCAGTCCTCTGATCATCCAGGCTTCACTCTTACTACATCCCACGGAAATATTTCATTAAATATCGCCAAAAAACCTATATAAACCGTAGTTGCACCTGTTCTAGAGCTATTCACTGACCTGAGTAGGTAAAAGAACTAATCTAGATGCACAAAAAGCTGAAGAAAAGACGAGTTATGCCTCGAGGAAACGCAGGAACGAACAGCCACGTCTGCTTGTTGCTTTTGATGGTTGCACCACGTACATCATGCGCATGCGTGTGGGGGGATGGGGAGAAGGACCATTTTCTCTAGACAGAAAGGGTACACCATGTTAAAGGAATAAAGGGCGAACAACTGCCTCTGCAGTGTGGTGAGCCTCCAAAAATTGATTTATCACCGCTGAAATTTTAAAATTACTATCTTATTTCCTTCTCTGGGGCAGCACGGTGGCCTAGTGGTTAGCACAACCGCCTCACGGAACTGAGGTCCCAGGTTCGATCCCGGCTCTGGGTCAATGTCCGTGTGGAGTTTGCACATTCTCCCCGTGTCTGCGTTGGTTTCGCCCCCACAACCCAAAAAATGTGCAGAGTAGGTGGATTGGCCACGCTAAATTGCCCCTTAATTGAAAAAAATAATTGGGTAATTAAATTTTTAAAAAAAAATTTAAAAAAAAAAAAAAATTTTTTTTTTTTTTTCCTTCTCTGATTGGATGCCCCCATCCAATGGATGCCCGGGGCCAATGCACCGTCGGCCCCCCCCTCTGCACGCCACTGCAGCAAGGACGGGGTACAGGTATCAGCGGGTCCCCTCTTCCTAATGCTGGATACCTCAGAGGCACTGAGCACCCTCCACCCCCACCAAACTCACCACAGGGGAGGGCATTAAATTCCCCCATGTTTCTGTTTGGTAGGAATGCTAAGAAGTAGAACAGGTGCTGCACTTTTGTGCAATTGGAACCAGTATCTGTAAACAGCTTTGTTGTTTCCTCCAAACTTTATAAATTCTTTGAATTTGATGGAGTTGCGTGCGGTTTCTCCACTCTTATCATCTCTTTCCCCAGTGTTGCCCCCAATTCACCTGGAGCTACATCGCTGTGCAAGAGAAATATTCTTGATATTGAGTCTTCATAATTACAAAAAATCTCATTCTAATTGCGTTAGTGTGTATTTTATGATGAGATACAGCATAATTAAAATGTTTTGAGTAGTTTTTAAAAAATTGTTTTCCCTTTCAACTAGTATTTCCAAAATGTTATGCTTTTTCAAGTGTCTAAAATAATAGAAGCCCTTCCTGCTTTGTAATTTAATGAGATTATGGCTAACCTCATTTTCCTGCACTGTCTCCATATACATCAATTCTTTTATCCAAGGAGGCTTGGGTGGGGTGCTCATTCCGGGAGCCGGTGTGGACTCAATGGGCCAAATGGTCTCTTTCTGCACTGTAAATTCTATGATGATTCTATGATCTACAAATCTCCGCTTGAATATGTCCAATGACCGCATCCACAGTCTTTGGAGGTAGAGAATTCCCAATATTAATGACTTGAGTGAAGAATTTTGTCCTAATTTCAGCCCTAACCGGCTAATGTTTTATTCTGAGAATTTCCTCCAGACCTGGACTTTCCAGTCATGAGAAACATCCTCCCAATTTCTAGCCTTTCAGGCCCCAGAAGGAATTTATATGCTTCAATGAGATTCCCTCTCAATTGTCTAAACCCTAGTAGATTAAATAATGACATATAACAACAACAAAAATACAGCACAGGAACAGGCCCTTCGGCCCTCCAAGCCTGCGCCGATCATGTGTCCTATCTAGACCAACCGCCTGTATCCTTCTAACAGCTGATTTGTGATGCAGAACAAGGCCAGCAGCACGGGTTCAATTCCTGTACCAGCTTACCCAAACAGGTGCTGGAATGTGGCGACTAGGGGCTTTTCAGAGTAACTTCATACTTGTGACAATAAAAGATTATTATTATTATAATACCCTGTCTGTTTGTGTGCCTATCCACGTAAGTGTTAAAGGTCGCTAACGTATCTGCCTCAACCACCTCACTTTGCAGTGCATTCCAGGCCACCACCACCCTCTGTGTTTAAAAAAAAACTTCACCCGCACATCTCCACTGGACCTTTCCCCCCTCGCCTTGAACTTGTGCCCCCTTGTAATTGTCATTTCCGCCCTGGAAAAAGCCTCCAACTGTTCACCCTATACCCCTAATAATTTTATAAACTTCTATTAGGTCGCCTCTCAGCCTCCGTCTCTCTAGGGAGAACAATCCTAGTTTATTCAATGTCTCCTAATAGCTAATACCCTCCATACCAGGCAACATCCTGGTAAACCTTTTCTGTACCCTGTCCAAAGCCCCCACATCTCTCTGGTAGTGTGGTGACCAGAATTGGACACAGTATTCCAAATGTGGCCTCACCAACATTCTGTATAATTGTAACATAATTTTAGAGCTTTTATACTCGATACCCCTTCCTATGAAGGCAAGCATGCCATATGCTTTCTTTACCTATGAAGACAAGCATGCCATATGCTTTCTTTACCATCATTTCCACTTGTGCTGCCACTTTTAAGGATCTGTGGAACTGCGCGCCCAGATCTCTCTGTATCTCTATGCTCCTGATGGTTCTGACATTTATTTTATAGCTCCCACCTGAATTGGATCTACCTCGCATTTGTCCGTTTGAATATAAATGACTGTGGGTTAAATAATTCTTTGGTGTGAATTATTTCTAAAACTATCAATGTGCTCTGCATTTTCTAACAAAGAAATAACTATGTAGCATATTTGTTATATCATTTTTGATTAAACTCAAATATTTCCTTTTATCTGCATGATCTATAATGTTTGGCATGAAATGGTCATCTAGCCATCATACTTGCTGCATTTAATGTTGTAAAGAGAAAGGGGTGATCATACCTTCTTTAATTCTAGAATTACAAGGCTGATAATCTTCCCGAGTCTGGAATTTAACATGGGAGGAAACAAAACTTTAGCCATGTGAGTAGGGGTGTTTGAATGTCATCAG
The DNA here is from genome assembly GCF_902713615.1 of Scyliorhinus canicula. NCBI lineage: Eukaryota > Metazoa > Chordata > Chondrichthyes > Carcharhiniformes > Scyliorhinidae > Scyliorhinus > Scyliorhinus canicula. The sequence goes on from NC_052147.1 coordinate 202,610,347, forward strand.
TTCATATGCAGTTTCCCATGGTAGTGTTTAGTTTTTCTCAGTGGTAATAGTGAGGACTGATTCTTGTGTGAACACTGCCAGTTATGTTAGGATTATATGGATAGGTGCAATCTGAATTTAATGTGAAATAGATGTGGATTATATCTTGCATAAATAATTTTTTGTCAAAACTGTCGACATGCTCTGTATCTTCTTGCAATATAACTACTATGTAGTGTGTTTGTCACCTAAAATTATTATTAGTTTGCTAAATCCAGTCTACTCAAAAATGGTTTCAACAAAACCATATAATACAAGTTAATTGTTGAAATTTGTTTTAACAGTAAAATATTATATTTATATATTATATACATTTTGGAGTCCTTTAAATAAAAGTCATTAGTGTTTTGTGTTGGAGTGAACAAGTGTGTGACCCCTTTAATGAAGGCAAATGAATTATGATAGCAATCACAGCAATAGCATTTTATATAATCCACTTAATGTTGAAGAATGGTTATGCATTTCTTTTGTATTTGTTGTGTTTAATTTACACTAAAGTAAGAAATTTAAGTGATTACAAACAATGTTGGTTACCAAAGTCTTATTTTAATTGTTCTAAAATGATAAATGATTAGCAGAAATAATGATCTCATTTGCTATAATTACACTAAAATGTGGTTAACATCTAAATTTTGTACTTAATATGCAAAACTTTCCACTAGATTTGCAGTAGAAGCCATTGAACTGCCATTATTACAAGGATAAAAATTGCAAGCACCATTTGTTCAGGGAAGAATAAAAACTGGTATAGATCAGGACTCTATTTTCTTGAATGAGAAATTGGGCCTCACTGTGCCATTCGCCATTACTGTCTTTGTTTGAATCATTACACTGCAACCTTGAATTATAAGGCCTTGGATGCTGTTGCAAAGTGATTTATGAGAAACGTTAGACTTCCAAATGTGATGGAAAGGTGTCTAATGCGGATAATGTAGTTGCAAACAACTTTTAATATGTGCGTAATTTATTCAGAGCCAAGTCTCCCAAGCGTGCTGACTTACATACGTTTTTCACACTTGAGTTTTTGCAGCCAGATGTAAATAGTTATTAAGGAGCGATCACAGGGCAAGAAAGTAATCAAGTTCAGAAGACAAACTATGATACAATCTGCATGCATCATTTGACTCCACCCATTGCATTGCAAAGCCAAGGAATACATAGGATTTACGAATGAAGTGTGAAATATATGTTTGCTTTACAGCGACTTGAATAAGTCCAATTGTTTTATTAAAGTATTGGGAGAGTGCTGGTGATCTTTTCAAGCTTAATGTGCGATTTATGCAGAAACTGAATTAATGGCCTTGATTGCAGTGACAGGTTAGTTCTGCTATATGTTATATTTTACCGACTTAAAACAAAGAGGTCGTAAGTAGCAAGGATGTTCCATGCTGCAGGTAGGAGATAGGGTTCGAATTAGAGTTACAGTGGTGATGAGTTAAAGGGTTTATATGTATTAGGAAGGTTGTCCTGCAATTTGGGAATGCCAGTAGTGATATGAGGGTGACTATGCATGGAAGTTGGAATGGAGGGCTTTCGGATTTGGAATTACTGATCGGGGTTGATTATGGTATTTCAGGGCAGCACGGTGGCTCAGTGGTTAGCACTGGGACTGCGGCACTGAGGACGCGGATATCGAATTCCTGCCCTGGGTCACTGTCTTTGCACATTCTCCCCAAAGATGTGCACGGAAGGTGGATTGGCCACGCTAAATTACCCCTTAATTGGAAAAAAATAATTGGGTACTCTAAATTTTTTTTTTTTAATTATGATATTTCAAAGGGCGATATAGTGGCTCAGTAGTTAGCACTGCTGCCTCAAGGCATGAAGAGCCGGGTTCGATCCCGGTCCCGAGTCACTGTCCGTGTAGAGTTTTCACATTCTCTCCGTGTCTGCACGGGTCCCACCACCACAACCCAAAACGATGTGCAGGGTAGGTGGATTGGCCACGCTAAATTGCTCCTTAATTGGAAAAAAATAATTAGGAACTCCAAATTTATTTTTTAAAAGATTATGATATTTCAGACTGGGAAATATGTCACCAGGTTGTTGCAGCATCATAAAACCCTTTTCCGAACGCTTGTCGAGATGATTGTCAATGACGAGATCAAACCTTCCACCCCCACAGAAAATACCTTTGGGGAAACATCAACGGGCACTGGAATAAAAACAAAAGCTGTGGCAAAATATTCATCTTACCAATTGCACTTGCCCTGCAAGAGACAGAGGGAGACTGTAAGGGAAATCATGTTTAACCAACTTTGGAGTTCTTTGAGGAAGTGACCTGTTCTGTGGATAAAGGGGAACTGGTGGATGTACTGAACTTAGATTTCTAGAAGGCATTTGATAAAATGCCACCTCAAAGATTTTTGCATAAGAGAAAAGCTCATATTATAAGCTGTAACTTATTGGCATGGACAGAAGATTGCCTGTAGGAAGATTGGAAGTAGGCATGAATGAGTATTTTACACGGTGGCAAAATGTAATGAATGGTGTGTCACAGATGCCAGTGCAGCAAACTCAATTATTTACAATTTATATAAATGACTTGGATGAAGGGATTGAAAGGATCTGTTAAGTTTTTGGTCCTGGTACCTTTCAAAATCAATCTTTACACAATTAGACACAAGAGGTGATTAACATTACAACTGTCCTTTATTGCTGTAGCAGTCAAACTAATAAGAAAACATAAATCCTGCAATCCCACAATTCACAGGCTCGCAAAGTAGAGCAAGCCAGACATTATGTAACATATTCCTCCCCCTAATTGGAAATGTCAGTTCAACAAAACATTTCCTGAATTAGGGAAAGAAGATAGATTCCCTCAAAAAAAAATGGGCTTGCCTTGACTATAATTCAGCGCTCAGAAGGTCTTCTCTGCCAGTGTGGGTTATGGCAGACATCTGGTCTGTTTACAGAGTAATGTTCATTGGAGACTGATGACAATTGAAGACTTGTAGCCAAATTTGAAGTTTTATCTAACGTCGTGAAGGGACGACAACTTCAATTTCAGTCGAGCCAGAATGAGGAGGTGAGACTACAGATGCCATTCCTTAACTTGGTGGTGGCTTGCTTGCAGTGGTGAAATCAGGCTCTTCCATAAGAGGTGTATCCTGAGATGACTTGGCGACAGTTGGTTATCATGTTTCCGCCAGGTGAGATCCTTCACCGTTTGACCTGTGTACAAAACAGGTACTGTCAGAGTATTCAAAGTAGCAGGAACCAATTTAGCCTCAATACTGTGATTGCAAGTAGAACCTCTGGCCCCAAGCAGAAAATTCTTGCCGTTGAGCTTTATACTCTTCTCTCCACTTGGTTGTACCGTTGATCTTGTACAACTTGTCGTGTTTTTGTTGGTTTCAACAGATCAAAGCAAGTGCATAGTTGTCACCCTATTAATAGTAATGTTGGAGATGCTTTAGTCATAACATGTGGTGTGTTTCAGTATGTCATCAGAAATGTGTCCAGATGCTTTTAAATAATAATAGAATGTCCTTGTGGTGACCTTAAACAGTATTTCATGGTTTGAACAAATCTCTCTGCTAATTCATTGGTGGATGGATTGAATGGTGTGGGAGTGATGTGATGAATTCCATTCTAGCCTTTGTGGGCTGGCATCCAAATTCTTGAGATGATCTTCATCAGTCTTGCCTGTCACAAAAATGTTATCAAGGTAGCACTGAACTCTAGGCAAGCCACTCAGGACTTGGTCCGTAGGTCTCTAAAACTGGGCTGGAGCTGATGGTATTCCAGAAGGCAAACGGCAATATCTGTACAATCCCAAGTGTGTTGTAATGGTAACTCAAGTGACTTCTCATCCACATGCGTTTGTAACTAGGCCTGGCATACTTCTATTTTACTTATTTCCTGTCCATCAGCTAGGCCAGCAAAGGGATCCTCAATCGGGAGAAGTGGATATTGTTCAGCTCACAGCACGGGTTAACAGTAACCTTGAAGGCCCCACATATGCAGATGGAGCCATCTTTAGTGAGCACTGGAATGTTGGGTGCTGCCAATTCACAATGGGGAACAGGTGCCAAGACTCTCATCTTGACCAGACACTCCAGGTCAGCTAAGACTTTTGGTTGTTTGGCATAATGCACGGTTCTGGCCTGCAGAAGTTTTGGCTGAGAGTCAGCTTTGATATTCAATTTTAACAGTAATTTGCTTAATGCTTCCCAAAAACAGTTCCCTCTGCCTAGGATGTCTGCGTCCAGTAGCTCTTCTAATAGCGTCTGTCGTGGTGGTCACGGGTATGTCCTTGTCTCCTTCTGTAGGAAGTTTTTAAGCTGCAGGTATCTGAGTTTGTTGCCTTTAGCTAGTTGGAATCTCTGCGTCAGATATTCCAGTGTTGTGATCCTACCGTTAGTGTATAGGTCCCTGACTGTCAATGTCCCCCCCCCGTCCTGTCTCCACCTTTTGAAGGTGGCATCGGTGAGTGCTGGTGTGAATCTGTGGTTATTGCAGATGGGGGCTTTGTGGGACATTTCGGTCAGTCCGAATTGCTGCCGTAGTTGGTTCCACGTCTGAAGGGTGGCTATCACCATGGGCTGCTGGAGTGTTTCTTGGGCGGGGATGGGAGTGCCGCTGTGGCAAGGACCTGGAGAGAGGTCCCCCTGCAGGAGGCCTCCTCCGCATGCACCCATTCGGCCTCTGGCTCCTTTATCCATCCCATCACTCTTTCTGCTGTCGCTGCCCAGCGGTAGAATTGTAGGTTTGAGAGGGTTAGCCCTGCCCTGGATTTTGTTTTCTGCAGGACCTTCTTTGTGATCCTAGCATTCTTTCATCCATATACAAACGCCATGATTAATTTGTCCAGTGCATTGTAAAAGACCTTGGGTATATAGATCAGGATGGATCTTGGTAGGAAGAGGTATCTGGGCAGTACGTTCATTTTGATCATCTGTACTCTCTCTGCCAGGGAGAGTGGAAGTGTGTTCCATCTCTGCCGTTCCTTTTTGCCTTCCTCTGTCAGGCTGGTCAGGTTCCATTTGTGGATGCCTATCCAGTCGTGAGCGATTTGAATCCACAGGTAGCGGAATTTGTGCTGGGCCTGTTTAAAAGGCAGTCCCACCGGTGCTGTCCCTCCCTCTTGTGGGTTCACCGGGAAAATCTAATTTTTGCTCCCGTTGAGTTTGTAGTCCGAGAAGGCACCAAACTCATTCAGGAGCGTGATGATTCCTTCCATGCTGCTTTATGGATCCGAAATGTAAAGGAGCAGGTCATCCGCGTATAGTGAGACTCTATGCTCTCTGTCTCCTCTTTGGATCCCCCTCCAGTTCTTTGCTGTTCTGAGAGTGATCGCTCATGGTTTGATCGCTAGGGCGAACAGCAGCAGCGACCGTGGGCATCCCCGTCTGCATGGTGTTTATACTCCACGATTTCTCCCAGTTCTAGCGGTGCTCCCAGGCCTCGTTTTCTGTCCTCCCCCACGACTGGCATGTCCAGTCCATTGAGGAACTGTTTCATCCCCGAGTCCCCTGGTGGGGGCTCTGAGGTGTACAGTCCCCGGTAAAAGTCCTCTAAGGTCTTGTTAACTTTGTCTGAGTCCATTTCTAGCATGCCTCTAATTTACGCAATCTCTCTGGTGGCTGCCTGCTTTCTCAGCTGGTGCGCCAACAGGCAGCTGGCTTTGTCCCCGTGTTCGTATAGTGTCCCTTGTGCCTGGCGGAGTTGGTGCACTGCTTTCCTTGTGGAGAGCAGGTCAAAGTTCCCTCCAATGTCTGTTATGAATGTAGCTGGTGCTCCCAGCCCCATCCCTGTCCATTTTTCTGTTACCTTCTGGATAATTACTTTTTTGTCTTTACTAGAAATTACCTGTGCCAGACTAAACCTAGTCACTGCATCTACAAAATGTAGAAGAATGTTTCTTTTAATGTATGATACTTTGAGGACCAATTGGTATGGTTTCATTAAAGTCTTTTGCCAATAAAAGACTGGTCGTGACAGCATTCTCCTGTAATTTGTTCGATATCGCATCCTTTAACAGAATCTTTAGCCTCTGGTCAGAGGGATGTGCAAATTATCGGTGAGGTTTTATAATAGTTCACTTCTTCTCCTTTAACTCCCTATCCACAGCTGCCATTAATACTATTTAACATTCTGTCTAGAGATGATCGGGCTTACGGGAATACAATAATGTCCTGCGTGTGTAAATTGAAATCTACGGATTCTCCAAAGACGATCACTTTATCATGGTCCATGTCCAACTTCATTTGAGCCTTTTACTTTGAAGGCTTATTTATCAGTAAAGGTATTTCACCCGATTCAACATCAGTACTGATAGTGATTTATTCCTGCTTTTTTACACACATTTGTTCGATCCCAGCCCTGGGTCACTGTCTGTGTGGAGTTTGTACATTCTCCCCGTGTCTGCGTGGGTCTCATCCCCCACAACCCAGAGATGTGCAGAGTAGGTGGATTGGCCACGCTAAATTGTCCTTAATTGTAATAAATTTTTAAAAATAACAAATTTTTACACAATTACTGTTCTTTCTAGTGATTTGAATGTGTTCTATCATCGAACCTAAAACAAGTAGAACTGTTATATTATTTTCCCACTTAAAATAATCCATGTAACATTTTAGGCAGTCCACGACACATCGCATGGATGTACACCCACCATCTAGATCTGCACAATTGAACCAATCTGTCACTCGGATACTCATAACCAGACTGAAGCTTCTGGTTACCAATTAAATGCCTTCTGCATTTCTCTCTCTATGAATCTATAAAACCAGCAGCCTATCCATATTTGATAGCCTAACACAGTCTAATCATTTAAAGGCAGGTACTGATTTAGGAATTTCAAAGTGGAGTAGCTGCAATCTCTTCAACAGTCGATTAAACTCCATGATGTATTCTTCAGTGGAACAACCATCCATTTTTCAAAATTTATCAAAGTCCGACCAAACCTCATCGGCGTTCAACGAGTCATCTTTCTTATAAATTTTCTCCACAAATTTCAAGAGAATATCCAAACCTCCTACTTTGTCAAGTTCTGGAGCATCTCGGTCCAAGAACATGTTGCAGCAACTTAAATGCCAGAACCATCCCTTGCTTTGTTTTTGGTGGCGATATAACCCATGTTCATATAGATACTGTATTTTTCCAATGATCGTAAGGTTTTGTTTCACAAAACAGCGGTGGAAAATCATATCCTGCCACCCTATACCTGGTTTTGGTCATTGTTCTTCAAAGAGTCTCCAATTAGTGTCTTTTCTCAAAAGGAAATTAACCCCAATTCTAAACTGGAGGTAAACCTTAGTCCCTAATCTTTCAGGCAACAATCCTCTGCTACCAATGTCAGAGATACTAATTTGTACTTCCTCTATTGCCATTTTGACACTCAGCACTTGATAACTAGATATTTCCCCAATATGTGACGATTTCTATCACACATAAATTCACTTTTTAATCAATTTTGCCATGTTTGTAAATGCTGGCATGTGAACAGGACATTTTTTGATTCTTGTGCGCCTCCTAAATCAATTCAAATTTGTCTTTGACCAATTGAGAAGTTTAAAAAAAAAAAATTTTTATTGAAAAATTTTGAATTTATACAACAACATCAAACCATACTAAAATACCAACAATAACAATAATGACAACAATCATGAACCTTCGCCCCTCCTCAATGAACAACCCAACATATTAACAACAACTTAAATTAACACAATGTTAAGTTACATAACCGTAGCGGAAAAAAAAATAGAAACTATAATAAGGAACCCCCCCCCCCCCCCCCCCCGGTTGCTGCTGCTATTGACCAAGATACCTATCTTTGAGCCAGGAAGTCCAGAAAAGGCTGCCAACGTTTATAGAACCCTTGTACTGATCCTCTCAGGGCAAATTTGACCCTTTCCAACTTTATAAATCCCGCCATGTCTTTGACCCAGGTCTCCACACTTGGGGGCCTCGCATCCTTCCACTGCAGCAAGATCCTCCGCCGGGCTACTAGGGATGCAAAGGCCAGGACACCGGCCTCTTTCGCCTCCTGCACTCCCGGCTCCACCGCAACTCCGAAAATCGCGAGTCCCCACCCTGGTTTGACCCTGGATCCAACCACCCTCGACACCGTCCCCGCCACCCCCTTCCAGAATTCTTCCAGTGCTGAGCATGCCCAGAACATGTGGGCATGATTCGCTGGACTCCCCGAACATCTGATGCACCTGTCCTCACCCCCTAAGAACCTACTAATCCTAGTCCCGGACATGTGTGCCCGGTGCAGCACCTTAAATTGGATGAGACTAAGCCTCGCACATGAAGAGGAAGAGTTGACTCTCTCCAAGGCATCCGCCCAAGTCCCGTCCTCTATCTGCTCCCCGAGTTCCTCCTCCCATTTAGCCTTCAGCTCCTCCACTGACGACTCCTCCACCTCCTGCATTACCTTATAGATGTCAGACACCTTCCCCTCTCCGACCCACACTCGCGAAAGCACTCTGTCCATCGTCCCCCGCGAGGGCAGCAGAGGGAATCCCTCTACCTGTCGCCTAGCAAACGCCTTTACCTGCAAGTATCTGAACATGTTCCCTTGGGGAAGCCCAAATTTATCTTCCAGTTCCCCCAGGCCCGCAAACCTCCTGCCAATAAACAGGTCCCTCAATTTACTGATGCCCACCCTTTGCCACCCCCTAAATCCCCCATCCTTGTTCCCCGGGATGAACCGATGGTTGCCACCCAATGGAGCCTCCATCAAGCCCCCTGTTTCCCCCGGTGACCGGTAAATTCCACTAAGGTAAATTCCACTACGGTAAATTCCACTCGGAAAATTTCACTATAGGTAGATTTCACTGCGGTATATTCCACTACGGTAAATTCCACTACAGTAAATGGTGGACACACTTCTTAACTAATTAGTCGTTAGTAAATGGTCTATAAAAAACTAAACTACTTGTTACACCCTTCTTAACTAATTAATTTAAGGTGTCTCCTAGTTTGTGGTGTCAGCTTTTCACGCTACATATCATCATTGGAGGGTCATGTGTGCCCAGGCTATTTGCCTTACTTCCTGACAAAAAAGAAGCCTCATATCATTGTCTACTGTGCGGGATTTAAGGGCAAATTGTCGACCTGCGACCTGTCTCATGGACTTTGAAAAAGCTCTCCATAATTCATTTGTTTCTGTATTTCCGCATTTAGAAGTAGTTGGGTGTGTTTTTCATCTCTGATAGTCTATTTGGCGGAAGATATGTGCAGTTGGTGAGAGTAGGAGATACAACACGGATGAAAGTTTTAAGCTTAAAATGTATTCATATTCTTTATCTATCCCAAATTATTTATTATTTATTATTATTTTTTATGGTATTGTAGTGGAATTTACCGTAGTGGAATATGCCGTAGTGATTTTTACCTATAGTGAAATTTTCCGAGTGGAATTTACCGTAGTGGAATTTTCCTTAGTGGAATTTACCTAGAATCGTTTCCCCCCTATGCCATCTCCACTGTCCCCAGATTCTTAGGGTCGCCGCCACCACCGGGCTCGTGGTATACCTCTTAGGGGAGAGCGGCAACGGCGCCGTTACCATGGCACCCAGGCTTGTACCTCTACATGACGCGATCTCCATTCTTTTCCACGCCGCCCCTCCCCCCTCCATCACCCATTTACGCACCATTGACACATTGGCCGCCCAATAGTACCCCAAAAGGTTGGGCAGCGCCAACCCGCCTCTATCCCTCCCTCGCTCCAGGAAAACCCTCTTCACTCTCGGAGTCCCATGTGTCCACACAAAGCTCAAGATACTGCGAGTCACTCTCCTAAAGAAGGCCCTGGGGATGAAGATGGGCAGGCACTGAAAGAGGAACAAGAACCTCGGAAGCACCGTCATTTTGACGGACTGCACCCTCCCCGCCAACGACAATGGCAGCATGTCCCACCTCTTGAACTCCTCCTCCATCTGATCTACAAGCCTGGTGAAATTATGTTTGTGAAGAGTCCCCCAGTCCCTGGCCACCTGCACCCCCAGGTACCTAAAACTCTCCCCTGCCCTCCTAAGCGGGAGCCTACCAATTCCTTCTTCCTGGTCTCCAGGGTACACCACAAACACTCTTGCCTAAATTTAGTTTATAACCTGAAAAGGTCCCAAACTCAGCTAGCAGCTCCATCACCCCCGGCATCCCTCCCACCGGGTCCGCAACATACAGTAACAGGTCATCGGCATACAACGGCACCCTATGTTCCTCCCCACCTCGCACCAAACCTCTCCACCTCTCTGAATCCCGCAACGCCATCGCCAGCGGCTCGATTGCCAATGCAAACAACAAGGGGGACAGGGGGCAACCCTGCCTGGTCCCTCGGTAAAGCCGGAAGTACTCCGACCTCCTCCCATTCGTGGCCACGCACGCCATCGGGGCCTCATATAGCAGCCTCACCCATCTAATAAACCCTTCACCAAATCCAAACCTCCCCAACACCTCCCATAAGTACCCCCACTCCACTCTATCGAAGGCCTTCTCCGCATCCAGCGCCACCACTATCTCTGCCTCCCCCTCAATCGCCGGCATCATGATGACAGTCAACAATCTCCGCACATTCGTGTTCAGCTGCCTTCCCTTCACAAAACCTGTCTGGTCCTCGTGTACAACCCCTGGCACACAGTCCCCTATCCTGGTGGCCAGGATTTTTGCCAGTACCGTGGCATCTACGTTGAGGAGAGATATGGGCCTGTATGAACCACACTGCTGGGGGTCCTTGTCCCTCTTTAAGATTAACGAGATCAGCGCCCGCGACATCGTCGGGGGCAAAGTCCCCCCTTCCCACGCTTCATTAAGTGTCCGCACCAGCAAGGGGCCCACTAGGTCCACAAACTTTTTATAAAATTCCACCGGGAACCCATCCGGCCCCGGTGCCTTCCCTGACTGCATCTGCCCGATCCCCTTAACTAGCTCCTCCAGCTCAATCGGCGCACCCAGCCCCTCCACCTTCTCCTCCTGCACCTTCGGGAAAGAAAGCCCGTCGAGGAACCTCTCCATTCCCCTCCTCTCCCCCGTTGGCTCCGACCGGTACAGTTCCCCGTAAAAGTCCTTGAAAACCTCATTCACCTCTACCCCCTTCCGCACCACATTCTCACTCTTATCTCTCACTCCAGCAATTTCCTTAGCCGCATCCCGCTTGCGGAGCTGATGAGCCAGCATCCTACTCGCCTTTTCACCATGTTCATACACTGCCCCTTGTGCCTTCCTCCACTGTGCCTCCGCCTTTCTAGTGGTCAGCAAATCAAATTTAGCCTGCAGGCTGCGCCTCTCCCCCAACAGTCCCTCCTCTGGTGCCTCTGCGTACCTCCTGTCTACCTCCAGCATCTTTCCCACCAGTCTATCCCTCTCGCTCCTCTCCCTGTGTGCCCGGATGGATATCAGCTCCCCACGAATCACTGCCTTCAGGGCTTCCCAGACCACCCCCACCTGAATCTCCCCGTATCATTCACCTCGAGGTGCCCCTCAATACTTGCCCGGACCCTCCTACACACCTCCTCCTCCGCCAACAACCCCACATCCAACCGCCACAACGGGCGCTGGTCCCGCACCTCCCCCATCTCCAACTCTATCCAATGCGGAGCGTGGTCGGAGATTGCAATGGCCGAATACTCGGCCTCCTCCACTCTCGGAATCAGTCCCCTACTCACCACGAAGAAGTCTATCCGAGAGTAGACCCTATGTACGTGGGAGAAGAAAGAGTACTCCCGTGCCCTCGGCCTCACAAACCTCCATGGATCCACCCCACCCATCTGGTCCATAAACCCTCTCAGTACCTTGGCCGCCGCCGGCCTCCTACCCGTCCTGGAGCTGGACCGATCCAGTGAAGGATCCAACACCGTATTGAAGTCCCCCCCCATGATCAGACCTCCCGCCTCCGGGACCCGTCCTAACATACGCCTCATAAAGCCCGCATTGTCCCAATTTGGGGCATACACACTAGCAAGTACCACCTTCTCTCCTTGTAGCCTGCCCCTAACCATAACATACCTACCCCCCTTATCCGCCACCACCTCCGATGCCTCAAACGACACATTGTTCCCCACCAGAATCGCCACTCCCCGGTTCTTCACATCCAACCCAGAGTGGAAAACCTGCCCCACCCACCCCTTCCTCAGACGGACCTGGTCTTCCACCTTCAGGTGGGTCTCCTGAAACATTGCCACATCTGCCTTTAGCTCCCTCAGATGAGCAAGTACCCTCGACCGCTTCACCGGCCCATTCAATCCTCTCGCATTCCAGGTGACCAACCGGATCAGAGGGCGTCCCGCCCCCCTCCCCCGTCGACTAGCCATAGCCCGTTGACTGCCCGCCCCAGGCCAGCACCCCCCCGCCCGACCCAGTCCCCACAGCGACAACACCTCACCTCTGTCCCCTCGGCCCCCACCAGCTTCTTCCTGACCCTGCCAGCAGCAACCCGGTATTCCCCTTTCCCTCCCCCCCCCCCCCCCCCCCAGGCTAGGAACCCTCCCAGCCGCGAACTGTCCTCCATTGTACTTCTGTGGGTCAGCTAACTTCTGCTGACCCCGGAAACTCCCGCCAATAACCCGACCCCTCCCAAAGTGGGATCATCCCCCATCCTCTCCCTCCTCCAGGCACCGCTCCAGCGCGGGGAAGAACCAGTTAAGGCCCCGCCTCCCCCGTCATCGTCTCCACCCCCCAGCCCCGCAGCGCGGGAAACCAGAGGAAAGCCCGCGCTTTCGCACTGCCCCACCACACCCTTCTGACGCAGCTCCCAAATACCAGCGCCACTCCATACCCCCAACCCGACATAGAATACAACAAACCCCCCAACCCGCCCCGCAAGATACAAAACTCAAACAATGCCCCACAGCAAAAAAAACAGAACAACACCCCCATAAATAACCATATCAAAATTGCAAAAGTACAGAAAAAGAGAACACAGCAACAGCAGAAACTAGCAATAAAGTATTACAACCGACCTCGCAACCCCCAACCCCTAGTTCAAGTCCAGTTTATCTGTCCGCACGAAGGCCCACGCCTCCTCCGGGGAATCGAAATAATAATGCCGGTCCAAATAAGTTATCCACAGGCGCGCAGGCTGCAACATTCCGAACTTTATCTTCTTCTTGTAAAGCACCTCTTTCGTCCGATTAAACCCGGACCGCCGCTTAGCCACCTTCGCACTCTGTGGCCCAGCGCACCACACACTCCCGATCACTGAACCGGTGGAACCTCACCAGCACCGCATGCGGTGGTTCATTCTCCTTAGGCCTCCTGGCGAGTACCCTCTGGGCTCCCTCCAGCTCCAGGGGCAGATGGAAAGACCCGGCCCCCACTAGTGAGTTCAGCATCATAGCCACGTAGGTTGTCAGGTCCGATCCCTCCAGCCCCTCCGCAAGGCCCAGGATCCGCAGATTTTTCCGCCTCATGCGGTGATCAAGCTCCTCGAAGCGGTCCTGCCACTTCTTGTAGAGTGCCTCGTGCCCCTCCACCTTACTCACGAGGACCACGGCCTCCTCCTCTCGTTCAGTGGCCTGTGTCTGCAACGCCTTGATGGCAGCACCCTGGGTCGTCTGAATCTCCGAGAGCCTTTTGTTCGTTTCCTGCAGAGAGCTCAGTACCTCAGCCTTGAAATCTGCAAAACAGCGCAGGAGAGCAGCTTGTTGCTCCTGGGCCCACTGCTTCCACTCCTCTGGAGCTCTGCCGGCCATCATCTTGGATTCCTTCCCCCGTTTTTTCTGGGGAGTTGCTGCCGTTTTTTCCCCCTTTGAACTCCGAGTTCGAGTCATGAACTGCGGAGAAAGTCGATCAGTACACCTTCTCCCACCGGGAGATGTCGAAAAATTTCTGTTTTGGGTCCTCAAAAGAGCAGAAAAGTCCGTTTGAAACGGGAGCTCCCAAATGTGCGGCTTCCTATGTCATCGCCGCCACCGGAAGTACCAATTGAGAAGTTGGCATGCGTGTGTCTCATCCCCACAATGCAAAATGATGTGTCGGTTAGGTGAATTGGCCACACTAAATTGCCTCTTAATTGGAAAAAAAGAATTGGATACTCTAAATTTATTTTTAAAAATTGAGAGTTTGACAAAAATGAAACTCGTCTCTGATTCTAAGTGACTACGTAAATAGCTTAATAAATGTATTCTGTGCACTTTTTTATTTTGTCCCTACTTACCATAGTTTATTGCTCTGCAGCTGACATTCTAAGTCTACAATGTTGTGTCTGCTGTTTTTCCCTTTGCTTTATGAACATGAAATTTTCTTCCACTATGTCCAGTTTTCTTTCTTCCCTTTCTCAACCGTTAATTTTCCTCTGTAAATTAAAATTCTAATATTCAACATTATAACACAGATATGTTTTAAATTGTACATTCCGATGTAAAATGTACTAGATGGTGTGGTATGAAGAGGCAAGAGTTCAGCTCCTTTTCCACCAACACACCGTTAATGGTGCACAGAACTCTACAGATTATCACAAGCTCCAGAGTCCACCTGAAGCACCGTTACATATCAGTGTCAATCATTGAACACTTAACATAAATGAGGCAATCATTGAACACTTAACATAAATGAGACAACTAATTGCAATGTCTCAACCCATTACTTAACAGCCGATGACATCAGCCGGGCATGTGCAGTTGGCGTCTTTTCCCTCAGCCGCCCCGCAAGACGTGGCGGCTTGATCTTGCGGGGCGGCGGAGGGAAAAGAGTGCGTCCGTTATGGACGCATGGCCCGCGATCGGTGCCCACCAATCGCGGGCCTATGCCCTCCTTGGCACCGACGTGGTACTGCCGTGCCAATTGGGCCCCAAACGGGCATCTGCCGCCCGTTTCACGACGGCAGCGAGCAGGTGTGTTTGCTGCCGTGTTGAAATGGGTGTGAAGGCTTGGCCCATCGGCCTCAGAGAATTGCCGCTCGCTGTAAAAAACGGCGAGCGGCGATTCGTGGCGTGGGCCGGGAGTGGGGGGGAGAATAGCGGGAGGGTGTGAAAAATGTCGGGAGGCCCTCCCGCTATTCTCCCACCCGGCGTGGGGGGGGCGGAGAATCGCGCCCTTGGACTGTGATTTGACAACTTTACTCCGGGCAGTTATTATTTTTATGAAGATTAATCTGAATAGTTTTCCCAGATGTATCCCTAGCATTTATTTAGCCAAAGATGGCATGACATTATTTCCTCCAGTCTCTAACATTATCTACGTGGTTGTTTTTCAACGTTGCATGAAAAGGAAATTAAAGAATGCATTTCAAAAGCTTTATTAAAGAAGTTAATTTTGAGTTTTTTTGATATAAATGCCAAGTGCTGTAATTAAACGGCGGCTGATATTGAGGGGGTGATTTAAAAAGTGGAAACTGGCAGAGCTGCTTCAAATATGACAGCACTGATTGAAATCCTGTGGCAGCCTATATGTGTGAAGTATAAATATTTTTCTTCAGGCATGGATTTTTAAGCTTGAAGGTATACGTGAGCAGGTTTAAATGAACGTTATTAATATGGGTTAGCCATTCCACTGGAAAAAAAGTGATCTTATGAAAGTAATCTTCTGTTGAATCAGATGCTTTCTCCTGTCCCAGGAATCTCAAGGGCTGTGAGGAGGATACAAAGGGGCTGCACAGAAATATGGAAGGGTTGATTGAGTGGGGAACAAGATGACTGATGGAGTGTAATGTGGGAAAGTTTGAGACTATTCACTTTAGTAGTCAATAGGAAAACAATATCTTTTAAAAGGTGTCAAAGTTTAAAATTTTGATATTGAAAGAGACATGGGCTTATTTGTACAAGGAACAAAAACAGTTAGTTTGCAGGCACAGCAAGCAATTAAGAAGGCAAATGGCATGCTAGCCTTTGTTGCAAGGGGATTGGAGTACAAGAGTAGGGAAATCTTGTTGCAACGAATAGGGCTTTGATGAGACCACAACTGGAACACTGCATAGTTTTGGTCTCCATATGTAAGGAAGTATATACTTGTCTTGGAGGCAGTGCGATGAAAGTTCACTAGTTTGGTTCCCGGGATGAGAGACTGAGTAAATTCAGTCTCTTGACTCTGGAGTATAGAAGGTTACGAGGTGAACCTTGCAAGATTCTGAAGAGGTTTGATAGGGTGGACACAGAGCTATTGTTTCTCCTGACTGGAAATTCTGGAACTTGTGCAAATTCTCAGACTAAAGGGTTGATCGCTAAGGACTGGGTTGATCGAATTGCATTGGATTTGTTTATTGTTACATGTACCGAGGTACAGTGAAAAGTATTTTTCTGCGTGCAGCTCAAACAGATCATTTAGTACATGAAAAGAAAATACGTAATAGGGCAACATAAGATACACAATGTAAATACATAGACACAAGCATCAGGCAAAGTATACAGGAGTGTATTATTAATCAGATCAATCCATAAGAGGGTCGTTGAGTCTGGTAGCAGCGGGGAAGAAGCTGTTTTTGAATCTGTTGTGTGTGTTCTCCGACTTTTTTATCTCCTGATGGAAGAAGTTGGAAGAGTGAGTAAGCCTGGTGGGAGGGGCCTTTGATTGTGCTGCCCGCTTTCACAAGGCAATGGGAGGTGTAGATAGATTGAATGGATGAGAGGCGGGTTTGTGTGATGGACTGGGCAGTGTTCACAGCTCTCTGAAATGTATTCACAAAGATGGTAATGAATCCTTGGAATTATTCACACCGGAGAGTTGTGGATGCTCTATTGTTGATTATATTAAAGATTGAGATTCATAGATTTTTGATCTGTCAGAGAATCAAGCGACAGGGAGTGGACAGGAAAGTGGAGTTCAGGCAGAAAATCAGACATGACCTACTGAACAGTGGAGCAGGTTCAAGGGACAATAAGGTCTTAATTCTCCTACCCACGTTCTTATGTCTCCCACAGTTGGCCTGATGAAGTGGAGTGCGACCTAGAATCAGAGTAGTCGCTGTACATAGAATATAGAACATACAGTGTAGAAGGAGGCCATTTGGCCCATCGAGTCCACACCAACCCACTTAAGCCCTCACTTCCACCCTATCCCCGTAACCCAATAATCCCTCCTAACCTTTTTGGACACTAAGTGCAATTTAGCATGGCCAATCCACCTAACCGGCACGTCTTTGGACTGTGGGAGGAAACCGAAGCACCCGGAGGAAACCCACGCAGACACGGGGAGAATGTGCAGACTTCGCTCAGATAGTGACCCAGTGGGAATTGAACCTGGGACCCTGGCGCTGTGAAGCCACGGTGCTATCCACTTGTGCTACCGTGCTGTCCCCATTGCGCACATACTTGCTCCTCAATTTCCCGTTGACTATCTGGGAGTCTGTAATAAACACCTAGCAACGTAGTTGTCCATTTTTTATTCCTAAGATCTACCCACAAAACCTCATTTGATGCTCCCTCCAAGATATCATCTCTCCTTAATGCAGCAACTTCCTCCTGAACTAATAATGCAGTACCGCCTCTTATACCCCCTCCTTTGTCTTGCCCGAAGATTCTATATCCCGGGATGGTGAGCTGCCTACCCTGCCCCTCACTCAACATGTCTCTGTAATAGCTATTATATCATAATTGCACGGTCAATCATTGCCCTTAACTCATCCATTTTACCTTTTAATACTTCAGGCATTAAAGCTTTGTGTTACTCCCTTGAAACTTACTGCCTTATTACCTCTGACCTGATAGCTTTTCTGTTATACTGTGTCACTATTCTATCAGCCTGCTCCAACGCCCCCCCCCCCCCCCCAAAACTAGTTCCAACTCATCCCAACGGCACTAGCAAACCCGCCAGCAAGATATTAACCCTGGTCTGGTTTAAATTTAGACTGTCCCGCTGGTACAGGTCCCACCTTCCCCAAAAAGGTCCCAATGGTCCAGGAATCTAAAACCCTCCTGCACCAACTCTTAAGCCATGCATTAATTTATGCTATTCTCCTATTCCTGTACTCACTCTCACGTGGCATTGGGAGTAACCCAGAGATTACAACCCGAGAGGTCCTGCTCTTTAGTCTATTGCCGAACTTCCTGAATTCTTGATGCAAGATCTCATTCCTCTTTCTACCTATGTCATTGGTGCTCTCCCCAGCATACTCCTGGCAAACGTCCAAGCGATTGAAAACAAGCTGGATGAACTTAACGGCAGACTTACCTCTCCGAGGGAAGTAAGAGACTGCTGTGTGCTCTGTTTCACAGAGTCATGGCTCACCCCCGCCTCACCGGACTGTGCCATACAACCTGAAGGCTTCTCTGTTCACTGCAACTTTTACAGATGCGGACCGCACGGCATCTTCAGGCAAAGCGAAGGGTGGAGGGGTTTGCCTCCTCATCAACTCCTCCTGGTGCGTGGATGTGGCGACCCTGGCGACCTACTGCTCCCCAGACCTGGAATACTTGACCGTAAAGTGCCGCCCATACTATCTTCCACGTCAGTTCACTTCAGCCATTATCACAGTGGTCTACATCCCACCCCAGGCAGAAGTGAGGAAGGCGCTGGATGAACTGTACACAGTCATAAACAACTATGAAACAGAACACCCGGAGGCCTTGTTCATCGTGGCCGGAGACTTCAACAAGGCCAACCTCAAGAGTGTACTGCCAAAATTCCACCAGCACATCTCCTGTCCCACCAGGGGCGACAACACTCTTGACCACTGCTACTCAAAAATCAAGGGCGCCTACCGTTCCATTCCCCGATCGCATTTTGGGAAATCAGACCATAAGACTGTGCTCCTTCTCCCGGCTTACAAGCAGAAACTCAAGCGGGAAAATCCAGCTCAGAAGGTTGTGCAGTGCTGGTCCGAGGAGACAGAAGAGCTCTTACGTGACTGCTTAGAGTCAGTGGACTGGTCCATATTTAAGAACTCAGCGACTAACTTAAATGAGTATGCCACCACCGTCACAGACTTCATCAGCAAATGTGTGGATGACTGCGTGCCAAAGAAAGCAGTACGTACGTTTCCCAACCGGAAACCATGGCTCAACCGCAAGATTGACTCCCTACTGAAGGACAGATCTGAGGCGTTCAAGGCAGACGACCCTGTCCTATACAAGAAATCCAGGTACGACCTCCGCAAAGCCATCCGAGATGCCAAGAGAGAATATCAAACTAAGCTAGAGTCACAGACAGACTCTCGGCGCTTGTGGCAAGGACTAAACAACATAATGGGTTACAAAGCGAAGCCTAGCAGTATCTCTGGCAGCAGCGCACCCCTCCCCGATGAACTTAATGCATTCTATGCTCGGTTCGAGCAGGTAACCAACAATCCGCTGCCGAGTGCCCCAGCAGCCCATAATTCACCCATACCCACCATCACAGCTTCCGAAGTCAGATCGGCCTTCCTGAAAGTGAACCCATGGAAGGCGACAGGCCCGGACGGGATCCCTGGTCGTGCACTCAGATCCTGCGAAGACCAGCTGGCAGAGGTGTTCACCGACATCTTTAACCTATCCCTACTCCACTCCAAGGTCCCCACCTGCTTCAAGAAGACCACCATCATACCGGTACCAAAGAAGAACCAGGCAACGTGCCTCAATGACTACCGCCCGGTGGTCCTGAAGTCAGTTGTAATGAAGTGATTAGAGAGGCTGATCATGAAGCGCATCACCTCCATACTCCCGGAACGCCTTGACCCACGTTCAATTCGCATACCGTCGCAACCGGTCCACATCAGACGCCATTTCCCTGGCCCTACACTCATCCCGAGAGCATCTCGAAAACAAGGATTCCTACATCAGACTCCTATTTATTGACTACAGCTCCGCCTTCAACACCATAATCCCAGCCAAGCTCATATCAAAGCTCCAAAACCTAGGACTTGGCTCTCCACTCTGCAACTGGATCCTTGATTTCTAACCAACAGACCACAATCAGTAAGAATGAACACCAACACCTCCTCCACAATAGTCCTCAATACCGGTGCCCCGCAAGGCTGCGTACTTAGCCCCCTACTCTACTCCCTGTACACACACGACTGCATGGCAAAACTTGGTTCCAACTCCATCTACAAGTTTGCTGATGATATGACCATAGTGGGCCGGATCTTGAATAATGACGAGTCAGAATACAGGAGGGAGATGGAGAACCTAGTGGAGTGGTGTAATGACAACAATCTCTCCCTCAATGCCAGCAAAACTAAAGAGCTGGTCATCGACTTCAGGAAGCAAAGTACTGTACACACCCCTATCAGCATCAACGGGGCCGAAGTGGAGATGGTTAGCAGTTTCAAATTCCTAGGGATGCACATCACCAAAAATCTGTCCTGGTCCACTCAGGTCGACGCTATCACCAAGAAAGCACAACAGTGCCTATACTTCCTCAGGAAACTAAGGAAGTACGGCATGTCCACATTAACCCTTACCAACTTTTACAGATACACTATAGAAAGCATCCTATCGGGCTGCATCACAGCCTGGTATGGCAACTGCTCGGCCCAGGACCGCAAGGAATTTCAGAGAGTCGTGAATACCGCCCAGTCCATCACACGAACCTGCCTCCCATCCATTGATTCCATCTACACCTCCCGCTGCCGGGGGAAAGCGGGCAGCAGAATCAAAGATCCACCCGGCTTACTCACTTTTCCAACTTCTTCCATCGGGCAGGAGATACAGAAGTCTGAGAACACGCACGAACAGACTCAAAAACAGCTAATTCCCCACTGTCACCAGACTCCTAAATGACCCTCTTATTGACTGACCTCATTAACACTACACCCTGTATGCTTCATCCGATGCCAATGCTTATGTAGTTACATTGTATATCTTGTGTTGCCCTATTATGTATTTTCTTGAATTTTGTTTAATTCCCTTTTCTTCCATGTACTGAATGTTTTCTGTTGAGCTGCTTGCAGAAAAATACTTTTCGCTGTACCTCGGTACACGTGACAATAAACAAATCCAATCCAATGTACCATGACCTCTGCCTTATCACCCTCCCTCTTCAGGATTGCCTTCAGTGTTCAGTGACATCCCAGGCCCTGGCACCAGGGAGGCAACACATCCTGGAGACTCTTTCATGACCACAACA
The DNA here is from genome assembly GCF_902713615.1 of Scyliorhinus canicula. Lineage (NCBI taxonomy): Eukaryota > Metazoa > Chordata > Chondrichthyes > Carcharhiniformes > Scyliorhinidae > Scyliorhinus > Scyliorhinus canicula. The sequence goes on from NC_052147.1 coordinate 202,631,314, forward strand.
ACACCTATCTGTGCCGCTGACTATGGAGTCCCCTGTGACCATTGCTGTTCTACGCCTTGATCCTCCCTGCTGAAAACAGAGCCAGCTGTGGTGCCACAGCTCTGGCGGCTACTGTTGTTTTCCTCGATAGGCCATCCCCTCAACAGTATCTCCAAAACGTTCCTGCACTGACTGCCTGCCCTTTCTAGCGTTCACCCATCTGTCTGCCTGCACCTTGGATGTTACACGACTCTATAACTCCCGTCTACAACCTTCATCCACAAGGTTGTGAACTGAAAACGGGGATATTGGCTTAAACATGACTGCTTTTCCAGAGAACCATCACGAGCACAGTGGGCTGAACGGTTGCCTGCTGTGATGCGCCTTTTTATGATTCTATGCAGTATATCGGATTCTACGTTTTACAACAGGCACAAAATCCAAAAGCACTGAGATATTGCTAAACCTCATGTCCTTTTAGAATTGGCAAATGCTGTTTTACCACTCTGAGGAAATGTTACTGTTTGGAACTATTTTGTGTGAGGAGGAGGGGGAAAGGAACAGGATTGGGGTTGTTGTAACTTGCCTGGATCCTATTGAGTAGGGACAATTGGTTACCCCATGGTGTATATTTTAGTTTTTTAAACAGTTACTTTGTATACAAAGGCAAAGTACAACAACATGAAACAGTAAACAGGTAAAATACAGAAAAGTCACCAGCATTTTCACCTTTACAAGTAGACAGACCAACCTGGTCCACGAACAATCCTCGTATCACAAGGACCATGAATCCATAATGAAACAGCACCGTGCCATACACATAGGCGCTGATACTCTGCACAATGTCTGTACCAATGGAAAGCTGCAAACTTACACGACAAAAGTAAAAACATAGTAAACAAATACATAATAAACAGAGCCCCCACTCTGTGTGCCCCTGGCTGCACGCTCGCTGTGCCATTGTGCCAGGTGCGCCGTCGCAATCGGTACACACTTGGTACTCCCTCCACATGATGTTAAAACAGTCCCTCGTGCTTGGTGTGCCCTCACCCTCGGGTCCTGCACATAACCAGACCCCATACTTGGTAGGATGTTTTTCCTCGTACTTGGTGTGCCTTCCACGTGATGTTAAAGCAGGACGCTCCCTGTCGGTGGGTGTTCTCACTCGACATGTTCAGTCGCACTCGGTATACCCTCGCACTCGGCATGATGTTGCTCCTCGCACTCATTATGACCTCCTTGTGATGTTAAAACAGTCCCTCAGTGTGCGCTCGCACTCATTGTGCTAGGTGCGCCCTCACTCTCGGTACTCCCTCCACGTGATGTCACAGTCCCTCACCCTCGGATCCCCGCACATTACCAGATCCCATGCAACTACCAAACATAAAATACAATCAAATAACAATATAAAACAATATCAACAATACAAGTGGCTCCCAAACCAGGAGCAGCACATAGCCACAAACACAGGAGGCCACCAGTTATTCAGAAGGCATCCTGATACGGTCTCTGGGTTGCACAGTCAAATCGGGCCGTTGCCCCTCCTCTCCCACAGTATCGGCATCTGGTCTCACGACACCACCCAGTTCTAACACCTGGCCGCAGGTACACATCTGCATTAACAAGTGACACACATGTCCAGACATTAATCAATACACAGTCAAAAGTCAAGAAGCAAAGCACTCCAACAAAAATATTAACAAGCCACAATAGCAGACCCTCTTCAGCCCCAGAAGTAGGCCAGCCTAAATCTTCCCCTTCCCTCACTCCAGGTCAAAAGAGGCAAAAGGCCATCTGCAAGCAGAAACAAGCAGGACTTTCTCACCTCTTTCCCTCTGGCAGCTTCCAGGAGTAGAATCTCAAAACAGAACCAGTCAGTAACTAAAGCCACAGTAACTCAAAGCATAGCAGAGGAGTGAGAAAGCACCTCTTCCCCGCCTTCAGACTGGTAATATGCTTGCTCACAGCTTTCCTTTGCCTCAGTCCAGGCTGCAGAAGCAGAAAAGCAGCCAGCAAATAAAACACTAGGTCTGCAAGAAGTTTGCTACTGAACACAGAAGCACAGAGAGAGACAACCTGGAGCTCTTTGGGAATATGAGCTCCCCTGATAAGGGGGCAGGGCAATCGTTAACCTTTCAGCTGTATAAATAGAGTTGGCTAGTATTTTGAGCAAGAGGTCAGCGAGAGCGAACCCTCCACCCCAAAAGCCGCGGATGAACTTGTATCTGAGATCACCACTGCAGACATCAGAGCAGCCTTCTCGAAGGTCAACCCACGGAAAGCCACTGGCCCGGATGGGGTACCCGGACGAGCACTCTGGTCTTGCGCGGATCAGCTGGCGGGGGTATTCACAGACATCTTCAGCCTCTATTTACAACAATGAGGTCCCTATCTGCTTCAAGAAGACGACCATCATCCCTGTACCAAAAAAAAGTCAAGCAGCGTGCCTTAATGACTATCACCCAGTGGCTTTGACATCCATCATCATGAAGTGCTTCGAAAGGTTAGTCATGGCACGAATCAACTCCAGCCTCCCGAATTGCCTTGATCCACTATAGTTTGCCTACTGCTGCAACAGATCCACAGCAGACACCATCTCCATGGCCCTGCACTCTTACCCTGGAACACCTAGAAAACAAAGGCACCTATGTCAGACTCCTATTTATTGACTACAGCTCAGCCTTCAACACCATCATTCCGACAAAACACATCTCCAAACTCCTTGGCCTCGGCTCCTCCCTCTGCGACTGGATCCTGAACTTTCTAACCCACAGGCCACAATCAGTAAAGATAGGCAACAACACCTCCTCCACGATCATTCTCAAAACCAGTGCCCCACAAGGCTATGTCCTCAGCTCCTCTACTATACTCCTTATACACATATGACTGTGTGGCCAAATTCCCCATGAACTCGATTTTCAAATTTGCTGATGACACCACCGTAGTGGGTCGGATTTCAAACAATGACAAGACAGAGTAGGAATGAAATAGAGAATCTGGTGAACTGGTGCAACGACAATAATCTCTCCCTCAATGCCAACAAAACGAAGGAGATTATCATCGATTTCAGGAAGCAGAGTGGAGAACATGCCTGTAGTAATCCACGGGAGGCAGGAGTTCTGTCACCACACCAATATTTATTTACAATAACGATATTACAGGAGCAGCTACAAACAGTACTGCTAGCAGTCCAGGCAACTTAAGACTGGCTCACAAAGCCTACACAGGTGATTATATGGCCCCCCTCAATGAGCTATCATTGAGGGAGCTCATACTCCAATTGGCCAACCAATAAAGCCAATTGGAGTTCATTACACCCCCCCCCCCCCCCCCCCCCCCCCCCCAAGGTCCGAGGAATTCCTGCCAGCTGGCATTCCTCTGAGCTTCTTCCTGCTCCTCATGTCTGGGTCTGTCACCTCTGTGTCGTCCGCCAGGTCATTCTCCGAAGTGGGCGGGGTGTACCTTATAGGTGCCCGTCTTTTCCTTGACGACCTCCTTGGAAGTTGTTCTTCCTCCTCCTTGGGGAGAGGTGTCGCGGCGGCCTCGTCGAGCGTGTCCATCTCTGACTCTGACGACTGGATGACGGGGTCTGGAGAAATTGCTTGGGGCTGGGGTGCGAGTATCCTTTCCGTCTGGGCTATCCCAGCTTGAGGCGGTCCTGCTTCGCCTGCCTCCAGGTGTGGTTCCGCTGCCCTTATTTGGTCTAGGTGTTTCTTCAGCACCTTGCCTCCTATTGAAACCTCATAGGATATGGGCCCTGTTTGGGACTCTACCGTGCCGTTGACCCACGTTGGTCCATTCCAATAATTCTTGACCCAAACCGGTGCCCCCACCTGGAAATGTCTCTGCTGCCGACTATTATCATGCCTCCTGCGTTGGGCCTCCTGTTGTTTCTCCACTTGCCCTGTTAAATTTGGCAAAAGGAGACTCAGCCTCGTTCGCAGCCGCCTTCCCATTAAGAGTTCAGCTGGCCGTATGCCCGTTGTGGAATGCGGTGTGGCCCTGTAATAAAACAGCCAGCGGGAGAGCTTTGTGTCCATTGACGCTGCCGGCTGCTTCTTGAGTCCCGCTTTAAGTGTCTGGACCGCTCTCTCTGCCAGGCCGTTGATCGCTGGATGGTAAGGGGCCGTTTTGATGTGACGGCCTCCGTTTTCCTTCAGGAATTTTCCAAATTCCCCACTTGTGAATGCCGTTCCGTTGTCCGACACCAATACCTCCGGAAGTCCATGTGTTGCAAACGAGGCCCTGAGCTTTTCAGTTGTCGATGCTGTGCTTGCCGTGTTTACCCGGTGGACGTCCAACCATTTGGAGTGGGCGTCCACTATCACCAAAAACATTGAGCCCATGAAAGGGCCGGCGTGGTCAATATGCAGGCGGGTCCACGGTCTGCCTGGCCATTCCCACGGGTGCAATGGCGCCGCTGGTGGCACTCTTTGCCCCTGTTGGCACTCCTGGCACCGACGTACCAAGGCTGCTATGTCTGTGTCCAAACCTGGCCACCAAACGTAGCTTCGAGCTAGCATCTTCATTTTAGACACCCCTGGGTGTCCGTGATGTAACTCGGTTAAGATTGCCTGACGGCCCTGAGCTGGGACTATTACCCAGGCTCCCCATAATAGGATACCATCTTCTACGGTTATTTGGTTGCTTCTGCTCCAGTATGGGTGCATCTGGGGCTCCACTGGTCTTTCCAGTTCCCCTGTTAGCAGTAACTGCTTCATCTTGGCTAAAACTGGGTCTTTTTGCGTCCACAACTGAATATGTTGTGCGTCTACTGGTAAGGTGTCCAAAAAATTTAGAGTCATTACTGTCTCCTCTACTTTTGGTATTTTTGCGGAGTGTCCGGGAGGGGAAGTCTGCTCAAAGCATCTGCATTTGCTACTCACGTTCCCGGTCTGTGCTCCAGAACGTATCTATACGCCGCTAGTAGCAACGCCCAGCGTTGGATTCTAGCTGATGTAATCGGGGGTATTGACTTGTCTTCTTTTAATAACCCTAATAACGGCTTATGGTCCGTCACTATGGTGAATTTCCGCCCGTACAGATACTGGTGAAATTTTTTTACTGCGAATATCACCGCCAGTCCTTCCTTCTCGATTTGGGCATACTTCCTCTCAGCCATCGCCAAGGTCCTCGAAGCATAGGCTATTGGCCGTTCTTCCCCATTCCTTCCTCTATGGCCTAAGACGGCTCCTACCCCATAGGGGGATGCATCACAAGTGATCACCAACTCCTTCCTTGGGTCATAATGCTCTAGGACATTTTCGGATGACAGCTGTTCCTTAATGTCCCTAAATGCTCGGTTTTGGCTGGTGGACCATTTCCATTCTTGCCCTATTTTTAGTAGCTGGTGGAGGGGTTCTAGGATGGACGCCCTATTTTCAATAAATTTTCCATAATAGGTTACCAACCCTAGAAATTATCGTAACTCCTGGACCGTGGTGGGAGCTGGGGCTTCTTTTATTGCCCTTACTCGGTCTTCTAATGGGTGTAAGCCTGACTCGTCTACTTTATATCCCAGGTACGTCACTTGTGGGGCCAGAAAAACACATTTTTCCCTTTTTAGCTGTACCCCTGCCTTTGCGAAGCGCCTGAGCACTTCCTCCAGGTTCCTTAAGTGTTCCCTGTTTGTCCTACCCGTGATTAAGACATCGTACAAATAAATCGCCACCTGCGGTAGTCCCTGCAGAATATTTTCCATCGTACGCTAGAATATAGCGCAGGCTGATGACACTCCGAAAGGTAGCCTAGTATAACGAAAAAGGCCCTTCAGGGTGTTGATCGTAGCGAACTTCTGGGAGCCCTTGTCCAGTTTTAACTGCAGGTAGGCGTGGCTCATGTCCAGTTTCATGAACAAAAGCCCACCTGCCAATTTGGCATATAGGTCGTCTATTTTCGGGATTGGGTATTTGTCCAGCAGTGTGTATTTGTTTACTGTCTGTTTGAAATCTCCACAGAGACGTATCGAGCCATCTGGCTTCAAAATTGGTACCACCGGCGCTGCCCATTCCGAGAATTGTACTGGTCTGATAATGCCGTCGCGCCGTAACCTTTCTATTTCGTCATCTACTTTCTTTCTTAATGCAAAAGGTACCGGCCTGGCCTTACAAAATTTCGGAAGGGCTTCTGGGTCCACGTGCAAAGTTGCTTTGGTGCCTATGATTTCCCCCATACCTTCCTGGAAGACCTCCGGGTATTTTTGGAGTACTCCACTCAACTGCCCGCTTCCATTCTGGAAAATTTTCATCCAATCTAATTTTAGGTCTTTCAGCCAGTTCCGTCTAATTAAGCTCGGTCCGGAGCCCTCGATAGCCGGGTCGAATGCCTCTAACCTTCCAAAAAATGGCATTTTAAAAATGGCAAGGCTTACCCTCCGAGTGTGGCAGCTGGTCTCCGCAAAATTCTTAGTTTACCTCGTCGCCATTGTAGTAATCCACGGGAGGCAGGAGTTCCGTCACCACACCAATATTTATTTACAATAACGATATTACAGGAGCAGCTACAAACAGTGCTGCTAGCAGTCCAGTCAACTTAAGACTGGCTCACAAAGCCTACACAGGTGATTATATGGGCCCCCTCAATGAGCTATCATTGAGGGAGCTCATACTCCAATTGGCCAACCAATAAAGCCAATTGGAGTTCATTACAATGCCCCTCTCTACATCAATGGGGACAAAGTAGAAAGGGTCGAGAGCTTCAAGTTTTTAGGTGTAAAGATCACCAACAGCCTGTCCTGGTGCCCCCCATGCCGACACTATAGTTAAGAAAGCCCACCAACGACTCTACTTTCTCAGAAGACTAAGGAAATTTGGCACGTCAGCTATGACCCTCACCAACTTCTACAGACGCACCATAGAAAGCATTCTTTCTGGTTGTATCACAGTTTGGTATGGAGCCTGCTCTGCCCAAGACCGCAGGAAACTACAAAAGGTTGTGAATGTAGCCCAGTCCATCCCGCAAACCAGCCTCCCATCTATTGACTCTATAATTCCTGCTGCCTCAGAAAGGCAGCCAGCATAAGTAAGGACCCCACGCACCCCGGACATACTCGCTTCCACCTTTCTTCCGTCAGGAAAAAGATAGCAAAGCTTGAGGGCACGTACCAACCGACTCAAGAACAGCTTCTTCCCTTCTGCCATCAGACTTTTGAATGGACCTACCTCATATTAAGTGATCTTTTCTCTATACCTTGCTATAACTGTAACATTATATTCTGCAGTATCTCCTTCCCCATGTACGGTATGCATTGTTTGCACAGCATGCAAGAAACAATACTTTTCACTGTATACTAATACATGTGACAATAATAAATCAAATCAAATCAGTATGGTACCGGCTATGGAGAGAGCCAGTAGTGAACTACGGGTGCTGTGTACATATTGATGTAAATAAAAATAACTTTCTGTTTGACTCAATTAACTCGTGCTGGATTTTTTGTGGCCCTCACAAAAGGCCAGTGACTACTGATTTTTGCACAGGTAAACATGGGGTCAGAGGCACTTCATACATCTTTAGGGGACAGGACTTTGTCCAGCCATATTGGATCTTTTTCCTTAATTTCACACTAAAGAACATGTGTAATTTCTGTCCTTGGTGGTCTCAATCAAAATGACTTCAGATGCTGCCTCTTGGTTAAGCAACACTCCTGGGACCCTTTAACGTGCAGCACAATTTCATTTAAACCTGGTACTTAAAACTTAAGAAATTGAAACAGAATTGGGAATTCCATGGAGCAAGGACGTCTCTCAATTGGAAGACCAGAGAAGTCAATTTTACAATCAGCTGTGTAGCAAATTTTGCACCCTTCTATAAACTGTGTCTGCAAAACATTACCACCCATGAGACATAGAAGTCAGTTACATTTTAAATTTAAGGCTGCTGTGAAGGTAGTTAAGTAATTTTCTTCCCAAAACTCCCTTTGTGAAGAAGATGACGCAAGACCAAACATTACAAATTATTCATTTTTCCCTCAGTTGTTTGAATTATCGCTTGCTGGAGTTTTTGTACACACTAATTTTGTCCTATTCCTTCATGACCATAAGTGCATATGGTTTTTATTTGTCAGAAGAAATGCCATTGTATTACTCAAGTTCAGGTTGGTTGCATAGAATGAATCGTAAATAAATGCATTGAACATCAACTGGTTTTAAAGTTGTGTTCAGTTGATGTTTATCTGTTCAAACTGTTGATCAATCGGGTCTTTCTGCAAAAAGATTATTTGGGATGCATGTACATGTTTGTGCATTTATATTCTAGTACATTAATGTTTGACATGACATTGTTCTGGCATAATAAATTGGCTTAAGAGTGTTGCCATTGATATATCCATGTGCGTGTTCAATATTGCCTTTCAGATCTTCAATTAATTCGATCTATTAGTTGTATAGTGTAAAACACAATTGGTTCATATGGGCTCTATTATCAAAATAAAAGCATAATTTAATTTTAATTCTGTTTTCTTTGTCTCTACATATTGCATGGATCTGCTAGCTTTTTAACCTAGATTAAATCAAGATTTCATGTTAGAAATAAAATATCTTTGATCACTATTGGTAGTTTTCCATCTAGTTCATGAAATCAACAGATTGGATAATGAGACAACTGGAGGCTGTATTTCACAGTAAGACACTAATATAATTTAAGACTTGTTTCTTACTCAATGGCACTAGCCATCTAAAGGATGATGTCAAGTTAACTAGAATGTATTTTCCATTTCATTTGACAGTTGAGGCAGACGTATGACACTAAGGCAGTAGAATGAACTGTTTACACCCAACATGGTGCTTTTTAATACTTTGTTCTCTGAGTCAGTCTTTGTCAGATTTGATGTCACTCACTGTAGAGACCTTCAGACCTTAATGCTCATTTACTGGTAAAATGTACCAGCTCTGCTTCTACATTATGAAGATGGACTGTCGAAAATTTGAAATGCCGTCTTTTGTTGCTCACCTTGTGAGATTCAACATTGTCATGGCTTCGCCAATTATGGTTTACAGTGAAATAGCATGTTCACTGATCAAAGTCTTACATGTGTAGGAAAAGATTGATTCTGTAAATTTATATTCATGCGAACAGTAAAAAGCAAATCCTAAGGAACTCCAATCTGTGTAGTGGGAAGTGATCATGAAGCCCCTAAAATGAAGGTATATTACTGTCATTATGCAGGATTTGAACTCTAGCCAAAAATGGTAGTCATTATTTTCTTTCCTGTGTCAAAAGTTATTGACTAAAGTCACAGCGAGATCCTTCCTTAATTAATATGGTGCTAAAGAAAATGCTGTAGAGTAATTAGGAAATGGTGAATAATGTATCGCAAATGATTTTTGATCATTAGATTGCTGCTTTAAAATTTATACAGTGGAATTGAACAATATCAGTTTGTAACCTCTGTTCTCATTTTTCCAGTTGGTAGCTGTTGATGATTCATTTCTAATTGACATCTTTGTTCGTTTACTACTCCCAGTGTGATCTTGTTTTGCTATGCATCATTTTCCCTTTTGTCAGCCGATCTCTCTTGCCTTCCACCCTATTACATCTTAGCTTTTGTCTTCCTCCCACTCCTTTCTCCTGCCTCTGTACTTTAAAAAAACCAGTTTTATCTCTTTTATTCCAGTTCTAATGGAAGATCCTCAATCTAAAATTTTAACTCTCTCTCTTTCACGCACATAGCTGCTCCTTGACCTGCTGTGTATTTCCAGCCTTTTATGCTTTTATTTCAGATTTCCAGCTTCTGCAGTATTTTGTTTTTATACAGTGGAATTGCTTTGTTAGCTTATGTGTCAGCATCCCTCCTTGTAATGCAGAACAAGGCCAGCAGTGCGGATTCAATTCTCGTACCCGTCTACCCGAACAGGCGCCTGAATGTGGCGATGAGGGGTTTTTCACAGTAACTTCATTGAAGCCTACTTGTGACACTAAGCGATTATTATTATTATCTATGCAACAAAATAGACAGTGTACGCATTGTTTTTATAATGTTGCATCTTGTTTTTCATTACTGTTCCAATCAGAATATTGATATTTGTGCAACAAAAATTGGCATAAAATTCAATCGTGCAGTGATTGTGCCAACAAACATCCATGTTTGTAGCATGACAGACATTGCTAGTCAGTTCCTACATGGTGTGGGTGACTGGAGTGGCGCCACAGGTGTATTCTTTGTGCTTGAAAAGGTTGGAAGGATAGGTTTCTGACTGGCTGATGCAACAGAGAAATAGTAAAATTGGCCGACAAATATGCTAGGAATTCTGCCTTTATTTACTCCTGAAGCAAGAGGTGTTAGCAAGATGGGGCTACTTCTAGGATTATTTAAAACAGATCGCTCAACATGTTGCAGCTTGGGATATTTTTGACTTGTTTGTGCTCAGGTCAAGTTGGTGGAATTGCTGTGGTGAGTTGCTGGAGGTTTGTGATGGTTTCCACGAATTACAGAAAAGTTGAGAGACTTGCATAACTTTTGATAAGTGTGAGGGCAGTAGTTACAATGCCACTTATTCTGCAGCATGAGCAGGACAGATGGAGATAGACACAGCGAGAGGAACCTCTGCGTGGAGGAAGGAAAAGGCAGGCTCTCTTCAGAAGGCCCTACCCCAAGTGGGTCTTCTGGAAACACCAGTCCTATGTTGGGTTGAGACAGGAGCAGACCTCGGGCTTTCATTTCGTAAGGATGTGCTGACAGAGTTGTGTTACTCCTTCACAAAGACCTGGAGCTTCATTATAGGATGAAGACTGCCCTCCCAATGCCCAGTAAAGATCACCAATGTCCTAACATTCTTCACAATTGGTTCTTTCCAGGCATGGAAGATTACAGATCTCAAGTGGTACAGTTTGCTATAATTTGACCAAACGTAAGGATAGTTTTATGTACCAAAAAAACTCTTCCCAAAGTAAAATAAAACTGCTGAGTGTTGCAAGTTGTGTTCTCACAGATAAGAGATGCCGTGAGAACATATTGGACTGGCACACGCAAAGCCACAACACTTCCAGCTTTGAGGCCCACAGATGATTTAGTGAATTATTGATGATTAATTTTTTCACATTTCAATGAAAGTTATTAATGGGAGATGGACAACATACCCCATGGTTCAAACAAAGGCATTTTGTATAAAGGGAAACCTCAATTCGACGATCGGGCCTGTCAATATAATACCCAAGACACCCCTTAAAATTGTTGTGAAACGATACTCTGGTTGCTGTAGTTGAGGGCAGGATGAGTCAATGCTAACTTAAGAGCATGTCAAGTCACTGCTGAACTGACCACATTGCTGGTGTTGATACAAATTAGGTTTTTGCTTATAGTTGCCTGAGCTTAAAGTAAAGGGATAGGATAGTTCTGTGCATGCTTTGGGTATCCTAGGATCTGCTTCAAACTTGCGATGTCTTTCCTTAGCGTTTTCTCATTGACACTTTTTGTAGAGTGCACATTTTCCCACAGGGATTTATTGTCAATGTGACACTCAATGGGTATGTTACCAAGTTCCCTAATCCCAAAATGTCTGTTAATATCGGAGATATATAAAAGGCCATATCCACCGCCTCTACAAGGCTTAAAGTCTCAGCAGTCAAAGTGCTTTTGACCACTCTCCTTATTTTCTTTGTTTCCCACACAAGAGGGCAACATTTACCATTGTTCCCCAAAAGGAAAATTGTAAAACCTCCTGTGCTTGAATCCCCATCACATAAATTTGCATAGGACGCATCACTATAAACTATTGAGTTTCAAGTGCCTACGGTCTCCTAAAACCGTGAACCTCAAACACACTCCTGCATTTTTAGTTTGACCAATGCTTTATTTGCTCTCATTATGTCTTCCACTTTAGGATCATTCATTTTTATACTCAACTCTAAGACATCAAAACTAATGTCCGGTCTAGTCTGTCTACCTAACCAATTTAGTTGCCCAATTAAACTTCGCAGTTGCTCTTTTTCCATCTTTGAAACCACTGCTTCTTTTTGTGAATCCCGACTACGATTAATTGCTATTGGGCTGATGCTCTCCAAATAAGATTGTTGATGTAAAGCTGCCCCTAACTTAGTCTGTCCAATTTCCATCCAATATATTTCAATGCAACGGAAGCCTGACTTCCAACCCTGAATTCTTTCCTCAACCCAGAGATTACAATAGCTTTGAAATCACTAGTCCCACCCCACAAAAAAATCATCGACGTGCATCATAAAGATGCCAGAAAGATTTCCCTTATGGTGCCAGTATAACATTGCCGCATCAGCATTCAAACTGGAAACAGCCTAACTTTAACAAAACTGACCTTACTGAAAAATACCAGACTCTAGATGCATCATTTAATCCATATACACATTTGTTCAACTTCCAGAGTATCCCTTCTGTGTTAGCTGCCCCTTTGAGGATGGAGAAAAATGTCTCTCTGAAGCCCTGCAAAAAGGCAGCTTTTATATCGATAGATTTGCATTCCCATGCCGTTGTGGCTAATAGAGCCAAGAAGATCTTTAAAATAACCTTTCCTGCCGTAGGTGAATCTACCCTTAGATCCTGATCATCTAAGTTTTCTTCAAATCCCCTTGCCACAAGCCTGGCCTTAGCCTGTATAAATTCCATCTAGAAGAACCTTTTCCTTGCAAATCTACCTGTGGGATAGAGCTCTTTGTCCACTATTCGATACTTCCGTGTATACCCCACATTCACTCCAATTATGCAGTTCTTGCTGTTTGGCATCTTTGCTAACTTTTTCATATAATTTATTGGAGGCCATCAAAATCTCACGTGCACTTCTACTTCTACTCCTAGTAGCATTCATAGCCTTACCCATGTTCCGAGAGCTTGACAAACTACGTCCCCTATCCCGCCTGGTATCTAGTTCTGTACTGCTGCTGCTTGATCTTTCCCTTTCTGCTCAGGGATGTCCTTTCAATAGTTCTCAACCTTTTTCCTGTGAACCTGTTCACTATCTGATGTACTATCTGAACTGGCACTGCGTTTCTGTGCCCTCCGTTTTTGAACTTTGTGTTCCCAATCCATGGTCTTGACACCCTCCCCTGTATGCTGTACATTCAACCAGTGTTTATACTTTCCAGTGGCCTTCCCTGCTCTACTAATAACAGCTGCATCCTTCCATTAACTAGACCCTTCAAGCAAGTATATCACTTTTGTACCAATTTTGAACCAGGTAAACTAGTTCAGCAGGGGATTGGGAACCTGAATTATAGCTCCAGTACACAAGAAGCTGAGAGTAGTGAGGTCATGAGTAAGGTTTCAAAGTTGCAGGAGTGTACCGACAGGAAGGAAGGTGGTCTAAAGTGCGTCTACTTCAATGCCAGAAGCATCCGGAATAAGGTGGGTGAGCTTGCGGCATGGAAGTACCTGGAACTTCGATGTTGTGGCCATTTCGGAGACATGGATAGAGCAGGGCGAGGAATGGTTGTTGCAGGTGCCGGGGTTTAGATATTTCAGTAAGTTAAGGGAAGGTGGTAAGAGAGGGGGAGGGGTGGCATTGTTAGTCAAGGACAGTATTATGGTGGCTGAGAGGACATTTGATGAGGACTCGAATACTGAAGTAGTATGGGCTGAGTTAAGAAACAGGAAAGGAGAGGTCACCCTGTTAGGGCTTTTCTCTAGGCCTCCGAAAAGTTCCAGAGATGTAGAGGAAAGGATTGCAAAGATGATTTTGGATAGGAGCGAAAATAACAGGGTAGTTGTTATGGGGGACTTTAACTTTCCAAATATTGACTGGAAACACTATAGTTCGAGTACTTTAGATGGATCCGTTTTTGTCCAATGTGTGCAGGAGGGTTACCTGATGCAGTATGTAGATAGGCCAACAAGAGGTGAGGCCGCATTGGATTTGGTACTGGGTAATGAACCAGGACAGGTGCTAGATTTGGAGGTAGGTGAGCATTTTGGTGATAGTGACCACAATTCGATTACGTTTACTTTAGCGATGGAAAGGGATAGGTATAAACCGCAGGGCAAGAGTTATTGCTGGGGGAAAGGCAATTATGATGCGATGAGCCAAGACTTAGGATGCATTGGAGAGGAAAACTGCAGGGGATGGACATAATGGAAATGTGGAGCATGTTCAAGGAACAGCTACTGCGTGTCCTTGATAAGTATGTACCTGTTAGGCAGGGAGGAAGTGGTCGAGTGAGGGAACCATGGGTTACTAAAGCAGTTGAATCACTTGTCAAGAGGAAGAAGGAGGCTTATGTGAAGATGAGACGCGATGGTTCAGTTGGGTCGCTTGAGAGTTACAAGTTAGCTAGGAAGGCTCTAAAGAGAGAGCTAAGAAGAGCCAAGCGAGGACATGAGAAGTCTTTGGCAGGTAGGATCAAGGATAACCCTAAAGCTTTCTATAGGTATGTCAGGAATAAAAGAATGACTAAGGTAAGAGTAGGGCCAGTCAAGGACAGTAGTGGGAAGTTGTGCGTCGAGTCCGAGGAGATAGGAGAGGTGCTAAATGAGTATTTTTCGTCAGTATTCACACAGGAAAAAGACAAAGTTGTCGAGGAGAATACTGAGATACAGGCTACTAGACTAGAAGGGCTTGAGGTTCATAAGGAGGAGGTGTTAGCGATTCTGGAAAGTGTGAAAATATTTAAGTCCCCTGGGCCGGATGGGATTTATCCTAGGATTCTCTGGGAAGCTAGATAGGAGATTGCTGAGCCTTTGGCTTTGATCTTTAAGTCATCTTTATCTACAGGAATAGTGCCAGAGGACTGGGGGATAGCAAATGTTGTCCCCTTGTTCAAGAAGGGGAGTAGAGATAACCCCGGTAACTATAGACCAGTGAGCTTTACTTCTGTTGTGGGAAAAGTCTTGGAAAGGTTTATAAGAGATAGGATGTATAACCATCTGGAAAGGAATAATTTGATTAGAGATAGTCAACATGGTTTTGTGAAGGGTAGGTCGTGCCTCACAAACCTCATTGAGTTCTTCGAGAAGGTGACCAAACAGGTGGATGAGGGTAAAGCAGTTGATGTGGTGTATATGGATTTCAGTAAAGCGTTTGATAAGGTTCCCCACGGTAGGCTATTGCAGAAAATAGAGAAGCATGGGATTCAGGGTGATTTAGCAGTTTGGATCAGAAATTGGCTAGCTGATAGAAGACAAAGAGTGGTGGTTGATGGGAAATGCTCTGACTGGTGTCCAGTTACTAGTGGTGTGCCACAAGGATCTGTTTTGGGGCCGTTGCTGTTTGTCATTTTTATAAATGACCTGGAGGAGGGCGTAGAAGGATTGGTGAGTAAATTTGCAGATGACACTAAAGTCGGTGGAGTTGTGGACAGTGCAGAAGAATGTTACAAGTTACAGAGGGACATAGATAAGCTGCAGAGCTGGGCTGACAGGTGGCAAATGGAGTTTAATGCAGAAAAGTGTGAGGTGATTCATTTTGGAAGGAATCACAGAAAGGCAGAGTACTGGGCTAATGGTAAGATTCTTGGTAGTGTGGACGAGCAGAGAGATCTCGGTGTCCATGTCCGTAGATCCCTGAAAGTTGCCACCCAGGTTGAGAGGGTTGTTAAGAAGGCGTACGGTGTGTTAGCTTTTATTGGTAGAGGAATTGAGTTTCGGAGCCATGAGGTCATTTTGCAGTTGTACAAAACTCTGGTGCGGCCGCATTTGGAGTATTGTGTGCAGTTCTGGTCGCCACATTATAGGAAGGATGTGGAAGCATTGGAAAGGGTACAGAGGAGATTTACAAGAATGTTGCCTGGTATGGAGGGAAGATCATATGAGGAAAGGCTGAAGGACTTAAGGCTGTTTTCGTTAGAGAGAAGAAGGTTAAGAGGGGACTTAATTGAGGCATACAAGATGATCAGAGGATTAGATAGGGTGGACATCGAGAGCCTTTTTCCTCGGATGGTGATGTCCAGCATGAGGGGACATAGCTTTAAATTGAGGGGAGATAGATATAGGACAGATGTCAGAGGTAGGTTCTTTACTCAGAGAGTAGTAAGGGAGTGGAATGCCCTGCCTGCAACAGTAGTGGACTCGCCAACACCAAGGGCATTCAAATGGTCATTGGATAGGCATATAGATAAGGGAATAGTGTAGAGGGACTTTAGAAGGGTTTCACAGGACGGTGCAACATCGTGGGCCGAAGTGCCTGTACTGCACTGTAATGTTCTATGGTCTATGTTCTCTCTGTTCTAATTTTTGGCAGTTGTCCTTTCGGAAAAAATGGCCTGTTTTAATTCATCAGAAGTATTGTGCTGCTCTACAGAAACCCCGTCTGTATCAGTTAACTGGTCCTCATAGCTCTGTAACACGTGTACCAGATGACCCTGGTTCCTCATCATGTCTGTTCTGTCTAAACTTGAAAATTTGTAATCTGTACCCATTATCCTTCATGAATGTACCCCACCAGTCTGATTGACATTTTGCAAAATAATTGTTTTTCCATCTGTGCTTATGATCTTCCCTGGAACTTTCCATTCATTACAATTGCCTCTCTTATAGTATACAATGCCTCCTTGCTGAAAAATGGTATTTAATATTTTTTCCTTTTAAAATTTAGAGTACCCAATTATTTTTTTCCAATTAAGGGGCAATTTAGTATGGCCAATCCACCTACCCTCCACATCTTTGGGTTGTGGGGGCAAAACCCACGCAAACACGGGGAGAATGTGGAAACTCCACACGGACAGTGACCCAGAGCCAGGATCGAACCTGGGACCTCAGCACCGTGAGGCAGCAGGGCTAACCCACTGCGCCACCGTACTGCCCAATGGCCATATATTATGCCTTAAAGCTCTGCGAATTCTTTCAGAGACTTCTGCTTCCAAAATAGCTTTTCTACTGCTATGTAATGCATTTAAATACTCAGCAAAGGGAGAGCTAATTGTAGCCCCTTCCCAAGCTAGCGGCTGGTCATCCAAAATGGATGGAACTTTAGGATTTCTACCAAACACTAATTGCTGGGGACTATAGCCCCCAACCATCTGCAACAAATTCTTTGCATGTACAGCCCATGCTAAGGCTGAATTTAACTTACAATTTGGTCTATCTGCCAAAATTTTCCGGAGCATATAATCTATTACAGCTCTTTCACTCTAGTTTCTTTCACTCACACCATTACTAAATGAGCTTTCCGCATCCTTATTCATAACTGTGATATTTACATTTTCACACATATTCCTAAACTCATCATTAGCAAATTCTCCCCCGTTCTCTGTAAGGAATTTTGCTGGTGGGCCCATTCCTGTCCCTATCCATTTTTCCAAGATCTGATGCAAGATAACTTTCCTTTACATCGTACAATGGTTGATTACTAAATCTGGTTGCTAAATCTACAAAATGCAAAATAAAAATATTGTTAGCTTTATCCCAGATCTTAAGGTCCATGGCCACAATGTCGTTAAAATTCCTGGCCAAAGGTAGGGTTACTATCGGCTCTGATGGTGTGCTTCTGTACTTCCTACAAACCTCAGAGCGATCACTAACCTGTTCTATCAGCTTGGTATAGTCTTCATCCCTTATCCCTACATCCTTTAATAAATTTTTCAGCCTCTTGAGGAGACAGATGCTCAAATTGCCTTTGCCATTTTAATACAACAAACTTTTTATCAGCTAAAGTCCCATTTCCAGCTGCCAATATCACATCCTTAACAACTGCACTTGAAAGATTATTTGTCAGTAATGGAATACAATAGTGTCCTGACTGTGTAAATTGTAAGTCCACCGTCTTTACAAAAACTGTTGCCGTGTACTGTTCCATATCCAGTTTCATGTGTGTTTTCTTCATCGACGGTCTGCTCAGAAGCAAAGGTATCTCACTTGATACAACATACGTGCTAATGAAATGATTCACTCCGACAATATTGCAGGGATCACCACTCTTTTCAGCGACTTCAGTGTATTATCATCCCCAAACCTGGAACTTGTGGACTTTCAAATTCCTTAACCTTGTTACGATTTTCAGCATTCAAAGAGTCCAGAACATTTAAACCAGTCAATTCCACACACAGTAGATGTGCAGCCACTGTCCAATACAGCACAATTAAAGTATTCTGCAACCAACACCCTCATTTCCGGAGTAAAACTGCTTGTTAATAGGACAATGCCTTCTTTCTGGTCACTATCGTTTTCCGCTTCTGACTCTTCCGTGTTATGTGAAGCTTCAAACACTCTATATAACGTGTTGGACAGTTGAAAGCATAATGGTATTGAGAGTCAAACCGAAAACATCGATTTATCATTAATTTTCCTATTTCCATTCTCCATGTCCCTCCTCCTATTATCGGTTTTAAATGGGTTTCTGTCCTCACAATTTCCGGGTCCTGATCTCTTTCCATATTCTCGCAACCTGTTCGTAGCCGTACGATCTCGCCATCCTATCAGTAGTGTATCTTCCATAGTCTGCTTTATCACTGACTGACCCATTTGTGACACGAGAGCCATAGGAATTGAATGTTTCCCCAGAAACTTCTTTAAGTCCTCTATCATCTGATCAAATAAGGTATCTTATCCACAAACTTAATTCCTGTCAAAACCAGGAGCCTATTCATATTGGACACTCTAGCACAGTCCAGTAACTTAAACGCCAACACAGACTGTGGAAATTCCAGGCAGTGTTTGTGCAGCCTTCTGTATAGTCTGCTAAATTCCGTTATATAGTCCTCAATAGAGATATCCTTTGTTTTCCGGAATCTATCTAATTCTGACCAGGCTTCATATGCACTTAACAAGTCAAACGTTTGATCAATCTTATCCATAAAACGTAATAGAGTCTCCAGACCTTCTTCTGAGTCTAACTCTTCCAATTTCATATCAGAAAACACTTTAGCTTATGAGAATAAAATCCGAAGCAGAGAAAAGCCAATGCTATAACTTGTTTCCTCTTTCCCAAGGCAGTTACCTTAGGCCACATAACAACTGCACTTCATCATTGTCATACGATCCCCTTTCAGAAAATAGCAGGGGATAGTCATATCCGCCCATCTTTATCCTAGGTTCAGCCATATTTTCTTTTTTCCTTCTCACTCACTCTTTGGTTGATATCGCATTTTTGTTTTCCTGGAAAAGTATCTTTCAACCCTTTACATTTACACAGCAACCATCCCCTGCTACCATTGTTAGTCTCTGGCTGCTGTTGAGTAAAGAGATCTGCTCCTTTTCACAAACACCTTTATTTTTCCTTGAAAACACTCAGCACCAAACTCTATCATCACATCACATGCCCCAAAGGCCACCTGTAGCCTCTTTACATATCAGTGCCAATGATTGGATCAATGAGACATCTAATTGGAATGTATCTTAACCCATTCCTTAACAGGATAATGAGCTTTGACTGCACACACGTGATGCTATGGACCCCCCCTCTCCCAATACCAAGTGGAGTGATAATGCAACCGTAAAGGCTACCACTCAATAAATGTGTCGTTGGTGTGTAACCACGCCAATAAATATTACTAATGAATGCCCCCTATTCTTGAAGCACCAATTTTGCTTTCATCTTCGATAGTCTGCACTACATAACGTCTTTGGGCTTCCAAGATAAATAATAGTTTGACTGCTCAGTGACAAGAAATAGCCTTTGCTGATGTCTCGTGACTCCCTTGCACTATCCAACCAAGAGAGAGCGAAGGATTGTCATTGAGAACTGTGGATCTTCATGTAACACTGGAGCAAGTTATCAATTTATGAAAGCAGAAATCATCCAGGAGTATGTAGTGGTTTGGGATGATGGTGGAATCTCTGCAATAGGCATCTTAGAGGGTCTCCATGTTTGTGGCGTGCTGTGTCTCTACATTATTATTGAGGACCATGCCACTGCCTCCTGAGATCCAGTGGCCACCCTAGGAGGAGGAGGAGGGAGAAAGGAGATCACTTACACCAGCTGCAATTTGATGAAGTGGGGAGGGCTTCATGATAATATTTTGCTTCAGTTGAATGGAATTTCTCCATCTCCAACATCAACTTGCCATCCTCTTACAATAGATCCATTTCACATACCCCATGACAAAGACCCCTTGGCTACATCACTCAGTAAAAACCAACAGCAATAATTTTCACACAACTTTATCCAGCAATGCACCAATGATATAAAAAATCTAACCACCATGTCTTTGTTGCTTGTCTGTCTTAACCTAGTGCTACTGTGCAGTGGTTACAGCATCGCTAGTGAGGGCTGCTGCAGATGGACTAGGAGTATGCTCGTGAATTACTGTGGGCCTTGAGGGCCCAGCTTTAGACTGCATCATCTTGGCATATATGGAAATAATCCCAGCTGGCCAGCTCAGAGGCATCAGCGAAGGCATTGGTGGAGCGGCAGCGGTGGGAATGCTGTTATCTTTAGAGGATTGACCATGTGTGCTCTGTTTTGCCACTGTCATTCCCAAGGAGCAACACCTCAGCACTTCTAGTTGTCTACTGGAACACAAATTGCTGTACTGCTGAGAGAGCCTGCTTGCCCCATTGAACACAGATCTGCGGCATGATGGCAACTGTCTGTGCCTGGATGCTAGCAGCCTGCATGCCAACAACCAGATATATGACCAGAGTTTCGACTATAGCAATCGGCTGCACTGAAGCTATGACGATAGCCATCAGACACATGGGTTTGTCTGTGAAAAGGGTCATTTGAGCATCTTTGGATATGCGATATTACACTGCAACCAGTTTTAAAACTCCAGTTCCATTATTTACTGGGGAAATTAAAATCTTCAGTTCTGACTGTGGGAAGCAACTGCCAATTGTAACAGTTACGGCCAGGACACAGCCTGTCAGTGAGGGGCCAGATTCCAGGCATGAAATCTGAAGGTGTTAAATCTCCAGGTTTGGTCTACAATGTGGGACATTTGCTATGACTCCAGAATGTCTGCCGATAACGGCAGGGATGGGTGATGAATAGCACCCATGCCTCGAGAGGAGCCATTAAACAGCAGGAAAGAAGGTGATAGATCGCTACACCACAGATATCGGACCACCGATGTTGCAAAACAACAAACCTACCTTTGAAATCATTGGATAGTTTAATTAAGCATGCGGACCTTTAATGTGATTGATTAATTATTCTCATATAGTGTGCATGATGTAACCTTAATCGATAGTCATGATTGGACATCGATAACTAGTAACAAATGATTGGTATATGCTAATTTATAGTAATGGAGTAACCTGTGCCATGCTGGAGCCGGAATCTTTCATGCTCCTAACCAGTGATTTAAGGTCACATCGTAGGTCTGCCAATGCGTCAAGAATCATGGTTTATGTTCATCAGTGTTCTTCCGTAATCAACAAAGTCTGCGCCAGAATCTTCTGCAAAAGAACCCGTGTGCCGCCCCCCCCCGCCCCCCCCCCACACACACACCCACCCAGGAGGTTGTACATGAGCCCTGCCCAGTGCCCCATCACATGCAGATCCAGACTCTAAATTATCTCCTAAGGTACACACTGTGCCAATATCTGAACTGGAGGCTTAGTGTGTTAGGTCAACTCATTGTGTTTCCTCCAGGTTATCTTCCTCCTACCCTTCCACTTGCTTCTTGCAGGGCTGAGCAGTTTGAAGTGCCTGGCTATTCAACTGAAAGGGTAAAGAAAGCAGAGTGGGGAAGAAATTGGGAGGTTCTTTGTCATACCATCTTCAGCCTCCATTTCATGACACCTTTTGGGATAAGGGTCAAGAGTTGGTGGGAATGGTGAATAGGACAGAAACTTGCTGTTTTCCAGGATGGCCTTCGCTGGATTGGATGCCACTGGCTCTGAGACACTGCTGCCCATTATTCTAAGAACCATTTTCTCTCGGTTGCTAGAAACTGGTTCTCCTCTGACCCTTGTCTTTACCTTCTGTACATAGTGATAATAACATGGAGTTTGATTATCCTAATGTTGATTGGGATAGTAATGTATGGGGCGAGAAGGGGGAAGCGTTTCTGAAACGTGTTCAGAAGAATTTTCTAGATCGGTATCTTTCTGGCCTAAAAAGGAAGATGGCATTGCTGGATCTGTTTCTATGGAATGAGGTGGGCAAGTGGATCAGTTGGGGAACATTCTGGGGATAGTGATCACGCCATCATAAAGTTTAGGTTAGCTATGGAAAAGGACAATGAACAATCCATAGTGAAAATAATATCATGGGGTGGGGCCAATTTCAACGGGATGTCAGTGGCTCAAGTAAATTGGAATCATAGATTGGCTGGAAAAATTGTAGTAGAACAATGGCTACCTTTAAAGCTAGGGAGCTGGATTCTCCGCCCCGCCGCGCCACATTTCCTTTTTACCCCGCTGGCAGGATGCTCCGTTACGCCGGCTGGTCAATGGGGTTTCCCATTGTGGGGCAGCCCCACACCATTGGGAAACCCCCGGGCTGCCGGCAAAACAGAGAATCCCAATGCCTGAGAATCCAGCCCAGAGACTTTCAGGTACAGCTGAAATTCATTTCCACAAAGAGTAAAGGTAGGCCAAACAAAATCAGAGGTTTCTTGATGACAAAAGAAGAGTAAGATGAAGCAGAAAAAGGGTATGTATGATAGGTGTCAGGTTAATAATTCCAGTGAGAACCAGGCTGAATATAGAAAGCTCAGAGGGCAAGTGGAAAAAAAGAGTTAGGAGAAACAGCGACTATGACTAGCAGCAACATAAAAGGGAATCGACAAGTTGCCTTAAGGCATATAAATTATAAAAGGAGGAATTGGCTGATCAGAGAGCAAATTTTAAAAACCTTTTTAAAAATTCATTTATGTGATGTGGGTGTCGCTGGTTAGGCCAGCATTTATTGCCCATCCCTAGTTGCCCTTCAGTAGGTGGTGGTGAGTTGCCTTCTTGAACCGCTGCAGTCCTTCAGGTGTAGGTACACCCACTGTGCTGTTAGGGAGGGAGTTCCAGGATTTTGTCCCAGTGACAGTGAAGAAATGGCGATATATTTCCAAGTCAGGGTGGTGAGTGACTTAGAGGGGAACCTCCAGGTGATGGGGGTTCCCAGGTATCTGCTTCTCTTGTCTTTCTAGATGTTAGTGGTCGTAGGTTTGTAAGGTTCTGTCTAAGGAACCTTGGTGAGTTACTGCAATGCATCTTGTAGATGGTACATACGGCTGCCACTGTTCGTCGGTGGTAGAGGGTTTGAATGTTTGTGGAAGGAGGAGCAATCAAGCGGACTACTTTGTCCTGGATGGTGTTGAGCTTCTTGACTGTTGTTGGAGCTGCATTCATCTAGGCAGGTGGAGAGTATTCTATTACACTCCTGACTCATGCCTTATGGATGGTGGATAGACTTTGGGGGAGGGTCAGGAGATGAGTTACTCGCAGTAGTATTTTAAGCCTTTGACCTGCCCTGACAGCCACATAATTAATGTGGTTAGTCCAGTTCAGTTTCTGATCAATGGTAACCCCCAGGATGTTGATTGTGGGGGATTCAGTGCTGGTAATGCCATTGAATGTCAAGGGACGATGGTTAGATACTCTCTTGTAGGAGATGGTCTTTGCCTGGCACTTGTGTGGCACAATGTAACTTACCACTTGTCAGCTCAAGTCTGGACATTGTCCAGGTCTTGTTGCATTTGGACACGGACTGGTTCATTATCTGAGGAGTCGCGAATGGTACTGAACATTGTGCAGCCATCCGCAAACATCTCCACTTCTGACCTTATGATGGAAGGAAGTTAATTGATGAAGCAGCTGAAGATGGTTGGGCCTCGGACACTACACTGAGGAACTCCTGCAGTGATGTCCTGGAGCTGAGATTATTGACCTCCAACCACCACAAACAGCTTCCTTTGTGCCAGGTATGAGTCTAACCAGCGGAGAGTTTCCCCCCTGATACCCACTGACTCCAGTTTTGCTGGAGCTCCTTGGTGCCATACTCCGTCAAATGCTGCCTTGATGTCAAGGGCAGTCACTCTCACCTCACCTCTGATATTCAGCTCTTTTGTCCATGTAATGAGGTCAGGAGCAGAGTGACCCTGGCGGAAGCCAAACTGAGTGCCCGGAGCAGGTTATTGTTGAGTAAATGCCATTTGATAGCACTGTTGATGACTCCTTCCATCACTTTGCTGGAGGCATCCTCTGGGGTTTTATGCATGAAGACAGAAGTATTAAATGAGTACTGATATATCTGTCTTTACCAAGGTAGAAGAGGCTACCAGTCATGGCAAAAGAGAAGGTCGTTGAGACACTGGATGGGGTAAAAATGATGAAGAGGAGGAATTAAAAAGTGCTATAACACAGAGTATAACAACCACTAATTTCTTGTAATTAAATTAGTCAAATTGTATTTTGGTAATAACATCGTGAGATCTCAAGGAGGCTTTTAAAATTAAGCTAGTTTGCTTTGGTGCAAGGACATTAGGCACGTTTTAGAAGCTTTTGAACTTGTGAAGAAACTGATTTTATTAGTATTTTCTCCTGGTCATTCAGGAAAGGTTGTTTTCATTAGTCCTCAGTGGGTTTTCATTAATTGTATTCTTGCCACCTTACTTTTGATTCATCTCTTTTCCTTTCTGGATCCATATTTTACTTTGAGTTAATAAAGTTACAAAAACTGTTATGCAACAGGAGTACAGGCAAGGCTGTTGTTAATAAGTTGATCTGCTGTGGATAGCACATTGTCTGAATCAAATCTGAACTTTGTTGAAGTGGGATTGGAGGGCAGGTGGATGAGAGAACTGGACCAGAAGGTAGATAAGTTCGGTGAAGGAAGAAGGGGGAGCAGGAAAATAAAGAGACAAATTTGTTAAGGGAGGCAGGATGGGTCAGAGAGGCAAGGGAAGATAAAAGGCAGAAGCAGAGGGATACAGGAGAACAGTGGAAATGCTTTTTAACGACTGAAAAGGGTAGAAAATAGTGTTATCATTTGGATGTAAAAGCCAAAACTGCTCTTCGCCAAATGAGATGGCAGTTGCACGCTTGAAAAGTGCCCCCCCCCCATGACTTCCAGTGGCGGCTCGTGGTGGATTTTTGGGACCTTTCCCCCGATTTATGGGGGATTTGACCGGTAAAATTGGAGACTGATGAAGTAGAAAGGAGGAATCCCCCACCAGTTTATGGAGTCATGGACCAGACGTGGTCTGCAAAGAGGAAATTGTTGGGCAAAGAAGAGATTGGAGCCTGCAGCACAGGAAAACATGGCGGTGGCTCAGGGACTGGGATTGCCGGCCCAGTGGTCAACGGAGCAGCTGGTGTAATTCCTTCAGGAGAGCTTCGCCAAGCAAAGACAGGAGTACCTGGACCCGATTAAGACGAGGATTGATTGGGTGGGGCAAAGGTTGGAAGCCCAGGGACTGGTGATCCGGAAGGTGGCTGAGCATGAGGACCAGCTAACCGCGATGGCAGCGGAGATGGATCTGATGAGGGACCATCAGAAAAGTCTGCAGGAGATGATGGAGGATCTGCAGAACAGGTCGCGCAGGCAGAATTTGAGGATCGCTGGCCTCCCGGAAGGCATCGAGGGATCGGGCGCAGGGGCATACGTGGTGCGTATGTTCGAGAAGCTGCTGGGTGAAGGTGCATTTACTTGACCCCTGGAAGTGGACAGGGCGCATAGAGCGCTTCCGAGGAAGCCACGGGTGAATGAGCCGCCGAAGGCGATGGTGGTATGAATGCACCGGTTCCTGGATAAGGAACAGATCTTGAGGTGGGTCAGGCAGATGAGGAGCTGCAAATGGGAAGACAACGAGTTGCGCATTTACCAGGACCTGGGTGCGGAACTGGCCAAAAGAAGAGCGAGCTTTAACAAGGTTAAGTTGGCCCACATCAAGAAGGGGGTGAAGTTCGGTATGTTGTACCCAGCTCATATGTGAGTCACTTACGAGGGCCAAGAACTTTATTTCTGATCGCCGGATGAGGCAATGAACTTTGTCAAGGACAGGAGACTGGCAGGTGATTGAGGACATTGAACTTGGGGACGAGTAATTCTGTGCCTGTGCTGCTAAATTTATTTTCTGTTCGAGTTGTGGATGTAGTGTTTTTGTACCAATTTTCTGGGCAGTTGCTCAGTTTTGTGTGCGAGCTAGCTTTGTTCTCGTGGGGGGATGGTAGGTGATATTTTCTTCTTTATGCTTTGGGGGATTGTGATGTTTTGCATATGCATGTTCGAGTGGGGGGCGGGAGAACAATAGGGGGTAGGATGCTTGGTGCCACGGGCGTGGCCTACCAGACAAGTTGGGCAGGCTAGCACACGGAAGCACAGTGGGGGGCAAGCAGGTGACTAGTTTGATATTGGGATTGTTATTTTGTTCGTATGGGGAAGAGTGGCGGGGAGAGGGGGAGAATTGTTCTGCTGACAGGGGAGCGACTGGCGTTGGGAGACAAATTGGAGGTCGAGGACGGTGGGCGCCCGAGGGCGGGCCTGAGGAGGCACAGGATGCAAACTGGAGGCTGGCCTAAGAAGGATGATAGTTGATCGGTGGGGGGGGGGGGGGGGGGGGGTCCCCCGCCCAGGCTGATCACATGGAACATGAGAGGGCTGAATGGGCCGGTCAAGAGGGCTTGCGTGTTCGCGCAACGTTAGTGTTCGTCCGCAGGTGACATCTGTTTATCGACTTCTTCGGAGAAAACTAAACTGTCAGCAGATTCAATAAGGGGGGGGGGGGCCGGGTTAGGGGGAGTTAGGCTATTTTGTGTTTAGAGTAGGCGGGAACAATGGGAAATGGAGGGATGTGTTATGCACTGAACTGTGCACAAATGTGTGTATTTGTATTGTTGTTATAAAACCATACATGCCTTAATAAAATGTTTTTTATGAAAAAGCAAAGTGCCCTCCTTGAGTTGGATTTGCATCTCCTTCAGTAGGCTGGAATCAAGGAAGAAATTGCGAGGCATCTGGATAGAAATTGTCCCATTGGGCAGACGCAGCATGGGTTCGTTAAAGGCAGGTCATGCCTAACTAATTTAGTGGAATTTTTTGAGGACATTACCAGTGCAGTAGATAACGGGGAGCCGATGGATGTGGTATATCTGGATTTCCAGAAAGCCTTTGACAAGGTGCCACACAAAAGGTTGCTGCATAAGATAAAGATGCATGGCATTAAGGGTAAAGTAGTAGCATGGATAGAGGATTGGTTAATTAATAGAAAGCAAAGAGTTGGGATAAATCGGTGTTTCTCTGGTTGGCAATCAGTAGCTTGTGGTGTCCCTCAGGGATCCGTGTTGGGCCCACAATTGTTCACAATTTACATTGATGATTTGGAGTTGGGGACCAAGGGCAATGTGTCCAAGTTTGCAGATGACACTAAGATGAGTGGTAAAGCGAAAAGTGCAGAGGATACTGGAAGTCTGCAGAGGGATTTGGATAGGTTAAGTGAATGGGCTCGGGTCTGGCAGATGGAATACAATGTTGACAAATGTGAGGTTATCCATTTTGGTAGGAATAACAGCAAACGGGATTATTATTTAAACGATAAAATATTAAAGCATGCCGCTGTTCAGAGAGACTTGGGTGTGCTAGTGCATGAGTCACAGAAGGTTGGTTTGCAAGTGCAACAGGTGATTAAAAAGGCAAATGGAATTTTGTCCTTCATTGCTAGAGGGATGGAGTTTAAGACTAGGGAGGTTATGTTGCAATTGTATAAGGTGTTAGTGCGGCCACACCTGGAGTATTGTGTTCAGTTTTGGTCTCCTTACTTGAGAAAGGACGTACTGGCACTGGAGGGTGTGCAGAGGAGATTCACTAGGTTAATCCCAGAGCTGAAGGGGTTGGATTACGAGGAGAGGTTGAGTAGACTGGGACTGTACTCGTTGGAATTTAGAAGGATGAGGGGGGATCTTATAGAAACATTTAAAATTATGAAGGGAATAGATAGGATAGATGCGGGCAGGTTGTTTCCACTGGCGGGTGACAGCAGAACTAGGGGGCATAGCCTCAAAATAAGGGGAAGTAGATTTAGGACTGAGTTTAGGAGGAACTTCTTCACCCAAAGGGTTGTGAATCTATGGAATTCCTTGCCCAGTGAAGCAGTTGAGGCTCCTTCATTACATGTTTTTAAGGTAAAGATAGATAGTTTTTTGAAGAATAAAGGGATTAAGGGTTATGGTGTTCGGGCCGGAAAGTGGAGCTGAGTCCACAAAAGATCAGCCATTATCTAATTGAATGGTGGAGCAGGCTCGAGGGGCCAGATGGCCTACTCCTGCTCCTAGTTCTTATGTTCTTATGTCCTTATGAATGCTTGTTCTTTGGGGATGCCTCCAGCAAATGAATGCATGTTTTAGTGAGGGGCAAGTACAGGCTCAAATAGTCTTTCAATAGGGTTGGGTGGGACCTAAAACATCTTGTATTAAGGATAAAAACAAATAACTGTGAATGCTGGAATTTGAAACAAAACAGAAAATACTGGACAGCAGATCTGACAGCATCTATAGAGAGAGAAGGAAGCGAACATATATAGGTACATAGATACATAGAAGATAGGAGGAGGCCTTTTGGAGTGTGGAGGGAGTGGGAGAGGGGAGTCAAAACTAACGTTTCAGGTTTGGATGACTGTTGAGAGAACTGGAAATAGGATCGGATTTATACTATTGTTGTGGGGGGGAGGGGGCACGGTTAAGGAAATAGATTAGTCTGAAAAAGCACTTGTGTACTAAGTGCAAAAGTGCTGTTTACCAAGAATGGAGTAGTTTTCACAAACTGTGTATTTGAGTTGGACTAGATGCCTAGGTTGACTCCTTCCTCAACTTTTGAATTGGTGTATGATTTCTAGACAGCGCCTTGCTGTTGCCGTTAAGAAATAAAGCATGAAGACATTTATTATTCACTGCCACCTTGTGGATCTATAATGGAACTACATGCTGACACAATGACTGACTTTTGAAGTTGAAAATTCAGTTCCAGTGCTAAGTTTGGAGCTAATGTTACATGACTTTTTAAACATTATCAGTGCTAGTTACATTGCAACCTCCAGGTGCAAAGGGTAAATTATGCTATTAAAGTAGGCTTTCCCATTGGCGTGAATTTTCAATGGTATTGAGAGATTGAAATTTGATCTTGCACACCCCCACCCACTCCTTACCACTTGCTCTCAATTTCCAGCTTCCCCTCTCGACCACAATACCTGCCTCTCACCTCATTAGTGTCTCCTGCCTCTACTACTTTGTTTCCTCCATTCCCACCTGCCCATGTTTGCCTGGGAACAGGCCGTTTGGTTCAGCCAGCCCATGCTGGCAAATATGCTCCACACAAGCCCCCTCCCATATTTCCTCCTCTAAATCTATCATTGGAAACCATTATTCCCATATCTTTTATATGCCTGTCTAGCTTCCCCTTAAATGCATCTATACTATTTTTTTTGCATAAATTTAGAATACCCAATTCCTTTTTTCCAATTAAGGGGCAGATTAGCGTAGCCAATTGACATACCGTGCTGCACATCTTTAGATTGTGGGGGTGAGGCCCATGCAGACACTGGGAGAATGTGCAAACTCCACACGGACAGTGACCCGGGGCCGGGATTGAACCCGGGTCCTCGGCGCTGTGAAGCAACAGTGCTCACTCTAAATGCATCTATACTAATTGCTTCAACTTTTCCCTGTGGTAGTGAATTCCTCATTCTCACCACTTTCTGGGGAATTAAATTTCTTCTGCATTCCCAATTGGATTTCTTGATGACAATCTTATATTGATGGCCTCTAGTTATGTTCTTCCCACAAGTGGAAACTTCGCATCAACTCTATCAAAATCTTTCATGTGTTTGAAGATCTGTATTAGGTCATCTCTCAGCCTTTTTTCAAAAGAGAAGGAACCAGTCTGTTCGCCCTTATTGATGTGCCTAAACTAAAACCGCCTGCACTTACGGAGTCCGTATCCTTCCATTCCCACCCTATTTATATATTTGTCTCGGTGCCCATTAAATGCCGCTATTGTACCTACTCTCACCACCTCTTCAGGCAGCGCGTTCCATATATTTACCACCCTCTGTGTAAAAAAACTTGCCTCGCACATCTGTTCTAAACTTTATCCTATGCACTTTAAACCTATGTGTCCCAGTACTTGACTCTCCTACCCTAGGAAAGAGCATCTGACTATCCACTCTGTCCATGCCACTCATAATCTTGTAGACCTATATCAGGTCACCTCTCAACCTCCGTCGTTCAGTGAGAGCAGACCGAGTTTATCTAATCTCACCTCATAGCTAATGCCCTCCATACCAGGCAACATCCTAGTAAACCGCTTCTGTATCCTCTCCAAAGCATCCACATCTTTCTGGTAGTTTGGCGACCAGAATTGTACACAATATTCCAAATGAGACCTAACTAAGCTCCTGTACAGCTGCAACATGACTTGCCAATTTTTATATTCAATGCCCCGACTGATGAAGGCCATATGCCTTCTTGACCACCTTATCCACATGCGTTGCCACTTTCAGTGATCGGAGGACATGCATGCCTAGATCTCTCTGCCTGTCAATACTCGCAAGACTTCAACTATTTACTGTGCAAATCCGAAATGCATTGGACCTTCCAAAGTGCTTTACCTCACACTTGTCTGGATTAAACTCCATCTGCCATTTCTCTGCCCAAGACTCCAACCAGTTTATATCCTGCTGTATCCTCTGACAATCCTCTTCACTATCCGCAACTCCACCAATTTTTGTGTCGTCTACGAATTTACTAATCAGACCAGCTACATTTTCTTCCAAATCATTTATTTACACTACGAACAGCAAAGTGTCCCAGAACCGATCCCTGTGGACTATCCCTGATAGTCACAGCCTTCCATTCAGAAAAGCACCCATCTACTGATACCCTCTGTCTCCTGTGCCCAAGCCAGTTCTATATCCAACTTGCCAGCTCACCTCTGATCCCGTGTGACTTCACTTTTTGGACCAGTCTACCATGAGGTACCTTATCAAAGGCTTTATTGAAGTCCATGTAAACAACATCTGCCTTTCTGTCATTTATCATCTTTGTCACTTCCTCGAAAAACTTGATCAAATTAGTGAGGCACGACCTCCCCTTCATAAACCATGCTCTCCATCACTAATCAGTCCATTTGTTTCCAAATGTGAGTAAATCCTATTTCTAAGAATCTTTTCCAATAATTTCCCTACCACTGACGTAAGGCTCACCAGCCTATAATTTCCTGGATTATCCCTGCTGCCCTTCTTAAATAATGGAACAACATTGGCTACTCTCCAGTGAGGCAGTAGCCTGCCCCACTCTATTTGCCAATAAGCCGGACCCACCTCGCAGTAGCACTTGAAAATGTTTCAAAAAGGTCACATTGACATAGTAGGTTGCACTGGTGCTTATATTGTTGTGTTCGGGAAAGAGTGCCAGTCTCACATTAAACAGCTGTTGTACTTTATTTGGTAATGGCTTTATTGCAAGGACATGTGCCATTACTTTTAGGGGATCAGGTCTTTGGGAGATGAGGATAAAAGTGTTCTCTTGCCTCCTGTGTGTCCACCTCTATGGTTTAAGCATTGGCAACAATCAAAAGCTGTGGTCCCCCTTCAGTTTCAATTCCAATTCCTTTTCCTCTTCACAATGCCTATCTGGGAGACCCATAACATCATAGAGTCCCTACAGTGCAGAAGGAGGCCATTTGGCCCAACGAGTCTGCACCAACTCTCAGAAAGCGCACCTCACCCCCACCCTATCCACTCAAACCCATCTAATTTTTTTTAACGTTTAAGGGGCAAATCAGCATGGCCAGTCCATCTAATTTGCACATCTGTGGTTTGTGGGAAGAAACTGGAGCACCCAGAGGAAACACACACAGACACGGGGAGAACATGCAAACTCCACACAGTCATCCAAGGCTGGAATTGAACCCAGGTCCCTGACGCTGTGAGGCATCTGTGCTAACCATTGTGCTGCCGTGCCGCCCTTTAAAGGAAATAGGAACAGAAATAGGCCATTTGGCCGATTGAGCCTGCTCTGCCATTCAATAAGATCATGGCTGTTTTGATTGTGGCTTTAGCTGCACTTTCCTGACCGTTCCCCAAACCCACAACTCCCTTATCTACTTCAACCTTGAATATATTCAATGACACAGCCTCTGACACAGCTCTCTTGGAAAGAGTATTCTAATGAGTTTAAAAACTCTGAGAAGAAATTCCTCCTCATCTTCATCTTAAATGAGAGACCCCTTATTTTTAAACTGTATCCCCTAGTTCTAGATTCACCCATGAGAGCAAGCATCGTCTCAGCATTTATTCTCTCAATCTTCCTCAGAATCTTATGTTTCAACAAGATCACCTCTCAATCTTCTAAGCTTCAATAAGTAGAGGCTGAACAATTCCTCATAAAACTGAAGTGGATTATAATCCTAGCCCCTTTGGGAATATTCCGAATCAGACCTACTCCTCAGATGATCACTCTCACTTAAGGTTGAGAAAGATAGACCTCACATACACTTAAATGAGTCTAAAGAACTGATCCGACTCTTCTATGGAAAAGAACCACCTGAGAATATTAACGTCCAGATAGCCTTTTAAATAACCAATCTAAATATTATAATTGTCTGGGCATCTCTCCACAACAATGTACCTCCCCACTAAAGAGTGTACAGAGATGCATTTTTGTGTTTGGATACAGAAGGCTATATGAGATGTTAGATGTTTTTTAAAGACCCAAACATTTGATGGTAATCGCAACATTGATAGTTTGAGAAAAATAAATTACAATCATGTATCTAATAGATATCCAAGATTTATTAATATTACAGAGATATTTAAGATATCCATTAATATTTAAAGTAGTATTTACCTTAAATCCCCAACAGGGCAGCTCGGTAGCACAATAGGTAGCACTGTGGCTTCACAGCACTAGGGTCCCAGGTTCAATTCCCGGCTGGGTCACTGTGCGAAGTATGCACATTCTCCCTGTGTCTGCGTGGGTTTCCTCGGGTGCGTGGGTTTCCTCCCACTAGTCCCCGAAAGGCGTGCTGTTAGGTAATTTGGACATTCTGAATTCTTCCTCTGTTTACCCGAACAGGCGCCAGAATGTGGCGACTTGGGGCTTTCCACAGTAACTTCATTGCAATGTCAGCCTACTTGTGACAATAAAGATTATTATTATAAAAAGTAGAAAACTGCCGAGTCATAGAAGCATAGAATTTACAGTGCAGAAGGAGACAATTCAGCCTATCGAGTCTGCACCGGCCCTTGGAAAGAGCACTCCATCCACTCCCAAACCGACCCCGCACCCACCATCCATTTCCTTATCATCGCTATGTTGGCCGCCCAGTAATATTGCTGAAGTTCGGCAGCGCCAGCCGCCCTTCCCCTCTGCTCCTTTCAAGCATCACCCTCTTCACCCCCGGGGACTTCCCTGCCCATACAAATCCCAGAATAATTGTATTCAGCCTCTTAAAGAAGGACTGCGGGATAAAGATGGGGAGACGCTGAAAAACAAATAAGAACCTCAAGTTGTACCCTTTTATTAATCAGGATCGCAACCCCCCTCGCCGGGGACCCATTTTTACCAACTGGCCGACCTTCGTGACCCACGCTGGCCAACCTGCGCAACCCACCATTTTCTCTTAGCTCATTTGCTGCTGACAAAAATGGAGGAAGTGGTTTTGAGTCCCTTTGGCCCTCGTACACACTCCTCCAAAGGAACCTATTGGATGAAGGTGAAGCCTTCTGGTGTCAGAAAGTATGGAGTCTCCATCTGTCCAAAGTTCTGAATTTTTTTTCGTGTAAAATATTATCAAATAAACCCCCCCCCCCCCCCCACCCGAATTGGTAAAACAAAATCAATAAAATGAGTAAAATAAATGAAAAAAATGAATTAAAGCCCTCCGAACTTGTAAAAAAAATTAAAATGAATAAAATAAATGAAAAAAATAAAAATTAAATAAATGAATAAAAACCACTACAGAACTTGTAAAACAAAAAGCTGCAACTGTTTAAAAAAAATAGCGGCCACACTGCACATGCGTGCCCGATTATTGGCGCGCATTTGCACCCTCCCGACACCCGCCCGCGACCCACAGGTGGGTCGCGCCCCTGACTTTGAAGAACACTGGCTTAGAGGATCATTCTGTCACGGATGATTCGTCTGTGTACATCTTGAGTATGAAAACTGCTTATTGCATTCTTAAGACCACATATGATAGATATTGGCACTCTGTTGAATGCCTCACATGAGGACACCACTTTTTTGGAAATAAATTTAGAGTACCCAATTGTTTCTTTCCAATTAAGGGCCAATTTAGCACTGCTGCCTATGTCGCTGAGGACCCAGGTTCGATCCCGGCCCCGGGCCACTGTCTGTGTGGAGTTTTAGTAACAGAAACAAACCCTGGCATTGCCTCTATAATACCTTCACCTATAACCTGACGCCAATCTGGAATTTGCCAAATATTATCTAACTCAATTTGCAACAGCAAGTGTTGTGCTCTTCTAACAGTATCCTTAAACGAGTAATTGGTAAAGACAAGAATTTGCTTATGCCCTCCCTGGCTCGGAACCATACTAAACTACTCCGCTTAATAGGTGTAAAAATAATAAGAGTATAGGAATTTCTATATCTGGAGGACTTCATATATTGGAAACGTGTCCACAACAAGTGACATCTTTATCCTCTAAGTGTCTATGTCCAGACCAGTCAGAACACTTGGCAGCCGGAATGACTGCATAGGATCTATTCACCTAAGAGAAATGTCTCCAGTAATCCTGTCTAACTAGTGTAGAGGTGACAGGGCTGTTTGCCTTATCTGATCAAGTTCTGCTTGCTTAAATTTCTCCCATTTATGACAGATAAGGAGGTACATTACTCTGCGTGAAGAGAATAATTCCACGCACATTGAATTAAAAGTGCAATTATGTTCCAAGTGTGAATGGGCTTGAGTCATAACTCCAATTATTCTTAAAAGACTCAGTAAAATTTTGAGAACAAAATATTGTTCAATTGTAAGAACATCCACCATCTACAGGGAGTAAAATTATAGGTTTATTCTGGTGCCAAACGCCGATGAAGTTGAATGAGGGTCATGTTACCGAACAGGAGATGTGGATCTGAACACACCTGATTCTTGGGGCAATTTCATAATGATTCCACATCATACCCTCATGGGAACATATCTGTGTCGGTGAAGATGTAGCAATCGAAGGTTAGTGATCAGAAATGCAGACCGGATATTTTCCAATCCCATCAGTGTGAGCATAAGTTCTCTGCTGACACCAGTCAATAAAATAGCAATGTGTGGCAGCACGGTGATGGAGTGGGTTAGCCCTGATACCTCATGGCGCCGAGGTCCCAGGTTCGATCCCAGCTCTGGGTCACTGTCCGTGTGGAGTTTGCACTTTATCCCTGCGTTTGCGTGGGTTTTGCCCCCACAACCCAAAGATGTGCAGGGCAGGTGGATTGGTCACGCTAAATTGCCCATTAATTGGGAAAAAAAATGAATTGGGTACTCTAAATATATATTTTTTTAAATAATGGCACATCAACTCTTACTAAGGTACCCCTTCTTTTTGGCATCATTTCAATACCTCAGCCTCAACCACTTGTGTTATCACAAAGCTCTATTTATCAGCCTTAGCAGATTGAGTTAGACATCACAATCTTAGCTAAGACTCTTGAAATTAAATCAGTTCAAAGGGAAGGTGAACTAGTGACACCACTTAATGCAATTATGAATAACCTCAATCCAGCTTTCCAGATGTTATCTGGAGATCCTGGTGAAAAGACATGGATTAAGGAAAGCAATGATGCAGTGGTGTTGTCATTTGACTCGTAGTCCAGAGATCCAGGGTAATCGGATTCTAATCCTATCATGTCAGGTGGTGAAATTTGAATTGAATAAAAATCTGGAATTAAAAGTTTAACGATGACCATGAAATCATCGTCGATTGTTGTAAATAAAAACCATCAGGTTTGCTAATGTCCTGTAGAGAGGGAAATCTTCCATTTTTACCTGTTCTGGCCTACATGCCAGCCCAGTAATCCTCCGCTCCCGACCGGCTGAGTTCCAGACGGCGTTTAACTCATCACCTATTGCCGGTCGGGATACTGGCGTGGTGGATGTGGACTCAGTCCATGGCTGCCCTGGTCAGGGGCGGGGGGATCAGACACGGGGGGGGGGGGGGGTGCCTTATAGGGCTGGGGGTTAGATCCATACAGTTAGATGCTCGGGCACGCGGCCAATCGAGGTTCTAATTTTTGCATCTGGCTCCGCGGTCCGAGTCCGCCATGGACTCGGCGCAGCCGCTGCCGTGCACTCCAAACCGCACGTGCGGGGGCCAATATCCGCAGCTAAAGCTGCGAGAATTACTCCTGGTTCCTGCTAGTTCCCTGCAGGGCATTGAATTAGCTGATCTTTTTTCCAGGAATCTCTGGAGAAAAACTTCAGCGTTTGTATGCCAGCATGGGGACATAGTCCCGTTTTGGGAGAATCCAGCCCCATATTTAATAGCCCACAGGGTAGTAATTAATGCAACAAGTAGAAAGATAATTAAGGCTGAAGTAATGCATTCTTCACTCTCTGTGACCACAGACAGCTTGCACATTAGCAAACAGAAGCCTCTTCTGTTGATAAATGCTGCCAGCTATTCTGATGGTGTCTATACAGTCATATGGCTGCAGTCTATCACACTCGGAACCTACTGCGAATCCCATTGACCCCCCCCCCCCCCCCCCCCCACCCCCCGTCTGGGTGTCCCCATCTGTTCTGAATCTTGTGTGCTTCCCAACACTCTTGTACCGTGCATTTGTGATTGTGCCGTGCATTTGTGATCTCCTTTATGCAGCCGGGGAGATCTGAAAATGTTACCCGTTGACCTCTGGGAGGAACCAGAATCATACCACTTCATTGCTGCAGTGACTTGCAAAACCACTGGAATCAGATGCTCTCTGTCGCCCTGTGGACGTAGATTGTCCTGCATTTGGGCCCCAGAGGAGAGTGACTGTCATCCTTGAGACGCGTTGTCTGTTCAGGCACTGCCTGTTGACATATGTCTACCCACCCTGTATGCTCCAGGATGTGTAGAGACTTGCACTTCCCATGCTGTTGTTGCCTGGGTCTCCTGTACTTGTTTTGCCTCCTGTTGTTGCTGCAAAGCAGAGGCAGGGTGGGGAAGGAAGGAGAGGCACAGTTCACAAATCTTTGAGGGGTTGGAGCTCTCCATCTCTGACCATTTGATTCACTTCACTTTATTAGCTTCAAGGCTTGCCTTGTATGATATGCCATTGATTCCCTGAGAGGCCCCAGCTTGGTTTCTCCCAGTTTGCCTGATCACAGCATTAACACTGTGTGCAGTTTTCCCTGGCTTGCTCGGTCTGTACTGTTAACTTGAGTACCAGTCCCTCGCCTACGATGCCAGCTTCACGGGACTTCACGGTGGGCCATTCCGCAGAACCGTTTCCATATCTTGGCTCGACCTCCCACTCAAGCCCCATCTGGTACTACGTTTCACCACTTCCTGCTGTGCTCAGCATTTTGATCCTTAGTGATGCTGTGAGTGTAGCAATTTATGTGGGAGGACACCTCAGTGTCCCCATTTCCCAAAGTCTGGCTATTTCTTGCCCAGACAGCTTTGTTACATGGTTGAAGTGTATGCAGATGCAATTTGCTACCTTTTTCCCTGCTGGCCTATTGCCAGCTTCACATCCTTAGCAGCAGGGAAAGAGCTTCTATCCCCACCAGCCTTACCTGATTGTGATAACCTCTGATTTACAGGATTATCTTTGTGAACCTTGCTTGAGTGAGCTGGCGAGTGAATGGACAAAAGTATTTCAGAGCAGATGGAATGGTGGCCCTTACCTTTTTTAAAAAAAAATTTGTTGAAAATTTTCATTTAATGACATACAGAATCCGAGTACACTGCCAAAATAACAGATACAAATAAAATACATCCTTGAAATGAACATACAAGAAATGTGATTAGAATCTACACTTGTGATAGCCATAGTAACAATGTCATTAACTTTCACAGTTGTGACAGACGCAGTAAAAATACTACAGTCTAAAATTGCCCTGTTGTAACCTGAGGAGGAGGGTGGTCCCAGGGTACAGCTCCACAGGACAAGGCAAACAGAT
Organism: Scyliorhinus canicula; assembly: GCF_902713615.1. Classification (NCBI taxonomy): domain Eukaryota; kingdom Metazoa; phylum Chordata; class Chondrichthyes; order Carcharhiniformes; family Scyliorhinidae; genus Scyliorhinus; species Scyliorhinus canicula. Next base: position 202,669,182 of record NC_052147.1, read on the forward strand.
GGTGGGAGAGCCTGGCCTGGAGGCTTCACCCTCTTTTAGGGCTGTGTTGTTGTAGTGCTGCTTGTGGACACACACCCCTGGTGTAGTGCATGAGGATGTCCATTTCAAATCTCACACTCGAGACAGGTTGTAGTCATTTTTTTAAAAAAATGTCTTATGACAAACATGCATCAAAACAGGTTACAGCAAATAACTACCTGGGAAACATACTTCCCAACAATCAACTAAACAGTCTGTACAGATTTCCCCCCTTTTTCATCCTCCCCCTCTTCCCCCCCCCCCCCCCCCTTCCCTCTGCGACAAGCAGCTCCTCAAACACGGTGGCAAACATCCCCCACCTTTTCTCAAACCCCGCCGCTGAGCCCCTTAACTCCTACTGTATCTTCTCTAACCGCAGGAAGTTGTACAGGTCACCCAACCATTCCGCTACCCCCAGTGGCGATGCTGACCGCCACTCCAGCAAATGTAATCAGAGAGACAAAGGCCACAACATCGGCCTTCCTCCTCTCCATGAGTTCCGCTTCTCTGAATCCCCAAATTCCACCACCAAGAGGTCCATGTCCACCTCCTCCACAATCCTGGCCAAGACCGCGAACACGCCCTCCCAGGATCTTACCAATTTTTCGCAACCCCAAAACATGTGCGTGTGATTCGCTGGCCCCCTGCCCACAACTCTCACACTTGTGTGCTACCCCCCTGAAAGAACCCACTCATTCTCCCCTGAGACATATGCACCCTGTGCACCACCTTAAACTGTATTAGTCTCATCCTTGCACAAGGGGAGATCCCATTTACCCTACTCAGTGCTGCACTCCATACTCCCCATTGATCTCCCCATCCAACTCAGCTTCCCATTTCTCCTTGATCTTCGCCACCCACTTGCCTTCCTGCTCTCCCAGCCACTTGTATATATCCCCAATTCTTCCCTCCCCTTCCACATCCGGAAGCAGCAGTGTATCCCGGCAACCTAGGGTACCCCCTTCAGACCTTTCACGCAAAGTCCCTAACCTGCAGATACCTGAACTCTCTTCCCCCTTGGCAGCTCAACCCTCTCCCTTAGCTCCTCCAGACTGGCAAACACTTCCTCCAAATACAAATCCCTCACCTTGACCAGCCCCACTTCCTTCCACATCCTGCATACACTATCCATTCCCCCGGCTCAAACCCATGATTCTTTCACAGCATCGTTGGCACCGACATCCCCACCAGCCTAAAATGCCTCCTCAACAGATTCAAAATCTTCACCATGGACTACACCACTGGACTCCCTGAATACCTACTCCCTGAATACCAATGGCATCACTGCCATTAAACATAGCCATTAAACTGGACCCCTTACGAGATTCCTTCTCCATCCGAACCCACTCTACCCCTTCTCCTTCCCACCATCACCGCACCTTTTCCACATTCGCCGCCCAGTAATGATGAAGCAGGTTTGGAAGCAACCAACCCCCCTGTTGCCTCTGTCTCTGTAGCAGGGTTCTCCCCTCCCTCGGCACCTTCCCCGCCCATACAAAGTCCGAAATGATAGTGCCCACTTACCGAAAAAGGCCTTTGGTATCAAGATTGGGAGAGCCTGAAAGATAAACAAGAACCTTGGCAGAATATTCATTTTCACCACTTGGACCCTCCCCGCCAACGGTAAGTGCAGTGTATCCCACCTCTTAAGATCCTCCCTGGCTTCCTCCACCAGCATTGTTAAGTTCCACATATGGAGCCCTGTCCATTCCCTCGCTACGTGAATCCTCAAATACCTAAACCTATCCCTTGCTACCGTAAATGGCATACTCCCTAAATTAGCCCGCTGTCCCAGCTCATTCACCGGGAATACCCGTTTTTCCCTACATTCAGTTTGTGCCCTGAGAACCCTCTAAACCTCCCCAGCAGGCCCATAATCCTTCCCATACTCTCCAATGGATCCGAAACATACAGCAAGAGGTAATCAGCATAGAGCGGCACCTGATGCTCCCTCTGTCCCCTCGTAAGCCCCCACCACTCCGCCGACCCCCTGAGAGCCATCGCCAATGGCTCTATGGCCAGCACAATCAACAACGGCGACAGCGGGCACCCCTGCCTCGTACCCTTGAGTGACAGGTTGTAGTCATATCATCATGAAGTAATTGCAGGATTGGGTTGAAGTTTCTTGGACATCCAAATGTTTGGAGCACAATCTATAGAGCCTTGTGATTTGTTGAGTTAAATGCTTTGGTCAGCTGCGGCGCTGAGGACCGGCTTCAAATCCTGGACTTGTGTCACTGTCCATGTGGCGTTTGCACATTCTCCCCATGTCTGCGTGGGTTTCACCCCCACAACCCAAAGATGTGCAGGTTAGGTGGATTGGCCACACTAAATTGGCCCTTAATTGGAAAAAAGAAATAATTGGGGATTCTAAATTTATTAGAAGAAATTGCTTTGGTCAGGTTGATGAATGTAATGAAGATTCCTGGTTCTCAACATTTTCCTGGATTTGTCTGGCAACATAGATCACATTGTTGATTGCTCTGGAAAATCTAAAGGCACACCGTGTCTCTGGGAGGATTTACTCAACCACAGAAAGTAAGCGATTCTAGAGATTTCCCTGCTGTGGGCAAGCTGGAAATACCACCATTACAGACATGGTTTATTTCTCTCCTTTCTTGAATATTAGAACTAGGAGCAGGAGTAGGCCACTGGCCCTTTGAGCCTGCTACGCCATTCAATAAGATCATGGCTGATCTTTTGTGGACTCGGCTCCACTTTCCCGCCCGAACGCCATAATCCTTTATTCTTCAAAAAACTATCTACCTTTATCTTGAAAACATTTAATGAAGGAGCCTCAATTGCTTCACTGGGCAGGGAATTCCATAGATTCACCCTTTGGGTGAAGAAGTTCCTCCTCAGCTCAGTCCTAAGTCTACTTCCCCTTATTTTGAGGCTATGTCCCCTGGTTCTGCTGTCACCCGCAGTGGAAACAACCTGCCCGCATCTATCCTATCTATTCCCTTCATAATTTTAAATGTTTCTATAAGATTCCCCCCTCATCCTTCTAAATTCCAACGAGTACAGTCCCAGTCTACTCAACCTCTCTTCATAATCCAACCTCCTCAGCTTTGGGATTAACCTAGTGAGTCTCCTCTGCACACCCTCCAGCACCAGCACGTCCTTTCTCAAGTAAGGAGACCAAAACTGAACACAATACTCCAGGTGTGGCCTCACTAACACCGTATACAGTTGCAGCATAACCTCCCTAGTCTTAAGCTCCATCCCTCAAGCAATGAGGAACAAAACTCCATTCGCCTTTGTAATCACCTGTTGCACCGGTAAACCAACTGTTTTGCGACTCCTGCACTAGGACACCCAGGTCCCTCTGCATAGCAGCATGTTTTAATATTTTATCATTTAGATAATCCCTTTTCCTGTTATTCCAACCAAAATGGATAACCTCACATCTGTTTGAAGAGAGGTGGGAAGAGAGCCCAAGAGATCCAAAGGATTGGATTGGATTTGATTTGTTTATTGTCACGTGTACCAAGGTACAGAGAAAAGTATTTTTCTGCGAGCAGCTCAACAGATCATTAAGTACATGAAAAGAAAAGGAAATAAAAGAAAATATATAATAGGGCAACACAAGGTACACAATGTAACTAGATAACACTGACATCGGGTGAAGCATACAGGGGTGTAGTGTTAATGAGGTCAGTCCATAAGAGGGTCGTTTAGGTGTCTGGTAACAGTGGGGAAGAAGCTGTTTTTGAGTCTGTTTGTGCGCGTTCTCAAGACTTTTGTATCTCCTGCCCAATAGAAGAGGTTGGAAGAGTGAGTAAGCCAGGTGGGAGGGGTCTTTGATTATGCTGCCCACTTTCCCCAGGCAGCGGGAGTTGTAGATGGAATCAATGGATGGGAGGCAGGTTCGTGTAATGGACTGGGCTGTGTTCACGACTCTCTGAAGTTTCTTGCGGTCTTGGGCCGAGCAGTTGCCATACCCGGCTGTGATGCTGCCCGATAGGATGCTTTCTCTGGTGCATCTGTAAAAGTTGTTAAAAGTTGATGTGGACATGCCAAATTTCCTTTGTTTCCTGAGGAAGTATTGACGCTGTTGTGCTTTCATTGTGGTAGCGTCGACATGTATGCTGACCATCATCACAAGCAATACTTTGTTAAAGCCACAAGGGCCATCTATAGATCAAGATCAATTGTACAAAATCCCCCTTCTCACAGGATGTTGTTCCGTCAATACTGGAAAGAGCATTTAGCATAACCTCTCGACCATGAATGCACAATGGCTGCTGGTGTTCTACAGGCTGTCCATAGGTGAACCACACTCTATGCAAGAGATGCAACAAACAGTTAAACAGCTGAAAAACAAACAAAGCCTGCAGCCCAAATAGTATTCCAGTGAGATTTTCAATGCTGGTGGCTTTCTGCTCACGTCTCGACTCCAAGCATTTGTTTCTCTGCCCCTGCGCTGAGTTAAGGAATGCGATAATTGTACCTATATTCTCTGTAGCCTGACAGCAAATGTGTCCTGCATGGCAATAATTTTTTTTGTACTTTTTATCCAGTTCTGAGCGTCTCCAGTTGGCTTTGGCTCCAATAGTTGCCTCTGGCTCCAAAAAATAGGACAAAACCCTCCTTGCTTCATTGATCTGCTCATCATTCACCTTGTGAATTGTTGGCACTGACATTTGTTGCTCGTTATGCTTTCCCTTAATTTGCTCTGTTTTAATTACCTTTGCTCAAGAGTCGCCAGGTATCTTTCTGATACCACCACAGAGTTCAAAGCCAAGTACTGATCAATGACTCGATACACAAGTTAGTAAGTTTGAAATCAATACACATTTATTTACACACACAGTCAAATATTACTCATGCATAAACTCTACTTGCTAAACTACAATTACTACTAAAAGCCTATACTTAGCTTCGAGTGACCCACTCAGTCAGAGGAACAATGGCCGTTGTCCGGTTCTGATACTGCTGGCTTCGAACTAATACCAAATAGTAACTAGGAGCGTTTATCTCGTAGCGTGCGTTGACCTTAGACTTACTTGGTTGGTGCTTGGCGGCCTCTCGTCGCTGAGAGCCAAATGCCAAGTTGAAGATGGAGAGGAGTCAGGGTGAGAGAAGAGAGCGAACTGACCTTGGGGACTCTGCTTATTTTCTCTAGTGTTGTCCATTTTCCCCTGCACTCTTTGCGAGTGTCCATTTTAGAATCGGGACGTGGCCACCCCAGGTGGCTACACATTCAACACTGACTTAAGCACTCTTGCATAATAATAATCTTCATTAGTGACACAAGTAGGTATTACATTAACACTGCAATCAAGTTACTGTGAAAATCCCCGAGTCGCCACACTCCGGCGCCTGTTCAGGTATACTGAGGGAGAATTTGGAATGTCCAATTCACCTAACAAGCATGTCTTTCGGGACTTGTGGGAGGAAACCGGAGCACCCAGAGGAAACCCACGCAGACACGGGGAGAACCTGCAGGCACCGCACAGACAGTGACCCAAGCCGGGAATCGAACCCTGGTCCCTATACTTCACCCCCAAGACGTATGCAAATCTGGCCAAAACACTCTCTCAAATCAGTTGACCACTAGAAGTCAGACAAGAGATCATTTTTAAAAATAAATTTAGAGTACCCAATTCATATTTTCCAATTAAGGGGCAATTTAGCATGGCCAATTCAGCTACCATGCACATCTTTGGGTTGTGGGGGCGAAACCCACGCAAACACAGGGAGAACGTGCAAAATCCACACAGACAGTGACCCAGAGCCAGAATCGAACCTGGGACCTCAGCACCGTGAGACAGCAATGCTAACCACTGCGCCGCCGTGCTGAGTTTTCAGTAAGGAGACGATGTGGGGAATATTCAACATGGAAACCAAAGGATGTGCAGAGCTTTGTACACAAGCTCTAAATGTAATGACTTGAATCCACATCTACATTTGGCAAATGTGGTGCCTTTTCTCTGCACATTCGAGTTGCACATCATATTGCAGGAGTCCACCAAGTTCGGAGTCCTGTGCTAGTTTTTTACTCAAATAGTTGACCTAGTTTCTCCAATAAAGGATTATGTGTTGAGGCACATAACTGCTGCAGAATCCAGATTGCAATCAACAACCTTTCCTCGATCTGATGAAAAGTAGCTAGCTAGAACTCCAGTCACTGTGTGATTGCTGCTATGGTGCTCCAACGATGTTCAGAAAAAGGAAATTTGTCTTCACATCCTCATCCTGATTTTCTTCAACGAATCTCATGATGCTAAACCTCACTTTATATATAACTCTTGTGCAATCTTCTGAAAACTAGCTGGATGCCATCTGGGGTTCTTTGGAAAACTCTTTGGGAAGTGTGGTGACCTTACTTCCAGATAAAAGGCAGATTCTTCTCTACAAGATGACCAAGAAGCATGGTGTCAAAATGTGGCCTCCCAACTTTGGTTGGTATAGATGGCTTTGGTGGAGGTGAGGTACTGCGTATGTATTTGTAGCAGCACCAGCAGCCTTGGCGAATTGATACTGGCCATATGGCTGATCCGTCAGAATTTAAAAAGAATTCCTCAGCAGGACATTTGTAGAATTATCCAACAAAAAAAAAAGAGTACCATCTTTGTTTCTACACAATTGGACACTTTTAAAGCAGACTGGCTGGTTAATGATAACAGTTCGTTTCCAGGACCGACTCCTTTCTCTGGAATCAATAAAAGTGATTAATCACTGTCCGCGTTGGCTCATTTGATCGTGGCTTCTGCTGGAGTGCCTGATGAGCTCTAGCCAACTCCGGAGAGGCGAAAACTTTATATTTCTTCCCCCGCAGCCGAGAGAACATATCCAAGAAATACTTAGTTGGCCTCGAACCCTCCACTCCCTGCAGCAGCCTCACCATCCTGACATTCAACCGTCTCGACCTGTTCTCCAGATCTTCCACTTTTGTCCTCGGGCCCTTTTTACTCTCTGCCACGAGCAGTAACTCCGCTTTCAACGAGGCAAACCATCTCTCTCTGCAACAAGACCTCCTCCACACTCTTCAATGTCTTATCTTGCTCTTTCACAGCCTTTTGAGGTCTTTCCCAGCTGCTCTTGGATCGGGCCCAATGCCTCCTGATCGTGGCTTTCAAAGATTCCTTCATCTCTTTACCTGTCCATCTGCTTCCCAAATCTTTCCAGTTCCTGTGCCATCACCACAGCTAGTGTGTTTACTGTAATGGACGCGACTGCCTCCGCCATCTTCGCTGCTTCCGATTCTCTCACCGGGCTATCAACCTGGGCTTTCTTCACAGTGGGCTTTTTCACCAAATGTTCAGCAGAACTCTGTTGAGTAACTGCTCCCTAGATCAGCCAACTGGACACAAAAATCCCCTGATAAACGGACAAAGGGAATCAAAAAAACAAGACCCTGACGGTGATGTCACCGGAATTCCCGATAACAATTAATTTTAAACAATTTTGGGTATGCAAGAACAAAAACTTATTTGCACAGTAGTAATGGGATTCTCATTGTACTCTGAATACAATTACATGACATCAATCTGGCAAGTGATGATTGGTCTTATGGGGTTTCATGTTTTCATAAGCTTTGCACTTGCAACATGCTTCAGTGGTAGGTTTGTTTTCCCCACTTTACCAGGTTGCCAAATCTTCCAAAGTCACTGAGCAAACAACTCACTGCCAACATTTGCTCCCAGCCAATCCCAATGCTTTACATTCTTCAATCCCTTCGTAACCTCCCAAAACCTCTAATCTCTGCCTCCATAATCAACAATAGCTTTCCTGTGGCTTGTCATGGTGCACATTTCCATTTGCAATTTCACACTGCGGCTGAAATAAATCAATAGCCATTGGTTGAATACTGTCCAAGCTTTCAGGCCGTTGCATATTGAGACAATCACAAATGCATTTGCAAATCAAGATTGATTCAATCTGTGCTGCTCTACATTAAAGTGGAATGTAGACCATAGTGAAAATTGGTGTTTAATCCTTTTCACTCAGCTTGAAGTTGGTGACTTTGCATCAAAGTCACATAGTTTTCACAGGATATTGCCACAATGACACAACAAATCGATCCACTTAAGACACTTGAGTGCAGTTCACCTTCAGAAAGGTTTTTAACTGCAGTTGTGCAATGGTTGGCAGCTGTGTTATAATGTGCATAATGTCTACATTCTAAACTGGTTAACGTAACAAAGCGGCCACATTCCAAATGCAGAGTTCCTGTCTGGGGAAAGGATTTAAATAATGCAACTAAAAAAACTAGGTCCCTCACAACACTCCACATATATTTTACTTACATTCTGATGGATGTTTGTAACCTGAAATGGTCAAAAACCTGAAGTTGCTTGCAAAAAGTTACATCTCTCCCCCCGCGTCCTTGTTTTCGCCTCTCTCTCTCTCTCTCTCTCTCTCTCCCCCCCCCCCCCCCCCCCCCCCCCCCCCCCCCCCCCCCCGCTCCTATCCTCACCACTTCCCCATCCTGACCTCAGCTGCACGTGTGTGATTTGACCCTGGCAAGCTGGGTGATTTGCAGATGGCCTACGATGATTGCTCTGCACATATGGTTGCATATGCACCGAATGCACTGACAAGACGTGCTCTGTTAAATAATTAACTTATATGTATTTGACCCGCCTCCCATTTACATCTGGAAATTTTTCTTACCAATAATGACTTTCATATAAAGAAGCATAATATGTAATTGCAACTTGAGATTCAGGAAAAATCTACTGCGACCGTAGTGTATTTTGGGTTCTTGGCATAATCATAACTTGAAAGACATTTACCTTGAAAGACATTTAGAGAAAAATTGCAAAAAAGAAATGTCAACGTTTCTAATGAATATATGCCCTACCGGATAATGAATATGATACAATGATGTATGCAGCTCATGATAATGTTTTTATGCCTTCTATGTACAGGTTGGTCAAAATTAAGGACTGGGTGGACAAGCATGACCCAAGAGCGTTAGTCATACCTTTCAGTGGAGCATTGGAACTCAAGATACAGGAAATGGGTGAAGACGAGAAAGAGAAGTACCTGGAAGAAAACAAAGTCCAAAGGTTAACAAGCATTTCTTCAAATTTCCATTCAGAATTCTGAATGATTTTAGCTGACATGCAGAATCTGTTCTTAAATTACATGCTTTACTGCGCTGAATGTAGAAATTGTTATATATTATATTATATTTTGTATTCTGATGCAATAAGCTTATTAAAACCCCTGGTTTAAAATACATACAGGCAGTTTGTCTACTAAATCTGTAATTAAGAAGTCGTAAAAGTGGAGCACTAAAAAAGGATGAGGTCTGGTTCAGTATCTTAACATTACAAATCAATTAGGCACTTTAATTTCTTGGTGCCTGTGAGAGGAGTACCTATCTATACTAGTTTGTTTGGTCTGTATACATTTTTTAAAATATTTTTTACTGGCATTTTCAAATTTAACAGTATAATAATTTGATGTGTAAGGCACATGATGTATACAAAGTTTATCAAGTGTGTCTTGATATTTACAAGCTAGTTTGTGTCTTATGCACAACAGTTTTTACAAGCGCTCATTTGAGCTTTGACAAAGAGTCATCGGACTTGAAACGTTAGCTCTTTTCTCTCCCTACAGATGCTGCCAGACTTGCTGAGATTTTACAGCATTTTCCCTTTCATTTACAAGCGCTCCCCTCCTTCCCCTGTTGGAAGCATGTTCCGTTCCCTCCTTTTTTCCTCCCCACTGGAGGTGTTATTCTTTGTTGTCTGGTGTTGGGAGGGGGGCCTGCATATTCCTTCCCCCTAAACCCCTCGGCCCTGCACGGTCTTTCCCCTGCTCCCCTCGCCCCTGCCCCCATGCTCGTTTCATGCCTTCTTTAGAATCTCTTCCCTCCCCTACCCCACTTTGTCCTTCTCTCTTGTGCGTGTCGTTTCCCCCCCCCCCCTTTCTTAGTCGCTGTTTACCTCGAGCAGATCTTGAAACAGGCTAGTGAATGGTCCTCACGCTTTATGTGAGGCCGACCCTCGGATGGTGTACTTGATCTTCTCCAGGTGGAGATATTCCACCAGGTCTGCCAGCCAGTCTGCACCCTTGGGCGTTGCTGCCAATCGCCAGCCGAGCAGGATTCTCCGGCATGCCATTAGGGATACAAAAGCCAGGGCGTGACCATCTTTCCCATATAAAGGACTGAATGGTCTAATATCCCGAAGACTGTCATTCTTGGGCATGGCTCCACCTTCACCCCCACAGCCTTTGACATCGCCTCGAAGAAAGCTGCCCAGAACCTGCAATTCTGGGGCATGCCCAGAACATGTGGGTGTGGTTGGCCGGGCCTCCCTGGCACCATTCACGTTTGTCCTCCACCTCCAGGAAGAACCTGCTGATTCGGGTTCTAGTCAGGTGGGCTCTGCACCACTACAAACTGCATAAGGCAGGAGGAGGTGGAGTTGGCCCTGCTCAGTGCTTTTCTCCAGAGTCCCCAACCCACTTCAGTCCCCAGTTCGCCCTCCCATTTCCGTCTAATTTCGTCCAGCGGTAGTCTTGCCTTGTCTAGTAACTGTCCGTATATGTTCCCACAGTTCCCCCCCTCCTTATTGTCCGTGTTGATTAGCTCCTCTAGGAGAGTGTCTCTTGGGGCCCTGGGGTACCTTACCGTCTCCTTACGGAGAAAGTGTTTGATTTGGAGGTGCCTCCACTCCTGTCCTGTTGGTAGATCCAGGTCCTCTACCAGTTCGTTTTAGGTCATGGGTGTTGTGTTTGATGGCTCTCCCGATCATGAAGGCACACATAGAACACGAAGATACGATTGCTATAAGTATTTATTCTTGGCAGGCAGGATGGTAGCCATGCAATTCTATGTACAAATAATTCTGTCCATGTTACTGTGAAACTAAAGAGAAAGATGACTGTCCTGTTGTCCGCTCTACTACCCAATGCCTTGATCTCGTCCATCCTGTGTCTGGTTCCACCTGATGGCGGGTGGTCATAACTGTCACTACATATATTGGTCACTGGCTATGTACATTGGTGGTGCTATATACAAATATATACATTGGTGCAACTATGTATGGTTATACATAGATATGCCTATGCGCATATCACCACATGCCCCTTCCTTTGGAGAAACATACGCTCACATGCTCCACCTCGGGGTAATTTGACAAGTAATCAATGACAACCAGGTAGTGTCTCCCTCGAAGGTGGAACGTGTCCATACCTACTTTGTACCACGGGCTGGCAACAATATCTTCTACTTGCATGGGCTCCTTGCCATGTCTGCAGCGACATTTCTGACAGTTATCATACTGCTCTACCATACCTGCTATGTCCTGGGTGATGCCTGGCCAGTATACCATCTCCTGGGCCCTGCGTTTGCATTTTTCAATGCCCAAGTGTCCTTCGTGCAGCTTTTTTAGCATGAGCGGCTGTAGAGAGTGGAGGATGGCTGCCTTAAAAGCAAACCATCCACCTCACTGAGCTTGGCGCGAACGTTGTAATAAGCGGGGCAGGAACCTTGTGGCCAACCCTCCATTAAATATCTGCTAACACTGTGAAGCACCGGATCCTCGGCCGATTCTGCCTTAATGAGCTTCAATTTTGAGCTTGATCTTCGAGGGCAGCACAGTTGCTTCACAGCTCCAGGTCCCAGGTTCGATTCTCAGCTTGGGTCTCTGTCTGTGCAGAGTCTGCATGTTCTCCCCGTATCTGCGTGGGTTTCCTCTGGGAGCTCCGGTTTCCTCCCGTAGTCCAAAGATGTGCAAGTTAGGTGGATTGGCCATGCTAAATTGTCCTTGGTGTCCAAAAAAAAAGGTTAGGTGGGGTTACTGGGTTATGGGGATAGGGTGGAGGTATGGGCTAAATTGGGGTGCCTTTTCCAAGGTCCGGTGCAGACTCGATGGGCCAAATGGCCTCCTTCTACACTGTAAATTCTATGATTCATATATGGACGCAGTTCTTTGTTTTTAAATTTTAAGAGTAACCAATTTTTTTTCCCAATTAAGGGACAATTTAGCATGGCCAATCCACCTAACCTACACGTCTTTGAGCTGTGGGGCTGAAATTCACGCAGACATGGAGAGAATGTGCAAACTCCACACGAACAGTGACCGAGGGCTGGGATTCGAACCCAGGTCCTCAGCGCTGTAGTCCCAGTGCTAACCACTGCACCCCATGCTGTCCGTAGGACGCAGCTCTTGAGAGTGTGTTAGCGATAGCCAGAAATTTGCCTGGTGTGTAGATCAAGTTGAAATCATACCGCTGGAGTTTCATCATGAGCCGTTGTATCCGTGGGGACATCTGGCATAGGTTCTTGTGGACTATAGCAACCAGCAGCCTGTAATCCGTCTCAACTAAAAATGTGGGATGTCCATACACATAATTGTGAAACTTTTCGAGCCCCATAACAAGTCCCAGGCGTTCCTTCTCGATTTGTGCATACCTGTGTTCTGTGTTTGTCATGGCCCTTGAAGCCAAACCCAGTCTCACTCTGATGCAACTGTAATGCTCCAATCCTATCTTGAGATGCATCCGTGGAGATTTTGGTCTCCTTGGTCAGGTCATTAGTGCTCTCCATTCCTGTTCGTGTTTCGGTGGAACACCACATTCTTCTTAATGGATTCCCTGAGCTGGAGGCAAGTTTAGGAATGAACTTTCCAACCCAAAATTTGCAGTGCACCCTTTTTATCCGTGGGCCATGGCATCTTAATAATGACATTAATTTTCTCACCATCCTGCTGCACCCATTTCCATGATATCCTATATCCTAGAAAAGTGATGGTATCCACGCCGACTTGATATTTCGCCTGATGAATCTGGGGCAATTTTTGCTGACCCTTTGGAGCACTTGAAAGAGCTGTTCCTCCCATGTGGATCCCCAGATTATGATGTCATCAACATATGCACGGACATCCGACAGTCCTTCCACTGTGTTCCATGGCCCGATGAAATATTATTCTGAAGAGCATTTGCTGAAATCAGGCCAAAGGGCTTATTGAAAGTGCACAGCCTTGTCCTTGCCTCATTATTATTATTATTATCAAGCTTGAACTGTCAGAAGCCCTGCAACGCATCCAGCTTGCTGAAGCATGTTGCTCCAGCCATTTCGCACACAATTTCCTCCCTTTTGGGATGGGATAATGCTCCCTTTTGATGCTGGCATTGAGGTCCTTGGGGTCCATGCAAATTCTCATGTCCCCCTTCCATTTCTTAATGCATACCATCTAGTTTACCCAGTCCGTGGGCCCCGTTGGAATTTAGATGCGGGAGGGGGGGGGGGGATCTTCTAGAAACCTATAAAATTATGAAGGGAATAGACAGGAGAGATGCAGGGAGGTTGTTTCCACTGGCGGGTGAAAGCAGAACTAAGGGCATAGCCTCAAAATATGGGGAAGTAGATTTAGGACTGAGTTTAGGAGGAACTTCTTCACCCAAATGGTTGTGAATCTATGGAATTCCTTGCCCAGTGAAGCAGTTGAGGTTCCTTCATTAAATGTTTTCAAGATAAAGATAAATAGTTTTTTGAAGAATAAAAGATTATGGTGTTCGGGCGGGAAAGTGGAGCTGAGTCCACAAAAAGATCAGCCATGATCTCATTGAATGGCGGAGCAGGCTCGAAGGACTAGATGGCCTACCCCTGCTCCTAGTTCTTATGTTCCAAGCGCCTAATGACACCCAGGGCTGCAGCTCAGCCTTGGGTTTCTCCCTCAGTGGGACAGGAACCCATCTGGGCCATGCACTACCGGTCGTCTTTAGTTGTATGCGGTAGGTGAACGGTTGGGTACCAAACTCCTGAAATACCTGAGGATATATCTTGGAGATAGTCTCCATCGAGGTTTGCATACCCCATGCAAATCTGGGGTATACACCCTCTTGACTAGCCCAAACTCTTCACAGGCCTGCACCCCAATGAGTGATTCACGCTCTACCGCTATCACAGAGAATCGTATTTTGAGTGTTACATCTTTGACAGTTACATCCAGCTCGCATTGTCCCATAATTGGAATCTGATGACCATTGTAGTCTTGAGTATCATTCCTACCGGAGCAATGTGAGGTACTATCTTTAGCTGCTGTACCACCGAGACCGGAATCAGATTTGCTCTCGCTCCCATATCAAGCTTGAGCATTGAGCATTACTGGGATTGTCCATCTGTCCTGGATGGTTCCCACATTTACCTCACTGTGACTGCAGACTGTAAGCATTACGTCTTTGTTCGGGCTGGCCGAATTGCTCAACTCATTTGTTATAACCATATGCACAGCAGCCCGGTGATTGACCCTTTTGTCCTTAACTGGGCTCTTCTTTACTGCCCGATCGGCGAGCAAAATGATCCTTCCTGCCACATTCTCATAGTCCGTCGGGTCTTTGCCCTCAATGCCTTCGGGCAGGCCCACGATCCTGATGTTTTATCGTCCGGACCTGTTCTCCTGGCCCTCGACTTTTCCCTTTTGCTTCCCCGGGCCGCCACCAACTTTTTTACCTACGCCTCCAGGGTGACGATTCTGTTGCTCTGGTCCGTTAAGGCCTTTTCCAGGTCGCAGATGTCCTCTCCTGGGTTGCCACCTTTTCCCCCAGCCCATCGATTGCCTTCTGCATGGTGGCCATGGCTCCGCTACCGACACCTGGATCTCTATCCTGATCGCCTCCTTCATGCCGTTCAGCTCCTTCATGGGGAAACTCCTCCATCCGTCTCCAGGTGGTGGGGGGGGAGGCTGATGCTCGGGTTGTTGGCCGCCCTTTCTCCTGGGTGGACGAGGCCCCTTTCACCTCATTGGTCTGCTATCTTGTCCGCCTGCTGGTCGTGGCACTTTCTGCTGCTTCTGTCATCCCTTCGGCCCCTCGAGCTCCTGTTCGCTGGCATCTTTCCTCGGTTACCCTCCTTTAGTTGTTGAGTTATTTTTTTCCCTTGACACTTGGGCAAAATTCAACGAAAAGTGTCCATTTTTTTTGTCCCGGTTCAAAGGAGAGTTACCTGGTGTGCGTCCTCTCAGCACCTCACCGTCATGGAAGTCGACGATCTGGATACATTTTACATGAAGCAAAGATATAAGTAATTTGTTTGTTTTAGGCTCCTGTAGTTCAACTGAGTCCGGTAGCATGTAGGCTGTACCTACTTATAATCTTGTTTGTTTTATTACTCCTTGTTAATGAATTGTTGGCTCATTCACCTCCTAAACTGGTCATATTTCTGCTCATGGGAATTGTTTCGGGACTTAGAGGATGAGGTGGGTTGTATTAAGTAGATTTCCAAGGGTGGGACCAGATTGATTAATATTTTTGTTGTTTGGTTATCAGCATTCACCTTTTCTTCCCACTTCACTGCTCATGATCCTACTTTTCGAGAAGGTGAACTGAAGATGGTGAATTCAGAAATGTTGAACTAGAACTTAGAGTGAAACTTCATTCATCATGGGAAGCTTTTTATTCCTCGCTATTTAAAAATGAAACATTTTTTGCTGCACTGTGATTCTTCGCAAATTCAGAGTCGCAGAAGTCTTGCATATACCCAAAATAAATAGTGGGGCAGTGGTTAGCACTGCTGCTTCACAGCGCCGAGGTACCACGGCTCTGGGTCACTGTCCGTGTAGAGTTTGCACATTCTCTCTTGTGTTTGCGTGGGTTTTTTCCCACAACCCAAAGATGTGCAGGGTAGTAGGTTGATTGGTCACACTAAATTGCCCCTTAATTATAAAAAATTAATTGGATACTCTAAATTTATTTAAAAAAAACAATAGATTGTGGTATGTCACATTAAATTTGCAAATGGAGAAAATGATAGAGTTGTGATTATGGGCAGCATGGTAGCACAGTAGATAGCACCATTGCTTGACAGCGCTAGGGTCCCAGGTTGTTCGATTCCTGCTTGGGTCACTGTCTGTGCGGATTCTGCACGTTCTCCCCTTGTCTACATGGGTTTCCGCCGGGTGCTCCGATTTCCTCCGACAAGTCCCGAAAGATGTGCTTGTCCCGAAAGATGTGCTTGTTAGGTGAATTGGGCATTCTAAATTCTCCCTCTGTGTACCTGTACAGGCGCCGGAGTGTGGCGACGAGGGGATTTTCACAGTAACTTAATTACAATGTTAATGTAAGCCTACTGTGACAATAATAAAGATTATTATTATTATATGGCATTATTTAAGACAGTGTTTAAACTGTGTGTTTGTATTGGTATAGTTTATATGATATGTAATTGTACTCTGTCATACTCATGCCCATTTGATCATTTTATTTGGATTTTATTCGATAGGAACTTTATTCAGTTTTTACTTGTAAATATTGTATGAGACTAAAATTATTTGTCTCCAAACACTAATTGATTTATTGTATATAACCTTGTTACGGTTGTGTGTGTGTTGGGGGGGGGGGGTGGCATTCATGTCTGCCTGTGGGTAGTATCCTCTCAATATTCCTAGCAAAACCTTTACTGTTAGATGAGCTATGGCAAGGAAGTGGGTCTTTAAAATCTCTAAAATAAAACAGTGGTGGAAGTACTCGGACGGCCTGAAACAGAGTTGAAGTTTTGAGTCGAAAATGACTTCCTCAGAACTCTTTAGAATATGATATCTGTGCGTTGTTTTCAACCTCCAAATGCACTCAATTTTAGTAATTTCAGTGTGTATATTTAATGACTACATAAATTACAAAAAGTGATTACTGCTATACGCAAGCTTAAATAACATAGAATAAAGCATTTGGAAAACACATTTTGTTGTTTGATAATGCTATGAAAGACAACATTTATGTGTCACATTATTTGTATTTGGGTGTACACATTTGCAAAATCATAAAAAGTTGACATAACTTTTTTTAAAATTTGCACTGAAATAAATTGCAAGTACCTTAAAAGCAACATTCATGTTTTTTCAGTGCATTGCCTAAGATCATCAAGACTGGGTTCTCATCTCTGCAGCTCGAATATTTTTTTACTGCAGGCCCAGATGAAGTGCGAGCATGGACCATAAAGGTATGTTTCATAGTCTCTTGTCAGCCATACACAGTTCCACACTGTTGAATTCAGATTGATATCACAGACTTTTAAGTTTGTCACGGCAGTGGTTAGCTAGTCATTATAGATGGGGTTTTGTTCATGTTAACTTTAATTATTTGTGAGCTGTTGAACAGTGAAAGTGGGGTGCATTGATTGAGGCAGGTAGCAATTGATTCTGCCTATTACATAGATTCTGCAGGATGAAGAAATTCATACTATCTTCCCTCCTCCTGTGGTCAGAGATAAGGCACCTCAGTATTGTGCTTGCTTAATCTGTGTGACTGGGTTTGTCGCCAGTGAAATTGATGTTGCTTTTCATTTGGTATTTGCTAAGTTTGTTTGAGTTGTGTGCGGCTTCTTCTCTTGCTTTACTTGAGTAACATGAAGTTTTTTTTAAACGAACAGCATTGTATTAATATAATCTGCTGTTAAAATGCAAAATGTTTTTATTCAGTAGCACTCATGAATGTACTTTAATGAATTTCACACTTTTTATGCTGATCTTGTACAGGTTAATGTTTGTAGTACATTAAGTGTGGCACAATTGAGCTCTTTGCAAACAGTAATTTTGGACTTAAATGTCACAATGTCAAATCAGTTTTTTCAATATTTGATTTTGGTCCCGTTTGCATGTGCAAAATCTGAAACTTACAAATCAAAGTTTAGTGAAGGGTATCAATTTGATGTGTTGGTTATAGATGGGTATGGAGTTATTCACTAAAGTTGAATATATGTACAGGATTAACCACTTTTACATTATTTGGGCTTTTTGGCAGCTGCTACAAATGTTCTCCTTTCAAACTTTCATTGCAATTATGAGTTGTTCTCTGCATAATGATGCAGCTTCCAAAAGTATAGATTTCAAATACTTTCTTTTCTCCGCTTTTGTGAACATTAAAGTAGTATTGTAAATTACGTGTTGAATAATTTAAAGAAAAAGGGCACTCCGTAACATTAGCTTCAATTCCAGATCTTTTTCAGGTTTTCTGTCTCACAACGGTGGTCAGAGATCTCCTGCATAGGAACAGGAATAGGCTATTTCGTTCTTTGGGCTTGTTTCCCCTGTTTGACTTGCCACAGTTGTATCAAATTGGGGTACAAAGTTTTTAAATTATTGTTTTATCAACTCCATTTAACTTAGAAGATTGCATTTAAATTATATTTTGAATATCAATACATCCTATTCGGGCATCATTTAAAAAAATTATATACATTTTTTACATGAAGAGGTGAGTTAATTTGCTACGGTAATCTTCCACTCTGGCCTGGTCAGTTGGAGTGAGATGCAATATTGAATCTATTGTCAGTCACTGTATATAGCTGTCTAAAAAGTAAGGTCAGATGGCATGAAAGTATTTATCTTGGAGAAGGGGGCATACTACGACCATTCTTGCAATGAACAAGATTTGAATTTTAATTTGAGAAACAGTTGACAGTAGAATCACAATATTACAGCTTTTAAATAGTCGGAAATTCTATGAATTCTTGGCGGTCAGATAGTTACAATGTTGTAACAAAGAAAAGTACAGCATAGGTTCAGGCCCTTCGGCCCTTCAAGCCTGTCCCGATCATGATGCCCTAACTAAAAAAAAAACCTGTCCTTACTCTGTCCCTCTATTTCCTCCCTATTCATGTACCCATCCAGATGCCTCTTAAATGTTGCTAATGTGCCTGCTTCCACCACATCCTCTAGCAGGACGTTCCAGGCACCCACCACTCTCTGCGTGAAAAACTTACTCCGCACATCTCCCTTAAACTGTCCCCCTCTCACCTTGTAATTGACACTTCCACCCTCCAAAAAAGCCTCTGATTATTTCCCTGTCTATGCCTGTCATAATTTTGTAGATCTCTATCAGGTCTCCCCTCAGCCTCCTTCTTTCCAGTGAAAACAATCCTGGTGTATTCAACCTCTCCTGATTTGTCAACACCCTCGAGACCAGGCAACATCCTGGTGAACCTTCTTTGCACTCTCTCCAAAGCTTCCACGTCCTTCTGATCATGTGGTGACCAGAACTGCACGCAATACTCCAAATGCGGCCTAACCAAGGTTTTATATGGCTGCAACGTGATTTCCCAACTCTTGTACTCAATGCCCTGGCCGATGAATGCAAGCGTGCCATAGGCCTTCTTAACACCTGTGGCCACCTGTGTTGCTACTTTTAGGGAACTGTGGACCTGAACGTCCAGATCCCTCAGTATGTTAATGTTCCGAAGGGTTCTATGGCTAGAGATGGCTAGGGAAATTGCAAATGCACTAGTGATAATTTACCAAAATTCACTAGACTCTGGGGTCGTCCCGGCGGATTGGAAATTAGCAGACGTGACGCCACTGTTTAAAAAAGGAGGTAGGCAGAAAGTGGGTAATTATAGGCCAGTGAGCTTAACTTTTTTAGTGGGGAAGATGCTGGAATCTATCATCAAGGAAGAAATAGCGAAGCATCTGGATGGAAATTGTCCCATTGGACAGACGCAGCATGGGCTCATAAAGGGCAGGCTGTGCCTAACTAATTTAGTGGAATTTTTTGAGGACATTACCAGTGCGGTAGACAACGGGGAGCCAATGAATGCAGTATATCTGGATTTACAGAAAGCTTTTGACACGGTGCCACACAAAAGGTTTCTGCATAAGATAAAGATGCATGGCGTTAAGGGTAAAGTACTGGCATGGATAGAGGATTGGTTAATTAATAGAAAGCAAAGAGTGGGGATTAATGCAGTTTTTCTGGTTGGCAATCAATAGCTAGTGGTGTCCCTCAGGGATCAGTGTTGGCCCACAGTTGTTCACAATTTACATAGATGATTTGGAGTTCGGGGACCAAGTGCAATGTGTCCAAGTTTGCAGAGGACACTAAGATGAGTGGTAAAGCAAAAAGTGCAGAGGATACTGGAAGCCTGCAGAGGGATTTGGATAGTTTAAGTGAATAGGCTAGGGTCTGGCAGATTAAATACAATGTTGACAAATGTGAGATTTTCAATTTTGGGAGGAATGACAGCAAAAGGGATTATTATTTAAATGATAAAATATTAAAACATGCGGCTGTGCAGAGGTACCTGGATGTCCTAGTGCAACAGGTGATTAAGAAGGCAAATAGAGTTTTGTCCTTCATTGCTAGAGGGATAGAGTTTCAGACTTGGGAGGTTATGCTGCAACTGTATAAGGTGTTAGTGAGGCCACACCTGGAGTATTGTGTTCCGTTTTGGTCTCCTTACCTGAGAAAGGACGTACTGGCACTGGAGGGTGTGCAGAGGAGATTCACCAAGTTCATTTCAGAGTTGAGGGGGTTGGATTACGAGGAGAGGTTGAGTAGACTGGGACTGTACTCGTTGGAATTTAGAAGAATGTGGGGGAATCTTATGGAAACATCTAAAATTAAGAAGGGAATAGTTAGGATAAATGCGGGCAGGTTGTTTCCACTGGCGGGTGAATGCCGAACTAGGGAGAATAGCCTCAAAATAAGGGGAAGTAGATTTAGGACTGAATTTAGGAGGAATGTCTTCACCCAAAGGGTTGTGAATCTATGGAATTCCCTGCCCAGTGAAGCAGTTGAGGCTGCTTGATTAAATGTTTTCAAGATAAAGGTAGTTTTTTGAAGGATAAAGGAATAAAGGGTTATGGTGTTTCGGCCGGAAAGTGGAGCTGAGTCCACAAAAGATCAGCCATGATCTCATTGAATGGTGGAGCAGGCTCGAAGGGACAGATGGCCTACTCCTGTTCCTAGTTCTTATATTCTTATGTACCATTTACAGTATAATTCATACCTAGATTTGATCCTCCAAAATGCATCACCTTGTATTTGTCCGGATTAAACGCCATCTGCCAATGGGATTTAACATTGTATTGGGGGATTGAAAACCAAACGCAGATATCAGTGATCTCCTGTATGGCATTATTATAGTAGGCATAAGGTTCATCGACCATGATAAACTACCATGATTCACCTGAGGAAGGAGCAGTGCTCCGAAAGCTAGTGTTTGAAACAAACATGTTGGACTTTAACCTGATGTTGTAAGACTTCTTGCTGTGCTCACCCCAGTCCAACGCCGGCATCTCCACATCATGATAAACTAATAACACCTAATTTTGACAGCTTTACCTCTTAATCTAGGGTTGGATTTAACACTTCCTGGCAGCCGATTTGAAAATGTAGGGCAGGTTGAATCCAGTGGGCTACTTATTCTGCCCCCACCACAGTTATACCAGAGGATGCCGTAAGACATGCTGTCTGCCATTGGCCAGTTAAGGTCCTAAGTGGTCAGCCCTCCTCCCATGGCTTTTTAAACCCTGGCCACCATCCACCTCACTGATCCTCAAGTTCTGATCTAACTTCATCACCCAAGTGCAGTCCCAGCAGTGGACACTGCCACTGGTATGTTGAGAGCAATGGGCCTCTGTTTGGGCTGAGGAACTTTGCATCCTGAGGGGTAGAAATTCTACTTCTAGCCTGTTAACAACCAATTAACTAACAGCATTGTAGTTGTTCTTCTCTGGGTGGGTTATCCCCAAATCTTTAGCTGTGGTAGGTGGGAAGCACAGCATCCTGTATAAATGAGGAGTTTATTAACATAGAATGTATGTGCAAAAAATATTTTGTGGTCGGGAGGAAAGAGTTGAATAATTTATCTAGCACGGGTAATTATGGGCACAATTTTATTCAGATGCTTCAGGGATATTTAGTCAGGTAAGCATCAGTGAGTACCCATATTAACTCAATATATCTTCTATTATGAAAACTGAATTTTTTAATGTCTAATTTTTTTTTAAACATGCTCTGATAAACATCTTTGAGGTTACCATTATGTGTCAAATTTCCTTGCATGGCCTTTTTTGACATTGTAGACCCATTATAATTCAGCATATGGGCAATTACGTAATATTGTATTGCTGTCCTCCTACATAAACCTAAACTCTGATTTATGATGCTTACATTTATCAGTGCTTTATCAAGAAAATTACTTTGTGCTTTGCAGATTATAATAGATTATATTCATCAAATGAACACTGAACGTTGCACATTTTTCTTCTGTGCTTTTTTGAACTGGGTGCTAACTTGTAATATAGTTCTCCGAAATTAAATGCAAACTTAGCTTTAACCACTGAATGTGGTTAATTAACACATTGTAAAGATTTGTAGTTAAAGATTATGATGCATAAATGTAAAAGAAAGCACTGTGGCGATTTTAAAGCTTATTTTCTTTCACCCATTTCCTAAAGTTACTCATTTTTGCCCGTATGGAACAAACTTATGAAAATTGTGTGGTAAACCTCCTTTTAGATCGCAATATTTAAACATTTCACTGTGTTTTTATTGTGCATTCTTCATTTTAAGGTTTGTGTGGCCGTTTGGTTATAAGTAACCTGGTTTAGATTTTTCCTTTTGTGTCAGTCATTCTAACAAACATAATTCCCTTGAAAATGAAATGAAAAAATGATTTTAATATCTGAAAACATTTAATTGATTTTTGAATTTGAGTGTTTGAGTACCAATATGCATATTGTGGAAATGTCACGAGCAAAGCTTGTCTAACATTTTGAAAAACGCTGTTTGTGCCCTTTTGGGTCAATAAATTCAATTATAGTCTCAGATCATGTAACCAAAACATTGCCTCAGACACCTTAAATGAGAAGAGATGTAGCTGGGCTCACTGTGACAAGATTACTTCATCTAAAATCAATACCACCTTCAAAATCTGTATCAAAAATTGCTGCTTTGCATTGATAACAGGGGTTACTTTATCTCTGGTTTCCTAAATGGGTATCCAATATCAGGATAAGGCTGATTGTATATGTGACATGTCAAGTGATATGAAGCAAAGTTTCTCTGAAGCCTGATACTGTATCAAAGGGACATACATCTCTCCTGTAATCCATCTTCTTAAAAACAATTAATTTTCCTTTGGTCTTCCTACTGACAGAAAGGGACGAAGGCGCCTCAGGCTGCTGGCAAGATCCACACAGATTTCGAGAAGGGCTTCATTATGGCCGATGTAATGAAATTTGAAGATTTTAAAGCAGAAGGCAGTGAAACTGCTGTCAAGGTGAGAGTACTATTGCAGCTTTTCAGACATTTATTTGAATTAAGAGAAGTCTCTAGTGATAAGTGACCATGGCAGTCGCATTCAGGTTTAGAATGGCTGCTGATACAAATGTGCTATAGATTTACACTGGGGAAAGAATTATCCTAGTTCTGTTATAAAAGACATGGTAGGGTAACAAAGTCCAATAATGAATTGCAACTAAAAAACATAGATACTGTACTTCAAAATCAGTGCAAAGACTTTAAGAACATTGTAGTTTACAATAGTGTTTGATATTTTTCTTGATGTTTAGTGTAAAATAACGTGTCCTTTAATTTCAATTATGAAAAATCAATATTAATTTAAGAGACAGGTCAGCATAATATATATAGTTAATTATTTTACAGTCGGTTAGCATTCTAATATTGATATTTTGTCAATGAGAGTTGATCTTATTGAAATATATGAGATTCTGAGAGGGTTTGACAGGTTGATGCTGAGAGAACGTTTCCCCTCAGGGGGAGCTCAAGAACTGGGGAACACAGTTTCAAAATAAGGGATTCCCATTTAAGATGGAGATGAGAAGAAATTTAATCTCTGAGGGTCATTAATCTTAGGAATTATTTACCCCAGAGAGCAGTGAAGACTGGATCATTTGAATATATTCAAGGCTGAGTTACAGATTTTTGATTTACAATGGTATCGAGGGTTATGGGGGATAGGCAGGATAGTGGAGTTAAGGCTACAATCAGATCAGCCATGACCCTATTGTATGGTGGAGCAGGTACGAGGGGCCAAATGGTGTACTCCTGTTCCTATTTCTTATATTATTTTCGAACCTCTATTTACTATTGTTAATTAATCATCTTAAACTTAACACTTTTACTTTATCAGCAGTTACAGTTTCAGTTCATATATGAGCATTGAATCCAGTCACACATTTCTTACACAGCAGCTCATCACGCCATATATGCTTGCAAACCAAAGCATCTTCTTGTCTTAAAGTATGGTTGAGTATGAAATAAACCAGTGAATGACTGTCAATTAATTAGTTTTGGGGGAGTGATGAAGGAGAACAGTATCTCTGTACTAAACTAGGAATGAAACTTTTAAATCTCAGTTCCTCAGAAATTTACAAAGGACCCATTAGGCTGTAAGGCACTTACTACTTGATGTAGACAATGGATACGTGCAGTTAATCTGTTCTCTAAGCACTAGATGGCAGTTTCTGTACAAAGGCACAGGTTACTTTTTTCACTTTAAGCTACTAATGACACCGGCATGGGTTATTTCTATTAATTGGCAAGTTATTCCACTGTACAATGTAACAGAATTTGATTTATAAAGGTAATTACTTTGGTTATTCTGGACTTAAAAATCATAAATAAACAGCTGATCTCTATGTTTAAAATAACAAAAATAGGCATTACTCTGCAAAATATGTATTTGAAATGATTTTTGTGTACTTGACATATGAATCATATATATAAACATAAAGTATGCTGTGAAACTCCCCAATGAGCACAGATACTATGTTATATAATTGCCTGACATTAATTAGAACATTTCTCTAGTCCTCTGTGCATTTGATCAATTTGAAACGTTTCAGTTTTTATTATATTCTGATTTCAAAAAGCTACGTTCTTAGTTTGGTTGTGGCAGTATCAATTATAAAATGAATAATGTCATAACCAGCTATTTATTTATTGTGACCCTGATATGTGAGCAATACAGTGGAAGTAAATATGGTTTGTTAGCCATAATATGTTCAATTTATGACTCACTTAAAATACTTGTTTTAACGTGAACTATTAAGGGTATAAAGAATGGATTTATGTTTCCCATTATGTCATGGGCTACTGCTATCCAAATTGTTCTGGAAGTGTCCTAAATGGGATTAAAGGAGAAGGACAGATTGAGAAGTATTTTCTGTGGAAATTATTCTCCTATTGTGTTAAAATTATCCATGTGGAAATTATTCTCCTATTGTGTTAAAATTATCCATTAAAAATGTATGATACCTTTTGGTAAGTATTTTCATTTTTGCTAGGTTATTTCAACAAGAATCATCATTTTAGGCTGTCTAACTCAGAAAGCCATCAATTAGCTACTTTGCTCCAGAATAATAGCACTTTTATTTGGCAGTTAGTTGCAGAGGTGGCCACTTTATATAAAAACAGAAGCTATAAATGCTTTCTAACTTCACTTTTTGAGCTAGTATGCAGAATCAAAATTCCTTTGCTTATGAATGTGTCTGAGGCTGCTGTTGCAGCAGTATTGAAATAGAAATCTCAAGAAATCCAACATTCCATGGATCTTGTGTTCATGAATAATACACCAGTATAATTGCTGTATTTGAAGTATAACATGAATGTAATGCTGAGCTAATGATTTACTGAATTTAATTCATGTATTGGGCTTATTTTCACAAAGTAGTTTTCAGAAGGTTGCAACAGCCTTCTGTTTTTTGTGCGTGCGTAATAATTCATAAGAATCAAAAGTTCTGGGCCGGGATTCTCTCCTACCCGGCGGGGCGGGGGGTCCCGGTGGGACAGAGTGGCGTGAACCACTCTGGGGTTGGGCCTCCCCAAAGGTCGGAATTCTCTGCACCTTTAGGGGCTAGGCTTGCACCGGAGTGCTTCCCGCTCCGCCGGCCGGCGAGAACGGCCTTTGGCGCCCTGCCAGCCAGGGCCGAAAGGCCTTCGCCGGCCGGCGGAAGTCCGCGCATGCGCCGGTGCGACTGCTGACGTCATACCGGTGCATGTGCGGGGGAGGGGGTCTCTTCCCCCCGTCATGGTGAAGGCCATGGCGGGGCGGAAGAACAAGAGTGCCCCCACGGCACAGGCCCGCCCGCTGCTCGATGGGTCTCGATCGCGGGCCAGGCCACCGGGGGGCACCCCTCAGGGTCAGATCCCCCCCAGGACCTCGGAGCCCGCCCGCACCGCCAATCCCGCTGGTACCAGAGGTGGTTTAAACCACGGCGGTGGGAAAGGCCTGTCAGCGGCGGGACTTCGGCCCATCGCGGGCCGGAGAATCGCCACGGGGGACCCGCCGACCAGCGCGCCGCAATTCCCGCCCCCGCCGAATCTCCGGGGGGGGGGGGGGGGGGTCGGGGGGGGGGGTCGGAGAAGTCGGACACGGCGGGGGCGGGATTAATGCGTTGGAGGAATTCCAACCATATCCACAGGTGCAGCTCACTGCATTCAACTACTCAGATATTTCCCACAGATGTACCACCAGAGTCAGTTTGGTAGTGCAAATGCTACTGGATGAAAAGTGCAACTTCTCATTTGCTGCACCAAAGCCTCGAGGTAGGTGTCTAAAAATCTTAGCACCCTTGCCTGTGCCAAGTTAGACATTTAGTATCACATCTCCAAAGATAGTGGGCGGAATTTTCCGCGCCCGGGAAAAATCGGGAGGGCCGTCGTGAACTCGGCCAAGTTTCACGACGGCCTCGGAGGCCGCTCCTCTCCCCCTATTCTCCTCTCCCGGCGGGGCTAGGAGCGGCGCTTCGTAAATCTCGGCCGCGGTGGAGTCGCGCCGAGAATGACGTGGCCGGCGCGCCTAATGACGTCAGCGCAAACCCGCGCATGCGCGTTGGCCGTCTTCCCCCTCAGCCGCCCCGCAAGAGGTGGCGGCTTGATCTTGCGGGGCGGCGGAGGGGAAATAGTGCGTCCGATTTGGACGTCGGCCCGACGCTCGGTGGGCACCGATTGCGGGCCTGTCCCCTCCCGAGCACAGTTGTGGTGCTCTTTCCTTTCTAGGCCACCTACAAGCCCCAAACGGGCTTCTCACTCCCGTTTCATGACGGCAGCATCCAGGGGAGCGGAGAATCGCGCCCAGTGTACTTAATGCGGTTTCATTCACCTGTTCATATTTTTAAAAAATAAATTTAGTGTACCCAATTATTTTTTTTTCCAATTAAGGGGCAATTTAGTGTGGCCAATCTACCTAACCTGCACATCTTTGGGTTGTGGGGGTGAAACCCACGCAGACATGGGGCGAACGTGAAAACTCCACACGGACAGTGACCCAGGGCCAGGATTCGAACCCGGGTCCTCAGAGCCGCAGTCCCAGTGCTAATCACTGCACCACATGTCACCCATCTGTTCATATTTTTAAAGTTGTATATGACCCGACTATAAATTATACATGCAATTATGTATCACCATTGACTGAGAAACCATGCATATAGTACCTGCCTCTTTTTAAAAATTAATTTACGGGATGTGGGTGTCGGTGGTTAGGCCAGTATTTTTTTTTTTGTAAATGTTTTTATTAAAGCTTTTTCCGACCAACGTTTTTACATCACACAAAAATAAACAAAAATCATTGAACTAAACAAGGTGGGTGTTGTCTTTATACAAAACAAAATTTACATAATATCAACAATCCCACCCCCGGGATGCTGCTGCTGCTGACACTTACTGCTCCCCTAGAAAGTCAAGAAAAGGTTGCCACCGCTGGGAGAACCCCATCAAGGACCCTCTCAAGGCAAACTTTATTCGCTCCAGGCTAAGGAGCCCAGCCATATCACTAATCCAGGTCTCCACACTCGGGGGTTTCGAGTCCCTCCACATTAACAAGGTCCGTCTCCAGGCTACCAGGGAGGCAAAAGCCAATACCTCAGCCTCTTTCGCTTCCTCCACTCCCGAATCCTCTGACACCCGAAATATCGCTATTGTTGGACACGCCTGCACCCGAGTGTCCAAAATCCTAGACATAGCCCTCGCAAAGCCCTGCCAGAATTCTTTAAGCACCGGGAAAGCCCAAAACATATGGGCATGGTTCGCCGGACTCCCTGCACACCTCGCACACCTGTCCTCCACCCCAAAGAACTTACTCATTCTCACCATCATCATGTGAGCCCGATGCACCACTTTAAACTGAATTAAGTTGAGCCTGGCACATGATGAGGAGGAATTCACCCTGCCCAGGGCATCAGCCCACAGGCCCTCATCCAGCTCCTCGCCAGCTCCTCCTCCCACTTGCCCTTCAACTCCTCCACTGAGGCTTCCTCCGCCTCCTGCAGCTCCTGATATATGTCCGACACCTTCCCCTCCCCTACCCAGATGCCAGGCACAACCCTGTCCTATATCCTATGCGGGGCAGCAACGGAAATGTCCCCACCTGCTTTTTAAGAAAGTCCCGAACTTGGAGGTACCTGAACGCATTCCCCGGGGACAGGCCGAACTTCTCCTCCAGCGCCTGCAAGCTGGGAAAAGTCCCATCTATAAACAGGTCTCCCATTCTCCTACCTCCTGTCCTATACCAGCCTTGGAACCCTACCCGGAGCAAATCTGTGGTTATTCCGTATCGGGGTCCACACTGAGGCCCCCTCCTCCTGCCTATGCCTTCTCCACTGCCCCCAAATCCTCAGTGCCGCCGTCACCACCGGACTTGTGGTGTATCGCGCCGGCGAAAGCGGCAGCGGCGCCGTGACTAGTGCCCCTAGGCTGGTGCCTCTGCATGACGCCGCCTCCAGCCGACCCAATGCCGCCCCCTCCTCCATCATCCACTTCCTAATCATGGCCACATTGGCCACCCAATAATAGCTGCAGAAGTTCAGCAGAGCCAGTCCTCCCCCTCCCCGACTACGCTCCAAGAATGCCCTTTTAACTCGCAGGGTTTTATTCGCCCACATAAATCCCATAATAATCCTATTTACCCGCTTAAAAAAGGACTTGGGGATGAAAATGGGGAGGCACTGAAAAACGAAGAGGAACCTGGGGAGAACTGTCATCTTCACAGTCTGCACCCGTCCTGCCAGGGAAAGCGGGAGCATGTCCCACCTTTTAAAATCTCCCTCCATCTACTCCACAAGCCGGGTTAAGTTGAACCTGTGCAGGGCATCCCAGTTCCCAATGGGCCTCCCCATTTTCAAGTTAAAAGGGCATTCTTGGAGCGTAGTCGGGGAGGGAGAGGACTGGCTCTGCCGAACTTCTGCAGCTATTATTGGGTGGCCAATGTGGCCATGATTTCCCAGCCACTTGTATCCCCAAGTACCGAAAACTCCTCTCCACTATCTTAAGCGGGAGCTCCCCCAGTCTCTCCTCCTGACCCCTAGCATGGACCACGAACAGCTCACTCTTCCCCACATTCAACTTGTAGCCCAAAAAGCTCCTAAAGTCCCTTAGTATCTGCATGACCTCCCCCATCCCCTCTAGCGGGTCCGAAATGTACAACAACAGGTCATCCGTGTAGAGGGAGACCCAGTGCTCCCCCAACCCCCCCCCCCCCCCCCCCCCCCAACTCCAGTCCCTTGAAGTCCTGAGCACTATGGCCAACGGGTCAATTGCCAGGGCAAACAGCAACGGGGAGCCTGAAATAATCCGACCTCAGCCGGATTCTTGGACACACTCGCTACAGGGGCCTGATACAGCAGCTTGACCCACCCTATAAATCCCTCACCAAATCCAAACCTGCTTAACGCTTCCCACAGGTACTCCCACTCCACCTTCTCCGCATCCATTGCAGCCACTACATCCGCACCCCCCCTCCGAGGGCATCATGATAATGTTCCGGAGCCTCCTCACATTCGTGTTCAGCTGCCTGCCCTTGACGAAACCCGTCTGGTCCTCCTCGATCACTCCCGGGATATAGTCATCTATTCTGGTGGCCAGAATGTTTGCCAACAATTTAGCGTCTACATTCAGGAGCAATATCGGCCTGTGAGACTGACACTGAAGCGGATCCTTCTCCTCCTTGAAAATAAGCGACATCGTCGGGGGGGACGGTTCCTCTCTCCTTTGCCTCATTAAAGGTTCTTAGCTGGAGTGGGCTCAGCAGCTCCATGAACTTCTTATAAAATTCTACAGGGAAGCCATCCGGCCCCGAGGCCTTGCCCGACTGCATGCTTGCCAGCCCCTTAACTACCTCCTCCAATACAATCGGGGCCTCCCTCCTGCGCAATTGGTGCGCCAGCATCCTACTCGCCATCTCCCCATACTCGTAGACTGCCCCTTTCACTTTCCTCAACTGTGCCTCCGCCTTCCCCGTGGTCAGCAAGTTGAACTCCGCCTGCAGTTTCCTGTGCTCATTTAGCAGACCCCCCTCCGGGGCCTCCGCGTACTTCCTGTCCACCCTAAGTATCTCTCCCACCAGCCTCTCTCTCTCTTCCCCCCCCCCCCAATGACCGCCTTCAAAGCCTCCCAAACCACTGCCACTGTTACCTCCCCTGTGTCATTCACTCCCACATAGTTCTAGATGCTCCTCCTAATCTGCCCCCACACCTCTTCATCTACCAGCAGCCCCACATCCAGTCTCCAGAGAGGGCGCTGCCCCTACTCCACCCCACCCAGTGCGGGGCATGGTCCGAGACCGCAATAGCCGAGTATTCGACCCCCTCCACCCTCGGGATTAGTGCCCTAGCTCAACACAAAGAAGTCGCGAATAGACTTTATGGACATGGGAGAAAAAGGAGAACTCCTTCGCTCTTGGCCGTGCAAATCTCCACGGGTCCATGCCCCCCATCTGGTCCATAAACTCCCACAGGGCCCTGGCCGTTGCCGGCCTCTTTCCCGACCTGAACTTGGAACGGTCCAAGACCGGATCGAAGACCGTATTGAAGTCTCCTCCCATAATCAAGTTACTTGACTCGAAATCCGGGATCCTACCCAACACGCGCCTCATGAAGTCCCCATCGTCCCACTTCGGGGCATACACATTCACTAACACCACTCGGGTCCCCTGCAGCTTGCCACTCACCATTATGTACCTGTCCCCCTTGTCCACAACGATGCTCCCCGCCTCAAACGCCAATCGTTTACTAACCAAAATTGCAACCTCTCTTTGAGTCTAACCCCGAGTGAAACACCTGGCCCACCCATCCTCTCCTTAACCTCGTCCGGTCAGCGAGCTTTAAGTGCGTCTCCTGCAACGTGGCCACGTCCGCCTTCAACCCCTTTAGGTGCGAGAACACGCGGGACCTCTTGACCGGCCCATTCAGGCCCCTCACGTTCCATGTGATCAGCCTGGTTGGGGATTGACCAACCCCCGCCGACTAGCCATCTCCCTTTTTCGGCCAGCCACGTGCCCGCGCCTCCCGGTCGCTCCAGCCCTCCCCTCAGCGGCCCCCCAGCTCGACTCTCCATCCATTCCCCTCAACTGGCTCCCCTTCAGTCAGCAAAACAGCACCCCTTCCCCTCCCCCAACCCCCTGCATTTCCCCCCTCTGCAAAGCATCCGCTTAGCTCTGATTTTCCCTCCCAGCTCACCCATGCAGACCCCGGCCTCTCCTGCCTCTATCCCCCGACCTTAGTCTTGTCACCTCCTTCGGGCCACCCAGCACCCCCCTCCCCGCAGGGTAGAGGGGTAAGTACCATCCGGGACCTTCCCGTGCGCCGGACTACACGACCCTGGCGCTTCCTGCCCCCGAAACAAAACACAAGGAAAACAAAAAAACAACAAACAAACTGGAGCAGACAGGCAATCAAATTTATGCTCTACCCGCCATCTTACCCTAGGTCAACCCCCTTCCCATCAGCACGTTTCACCCGCATACCACTGCCCCTTAGTTCAAGTCCAGCTTCTCATGCCTGATGATAGTCCACGTCTCGTCCGGCATATCAAAGTAATGGTGCCTGTCCTGGTATGTTACCCAGAGTCTCTCGGGATGCAGGAGCCCAAACTTCACCCCTTTGCTGTGGAGGAGCGCCTTAGCCCGGTTGAAACCTGCACGCCGCCTCGCCAGGTCAGCTCCCAAGTCCTGGTAAATGCGGATCTCGTCGTTCTCCCGCTTACTGCTCCGCTCTTTCTTTGCCCACCGCAGGACGCGCTCCCGGTCTGCAAAACGGTGGAACCTTATCACCATTGCCCCCGGTGGCTCGTTCACCCTCGGCTTTCTGACGAGGACCCTATGCGCCCCATCCAGCTCCAAGGGCCGCGGAAAGGCCCCCGCGCCCATCAACGTCCCCAACATTGCGGTCACATATGTGCTCGCGTCCGCCCCCTCCGCACACTTCGGGAAGGCCCAGGATCCGCAGATTATGGCTCCGAGACCTGTACTCGAGGTCATCCAGCCTCTCCTGCCATCTCTTATGTAGGGCCTCATGCGCCTCCACCTTCACCGCCAGGGCCAGGATCTCGTCCTCATTCTCCGCCACCTTCCTCCCCACCTCCTTTATTGCCTTCTCCTGTGCCTTCTGGACCTCCACAATCTTCTCCATAGAGGTCTTCATGGGGGCCAGCATCTCCGTTTTTAATTCTGTGAAGCAGCTTCTCAGAAATTCCTGCTGCTCTCTGGCCCATTCTGCCCACACCTCTCGATCTACTCCGGCCACCATTTTGTTTTCTCGGACCTTCTCGGCCTTCTTTCCCGCGATTGCATGTCTGACGGCCCCACTCCTGGTTCCCTCCATACAGCACCGGGGGGAACCTCTCCAGCGTCTGTTCCCACACCAGTCTCCGCCTCCAAGTGCCACCGCCGCCCTGTTTAGTGGCTCAAAATCCCGATCTCGGCGGGCGCTGCCGTGAACGCGACCTAGCAGAGCATGGCCGTCACTGGAAGAGCCGGCATTTATTCTTGCCTGTCCTGTTCTCTCACTAGTTACTTGGAAGTAAAAGAACGAGGTCAGAATTATCTGTGGTTGGATATTTTGCAATCTCTGTATCTTGTCATTTGCATTACTTTGCCCTGAGCAAATTGACTGTCATGTTCTGATACATTGCAATAGTGACGACGCTTAATTTTCTGTAAAGCATCTTGAGATGCCCTGAGTTCCTAAAAAGCAGTCTATAAATTAAAGTCCTATCCTTTGGTGAAATAACTCACTTCTGCTGGAACCCAACAGTACATTTGGAGATCAATGTATGATATTCCAGGCATTTCAATAGACTTAACTCAGCAGCACTTTTAATTTCTGCAATTCTGTGCTGAGTTTATTTCACAAATGGATGTTCATTTCATGCATGCATAATTCTGATTTATAATTTAATTACATAAAACTCTGAGATTGACTTTGAGCTATACATTATGAATGTTTTTTACTACATAGTGGGTTACTAGAGATTTTAGCAGTAACTTAATTGCAGTGTACTGTAAGCCTATTTGTGATACTAATAAAGATTAGAATTTAGAAAATTATTTTGTTGTGCTATCCAAAGTTTTAATAGTTTGACATGTGTACAACAAGCATTTAAACCATCAAAACCTTTTGTGGTTGATAGTTACATGACAGTGATAGGTTCCAATATAGATTTAGAAAAACAAAGGGAATTTTTGATAGCAAAGGCCTGAGTTACTTTGTGGGGGGAAAGAACCAATAGAATTGTTTGCTGAATGTTTCTAAGGAAAATATTGATTTTGAATCAGCAAATTGAGCACATGTTTTAAACAATTGTTAAAAAGAATTAGAAAACTGGTTACAAATTTTACACACAAATGGATTTTACATTTATAATATGTTACGGCATGGCTTAATTAACAAATTGCTTTCTGAATGTTTTAACAAGCTTCTCAAACACTCATCAGTGTTTCTAATATTTTATTTCACATTTTACAATCTTTGATTTAAACCTTTCTGTCAGCTGCCTGCCCTTTGTTTCACTTGGATATCTTGCAACATTTCTGTCATGTTCATCTCTACCAGGAGTAGAGTAGGTTCACTGGATTGATTCTGGTGATAGAAGGGTTTATCTTGTGAGGAAAGGTTGAGCCTATAGCCACTGGAGAATGAAACGTGATCTTATTGAAATGCAAGATCCTGAGGGGAATTGACAGGTTGGACACCAAGAGGATGTTTCCTCTTCTGGGTAGAGACTATAACCAGGGAACACAGTTTAAAAATAAGGGGTTTCCCATTTAAGACCGAGTTGAAGAGAAACCTTGGGCGCAATTCAGCAGACACGAAACAAAGTCTGCTTTCAGGCGCGTTTGGCAGGGTGTCTCTCGGCGGCTGCAGCACCGTGATTCACCTCGCTATTCACTGCCATTTTACCGGCTTTTTGGGGATGTTCCACCAGTGCTAAATGGCGCCCAGTCAAGGTCTCACAAGTGTGGCCTAATGGCTCATTTAAATGTGCTGATCTCGATCATGACCAGCGAGGGCGTGATCCAGATCCCGTCGTGTGGAATGAGTCAGGTGACTCACGATTGGCCCGACATGGAGCCTGATTTGGGGCTCTTGCAGGATTCACCCGTTACGTCGGCTCCGCTCTGGATGCAATGTGATGGCTGAATCGTGCCCTTTCTTTCTTAGAGGGTTGTTAATCTGTGAAACTCTCTCCCCCACAGGTTGGGTCATTGATTATGATCAAGGCTGAGTTAGATAGATTTTTGATCAGCAAGGGGCTTGAGATTATGGGAGGCAAACTGGAAAGTGGACTAAATGCCGCAAACATTATCTTATCAAATGGCAGAGCAGGTGCAAGGAACTGAATGGACTACCTCTGCTCTTAATTCTTGTGTTCTTGTCTCTGCACTGCCTTAATGGCAAGTGGAGAGATAGTAAATTATGTTTAAATCTTATTAATTTGGTTTAATTAATCCCTTAGAGTTCCAATGTGAGCATACCAAAAATCATAGGTAGTTGGTCAGGGCATGCCGAGTAAATAATAGACTTAAAAATTGGGATTGCATCAATATTTATTGATTAAACTTATTCCAAATTGCAAAAGTAGCATTGACATTTTTGCAGCTTTATTGGTCTCCTACATCTTTGCTTTGCAGGTCTCTAGAAGCAAAATAGGCTTTCTTTTTTTTTCCTTTTATTTCTTTTTTTTTTCTTGTAAATTTAGAGTACCCAATTCATTCTTTTCCAATTAAGGGGGCAATTTTGTGTGGCCAAACACCTACCCTGCACCTCTTTGGGTTATGGGGGCAAAACCCACACATACACGGGGCAAAATATGTGGTAGGCATTAATGCCTACCACATTTAAACATGGAAATGTTGGTGATAGCATAGTAGCTAATTTTGTTGTTTTCTGTGGTGTAACAAAATTGCTGGGTTTAAATTTAATTGCTGATAATCTTTCATTTGATTCCATTCAGTTGAGTTACTTGATCTCAACAAGATTATTTGTTGAATTTTCTGAACTATCCCTCACCTTGGTTCATTTGACTTTGTGCATTTCATCAATTAATTTGCCAAACAGAAAACATTCAATAGTGGGTAGTCTGTTTGGATGTGAGGAACACTGATCATGTTGAATTTATCCAAGCTTGTTGATAGCATTGAAAACATATTGCCTCCAGGGTCTAGCTTCTGATCACAACCCATTGGGCTGGGTTCTCCGATCCCCCCAGCCGCATTTTTCTCAATGATGAATCGTTCGCTGGCGGTGGGATTCTATATTCCTGCTGCTTGTTAATGGGATTTCCCATTGAAACCATCCCTCACCGCCGGAAAACCCGTGGGCGGAGGTGCTGTGCTGGCAAGAACAGGGAGTCCCAACGGCCGAAGAATTCTGGCAATTATCTTTCATCAATTTCTTTGTCTCAGGTTATTTCCTGTCTTTGTTCAGCACTTTGGAATGTTCTATTAAGATTAAAGTGCTATAAAGTGTAATTTATTATATTTAATTCAAAATGTATTTATATTGACATCATGTATTATAGAAAATTATTTCCACAGATAAAATGTACATTGGGTCTAAAATATACTATATGGTAAAGCTATAATGAGCCTATCTAGTAAAATCATTATAGGCAGCATTTTGTGCTACCGGTTTGACTAATAGCACTTAATGTTTGTTCTGTGAACTTCCCATTGAATGGCTGTGTGAGGGCTTTGTAGTCAACAGGGCTGTTGCATTATTAGCAGTCATATCTGGCTGGGAAATGCTGGCCTTTCCAGATGGCTGCTTTCAAGTGCAAATGAACTGGTTACACACCATCTAGCTTAATACATATTTAGGATTCACAAATAGTCATTAAATTTTTTTAAATACTGTTTCTGCAATGTAATAGGATTGGAATAAATGGCCCCCTGAACATTAGAAGGACAGTTGGTCTTTTAATTGGGTATAGACAAAAAACTGCATTGTCTACAAATTAATAAATAAGTAATGCCAGTTTCATTTCTCAAAATAATTTAAATGGATATTGATCTGCCACCTAAGATAATATATTTTGCTTTATTTTTTGTCATCACTATTTTAATGTAATGAGCAAATGTCATATTGCTTCATTTTTTATTTCCTTTTATAAATTTTCACTTAAATATTATTTTGAACTAAACTATGTTTGCTATGCACAATTAACTTTTTGACATTTCTATCCCTATAATTTGAATGTCAATTGAAAATAGTTGCGCTTATTCGAATTACGTGTACATACCATTGTTGTAAAAGCAACCTCAGATATTTTTTTATTTTATATATGGTGGTCCATGCATTCTAATCAAATTTGTTTTTTCGACTAGTTAGTGAGAGCTTTAAAATTGTAAATTTTAAAACACTGAACACGATATGGATGGAATTTTACAGCCCCTCCTGGCGGGATTTTCTGTTCTCGCCAAAATCAATGGAGTTTTGAACTGCTCACCACATTTTACGCCTCCCCCCACACATAGGGCTGTAAAATTCTGGCCTATAAATTTCATAAAAGGAAAGGTAAGATGAGCATTACCAAACTAGCTGCAGCAGCACAGAGTGGTAGAACTAAAATTGGTATGTCTGATTCTACATAATGATTTTTAATCTTAGTCTTGCCATTTGTCCATTTGGCGTACCACAGGGATCTGTGCTGGATCTCCTATTATTTGTCATTTATATAAACGACATAAATGACTATGTGGGTTGGGATCAGTGAGTTTGCAGATAACACGAAGATTGGCTGGGTGGTTGACAGTGAGGTTGAGTGTCTGGGTTGCAGGAAGATAGATGGTCAAATGGGCAGCACGGTAGTCCAGTGGTTAGCACTGCTGCCTCACAGCGCCGAGGACCCAGGTTCGAGCCCGGCCCCGGATCACTGTCCGTGTGGAGTTTGCACATTCTCCCCATGTCAGCGTGGGTCTCAACTCACAACCCAAAAAGATAAGTAGGGTGGATGGATTGGCCACACTAAATTGTTGCTTAAAAATAAAATAGGCAGAAAAGTGGCAGGTGGAATTTAACCCTGAAAAGTGTGAGGTAATATACTTTGGAAGGAAGGAGTAATGTGACAAGGAAGTATTAAATGAATGGTCTGACACTGGAAAGTTCCGAGGAACAAAGGGACTGTGGCCTGTTTGTCCATAGATCTCTGAAGGCAGAAGGACAGATTAATAGGATGGTGAAAAAGGTATATGGGCCTTTATCAATTGAGGTATCGATTACAAAAGTAGGGAGGTCATGTTGGAGGTGTATAGAACTTTGGTGAGGCCGCAGCTGGAGTACTGTATGCAATTCTGGTCACCACATTGTAGGACGTATGCACTGGAGGGTGTGCAGAAGCAATTCACCAAGATGTTGCCTGCGGTGGAACATTTAAGTTATGAAGAGAGGTTGGATAGGCTTGGTTGTTTTCGCTGGAGCAGAGAAGACTGAGCGGCGACTTGATCGAGGTGTTTATTAAAAGGAGCATGGACAGGATGAATAGGAAGCAGCTGTTCCCCTTAGCTGAAGGGTCAGTTACGAGGGGACAGAAGTTCAAGATGAGGGGCAGATTTAGGGGGGATTCGAAGAAAAACGTTTTCACCCAGAAGGTGGTGACAGTCTGGAATGCACTGCCTGGGAGGGTGGTGGAGGCTTGTTGCCTCACACCCTTTAAAAAGTACCTAGATGATAACTTGGCACAAGCAAAAAAGAAATGAAGCTGTGGGCCAAGTACTGGCAAATGGGATTAGGTAGGCAGGTCGGGTGCTTCTTATGTGTCGGTACAGACTTGATGGGCCGAAGGGCCTCTTCTGCGTTGTATTATTTTGTGATTTGGGTTGCTGCCAGACATTTCTATGGGGGAGGCTGAGAAAATCAGTATACAATTAGCTTAAACCCCTTCCCAGCACCAACTAGCAGTACATTCAAGTTTGCCTGTGTTAAAATTTGCAGGATGGATCTGATGTCTAATCCCCCTTTTAAGGTTCCTTACTTTACATTACAACAGCCCCTTAGGAGAAGACAAAACGTTTTATGGTAACACAGTGGTAGCACTGTTGCTTCACAGCGCCAGGGACCCATGTTCGATTCCCGGCTTGGGTCACTGTTTGTGTGGAGTCTGAATGTTCTCCCCGTATCTGCGTGGGTTTCCTCTGGGTGCTCCAGCTTCCTTCCATAAGTCCCAAAAGACTTGCTTGTTAGGTGAATTGGACATTCTGAATTCTCCCTTAGAGTACCCGAACAGGCGACTTGGGGATTTTCACAGTAACTTCATTGCAGTTACTGTAAGCCTACTTGTAACACTAATAAAGATTATTATTATTATTATTAAACAACACTGAAAAATGAAGAAAACCTGGCTACCATAATGGGCAGTAAATTAAGTTTATAGCTTTCCTGTATACTGTGATGCAAGTTTTGAGACCGAGTGCATTATTAAATCCTAGTTAATCATTCAGTGTCAGCTCTGGCTCAGCTAGTAGCACTATTGCCTCTGAGTCACAATATTCTGGGTTCAAGTCCCACTCCAGGGAATGAGCACAAAAATAATATCCTGACACACTAATGCAGTACCAAGGGAGTGCTGCACTGTTGTAGGCTCTGTTAAACTGAGGTCCTATCTACATTCTTGGACAGATGTAAAAGATTCCATGTCACTATTTTTTTAAGAAGTCTGGGGAATTATCCCTGGTGTCCTGCCAGTATTAATCTTTCAATCATTATTGCGAATACAGATTATCTGGTCATTATCACATTGCTGTCTGTGCACACATTGGTTGCTGCCTACATGACAACGGTAATTACACTTCAAAAGTATTTCATTGGCTGTAAAAGACTTTGAGATGTCTGTTGGTCTTAAAAGCACGATATGAGTACTAGTATTTTCTCTCATATCCTTGTGAATTCTCATTTTATACAGGC
Organism: Scyliorhinus canicula; assembly: GCF_902713615.1. NCBI lineage: Eukaryota > Metazoa > Chordata > Chondrichthyes > Carcharhiniformes > Scyliorhinidae > Scyliorhinus > Scyliorhinus canicula. Next base: position 202,708,079 of record NC_052147.1, read on the forward strand.
TACCCACAAATCGATAAATTGCTGCATTTTCTAGATGCTAATCTGATTGTAAGACTGATAAACTCACCAAAATAAAGGAAGAAATAATGAAAAATATTTACCTTTAGTTAAATCTCTCATGCCACTTTATTTGAAGTTAATTTCCGAAATCTAGGAAATAAACTGTAGAGCAGAAAATGAATAAAATTGCAGCTGGTGAATTAAATAATATTTTTAAATGATATGGATTGGTCCAGGGGAAAGAGTTGGAACTGAATTGTGTATGTGAACAAAAATATCTCATCCTTATTGTGATTGTTTAATCATATCCATTTGTCTAATTGTTTGCAGAGTGCTGGAAAATATAGACAGCAAGGCAGAAATTACATTGTTGAAGATGGAGACGTTATCTTTTTCAAATTCAATACTCCACAGCAAGCAAAAAAGAAGTGAATTTGAAGTTCAGCTGACTTCTGTTATAAGCAGAGAACATAACGGGCCAAGAAGTTGCACACATTCAGATTTGCAAATAAAAGGACTTAAGTATAAGGCTACTATGTAAGGAACAGATTGGTAACTGGCAATAATTTGCATCAATTGGGACTTTGACAGGATTCTGCTTATTAATATCACATGTGGATTTAACTATGCTCTAAAGCAACTGAACTATTATTGAATTTGCTGTTGATTTTTTAGATACATTTGGCTGTAAATCATGGTTCAGACCTGTCTTGGGATAGCCTGTTCTTCCTTTAATTATATCCCTCATGTTTTTTCCGGATTGAGATAATGTTATTCCAATGAAAATGTAGGTTCACTAAATGTCGACAGCTTTAATTTAAGATTAGAGCTCTACTCTAAATTGGAACATTTCAAGAACCATATTACTCTCATGATACTTCATTAATCTCCATCACTAGATGCCAAATCTGACACATTTGACAGAAAAGACAATACCACTTGCTCCATTCTGAATCTACAGATAATGCATGTTTTACAGTACTCCAGATGTTTACAGTCAATAAAACATTTGACAAAAACAGTCTTGGTGTGTTTGGGGATGTCTGTATTGACTGACTGCGGTGTGTTAAATGTGATATGGCACCTGGTGGTTGCTGATTACAGAATTTAAAGACGTGTGTATGATACAGTAACTGTCACTGTGGGCAGCTTTTATTATATTTCAGAAATGGTTCTTTTCATTAAAAGATAAAGATTAGGGTACTGTGATTCATTGAAAGCATGAATAGGTGGACATTTGTTGTGAGAATAAGTAGTTTCATGTCTGTATTATGAGAGTTCATGATCTAGATGGGTGTAATGCAGAAGAATAAATTTATGCTTTTTGGCAGAATTTTTCTGTACAACTAGGAGATCCACATTAGTGGTTTGCTTTTACTCCTTTATAGTTGACCTCTTTAGATATTTATAAATACATTTTTGGTGCTGGTGATTAAAGCTCCTTTCTACTAAATAATACATTTGTCATTAGATATACTTTATTAGATATTTCCTTTTACTGAATTCCTAAGTTAGAACATAGAACAGCACAGAACAGGCCCTTCGGCCCTCGATGTGCCGAGCATTGTCCGAAACCAAGATATAAGTGTTGAATGTTGGCCTGTAACTTTGTGGAAGTATTTATCATATGTCCTTCATTAAATTCATTCACTTAGAATGGATTTGCTGTTGTAATTATTTTATATCATTTTCCAGTAAGCAAGCCATAAAAGAAATGTCAAAAACAAACTGAAATCAGGGTTAGTCAACGTCTGAAAGAGAATCAATGAAGGGTCATATTGGAATATTATTCAATTGTTTTCCTCTTTCAAATGCTAACTGACCTGTGCATTTCTGTCATTTGCTCTTCAAACACGGTGCTAGTGGATATTTTGGGCCAGTTTTCAACTCTTAAGTGGATGGGTTTTGAAGGTGTTAAAATCTCCGCCTTTATCCTGATCTGTGCAATTACGTTGAGAAACGTGGTTTGAAACTCTTCTTTTCAGCTCCTTGAAACTTTTGTTGAATTTTGTAGTGGAACAGTAATAAGTGATTTTATGTCTGTGGTTTCTGGTGGAACAGTGTATGTACCAGTGAACTGAAATTTGCATCCTGTTCAGGAGGAAGTTTCCTGTTACTGCTAGAGCTTTACAGGTCAGACAGAGTGTTTATTTAAGAAGTCAAGTGGAACATATGACGTGATAGTATCATTATATAAGAATGTGGAGACTCTTGCATTTCATCTTCAACAAAAAAGGCAATCATTTTGATACTTACTCTGAACGTCTAACTTTATAAGGGGGAAATGCAGCTGTAGTTGGATATATTTAAATTTGTGGATCCGATAAACATGGAAAAAAACTAAGATAACTGCATCTCATATACCATACCTGGAATAATCATAATCAAATGAAAGCCTGTAGTCAAAATTCCAATATTAGATCACTGTGCAACAGAATTGAAGAACTTGTTCAGAAGACAAAAAAGTGAGGAGCTTTGAATATTTCATCGTGAGTCTGTTCTTCAGGTGTGAAATTTTCCAATGGATGTAACATTGATTAAAATGGACGGTCTGGGCAGCACCGTGGCGCAGTGGGTTAGCCCTGCAGCATCACGGCGCCAAGGTCCCAGGTTCAATCCCGGCTCTGGATCACTGTCCGTGTAGAGTTTGCACATTCTCCCCATGTTTGCATGGGTTTCTCCCCCACAACCCAAAAGATGTGCAGGGTTGGTGGATTGGCCAAGCTAAATTGCCCCTTAATTGGAAAAATTTAATTGGGTACTCAAAATTTTTTTTAAAAATGGACAGTCTGAATAATATGTTGCATTTCGGTGGGCGGGGCGTGCACCTGTGGATTGATTTTCGACAACATCCTCCACCGTTGTTGCATGCAGTATAAAATGGCAAATAAGCAAATGAATGATTGCAAGGTGGTATTTAGGCCGCAATTATCGTTTGCTTGTCCAATCTGTGCTGGGGGGGCGGGGAAGAGGGCATCTGATGGCTGTAATCTGTCATGGCCTCTTATTTATAGGGCCACCTGTCACGGGGCAGTGTCAGGTGAGCCTGCAATTTTGTGAAAATCAAAGCAAAAAGGAAGTATTTGTTTTCTTTTTTTTTATAAATGTTTTTATTGGGTTTTTTTGAGCAAGGTATAATTACCGTTATGTACACAGAATAAGAAACACATATATATTCACACATTTAGAGGGGAAGGGCACACCCCAACATTTAAAAAAAACAATAACATATGAAATGGAATAACTGGTGGGGTATTTTGCACCAGCTCGACAGCGGCATCTCTGTACATCTGGCAAAATTACACACCCCACATAAGTAGGCGACTGCCTGCGGGGGTCAGGGACTGGGGGGGCAAGCACACCTTTGGGTGCCGGGGAGAAAATCACAGAGTGCGATATTTGGCTGTGCTGTGTGCTGCTGTCGCCCGCCCTTCCCGGACGGGTCTCGCTGCCGTCCCACGCTTGCCCCCGCTCCTCCCGGCCTCCATCTCCAGTTTCCTCGTGCCCCGCTCCTGGAGATGTCATGCACATTTTGGCATCCCATGTCCTCCCTCCGGCTCCCGCTTCCCTGCCCCCCGCCCCCCCCCCCCCCCCCAGGTTCGCCTCCCTCTCCCCAGGTTTAGCTGTCTTCCCCTCCCCCCCCCACCCCCCCGTGGTTCGCCCCTCCCTCCTCAGGTTTAGCCGTCTCCCCCCCACCCCCCCCTCCCAGTCCATCTCTCCCCTCCATGCACCAGCTACCTTCCTCCGACTCCCGACCATTTCCCCCTGATTCTTGGCCACCCGGCTATTCTTCCTCTTGTTCGTTGGCCACAAACAGGTCCCGGAACAGTTGCATGAATGGCTCCCACGTTCTGTGGAAGCCGTCGTCTGACCCTCGGATGGCGAATTTGATTTTCTCCATTTGGAGAGATTCCGAGAGGTCGGACAGCCAGTCTGCAGCTCTGGGTGGTGCTGCTGACCGCCAGCCAAACAGGATTCTACGGCGGGCGATCGGGGAGGCAAGGGCGCCTGCCCTCCTCCCCAGGAATACATCTGGCTGGTCTGAAACCCCGAAGACCGCCACTATCGGGCATGGCTCCACCCTCACCCCCACCACTTTGGACATAGCCTCGAAGAAGGCTGTCCAGTACTCCACAGGTCTGGGGCAAGACCAGAACATGTGGGCGTGGTTGGCCGGGCCTCTTTGGCACCGTTCATATCTGTCCTCCACCTCCGGGAAGAACCTACTCATACGGGTTCTTGTTAAGTGGGCTCTATGTACCACTTTTAGTTGTGTCAGGCTGAGCCTTGCGCACGTGGCGGTGGAGTTGACCCTATGCAGTGCCTCGCTCTGGAGTCCCCACCCTATCTCAATCCCCAGGTCCTCCTCCCATTTCTTTCTTGTTGCGTCCAGTACGGTGTCGGCCCTTTCTACCAGTCGGTCATACATGTCGCTACAGTTCCCTTTATCTAGGATGCTTGCGTCCAGTAGGTCTTCCAGTAGTGTCTGTCGTGGCTGTTGTGGGTACGTCCTTGTCTCCTTTCGTAAGAAGTTTTTGAGCTGCAGATACCGTAGCTCATTCCCCCTGGCTAGCAGAAATTTCTCTGTCAGTTCGTCCAGTGTTGCGATCCTGCCGTCCGTGTATAGGTCCCTGACTGTCAGTGTCCCTCCGTCCTGCCTCCACCTTTTGAAGGTGGCGTCAGTCAGTGCTGGTGTGAACCTATGGTTGTTGCAGATGGGAGCCTTGTCCGACATTTTGGTCAGGCCAAATTGCTGCCGCAGTGGTTCCAGGATTGGAGGGTGGCTGTCACCACTGGGCTGCTGGAGTATTTTTTGGGTGGGGATGGGAGTGCTGCTGTGGCGAGGGCCCGGAAGGAGGTCTCCACACAGGAGGCCTCCGCGCGCACCCACTCGGCCTCTGGCTCCTGGATCCATCCCCTTACTCACTCGGCTGTTGCCGCCCAGTGGTAAAATTGTAGGTTTGGGAGGGCTAGCCCCCCTGCTGGATTTTGTTTTTTGTAGGACCTTCTTTGGGATCCTAGCATTTTTACCCCCCCCCCCCCCCCCCCCCCATACGAACGCCATGATTAGTTTGTCCAGCGCTTTGAAAAAGGCCTTGGGGATGTAGATCGGAATGGATCTAAACAGGAAGAGGAACCTGGGCAGTACGTTCATTTCGATCGTCTGGACTCTCCCCGCAAGGGAGAGTGGGAGTGTGTTCCATCTTTGCAGGTCCTTTTTTACTTCCTCCGTCAGACTGGTGAGGTTCCATTTGTGGATCCCTTTCCAGTCATAGGCTACTTGGATCCCCAAGTAGCGGAATTTGTGTTGGGCTTGTTTGAACGGCAGCCCCTTTAGTGCTGCTTCCCCCCCCCCCCCCCCCCCCCCCCCCCCCCCCTGCGGGTGTACTGGGAAGATCTCGCTTTTGCTCATGTTGAGTTTGTAGCCCGAGAAGGCTCCAAACTCTTTCAGGAGCGCAATGATTCCGTCCATGCTGCTCTGTGGGTTCGAGGTGTAGAGGAGAAGGTCATCTGCATAGAGTGAGACTCTGTGCTCTCTGCCTCCCCTTCGGATCCCCCTCCAATTTTTTGCTGCCCTGAGCGCGATTGCTAGCGGTTCGATTGCTAGTGCGAACAGCAGCGGGGACAGTGGGCATCCTTGTCTGGTGCCCCTGTGCTGCTGGAAGTATTGGGAGTTGGTATTGTTGGTCTGTACGCTCCCCAATGGAGCGTTGTACAGGAGCTTTACCCAAGTGGTGAACCCTAAGTATTTGTTTTCTGAAAGATTATCATTTTGAGATAAGTGTTGTTCTTGTTGGGGGAGTATCTTTTTCAGAGTACCCAATTATTTTTTTCCAATTAGCGTGGCCAATCCACCAAACCGGCACATCTTTGGGTTTTGTGGGGTGAATCTCACGCAGACATGGGGAGAATGTGCACACTCCACACGAAAGTGCTGCCCATTTTGTTGTCGACATTGGACACAATCAACTGTAGGTGGAGACAAGCAGCAGTTCTATTCAGTACTAGTGTGCACACAGAGGATGTGCTCTTTTAGAATGCTCTAAAAGACAATTCGAAGTTGCACAGTTTCTGTCCATGTTCTTATCTTGTATGTCTAGTTTGTTATATCTATAATTACAACATAAACACAAAATGACTTGCTTGTTACCTACTCAATTGGAATTTGTAAAACATAATTGGAACGACCTGACCTTTTGCACAATATCCACAACTTATTCCAAAATATACACTTTGCTAATCTATCCTGATATTTTGTTGTTGTGCCAAGTCATCTGTGTATGTAAGCTTGACTCTGAAGTCATGCAATTCAGTTTATTACAGTATAATTCATAGACCATTCATCAACGTATTTTATCCCGACCCAAAGGTCACATTCCATTAGCTTACCATAGATTGACCCATGGGCTGGTCATCAACTACCTGGCCTAAATGACATATTCATTCCAGTTTTAAAAAAAACTGCAAACACTTAAATCCTATATTAACAACTTGGCCAAGTATGAGTGATCCCATGGTGCATCCTGATATGTCATTTTGTTCTGAAAAATGTGTCAAATACTGCACAGGCTTTGAATTAAGTGTTGTTGCCAGTGAACACAGATGGCATTAAATCTGATCAAGTACAAAATATTAAGATCTGAAAATTGAGCAGCTGCTTAGTTCCAGTCTGTTTTTCTTCATTGAAGGCTGAGACAAGGTTGTGAGGGTTGAGGCAAGGAAGGGTCATAACTGCATCACGTTTTGATGATGATGCCCATCCATTAATGGTTACAAAGTGTTGTATCTCATAATGCACATGCTGTTAATAGTGTTGAAAATTGTAACCTTCCACCCATGATGGCTCTGAAATACCAATTCCCTTTTTTCTGTGTGCTAGTGCAGGTGAACCTTCTGCTGACTCTGTGAGTCCTATGGGACCAACAATTGTCTCCGAGGAGGAAGAACCCTTGGAGTTGGCAGTGTCACATCCTCTCCCTTCACTAAGCACCAATGCAAATACTGTCACCTCAGCTGGGATTAGTGCTTTAGGGCAAGGAGAAGCACAATCTGGTGAGGACTTCACATTTGCATGTGCAGCTGCCGGAAATGTGGTGGAGCAGGCCTTGTGCAGTTAGAGTTATCGAGGTGATCCAGAGACTTAATCCGAGTTCGATGATGAGCCTCTGGAGTCGTCCGTGAGGCAGCAAATGCTGAATGTACAGTGCAAGGTGCGTGGAGATTTGGAGAATATATCAGGAGAGTTGCATGCTCTGGCCCGAACTGTGGAGATGTCCATTCAGGCCGCGTAAACTGTGATCACCCACTGTGCTAAGCTTCATCCATGGAAAGACTGCTGATTGGAGGGTAAACCCCGCTGTATCGCTGATGCTATTGCGGATATGCACGCTGACCTGTATACCATCGCCCTGGCTCTGAGCTCGGGGGTCTGTCTGTAGCCAGGGTGACAGAGGGACCAGGAGCCTGGGCACTAAACCAGCTCCTGGATCTCACGGGAAGGTGAGGAGGACCAATTGATCCTCATGGCAGAGGATCAGCAGCTGCTGCGCCATCTGGAAGCACCTCTTGGGGCACATCTGATGGGGCACCGTCCTTCCCAATTGACATACTGACAGAAGCTACTTCTGTGACTCAGCAGGAGTCCTAATATGGTAATATGGTGGGACCCTCAAGGCCTCGGCCGCACAGAGTATATCTGCCAAAGTCATCCAGGGCATCGGGACAAGCAGATCAACAACCTCCCTCCTGTGCAACAGCAAGCAAGAGGTGAGCACTGCGCCAGAGCACAAGCAAAATAAATGAGGAAACTCCACACAGGTTAAAAGCTGGTCACATGGGTTTGTTTTGTAGCTGTGATCATTGGTTGTGTCATAAACAAGTTATATCCCTCATGCAGAGGTTCATTTTATCTGTAAGTGCTCTAGGAATTTTATTGGTCAAATGTTCCTGACTTGCCAGTACTGAACATTGGTCAAAATGCAAAAATGCCTATGGATCAAAAGGGTGACTGTGCTGATGAGATGTTCTCTGTGAGCTCACATTATAGGTGGAATGAGGTTGAATCAATAGCAATACACTCGTCTCTGAAGCCGAGAGTTCCTGATCTATTGGAACCTCTTGTGTTATTAAGGCCATCCATGTGCTCTTGTGCAGAGCCTTGCACTTCTGTCAGGATATGAACATATGACTTAGGAGCAGGAGTAGGCAACTTAGCTTATCGAGCTTCCTCCGCTATTCAATAAAATCATGGTTGATATAATTTTAACCTCAACTTCATATTCCCACCTACCCCAGATAACATAAAAACTAGGAGTAGGCCATTTTGAGTCTGCTCCGCCATTCAGTATGATCATGACCGACCTATCTCAATACCATATTCCCGCTTTGTTCCCATACCTCTTGGTGCCATTAACATCTGGAAAAAATGTCTTTTACAGCCTTCTGCGGTAGAGAATTCCACAGGTTCACTATGCTTTAAAGAAATTTTGCCTCCTCATAATCATAAATGAACTACCCCTTACTCTGAAATTGTGTCTCCTGGTTCTTAATTCTCCAACCTGGGAAAATATCCTCCCTGCATAAGAGTCTGATAGAATTTTATAAGTTTCAATCAGATCTATCATCCTTCTAAACTCTAGTGAATACAGACCCAGTTGAACCAATCTCTCCTCATGGGATAGTCTTGCCAACCCTGGTATCGGCCTAGTGAACCTCCACTGCACTCCATCTATGGCAAGTATATCTTTTCTCAGGTAGGGAGACCAAAACTGCACAAAATACTCCAGATAGGTCCTACCAAGGCTGTGCACAATGCCCCCCCCCCCTCCCTTCTCAAGAATCTAGCTACCTCTGCCTTAAAGATATTTGAGGACTCTGCATCAACCACATTTAAAGGAAGAGAATTCCAAAGTGTCTCCCCTTAGAGAAAAATGTTTTCCTCATATCTGTCCTAAATGGGCAATCCTTTTTTTGAAACAGTGGCCCTGCATTCTAAATGAGGGTGTGTTGCTCGTTTTACTGGAGTGTGATTAACACGCCTCCGTTTAAAGGCCGTGTGCTTAACACTACTATGGCTCTGTATGTGTAATTATGCTCGGAGTCGCCAGGTGCCGTATTGAGACACCGTCACAAGTATATCAAGGTCAGGTTCAAAGTAATAAATCCGTACACCGATTAGTAATTCCAAACGATTGGTGTTTATTATAACAAATATAATAAATACACATGCATACGCTAAAGAGACTAACTTACTTCTAATACTAAACAACTAAATACTTATCTAGACAGGAACAGGCAAGGTCAGGGAGCAAGGCCTTCGTCCCGTTCTTGGTCTGTAACTTTCTGATTCGCAAAGTTGTCAAGGTCTAGCAAGGTCTGGATCACATAGCGATCGTTGTGTTGGCACTTACAGTTCGATGGCTGAGGCTCAACGGCCGGTGATGAAACTGGAGTCAGGGTGCGATGTAACAGGTCTGGGCCGGAGCAAAACAACAGACCAAGTCATGTGCTTGACCTTCTCTTTATAGGTCCTAGAAGTCCGTGCCCCTTGGGGCGGGTTCTTTCACCTGCTACGTATCGATTGGGTCTTTCCCAATCGATATCTTTCAAACTCCCCAATCTGAGGGTCGTTCCTCGATGGGTGGGGCGGTCCCTACAGCTCTTTGTGTTGGTTGCTTTGGCGCCATTCTGTCTGGGCGTCTATGGAAAAGTATCCATTCATACTTAAATGTTTCTATTGTCCGGGGTCTGGATATGGATCACCTCATTACTATGCAGATCTGTTTCCCATTTGCACCTTTGGCTGAAACTCTGCAACTGGCCAGAAACTGGTTTCTGTACGTGCAGAATGCAAAACAGTCTTCTGCAAGCTGTTTGTCCTCACTATGACTGTTTTTCCCTGCAGTCTTAGCAGTTCTCCATTTTGTAGCCCAGTGTCCATCTTAGATGGCTACAGGTGTTACCTCATCTGCTCACCCTCCTCATTAGATGAATGCTCACTATCCTGCATCTCCCCTTCCTGCAGGGCATCCCTTCTCTGAATGGCACGGTTTTGGACAGTGCAGCACAATGACCATCAGTGAAACTCTGGATGGTGTATACTGTAATGCTTCTCCTGATCTATACAGGCATCAGAACCTTATCCTTCACAGCTCAATTACATGCTCGACTCCCCATGTCTGCGTGAGTTTCCTCTGGGTGCTCCGATTTTCTCCTACAAGTCCTGAAAGATGTGCTTGTTCGGTGAATTGGACATTCTGAATTCTTCAGCAAGCCTGAACAGGCGCCGGAGTGTGGTGACTAGGGGATTTTCATAGTAACTTCATTGCAGTGTTAATGTAAGCCTACTTGTGACATTAAAGATTATTATTATTGATGGTTCTGTGGCTGTTGTTATAGCTCCTCTCTGCCTCTGTTCTAGGGGCCCCTTCTAGGTCATGAGCCCATCTCTTCAAAGCGTAAGCCTGGTCCCCCAGAAGCCAACCATTCAGGGCATTATGTACATTGAACATGTCTGGGAATTTGGAAGTTAGGAGAATGTACTTGTGTGAGTGCTGCCTGGGTACCATTTGCATACCTTTTTAAAAAATAAATTTTGACTACCCAATTCATTTTTTTCCAATTAAGGGCAATTTAGCATGGCCAATCCACCTACCATGCACACCTTTTGGATTGCGGGGGCGAAACCCACGCAGACACAGGGAGAATGTGCAAACTCCACACGAACAGTGACCCAGAGCCGTGATCAAACCTGGGACCTCGGCGCTGTGAGGCAACAGTGCTAACCCACTGCGCCACCATGCTGCCTAACCTTGTGGTCATAGACCAAACGTAGACCAACTGGATGTTTAAGGAGTGGTAGCCCTTTCTGTAAATTAATGTACAGGGCTCGCCTGCTGGAGCCTTAATGGTGAAGTGAGTGCAGTTGACTGTTCCCTTGACCCTGGGAAAATCAATGGCTCTTTCCAGTTGACTGGTGGTCCATTGAAAATGCAGTGAACTGACCTGCTTGCATTTGCAAAGACCTTAATGCAGCAGATTGTGTTATGCCACTGAGGTCTCCATAGGCAGCCTGAAAGGATTCATTAGCAAAACGAAATTCACTTCAACAGTCACCTTTATAGCTACTGACATTGGGTCACCACCAATACAGTTGGAAGCTACTTCCTCTGCTAGCATCTGATTACTGTGGCTCTGGAGATGTTGCGTCTCCTGCCAGTCTCTGACATCTGAAGGTAGATTATTCTCTGCTTGCATATTCAATTAGCATAAATCCTCCTGTGCCTCTGTTGCTGTAGTATTATGCTGCATCAGCTTCTTGATCTGAAGCCGGTCTGCCACCCTCTGCACCACTGGTGCATTCTGAACCGCACCATCTGCCCTTCTCCTCCTCGTCTCCCCTTCTTCACTGCAGAACATGGCTCCTAACGGAGGCCACTGTTCCCATGTTTTCGCTACCAACAGAGTGGCGAGATAGTTGAGAGTCTACATTCACCTATCTGCGGGTGTTTTATTCCTCGCAGCGCGTATTACTCCAGTCAGTTGGGGACATTGCCGTGCTTAAACAAGCGATTTAATTCAATTTGAACAAGGTGGGCAGGCTCCCGCCTGATGGCGTGATGACGTTCGGAACGCGCACGTCCTGACACATGGCGTCTGACCAGCGGTCGGCGCAGGCGCAGTGAGGCCCCGTCTCCATGGCGCGGAGCGTGCACCTGAGGCCAGTTGTCATTTTGTACACAGGAAGACTGAGTTGAGTTAATCACCAAAGTGCCCACCCGAAAGATGCTGTAAAGTGAGATTGGTTATAGAAATTACTGATTTTTTTTGTCCTGTTTTTTTCTTAGTTTGGTTTGAAATAAGTCCTGAAGCAGCTGACTTTATTTGCTGTATTTTTCAGCTGAACTGAGCGTGTTTATGGAAGATGAGTTGTGTCACTGATATTGGCCAAAGCACTAAACGATGTGGATTGTTGTTGCTCAACATTTTCCACAGTATGAATCATCAGCCAATGAGGCCAATTAAATGTTGGCCTTGTTCATTCTCAATCCAAAGCATCGTGTTCCATTCTGGCACCACACCATCAGGATGGATGCCTTTTTGGTGAGATTCGCCAGAATTCCGGGTTAAAATATAAGGAGAGGCTGCAGAAAGTGGATTTGCCTTCATTTGAGGAAAGAAGGTTGAGGGTGTGATCTATAACCAAAGTGTTTAAAATAATAACATTATTTGGAATGGTAGGGATAGATTCTATCTTATTTTTGGAATTCCGAACTAGAAGGAATTGAGAATTGCAGTCAGGAAGATTTGCACAAAATGTAATAGGAATATAGAAAGAACCCAGTTCCCCCAAAATACTGTGGATGCTGGCACGATTGACGCATTCAAAACAGATTGTGAGACAAGTATTAATGGACTTGAGTCAAATTCAGTAAATTAAGCTGAGGTACAGATCAGCCATGATCTAATTGAAACACGGGCAAAATACAGTGTAAATCTGAAATAAAAGTAGAAAATGCTGAATATACTCGGCAGGACCGCCAGCAACTGTGGAGAATGGAAAGAATTAATGGGCTGGATTTTTACATTCCCAAACTGGCACAGTGGTGAGAAATATGACGTGATGATGTTCTGATGGCAACATGATGCCACCCTGCCAGTGTCCCAACAGGTGAGTGGGTGCCAGCCCTGGCAGCCCACCTGCCATTTTAAACTTCTTTGCAACCCAATCATCTGCAATTTTTCATTATCCGCTGCCTTTTTGGGGGAATTGGCGAGATTAAGTTAGTTCATGAGCTACAACAAGGCAGGAGTTGGCCACCAGGACAATCATTGAGTGTACTGGCATATGTAGGGGTGGCACAGTAGCACAGTGGGTAGCATTGTTGCTTCACAGCTCCAGGGTCCCAGGTTCGATTCCCGGCTTGGGTCACTGTCTGTGTGGAATCTGCACGTTCTCCCTGTGTCTGCGTGGGTTTCCTCTGGGTGCTCCTGGTTTCTCTTACAACTGTAGAAAGACGTGCTGTTAGGTGAATGGGATATTCTGAATTCTCCCTCTGTGTACCCGAACAGGTGCCGGAATGTGGCGACTAGGGGCTTTTCACATTAACTTCATTGCAGTGTTGTTTTTAAAATCTTTTTATTGGCATTTTCAACATTATGTACATTGACGTTCATGTTTATTTATTGTACATGTAACAAAAGGCTTTTTCGGATGGAGTATTTTATCTTCTCCAGTTGGAGAAATTCTGAAAGGTCAGCCAACCAGTCTGCATCTGTGGGTGGTGCTGCTGATCGCCAGCCGAGCAGGATTCTCCGGCGTGCGATTGGGGAAGCAAAAGTTAGGGCGTTGGCCCTCTTCCCCATGTGCAGCTTTGGCTGCTCTGATACCCCGAAGATTGCCACATTTGGGCATGGCTCCACCTTCACCCCAACAACTTTGAACATTGCCTCGAAGAAGGCTGTCCAGAACCCAGCAAGTTTGGGACATGCCCCTCTGGTATGGTTCACATTTATCCTCCACTCCGGAAAGAACCTGCACATTCGGGTTCTGGTCAGGTGTGCTCTGTGCACCACTTTGAATTGCATTAGGCTGAGCCTTGCACAGGAGGAGGTGGAGTTGGCCCTGCTCAGTGCCTCGCTCCAGAGTCCCCACCCCAATTCTGTCCCCAGTTCATGCTGCCATTTCCGTCTGCTCTTGTCCAGTGGTGTTCGGGCTCTGTCTAGTAGCTGTTCATATATTTTCCCACAGAGACGCCCTCCTTACTGTCCGTGGTCATCAGGTCCTCTAATAGTGTGGTCTCCGGGGCCCTGGGGTATCCTACTGTCTCTTTGCGGAGGAAATGTTTTATTTTTAAGTATATCATTTCCTGTCCTGTCGGAAATTCCCATTCGTCCATCAGTTTGTTCAGCGTCGCCATTCTGTGCCCAACGTAGAAGTTCCTAACTGTCAGCGTTCCCCTGTCCTGTCTCCATTTTTTAAACATTGTGTCTAGCATGACTGGTTACCGCAGATGGGGGCCATAGGGGATATCCCGGTCAGCCCGAAATGCTGTCTTAGCTGGCCCCACGTTTTCAATGTGGCCATTACCACTGGGCTCGATGTGTATTTCGCCGAGGTGGATGGGAGTGCTGCAGTGACCAGGGCCCGGAGGGTTGTTCCCTTGCAGGAGGCCTCCTGCATCCGTACCCACTCCGAGTTGCATTCGCGCACCCATCCCCTCACTCTTTCCTCTGTTGCTGCCCAGTGGTAATATTGCAGGCTTGGCAGTGCCAGGCCTCCCTTAAGTTTCCACCTTTGCAGTGTTGATTTGGGGACACTAGCCTCCATTCACACAAATGCCATAATTAAGCTAGCTAGGTTCTGGAAGAAGGCCTTGGGGATGAAGATTGGTATGTACCTAAACAGGAAGAGGAACCTCAGCAGCACATTCATTTTGATCGTCTGCACTCTCCCCACCAGGGAGAGTGGGAGTGCGTCCCACCTCTGTAGGTGCTTTTTGACTTCCTCCACCAGGCTGGTCAAGTTCCATTTGTGGACCTGTGTCCAGTCTCTGGCTATTTGGATCCCCAGGTATCGGAAACTGTTTTGGGCTATTTTAAACAGGAGCCCCTCCAGCTCTGTCCCTCCCCCGTTTGGGTTCACTGGGAATGCCTCACTTTTGCCCAGGTTGAGTTTGTAACTTGAGACGGTTCCAAACTCTTTTAGGATCCACATGACTGCTTTCAGTCCTTCCTATGGTCTTGAGACGTACAGGAGCAGGTCATCTGCATGGAGTGAGACTGTGCCCTCTGTCTCCTCTTTGGATGCCCTTCCAGTTTTTCGCATTCCGTAGGGCTATCGCCAGGGATTCGATTGCTAATGCAAACAGGAGAGGGGAGAGTGGGCATCCTTGCCTTGTGCCTCTTTGTAGCTGGAGGTATTCACAGCTGGTGGTGTTAGTTCGGATGCTCGCGTTGGGCGCTGGTACAGGAATCTCACCCAGGCGGTGAATGCTGCTCCTAGCCCAAACCGTTCCAGTACCTCGAGGAGGTACTTCCATTTGACTCTGTCGAAGGCCTTTTTTGCGTCCACGGAGACAGTCACCTCTGGTGTTCTCTCCCCGGGGTGGGTCATTATTACGTTCATCATCTGCCTGATGTTTGCAGTGAGTTGTCTACCCTTGACAAAGCCCATTTGGTCTTCAGCTACCACCCGGGGCGTTCTCCAGCCTTTTGGCCAGGACTGTTGCGAGTATTTTCACAGCGAAATGGGTATATATGATCCACATTCCTCGGGTCTTTGTCTTTTTTGGGTATCAATGAGATTATGGCCTGCGCTAGCATAGGAGGTAAAGTGCCCCTTGCCAGCGAGTCTGCGAACATGTCCATTAAATGTGGGGCCAGGGCCAGTGCAAATTTTTTGTCGAAGTCCGCCGGGGACCCATCAGATCCCGGTGCCTTCTCCGCCTGCATGGAGCTGATGCTCTCCATGATTTCTCCCAGATGTATTGGTGCTTCCAGCTCCCCCCGTCTGTCCTCCCCCACAACCGGCATTTCTAGTCCGTCGAGGAACTGTTTTATCCCCGCGTCCGGACATGTACAGTCCTCGGTAGAAGGTCTCAAATGCTTGATTGGCCTCTTTTGGTTCTGCTACCAGTCTGCCTCTGCCACCCTTTACCTGCGCTGTTTCCTTCTTGGCTGCCTGCTTTCTCAGCTGGTGAACCAGTAGACGGTCAGCCTTTTCTCCATGTTCACAAACTGTGTCTGACGTGTTGGTACACTGCGTTCCTAGTGGATAGCAGGTTAAAGTCCATTTGTAGATTTTTCCTCTCTGCCAGCAGCTCTACAGTTGGGGCCTCAGTGTACTTTCTGTCTACCTCCAAGATGGAGTCAATCAGCTGTTACCTGGCCTCCCTCTCTTCCCTGTCTCTGTGTGCCTTGTAGGCTATTATTTCCCCTTGGATCACAGCCTTCAGTGCCTCCCTGAATGTGGAAGGTGAGACTTCCCTTTTCCTGTTGTCAGTCATGTTGGCCTGCGATGTTTTCTGGCAGAAGGCCCTTTTCTGGCAGAAGGGTTCAAAAACCCAATAAAAAACATTTATTAAAAAGAAGTGAATATTTGTTTTTTTTTGTTTTGTTTTTATAAATTTAGAATACCCAATTACTTTTTTTCCAATTAAGGGGCAATTTAGCATGGCCAATCCACCTAACCTGCACATCTTCGGGTTGTGGGGGTGAAACCCACAGGGAGAATGTGCAAACTCCACACGGACAGTGACCCAGGGCCGGGATTCAAACCCGGGTCCTCAGCACCATAGCTAGTGAATATTTGTTGATAGTCTGGTCTCAAAAATGGAGACAGATAAGTCAAAGAAGGGAAGAGATAGATCACATAAAAGTGGGAGAATGGAAAATTGTAAACAAAGTTGATGAAGTTTTCCAGTTCAGGATAAGAGTACGAAATGCCACCAATACACAGTGTACTGGAAGAAACGGTGTTGGGGGGGGGGGGGGGGGGGGGGGGGGATGCTGGAGCAGAACTGAAACGAGAAATGTTCCGCCTAGGGTAGCACGGTGGCGCAGTGGGTTAGCCCTGCTGCCTCATGGGGCCGAGATCCCAGGTTCGATCCCGGCTCTGGGTCACTGCCCATGTGGAGTTTGCACATTCTCCTTGTGTTTTCACCCCACAACCCAATGGTGTGCAAGGTAGGTGGCTTGGCCACGCTAAATTGCCCCTTAATTGGAAAAAATTAATTGTGTATTCTAAATTTATTTTAAAAAAGAAATGTTCCACCTATCTCATAAAACGGCAGGCATAGCTAGGACCCAGAGCAGCACCTTTTATTAGCAGGAAGTGAGATGGTTTACGGATAAGTTGTGCAATGAGAATAAGTTCATCTAATTGGTCTGTTTTATCTAATAATTACTGCAAGTGGAGTTGGTGAAGACTTAACTGATTACCAAGTATGTTATTAATTTCCATGTTCAAAAAAATAAAGTTGTGGAGTTTAGATTTCCTAAAACACATTCGGTGTTTGGAAACATATGGCTGACCGCACTGGAGATTGACAGTAATGTGGAGTAACTGCAATAATGTCAGTGGCAGAAGGATGTGTTAAAAATAATGCACTGGGGAGGGTAATGATCAACACAAACTTCATATACTGTAGTTTTGACAATAGTATGAAAGCCTGAACACTGTTGACTTAATTTTGGCAACATAACAAACAAACTATTTGATACAGGAGGAAGAAAGCACATTCTACAGGCCCACATTCAAAATGCGTGTATCAAGTCCACAAATGACTGCAGCTACTTGTGAATATTTATTAGAAATATGAATTTTTAAAACAAATTAATGAGCAATGCGCATTCAAAACATTTTATGAAATTTCCAAAAATAGAGATTGTATTATGTGGTGCACAACTGACATTGTTATTTAATGTCCTCATTAATGCAAGGAATTAACCACATGGTATACTGTGGACAGTAACAGAATGTTAGACTTTCATTAACTTTCACAGATGACCCCACATTAGACTTCAGATTAAATTGGGCACTGCTACCTCACAGCGCCGAGAACCTGGGTTCGATACCGGCCCGGGTCACTGTCCATGTGGAATTTGCATATTCTCCATGTGTCTGCGTGGGTCTCACCCCCACAACCCAAAGATGTGCAGGGTAGGGGATTCGCCACACTAAATTGCCCCTTTGTTTGAAAATAAGAATTGGGTACTCTACATTTATTTTTTTAAAAGACTTTAGATTATATAGATACGTTGGGAACCGTTAATATGTGAATATGGGAAACTGTTAGTGTGAGGAACTGATACCTCCCTTTATATTTTTCATAAACTTTATAGATATACTCATTGCTATCTCTAAAATTTTCAGAAATTACCTAAAATGGCTGAATCTATGCCTCTCTGTAACGCCAAACAAAAGCTACCTGACAGTATCGGAGAAACTTGCACTTTGGTATCTGTGAAGAGCCATGAACAAGCCCCTGTGGGCTGCACAGACCAAATTCAAAGAGAGCTATACAAAGGCCGTCTGCACTTCATAACCCAGACTGATCAACAGGAATCTGTTCATCTGCTAAGACAAAGGGCCCTGTGACCTTCCTTTCATTTCTTAATGGTTGAGACATTCAACCATCATGGGGACCCAGATGAGGAATACACACCTTTTGTTGAAGGCAGTGTGGAGATGTGGGAGTCATGTGACTTGAATCTCTGGCTTATGGAACCAGTAACATTGCTTTACTGAGCTACAAAGTCTCTCAGTTTGCTTTTTAATCATCTAACTAATCATCTCCCAGGAAGAAACTCTAGCCCAGGTTGGACACCTTGCTCCATCTACACTGCTTCTGCTGGAAATTCTGCACCATCGCCTACAAGACAGATTCATCTTCTTGTACCTAATCTCATTGTGTGAAGTCAACACCACTGAAAAGTGAATTACCCAGCATCCATTTTCAACCCACCAACCTCCGTGAAGGAATACCACAGCGTACTTTGATTCTGGACTCTCAAGCCCTCATTAAACTATATTTATTTTCTCTGTGGTCTCTGCACTGTAAATCATTTCGCTTTCCCTCTCTTTTGCTGTATGAATGTAAAGGAAGCAACGTTGAGACCTTCCATGTTTTGAGTGCGCAAATAAATTAACCCTGTGAGTTCAACCTATCTTGAGTTTGCTGTCGAGTTAATAGGAAATTGGATCACACCAAAACTAAGGCATTGGGAAATACACTATTGCTTATTAAGGAGGAAACAAACCAAAATACGTTTGTTTATGGATGGGTTGTGAGAGGAGAAATTAGTGCTGTTTAAATTACTCCCCTTCTGTCTGTAACAGTATAATTTAAAAGGTTCATTTTTCATATCTTGAAACAATTTTCTTTGAAAAATGTATTTTTAAAGAAACAAATGCAGAGTGTGCTGCATATTAGTCGGATAACTGCAACTGGTTGAATATTCGCAATACTGCTTTCACAGTTCAATATTTAAAAAAAAAATTCAGAGTGCCCAATTTTTTTTTTCCAATTAAACAGCAGTTTAGCATAGCCAATCCACCTAACCTGCACGTCTTTTGGATTGTGGGGGCGAAACCCACGCAAACACCGGGAGAATGTGCAAACTCCACACGGACAGTGACCCAGAGCCGGGATCGAACCTGGGACCTCGGCGCCATGAGGCAGCAGTGCTAACCACTGCTCCACCGTGCTGCCTTTCACCATTCAATATTTAAACAGTTCATTGAGAACTTCAAATGCTCATAATATAAATTCTACCTATGTCACTGTGTCCATCTACAAACTTTGAAGTGATAATGCTGCAAATTGAAGTTCCTGCAATACAAATTGGAGTTAATGTGAGGTCCCAGGTTCGATCCCGGCTCTGGGTCACTGTCTGTGTGGAGTTTGCACATTCTCCCCGTGCTTGTGTGGGTTTCGCCCCCACAACCCAAAGATGTGCAGGTTAGGTGGATTGAACACGCTAAATTCCCCCTTAATTGGAAAAAAAATTAATTGGGTACTCTAAGTTTATAAGAAAAAAGAAGGCAAATGCAATGTTAGCATTCATGTCAAGAGGGCTAGAGTACAAGACCAGGGATGTACTTCTGAGGCTGTATAAGGCTCTGGTCGGACCCCATTTGGAGTATTGTGAGCAGTTTTGGGCCCTGTATCGAAGGAAGGATGTGCTAGCCTTGGAAAGGGTCCAGAGGAGGTTCACAAGAATGATTCCTGGAATGACTAAGTTGTCGTATGAGGAACGTTTGAGGACTCTGGGTCTGTACTCGTTGGAGATTAGGATGAGGGGGATCTTATTGAAACTTACAGGATACTGCGAGGCTTGGATAGAGTGGACATGGAGAGGATGTTTCCACTTGTAGGAAAAGCTAGAACCAGAGGACATCATCTCAGATTAAAGGGACGATCCTTTAAAACAGATGAGGAGGAATTTCTTCAACCAGAGGTGGGGAATCTGTGGGACTCTTTGCCACAGAAGACTGGAGGCCAAATCACTGAGTGTTTTTAAGACAGAGATAGATAGGTTCTTGATTAATAAGGGGATCAGGGGTTATGGGGAGAAGGCAGGAGAATGGAGATGAGAAAATATCAGCCATTATTGAATGGCGAAGCAGACTAGATCGGCCGAGTGGCCTAATTCTGCTCCTATATCTTATGGTCTTAGGGTTATTGGAGACTGGATCATTGAATATATTCAAAGCTGAGTTAGTTTTTGATCGACTAGGGTGTAGAGGATTACGTGGGGGCAGCAGGAAAGTAGAGTTATGACCATAACCAGATCAGCCATGATCTAATTGAATAGTGGAGCAGGCTCAAGGGGTAAGATGGTCAACTACCTACTCTTTTGTGATCTGAATCTACATAGCCAGTAAACAAGTACGGGTGATTTTTTTTTTAATGTTCCGGCAATGAAATTGAATCTGAAAAATTCCTACTCAAGATATTTTCAAGGCATACAGGATCATAGAATGGTTATTCATGAGTTGACAAAGTTGATGGTTTTACCTGAATCATTCTCAGTGCATAACAACAGATTCATTGTCAATCCTGGCCTTGCATGTAAATATCACACTCCTACCGCAAGCAGGAAGAGATTACAGAATTAAGCAATTGGGAGGAAAGATTAAATAGCAAGGTCAAACCGACAGAGAGTAATCATCAAAGTAGATTAACATGGAAGAAAGCAGGTATTGACTGCAGTCTCTTTCCGATAGAAGATAATGGGTGGGATTCACCGCGATGGCCCGACGGCGGCAATCAAAAACAGCGCGAACCGGTGTTGGGCCGACCAGAAGTAGTGGAATTCTAACGCATTTCCTGGGTGCTAGGCAGCGCCGAGGGGTTGGCGCCCCACCAGCGGGCGCCGAAGGGACTTTGTGAGTTAGCGCATGCGCAGAATCGCCGGCGTGGTTCCGCGCATGCACAGACCGGCTGGCGAATTCTGCCGCATGCGCAGGGGGTGTCTTCTCCACGTCGGCCATGGCGGAGCAGTACAGGGGCCGGCTCGGAAGGAAGAAGTGCCACCACGGCACAGGCCCATCCACAGATCGGGTAGGCCCCGATCGCGGGCCAGGCCTACGGTGCGGCCCCACCTGGAGTCGGAACCCCCCCCCCGGACGCACCATCCAACCTACCAGCCAGGTCCCGCCATGTGGGACCATGTCCAATCCATGCCGGCGGGACTGGCCAAAAACAGGCGGCCGCACGGCCCATCGGGGCCCGGAGAATTGCCGGTGGGGCCGCTGCCAACAGCCATCGACCGGCGTGGCGTGAATCCAGCCCCGCCCGAAAACCGGCGCCGGAGAATATGGCCAGCCGGCGGCAGGGTGGGATTCTCCGACCCAGGGGGGGGGGGGGGGGGTCAGAGAATCCCGCTCAATATGTCACCTAATGGTGGGTGGATGAGAGAGGGGAGAAACCTTTTTTTCTAACTTTAATAAATTTAGAGTACTCAAATTTTTTTCCCAATTAAGGGACAATTTAGCTCTGCCAATTGACCTACCCTGCACATCTTTTTGGGTTTTGGGGGTGAGACCCACGCAGACACGGGGACAATGTGCAAACTCCACATGGACAGTGACTCAGGGCCGGGATCGAACCAGGGTCCCTCGGCGTCATGAGGCAGCAGTGCTAACCACTGCACCACTGTGCTCCCCCTGGGAGAGGGGAGAATATTAGGGGTGTTAAAAAAATTGCTTCCCTCTATTGCCACTTTTTTTGTAGGTAACTAATTAACCAGTTGGATTAAGAGAATAATACAACCAAAGTGCTGCTCTCGCACACAATTTGGACTACACTTAATATGTTTCCATTTGTGCTGCATTCTCTCCACTGGATCCTGTGGAAGTGTGGAGTTGTGTGACATGTTCTATAATTCTGCTGGAAGCATTTGACAGAGGTCTTCCAGCCGATGCATAATCATTATTGTCACACGTAGGCTTACATTAACACTGCAATGAAGTTACTGTGAAAAGCCCCCAGTCACCACATTCGGCCACCTGTCGAGTACACAGAGGGAGAATTCAAAATGTCCAATTCATCTAACAGCACGTCTTTTGGGACTTGTGGGAGGCAACTGGACCACCTGGAGGAAACCCACGCAGACACGGGGAGACACGTGCAGACTCCGCACAGACAGTGACCCAAGCCAGGAATTAAACCTGGGACCCTGGCGCTGTGAAAGCAACAGTGCAAACCACTGTCTTGCCATGCCGCCCACTATTTTTATTCCTTAACCTACTGGCAAATAAACCGTTTCTGCAAGTACAACTTCTTTGTCATGGAGACAAGTGCTTTTCACTAATGGGGTGAACTCCCTTATCTCTAACCGTCTACCTGCAGCAGTGAAGATAAACTGTCAGCACTTGGACAGCCTTTTGAACCAGTATTGACCCCAATCAACTTTTTTGTAAATATATTTTATTGGATTTTTACAAATCTTGTAACAAAGGATGCAGTCAACAACACAGATACATCTGCCGTGATTCTCCCAGAGGGAGACAAAGTGCCGACGCCGGAGTGAAAACCGGAGTGTTTCACTCCGGCGTCGGAGGCCGCACCTCGCCCCCTATTCTCCCACCCCCAGGGGCTTGGAGCGGCGTCGCGTCAATCTCGGGTGCCAGGCTTGACGCTTGCGTCAAAGCGGCGCCACCTAATGACGCGGCAGGCGGCGCCTAAATGACATTACCCGTGCATGTGCGTTTTCCGTCTTCCCTCCGCTGCCCTGCAAGACAAGGAGGAGTGATCTCGTGGGGCGGCGGAGGGAAAAGAGTGCGTCCTTTAGAGACGCTGGCCAGCATCGTGGGCACCGATCGCGGGCCAGACCCCTTCTGAGCACCCCCCTGGTGCTCGATCCTCCCTCTGCCCACCACAGGCCCCACATACAGCGGTCGCGCGCTGTTCACGCCGGCAGCGACCAGGTGTGGGTGGCGGCGGCGTAAACCGGTCGGATTCGGCAGGCCGCTCGACCCATCCGGGCCGGAGAATCGCCGCTCGACCGGATGATGTTGATAGGGTGTGTACACTATTTGCTTTCTGAAGTCAATGACCAGCTCTTTTTTTGCTGACATTGAGGGATAGATTGTTGTCTCTGCACCACTCCACTAGGTTCTCAAACTCCCTCCTGTATTCTGACTTGTTATTCGAGATCCGGCCCACTATTGTTGTATCGTCAGCAAACTTGAAGATGGAGTTGGCACGGCGCCGAGGTCCCAAGTTCGATCCCGGCTCTGGGTCATTGTCCGTGTGGAGTTTGCACATTCTTCCCGTGTTTGCATGGGTTTCGCCCACCACAAACCCAAAGATGTGCAGGGTAGGTGGATCGGCCACACTAAATTGCACATTCATTGGAAAAAATGAATTGGGTACTCTAATTTTTTAAAAAGTAGATGGAGTTGGAACCAAATTTTGCCACGCAGTCGTGTGTGTCCAGGGAGTAGAGTGGGGGGGCTCAGTACGCAGCCTTGCGGGGTCCCGGTATTGAGGACTATTGTGGAGGAGGTGTTATTTATTCTTACTGATTGTGGTCTGTGGGTTAGAAAGTCAAGGATCCAGTTGCAGAGTGAGGAGCCAAGTCCTAGGATTTGGAGCTTTGATATGAGCTCGGCTGGGATTATGATGTTGAAGGCGGAGCTCTAGTCAATAAAAAGGAATCTGATGTAGGAGTCCTTGTTGTTGAGGTGCTCTAGGGATGAATGTAGGGCCAGGGAGATGGGGTCTGCTAAGGGAACAACAAGGAACACCCCCTCTCCCCACCACGAGGATTATCAGACATTGTAAGACCAATACATTTAGGATTTAAATTGTGCATAAATCCCACATTCAGCATTTGTCTCAACATGATACGAACTTGCCAAATCAGAATAACCAATGGTACAGGCCATTTTACTCGTATTGCACATTTCCCTGTAAGAAAGAAAAAACAGCATCAAGCTAATAATAGCAATGGTTCCAGTGTAGACCATGGAGTAAGTGGTCACACACAAGGCAGCTCCTGCCCAAGGTTACAGAAAAGAGCTATTTTTTAATCAATACGGGATGGAATTTTGATGAAAAGGCATAGGTGAATGTTGGAGGAGTACTTTCCCCCAGGAATGGTATGTTTCTTGGTTACCAGACCCGCAGAAACAGTGAAAGATTTGGCTGAAGCTGCAGCAAAGACAAAAGCCTCTTCCAGCATGCAGGCGGGGAAATGGTGAGCTCAAAGGCCTCAAGCTGACTTGAGGGCCTTTATAAAGCTGAATTCTAGCAGCAGAGGGAACAACTGTGAAAAGATCTCACCAAGGCCATTGAAGAAGCGGTGACGGTGGGCGGGAGGCAGCCGCGCGTTGGAGGGCTTTCGTTCGGGAATGGCATTGTCGGGGATTGATGCCTGGTCCTAGGGGCAGCAAAGGCGGTGAAGGCCAGGAGAAAGCACAGGGAAGGGATATGTTGAGGTCCGGTAAGAAAACGGCTGTGGGCAGCACTGTGGCGCAGTGGGTTAGCCCTGTTGCCTCACGGCGCCGAGGTCCCAGGTTCGATCCTGGCTCTGGGTCACTGTCCATGTGGAGTTTGCACATTCTCCCCGTGTTTGCGTGGGCTTCACCCCCACAACCCAAAGATGTGCAAGGTAGGTGGATTGAACACGCTAAATTGCCCCTTAATTGGAAAAAAAATGAATTGGGTACACTAAATTTAAAAAAAAAGAAAACAGCTGAAAGTTTGTCGGGGAGTAGAAAGGTCACTGCGGGGTCACCAAGGAAGGCCGCATTGCTGACGGCTGAAGAAATGACTAAGGTGATGGCTGCGGAATTCGAAAGGCAGTTTACAAAATACATGGAGACAATGAGGAAGGAGATGATTGAAGGTTTGAGTGTGCTGGTGGAGGAGGCGATTTCCCCAGTGACGACGGCATTGGCGAGCACAGTGGCGGAGGTGCGGGAGCAAGGAGAGGCACTGAAGGAAGTGGAGGAGACGTTATTGCAGCGTGGTGATCAACTTACCTCGATGGGGAAGGAGATGCGGAAGTTATGGAGATTAATAAGGATCTGCGAGGAAAAATGGAAGACCTGGAAAACAGATCCAGGCGACAGAATTTGAGGATTGCGATGCTGGTGAAACTATTGGGGGAGGGGAGGATCCCTCCCGATATGAACTGGATCGGGCTCATCGGTCGTGGAGGCCTGTACCAAAGGCGAGTGAGCCGCCAAGGGTAGTGACTCTGTGCTTCCATAGGTACTGTGAAGGAGAAGGTCCTGTGCTGGGCCAAGCAGAAGCGGGTGGTGCAGTGGGCTGGAGCTGGTATACGTGTATACCAGGACTTTACGGTGGAGTTGGCGAGGAGCCGGGCTGCTTTCAACCGGGTGAAGAGGGCACTGTACATTAGCAAGGTGCAGTGCGGTATTGTATATCCAGCAAAGCTGAGGGTGACTTACAAGCTCAAGGACTTTTATTTTGGAACGGCGGGGGCAGCAGAGGAGTTTGCGAAGGCAGGACTGTGGCAGAGCTGAGAAATTGAGAAATGGCCATGTGCCGATGTAACCTCATGACTATTTTTTTTTGTTTGTTTGTTTCACTGCGTGCGGGTGTATGGGCTAAAGGAGCCGTTGTTGTATATATTTGGACAAGGGAAGTGATAGGACTTTCACTCGAAGTGAGGGCTCTTTGGGGTGTAGGTGGATATGCGGGGTTTGTGTGCTAAAAGGGGATTTTTGGGCTTTCCTAGGATCGGGCAAGGGGGAAAGGGACCCGGGCGGGGGCCTTCACGCTGGCCGGTCTAAGCCGGCCAGTAAACGGGAGTGAGGTGGGGGAAGGGGCTGCGGCCATCGGAGCCTGGCAGAACAGGGTCCAAGTGGTCTAGCCGGGGTGGAAAGTTGGGGGGAAGGAACTGAGGTTGGGGGAAGGAGATTTACAAGAGGCAGTGGACAGGAGGGGTTGGGGAGTGGGGGGGGGGGGGGGGGGGGGGAGGTGGTTTACAACTCTTGGGTATCATGTACGGCACTCTTTCAGAGGTTGGACGGCGTTGAGTGTGGGGGGGGGGGGGGGGGGTGGGGGGGGGGGGGGGGGGGGGGGGGTGGGGGGGGGGGGGGGGGGTGGGGGGGGTGGTGGGGAGTGGATGGAGGACTCTATGGTGACCATGAGCGGTCCCAGACTCCTTTTTACTTTTTCTCCTTTGTTTTTTGTTTCCACCGTGGGAGGGTTTTTTTTTTGGATGCATATATTGACAGGTGGGCCGTTATTTGGGGTGGTTGGAATTTGGGATTGTTGTTATTGTTAAGGGATTGATTTTGTATTTGTTAGTGTTTACTGTCTGTGGGTGGGGTGTAAATTTTGAAGGAAAATGTGAAATGGAGAATAAAAACATTTATTTTAAAAAAGCTAATAATAGCAGTGAGCATGTCCAGGATAATGTTTGAGTTTTTAAAAATTCCTTCATCAGAGTTACAAAGCCAAAGCTCAGAGTGGAAACCCCTAATCCAGCTCCTTGCCTACTCCAAAAAAATTTCAAATTGAATCCAATTCATGGTCCCCACAAGGTTGACATACCAGATCCAGGCATTGCACCTGAACTTGTGCTCAATTTTAGTTAAAGGTTGAGAAGCCATTGGATGACGATTGAGTTGCAGGAAGATCCCATGACAGCACCCCTAGCCAATCTGTTCAGTACAGCTTCAACACTGGCATCTACCCGACAATGTGGAAACTGCCCAGGTGTGTCCTGTACACAAGAAACAGGACAAATCCAACCCGACCAATTGTTCCAAAAGTATGAAAAGAAAAAAGACTTGTACCACCCTATCAGTCTACTCTCCATCATCAGCAAATTGATGGAAAAAGTCATCAACAGTGCTTTCAAGCGTCACTTATCAGCAATAACCTGCTCCAGGCGTTCAGTTTGGGTTCAGCAGGGTCACTCAGCTTCTGACCTCGTTACAGTCTTGGTTCAATCATGGACGAAAGAGCTGAATGCCAGAGGTGAGGTGAGAGTGACTGCCCTTGAGATCAAGGCAGCATTTGATCGAGTATGGGAGTAGGCATTAAAGAACCCTGGCAAAACTGGAATGAATGGGTACAGGGGGGGAACTTTCACTGGTTGAAGTCAGACCTGGCACAAGGAAGAAAGTTGTGGTAGTTGGAAGTCAATTATCTTAACTCCAGGCAGCACGGTGGTGCAGTGGTTAGCACTGCGGCCTCACGGCGCCGAGGTCCCAGGTTCCATCCCGGCTCTGGGGTCACTTTCCTGTGGAGTTTGCCACATTCTCCCTGGGTTTGCGTGGATTTTCACCCCCCATACCCAAAGATGTGCAGGGTAGGTGGATTGGCCACGCTAAATTGTCCCTAAAATGGAAATAAATTGAATTGGGTATCTACTAATTATTTTTAAAAATTATCTTAACCGCCAAGACATCACTCAAGAGTTCCTCCAGTGTAGTGTCGAGGCCCAACCATCTTCAGCTGCTTCATCAATGACCACCCTTCCCTCATAATGTCAGAATTGGGGGGATAAAAGTGGGGATGTTCTCAGATGATTGCACAATGTTCAGCACCATGCGCGGCTCCACAGATAATGAATAAGTCCATGTCCAAATGCAGCAAGACCTGAACAATGTCCCGGCTTTGGCTGACAAGTGGCAAGTTATATTTGCGCCACACAAGTGTCAGGCAACGACCATCGCCTACAAGTGAGATCTAACCACTGCCATTTGACATTCAATGGCATTACCTTCGCTGAAACCACCACAGTTACGTCCTGGGGGTTACTATTGATCAGAAACTGAACTGGACTGACCATATTTTTCTTTAATGATAGTTTATTCGAGATATTTCCAAATATACAGAAATATAAAGACATAAAGAGCCATAACATGGGGCGCACGGTGACACAGTGGTTAGCACTGCTGCATACGGACTGAGGACCCGGGTTCAATGCTGGCCTTGGGTCACTGTCTGTGTGGCGTTTGCATATTCATAGGCAGCACGGTTGTGCAGTGGTTTGAACTGCTGTCTCACAGCGCTGAGGCCCAGGTTCCATCCCGGCTCCAGTTCACTGTTCGTGTGGAGTTTGAACATTCTCCCCCTGTCTGCGTGGGTATCACCTCCACAACCCAAAAGATGTAGGTAGGTGGATTGGCCACAGTAAATTGCCCCTTAATTGGAAAAAAAAAATTAATATTCTTAATTTTTTTTAAAGAAGAACCATAACAGATGAACTGTGATGTAATAACATATATAACAATTCAAATCCAATCCAATGTATTGTTGAGCAAGCATTCTGCTGACTTTCTCCCCGTATTCATATGTACCCCTCTAGCTTTACGCAGTTGCCTCTCTGCCTTTTCAGTGGAGACTAATCTCCATTGTGAAGACATGTGCCAGGCTCAGCCTGATACAGTTCAAGGTCGTTCACCGGGCCCACATGACAGTGGCCCAGATGAGCAGGTTCTTTGGGGGAGAAGATAGGTGTGCAAAGTGAATCTATAGACACAGTGCAAAAGCCGTCTTCCTCCCTTACAGGTCCCACCTTTATTAACCCCTTACTCTAAACTAAACGAAACCTCTTCTGTTTATGATTAATTTTTGCTTTTTTTTGCTAGCTCACCTTGATTGGGTGAGTAATAAACATACTGTGATGAAGAAGATGTTGCAGCTTTTGCTCTTCACTGCTTTATACTGCTTTGTTTGGCCGCCTAATCCGGTTCAAATAGCACTATCATGCGTGGGAGCCACCAAGTACGTGACCATCTGCAGCATGGTCACCACCAGAAGTCTGGACTAGCCATATTTTCTTTCAGAAATTTAGAGTACCCAATTCATTTTTTCCAATTAAGGGGCAATTTAGCATGGCCAATCCACCTACCCTGAACATCTTTGGGTTGTGGGGGGCGAAACCCACGCAAACACAGGGAGAATGTGCAAACACCACACGGACAGTGACGCAGAGCCGGGATCGAACTGGGACCTCGGCACCGTGAGGCAACAGGGCTAACCCACTGCGCCACCGTGCTGCCCTGGACTAGCCATATTAATAATATGGCTACCAGAGCAGGTCAAAGGCTAGGAACCCCACGTCGAATAACTCATCTCATGACCCCCGCAAAGCCTGCCCTCCATCTACAAGGCACAAGTCAGGAGTGTAATGAAATACTTGCCTGGATGAGTGCAGCTCCAACAACACTCAAGAAGCTCAACACCATCTCGGACAAAGCATCGGGGACTAAGCTTAGTGGTGCACCCCTCCTGGTCTCCTAAGGTAGGAGCCCGTCCAATGGCAACTTCACCATTGAAAGAAGGGCCCACTCCGGCCACCACAAACCAAGAGGATTTTTTAAAAATGTTTTTATTGGCTTTTTGTTATTTTACATCATTCTGTCTGGAGCATATGGTCATAACGTAACAGATATAAGTCATAACGATAGTACAATCCTAATCTACCAAACATATTTACAAGTTTCTATCTGGGGGGGGGGTGTTCCCCCGTATAGGGTGTGGTCGATGTGTTTGTGTACTTTAGTTCTGCCCTGGAACCTTCTGAACCTGCTTTGGGTCTTTCCTTTGCGGCTGTGATTTCGACCTTTTGTTGTCTACCTTGTTGGTTTGCGTCCCCTTCCCCCCTCTCCACCTTCCTCCTTCCCTTTCCTTTGTGCAGTATGGCCCATCTGTGGATCTCTCCCCCTCCCCACTCCCCTATTAGCTGTTGGCAACAAACAGGTCCTGGAATAAGTTGGTGAATGGCTTCCATGTCTTGTGGAAGCCTCTTCTGACCCCCGGAGGTGAATTTGATTTTCTAGAGTTGAAGAAATTTCGATAGATTGGACAACTAGCCTGCAGCTTTGGGTGGTGTGACTGATTGCCAGCCAAGCTGGATTCATCGGTGGACGATTCGGGAGGAAAGGGCTAGGCCATCGGCTCCCCTCCCTATGAAGAATTCTGGCTCTTCTGAGACCCCCGAAGACTGCCACTTTTGGGCGCGATTCGACTCTCGGGCCCACAACCTTGGACATTGCTTCAAAGAAGGCTCTCCACAACCCGACAATCTAGGGAGTGTCCAGAACATGTGGGTGTGGTTGGCCGGGCCTCCCTGGCCCCGTTCACAATTGTCCTCCACCTCTGGAAAGAACCTGCTCATTCGGGTTCTGCTCAGAAGTACGCTTTGTGCACCACCTTTAGCTGCATGAGGCTTAGTCTGGAGTTTGCCCTGTTCAGCGCTTCGCTTCAGACAGCACTACTTCTGTCCCTAATTCTTCCTCCCATTTTTCCTTGTCTCGTCCAGCGGGAAGTGTACCACCAACAGTCGACCACACAGGTCCCACAGTTCCCCCTCCCTAGGTCGCCTGCGTCCACCACCAGTGAGTGTCCTGGCGTCCTTGGGTATGTCGGCGTTTCCCCATGGAGGAAGGTTTTGATCTGTATGTGCCGTAACTCGTTCCCTTTGGGAAGTTGAAATTTCTCTGTCAGTTCTTCTAGCGTCACTAGTCTATCGTCTATGTAAATTCACTGTCAATGTCCCCCCCATCCTGTCTCTACCTTTTAAAGGTGCCGTCCATTGTGGCTGGCGCAAACCTGCGATTAGTGCAGATGGAGGACATTTCGGTCAGACCGAAGTGTTGCCGTAGCTGGTTCCATGCCCGGTGCGTGGCTATTACCTCTGGGCTTGTTGAGTGCTCGAATAAAGAGGATTTAAGCATTTAATCACAACTCTTTCATGAGGGACACTGGCTAAACATTTCTCGGGACATAACACAAGCTATGTACACGAAATGTGCACTAGGATGAAAAGAGGTATTAAAAGATAAGCAGAGTCGGAGTTTGCGAAAATGCAGCCACTCCCATGCTCACATCATGTGACCCCCCCCCAACTAACTTTTTTAAAAGCTGCAGTCTGAATATCTCACCTCAGTACTTGCATCTTCTGCCAAAATTCTATTAACAAGTTGATTGTACGACCCTTCTCACCCCCCCACTCCACCGCACCTGATCTCTTATCACTGCATCCCAGTTGCCACCAATGTGGTTGCGTCTAACCTGTATTCATCATGAAATCTCTCCTTATCTCTTATCCTGCTCTACAGCCGTACAAATGGAAGACATGTGAAAGCAGAAGAAATTGGAAAAGAAATGAGGAAACTGCAAAGACATTATAACATGAGGAGGAAAGGAGGTGTTCAGGGAAAAGAGAGAAGGCAGCTGAAGTAAGGGAGACAGAAATGTGGTAGAAACTGGATATATAAACCACTGCTTTCAAAAGTTGGGTATACGTGTTGTTGAATACAAGGATGAACAACTATAGAGGAGTTTAGACAGTGGGATGGAATGTTAACATTTCTCTGAGTTCTATGGATTATGTAAAGCAGAGGAAGTCTTGCACGTATATATACCTTTCATTATCTCGAGATGCCTCAAAACAATTTACAGCTAAGGAATTGCTTTTCAAATGGTGTCATCGATGTTAGGTAGGAAATGTGGCAGTGAATTGCCACTTACCAAAGTCCCTCAGCAGCACTGTGATACTGACTTACTAATCAGTTTTAGTGATGTAGGTTAAGGAATAAATATTGGCCAGGACCCCACCTGCTCTTAAAATCAGAAAATGCTGGGAACATTGAGTAGGTCCTGGAGTATCTGAAAAATTAAAAGTTGACATTTCAAGTTGACCTTTCATCAGAACTCCCCAGCTCTTTGAATATTGCCATGGAATCTTTTACGTCCACCTGAAAGGGCAATGGGGCCTAATGTCTCACCTGAAAGATGGTACCTCCAACAATGCAATGCTTCAATAGAACGTCAGCCTAGATTTTGAATTCATGTAATCTTTGATGTGGGGCTTGACGCAAAGCATTCTGAATGAGAGGCTGTTACCAAATAAGCTTCAGCTGACAAAATGGGTTCATGGACTCAATAGTTTAGCTCATTTTCTTCTTTTGGTTTTACTTTTTAATTGTGGAACAAAGCAGTGCCAAAGTTTAAAAGAGTAAACGGACAAGTGACTGGGAACAAAGTAAACTGAGGGAGGCAAGTAGTTTCAGTTTTGAGTTATGCTTGATGAAAGATTACAGACTCGAAACATTAACTCAGTTTCTCTCCACGAATGCTACCAGATCTGCTGAGTATTTCTTGCATTTACGATTCTTATTTAAATACGCATAATATCTAATTTCATCTAATCTTATGAAAATGGTTATATGGACTAGTTAGCACATTGATATGGGAAAAGAGATAAAGAAATGTTGCTCTATCAACTCATTCCAAGCTGGGTGTTTAACTCCACCCTCCACCTTCTTTCCCCAGAACAAGACTTTTTAATTGTAAACTAATATTTTCTGTTTCTGCTATGAATTTCCTGTAATGAAATGAAAATCGCTTATTGTCACGAGTAGACTTCAATGAAGTTACTGTGAAAAGCCCCTAGTCGCCACATTCCAGCGCCTGTTTGGGGAGACTGTTACGGGAATCGAACCGTGCTGCTGGCCTGCTTGGTCTGCTTTCATAGCCAGCGATTTAGCCCAGTATGCTAAACAGCCCCTAAGCAGATGATAAGTGTATTGTGAGGGTTGCCTGTGATGCCAAATTGAGTCAATATTATCAGAGTTGAATTTGCAGTGGAAAGATTGGTGCAAGAGAAATGTGTTTCAATTCATCGGGCACAGGCAACAGTACTGGGAAAATCTGTTGGGATGGGCTTCAGTTTTTTTTCCCAATTAAGGGGCAATTTAGCGTGGCCAATCCATCTTTGGGTTGTGGGGGTGAGATCCACGCAGATACGAGGAGAATGTGTAAACTCCACATGGACAGTGACCCGGGGCCAGGATCGAACACGGATCCTTGGCGCCGTGAGGCAGCAGTGCTAACCACTGTGCCGTTGTGTCACGCAAAGGGGATGGGCTTCAGTTGAACTGTGCTGGAACAAATGTCCTGGCAAATTGAATAACTAGGACTGTAGAGAAGACTTTGAGCTAAATAGTGGGGCTGGGCATGGGTGGATGGGTTGCGGTGGTGGTAGACCTGTATGGTGATTGGATATTTAGAAAGTTAAAGAAAACGCAAGGCAATAGTGAGGGAGACGATATGAGTAATGATAACCAAAGAGTGTCATGAAGTGAAAACATACAAGTGTAAGAATGGATCTGCAGCTGAGTAGAAAAAATGGTAAATATACATATAAATAATAATATACATAATCATGGAACTTTGTGAGCCCGTTCGTCAGCTTGACGCATTCCTTTTCAATTTGAGCATACCTACATTCCACATCAGACATTGATCTGGATGTGTATGCTACTGAAAGCCAGTTTCGTTCCAGATCTTGTTGGAGTAGGACCGCTTCCAGATCATCCTTTGATACGTCTGTTGAGATTTTTGTGTTTTTTGCTGGGTCGAAAAATGTCAGGACTGGCGCTGTTGAAAATGAAATGAAATTAAATGAAAATGAAATTAAATGAAATGAAAATCGCTTATTGTCACAAGTAGGCTTCAAATGAAGTTACTGTGAAAAGCCCCGAGTTGCCACATTCCGGCACCTGTTCGGGGAGGCTGTTGCGGGAATTGAACCCATGCTGCTGGCCTGCCTTGGTCTGCTTTCAAGGCCAACAATTTAGCCCTGTGCTGAACAGCCCCCAATGAAACTTGCAATGCTTGCCATTCTAGTTCATCGCGAGTGAACTACTGGAAGTTGCGTCTTTCTTTATAGTTTCTCTAAGATGTACAATTTAAGCCACAAGATTGGGAATGTATTTGCCCACAAAATTTATCATTTCTAACATTCTTAATATGTCTTTTTTATCCATGGGATGTGGCATCTGCAAGATTGCCCTTATTTTATCTTGATCAGGCTGAACGCCTTGTGCGGAGAGCTTGTCTCACAGGAAGGTGATGCTGTGCACACATTTTGACATTCTGTCCTGTTCAACTTCAAGCCATTTTTCTTTATGCTCTTGAGCAGTGTTCTTCAAACTCGGGGGCGCGACCCGCGGGTGGGTCGTGGGCGGGTGTCGGGAGGGTCGCGGAGCCGTCCTTCGCGGCGCTCTCGATCGCGCAAATCCCCGCGCAGCAGCCGGCTATTAATAACGCCGGCTGCGAGCGGCCTTCAAAATGGCCACAAACATGTAAAAGAAAATTTGGCCACATGAGTGCCGATGATCGGTGCATGCGAAGTGCTGCCGCTATTTTTTTTAACGGTCGCAGCTTTTGTTTTACAAGTTTGGGGGGGGGGTTTATTTATTTGTTTTATTCATTTAATATTTTTTTCATTTATATTATTCATTTTTTCCCCCAAGTTTTGGGGAGTTTTATTCATTTATTTCATTCATTTAATTTTTATCTTTTTCATTTATTTTCTTCATTTTCTTTTTTACTTTTTTTTACAAGTTCGGGGGGGTTTTATTTGATAAAAATTTTACAGGACAAAAATGAAGAACTTTGGACAGTTGGAGACTCCATACTTTCCGACACCGGAAGGCTTCACCTTCATCCAACAGGTTCCATTGGAGGAGTGTGTACGAGGACAAAAGGGACCCAAAACCATTTCCTCCATTTTTATCAGCAGCACGGTAGCACACGTGAATAGCACTGTGGCTTCACAGTGCCAGGGTCCCAGGTTCGATTCCCCGCTGGGTCACTGTGCGGAGTCTGCATGGTTTCCCCGTGTCTGCGTGGGTTTCCTCTGGGTGCTCCGGTTTCCTCCCACAATCTAAAGACGTGCAGGTTAGGTGGATTGCCCATGCTAAATTGCCCTCAGTGTCCAAAAAGGTTAGGAGGGGTTACTGAGTTACAGGGATAGGGTGGAAGTGAGGGCTTAATGTGGGTTGGTGCAGACTCGATTGGGCCGAATGGCCTCCTTCTGCACTCTATGTTTCATGTTCAAACAAGGTAAGAGAAAATGGTGGGTCGCTCAGGTCGGCCGGCGTGGGTCGCGAAGGTCTGAGGGTTGTCCGGTTGGTAAAATGGGTCCCCGGAAAAAAAGTTTGAAGAACACTGCTCTTGAGGACCCTGAGAAGCATTCGTCATGTTTTTCCCGTGTTGATATCCAAATGATTATGTCATCCACATAAACTCAGACTCCTGGAATCCTTTCAACTATGTACTCCATGACACAATGAAAAATTTCTGAAGCAGAAATTTTGCCAAATGACATCCTTAAGAAGCAATATCTTCTGAAGGGTGTGTTGAACGTATCTGGATTTAGGCTTTCTCTATCTAATTTAAGTTGCAGAAGCCTTGTGATGCATCTAATTTACTGAAACAAGTTGCTCCTGCCATCTCCTTTATTTCCTCCCTTTTTGCTACACAGTAATGTTCTTTCTTAATGTTGAGGTTCAGATCTTTAGGATCCATACAGATTCAATGGTCTCCATTACACTTCTTGACACAAACCAGTCTGTAGGTTCTTCCATGTGCTTAATTACACCTAAAGCTGTCATCCTTTCTAGCTCAGCCTTCAATTTGTCTCTCAATGGAGCTGGTACATATCTCGGTGCGTTAATCACTGGCTTTGTGTTCTCCTTTAATTGGATTTTGTACGTTTAAGGCAAAGTGCCGAAGACTTGGAAAATCTCAGGAAATGAACTTAGTATGGAGTCTCCTGAGCATGTGGGCTTGTTGCAGAGCTGTCTGCACTGTAAACCCCTTAACTAGTTGCTGTTCCTCATATTCTTCTACTCCTATCAGAGATTCGCGTTCCATTGCCTCAACGGAAAATTTCAATGTGTAAATTCTGTTTTTAAATTCCCATTGAGCTCGCAGGCTCCTAGCATCATAGAACATAGAACAGCACAGAACAGGTCCTTCGACCCTCGATATTTTGCCGAGCTTTGTCCGAAACCAAGATCAAGCTATCCCACTCCCTCTCATTCTGGTGTGCTCCATGTGCCTATCCAATAACCGCTTGAAAGTTCCTAAAGTGTCCGACTCCACTATCACAGCAGGCAGTCCATTCCACACCCTAACCACTCTCAGAGTAAAGAACCTACCTCGGACATCCTCCTATATTTCCCTCCCTGAACCTTATAGTTATGCCCCCTTGTAACAGCTACATCCGCCCGAGAAAATAGTCTCTGAACGTCCACTCTATCTATCCCCCTCATCATCTTATAAACCTCCATTAAGTCGCCTCTCATCCTCCTCCACTCCAAATAGAAAAGCCCTAGCTCCCTCAACCTTTCCTCATAAGACCTACCCTCCAAACCAGACAGTTTCCTGGTAAATCTCCTTTGCACCCTTTTCACTGCTTCCACATCCTTCCTATAGTGAGGTGACCAGAACTGCAGACAATGTTCCAAATGTGGTCTCACCAGGGTCATGTACAGTTGCAGCATAACCCCATGGCTCTTAAACTCAAGCCCCCGTTAATGAACGTGAACACACTATAGGCCTTCTTCATGGCTCTATCCACTTGAGTGGCAACCTTCAGAGATCTGTGGACATGAACCCCAAGATCTCTCTGTTCCTCCACATTCCTCAGAACCCTGCCTTTGACCCTGTAATCCGCATTCAAATTTTTCCTACCAAAAATCACCTCGCAATTATCAGGGTTAAACTCCATCTGCCATTTTTCGCCCCAGCTCTGCATCCTATCAATGTCTCTTTGCAGCCTACAACAGCCCTCCACCTCATCCACTACTCCACCAATTCTGGTGTCATCAGCAAATTTACTGACCCACCCTTCAGCCCCCCTCCTCCAAGTCATTGATAAAAATCACAAATAGCAGAGGATCCAGTACTGATCTCCGTGGTACACCGCTGGTAACTGGTCTCCAATCTGAAAATTTTCCATCCACCACCACCCTCTGTCTTCTATGTGATAGCCAGTTACTTATCCAATTGGTCAAATTTCCCTCTATCCCACACATCCTTACTTTCTTCATGAGCCGACCATGGGGAACCTTATCAAACGCCTTACTAGAATCCATGTATATGACATCAACTGCTCTACCTTCATCTACACACTTAGTTACCTCCTCAAAGAATTCAATCAAATTTGTGAGGCAAGACTTACCCTTCACAAATCCGTGTTGACTATCCCGGATTAAGCTGCATCTTTCCAAATGGTCAAAAATCCTACCCGTCAGGACCTTTTCCATTAATTTACCGACCACCGAAGTAAGACTAACCGGCCTATAATTACCAGGGTCATTCCTATTCCCTTTTTTGAACAGAGGAACAACATTCGCCACTCTCCAGTCCTCTGGCACTATCCCCGTGGACAGTGAGGACCCAAAGATCAAAACCAAGGGCTCTGCAATCTCATCCCTTGCCTCCCAAAGAATCCTAGGATATATCCCATCAGGCCCAGGGGACTTGTCGACCCTAAGGTTTATCAAAATTGCTAATACATCCTCCCTCAGAACATCCACCTCGTCCAGCTACTCGCCTGTATCACACTCTCATCCTCAAAAACATGGCCCCTCTCCTTGGTGAACACTGAAGAAAGTATTCATTCAACGCCTCTCCTATCTATTCTGACTCCATGCACAAGTTCCCACTACTGTCCTTGACCGGCCCTAACCTCACCCTGGTCATTCTTTATTTCTCACATAAGAGTAAAAAGCCTTGGGGTTTTCCTTGATCTGACCAGCCAAGGACTTTTCATGCCCCCTCCTAGCTCTCCTAAGCCCTTTTTAATGTCTAATTCCTTGCTACCTTGTAATCCTCAAGCGACCCAGCTGAACTTTGTTTTCTCATACTTACATATTCTTCCTTTTTCCTCTTGACAAGACATTCAACCTCTTTTGTGAACCATCGTTCCCTCGGGCTGTTTAGCCTCCCCGAACAGGCGCCGGAATGTGGCGACTAGGGGCTTTTCACAGTAACTTCATTGAAGTCTACTCGTGACAATAAGCGATTTTCATTTCATTTCACTCGGCCATTTCCTCCCTGCCTGACAGGGACATACCTATCAAGGACACGCAGTATTTGTTCCTTGAGCAAGCTCCACTTCTCATTTGCGCCTTGCCCTGACAGTTTCTGTTCCCATCTTATGCTCCCTAATTCTTGCCTAATCGCATCATAATTACCCCTCCCCCAATTATAAACCTTGCCCTGCCATATGGCCCTATCCCTCTCCATTGCAATAGTGAAAGACACCGAATTGTGGTCACTATCTCCAAAGTGCTCTCCCACAAACAAATCTAACACTTGGCCTGGTTCATTACCCAGTACCAAATCCAATGTGGCCCACCTCTTGTCGGCCTATCCACATATTGTGTCAGGAAACCCTCCTGCACACACTGTACAAAAACTGCCCCATCTGAACTGTTTGACCTATAGAGTTTCAATCAATATTTGGAAAGTTAAAGTCACCCATGACAACTACCCTGAGATATAGAACATAGAACAGCACAGAACAGGCCCTTCGGCCCTCGATGTTGTGCCGAGCAATGATCACCCTACTCAAACCCACGTATCCACCCTATACCCGTAACCCAAAACCCCCCCCCTTAACCTTACTTTTTAGGACACTACGGGGAGGACGTGCAGACTCCACACAGACAGTGACCCAGCCGGGAATCGAACCTGGGACCCTGGAGCTGTGAAGCATTTATGCTAACCACCATGCTACCGTGCTGCCCGTGCGCCACTCCGTTACGCCGCGACTCCCCGCCCCGCCGGGTAGGGAAGAATTTCACCCCATGTCTCTGTAATGGCCATGCTACCGTGCTCCACACCTATCCATAATCTGTTTTGCAATTTCTTCCTCCACATCTCTATTACTATTTGGGGGTCTATAGAAAACTCCTAACAACGTGACCGTTCCTTTCCTATTTCGAACTTCAGTCCGTTTTACCTCAGTAGGCAGATCCCCCTCGAACTGCCTTTCTGCAGCCGTTAAACTATCCTCGATTAACAATGCTACTCCTCCACCCCTTTTACCACCATCCCTACTCTTACTGAAACATCTATACCCTGGAACTTCCAACAACCATTCCTGTCCCTGTTCTAACCATGGGCAAAATTCTCCGACCCCCCGGCAGCTGACGCACCGGCGCATGCGCAAACCGGCGAAGGCCTTTCGGCCAGCCCCGGCGCCGGACGTCAAAGGCCGCTGGATCCGGTTTGGGCGCCAGTCGGTGTGGCACCTTTGGGGAGGCCCGACGCCGGAGTGGTTGGCGCCACTCCGTTACGCCGGGACCCCCCGCCACGCCGGGTAGGGAAGAATTTCACCCCATGTCTCTGTAATGGCCACAACATCGTAGTCCCAAGTACCAATCCACGCTCCAAGTTCACCTACCTTATTCCGGATGCTCCTTGCATTGAAGTAGACACACTTCAACCCACCTTTCTGTCTGCCGGTACACTAGTGCAACCTTGATACCCTCCTCAGTACCTCACTACTCTCAACACTGGGCCGCTCCCCATGCTGGGTGGGAGAATCGCGGGAGGGCCGGGCGACTCACGAAACGCCGCCCTGGCCCCCCTCCCCGCGATTCTCCCACCCCCCCGCTCGCCGAATTGCCGCTCACACGTTTTCACGGCGACCGGCGATTCTCCGGCCCGGATGGGCTGAGCGGCCTGCCGTTCCCGATTTGTTCACGACGGTGTCAACCACACCTGGTCGCTGCCGTCGTGAACATGGGCGCCAGATGCTCGTTTGTGACTTGTGGGGGGCGGAGAGGAGAGTGAGCACCACGGCCGTGCTCGGGAGGGAACTGGCCTGCGATCGGTGCCCACCGATCGTCGGGCCGGCATCTCAAAGGGACGCACTCATTCCCCTCCGCCGTCCCGCAAGATCAAGCCGCCACGTCTTGCGGAGCAGCGGAGGGGAAGACGGCAACCGTGCATGCGTGGGTTGGAGCCGTCAACCGTTGTGACGTCAGCCGCGCATGCACGGGTTGGAGCTGGCCAACCTGCGCATGCGTGGCTGACGTCACTTAGGCGCCGCCGTCACGTCATTCTCGGCGTCAAGGGCCGGCGGCTGAGATTTATGGAGCGCCGCTCCTAGCCCTGGGGGGGGGGGGGGGGGGGGGGGTGTATGTGAATAGGGTGCGAGGACGGCCTTCCCGATTCATCGCGGGAGCGGAGAATTCCGCCCTGGCTTCTGGACTATAGCTCATTTTCCCATCCCCCTGACAAATCAGTTGACCCCCCCCCCCCCCCCCCCCCCCCGAAGAGCCGTAGCAAATTTCCCTCCCAGGATATTGGTGCCCCTCTGGTTCAGGTGCAAACCGTCCTGTCTGTACAGGCCCCACCTTCCCCAGAATGTGCTCCAATTATCCACGTAACTGAAACCCTCCCTCCTACACCATCCCTGCAGTCACTTGTTTATCTGCA
Source organism: Scyliorhinus canicula (assembly GCF_902713615.1). Lineage (NCBI taxonomy): Eukaryota > Metazoa > Chordata > Chondrichthyes > Carcharhiniformes > Scyliorhinidae > Scyliorhinus > Scyliorhinus canicula. The sequence goes on from NC_052147.1 coordinate 202,748,332, forward strand.
CTCTCTCCCTGTCCCTCAATTCGCTAGCACATGGCATCGGCAACAAACCAGAGATGACAACATGGTTTGTCCTGGCTCTCAGCTTTCACCCTAGCTTCCTAAATTCCTGTTTTAAATCCCAGTCCATTCTCTCACCTATGTCACTGGAACCGATGTGTACCACGACTTGTGACTGTTCCACCTCCCACTGAAGGATTCTGAAAACCGGTCCGAGACGTCACGGACCCTGGCACCCGGGAGGCAACATACCATCCATGAGTCTCTTTTGTTGCCACAGAACTGTCTATCTGTCCCTCTAACTATCGAGTCCCCAATAACTATTACTCTCCTGCTCTCCCCCCTTCCCTTCTGAGCCACAGGGATGGACTCAGTGCTGGAGATCCGGTCACTGTGGCTTACTCCTGGTAGGCCGTCCCCTCAACAGTATCCAAAGCGGTATACTTGTTACTGAGGGAACGACCACATGGGATCCCTCTACTGACTGCTTCCTCCCAGCCCGTCTCACCGTCACCCATCTATCTTCAGTTATTTCATTTCCATTGTAATCTCTGTACAATGTTGTTTTATTTACAAGTTGCGGTTTGATTCACAGTTTTTTAACATTGGACAAATTGATGAGGTTGACCTTTGCACCTGTGTCAAGTTTGAATGTTATTATTGTGTTATTTATCATTTTTTTAAAACTTTAAAGTACCCAATTCATTTTTCCAATTAAGTGGCAATTTAGTGTGGCCAATCCACCAAACCTGCCCATCTTTGGGTTGTCGGGGCGAAACCCACGCAAACACAGGGAGAATGTGCAGACTCCACACGTACAATGACTTAGAGCTGGGATCGACCTGGGACCTCATTAACGGCACTGTTCACTTATCTTTTTGAGTTTCTGCATTAACTGCACTGTTGCTACAAATTTTCATTGCAACATTGGCATTTTGCATGCAATGACTATACTTGTCCCTGCTAGAGATCATGTCAACGAAGAACATGTCTTTGAGGCACACTTCATCAACTGTGTTGATGGCTTTTCCTTGTTCCTCTTTTTGATGAGGAAAACATTGTCTCGCAAAATTTGTTCTTCCACGTTTGGAGCATACCTTTCCAAACAATGGGTATTGTCATGGCAAATTTTGATTGCCACATCGCTGGCATGACATGGAGGATCAGGTCGACTGCTCAAAATGCGTCACCTGCGCTGGGAGCACGTTTTTATTCAAGTACATCACCACACTAATGGTGTCAGCTGCCTCTTTTACCTTCACGCTGAAATGCCGGAGGTTCAATATGCTGACCTGCTTTGCTGCAAGCTCTCCAGCGTGACATATTTGGACAGCATTTTCAAGTTGAAGCACTGTTTCTCTATGCAGCCTCTCACACATCTTATCATTGGAGGTCCCAAATACGATCTGATTGAGATCATTGATGACTGAAGGGTCCTAAAATTACACGGCTGCGACTTCAACCGCAAATCGGTGAGAAAAGTATCAAATGCTTCACCTGCTTTCTGGGTGCGCGTGCCAAATATGTAGCGCTCGAAGGTTTCATTTTTTAGGTGAGCAGTGCCAATCAAATTTCTTGCAAACTTTGTCGAAGTTCTTACTATCTGTCTCGCTTTCGAAGACAAACATGTTGAAAATTTCAAGTGCTTGGAGATCTGCTACAGTGAGAAGCAACAAGATACACCTCTTGACAGGCTGTGCCTGCAGACCACATAACCATATAAACTTTGTTAGTGTCACAAGTAGGCTTACATTAATACTGCAATAAAGTTACTGTGAAAATCCCCGATTTGCCACACTCGCGCCTGTTCGGGTACACTGAGGGAGAATTCAAAATGTCCAATTCACCTAACAAGCACGTCTTTCGGGACTTGTGGGAGGAAACCGGAGCACCTGGAGGAAACCCACGCAGACCCAAGCTGCGAATCGATCCCTGATCATTGGCGATGTGAAGCAACAGTGCTAACCAATGTGCTACTGTGGCGCCCAAGGGCTGCAACATAAGAGTCTGAACTGCTGCTTAAACATTTGCTAATTATGGCAGCATGGTGGTGCAGTGGTTAGCATTGCTGCCTCACAGTGCCGAGGTCCCAGGTTCGATCCCAGCTCTAGGTCACTGTTTGTGTGGAGTTTGCACATTCTCCCCATGTTTGCATAGGTTTCGCCCCCACAACCCAAAGATGTGCACGGTAGGTGGATTGGCCATGCTAAATTGCCCCTTAATTTGGAAAAAATGAATTGGGTACTCTAAATTTAAAAACAACACCCGCTAATTCTCGCCTATGTTACCGGTAATCCGAAGTTGTTGAGGTGACCTGATACCTTCCATTCTGGGCTTCAAAGTTTTATTGCGCGTTGAACACCCATTGCCAGTAGTTTATAAGATTAGTAGAGGAAAAAAATGTGATTTATTTCTTCAAAGTTATCTTTAATTGTTTGGTTCCGTGCGGAATCTTCTTGTTCTCAGTCAATCATCACACTTGGTACCATGTCATATCCTGTGGTCTGTTGGTCCCTTTAGGGGGTGAGACTAGGAAATTATTGGCAAGAAAAGGGAATGTCGGAGACTTTGAGCAAATATTTTATATTTGTACCTGCACAGTAGAGAGACAAACAAATTTGAAGAATAGTAAAAATCAAGAGGCAATAGCGAAGGAGAAAATTAAAACAATCATTATCACTAGAGGAAAAACTAGTGAGGGAACTATTGGAACTGAAGGCTGAGAAGTCCCTTGGCACTGTATATTAGAGTCTTAAAAGAAGTTGCTGCAGAGATAGTGGATGCACTGGTTGTAACCTTCAAAAATTCTCTATAATCTAGAAAGATCCCAATGATTGGAAAACTGTAAAGGTAGCACCCCTATTCAAGAAAGGATGGAGAAAGAAAGCAGGAATATGCAGACCTGTTAGTTTAACATTTGTCATTAGAGAACTGCTTGAATCCATAAGGAGGTAGAATAAGGTCATTTAGAGAATCACATTTGGAGCAGTCAGAGTCAACATAGTTTGTGAAAGGAAAATCGTGTTTGACCCATTTATTAGAACTTTTTAAGGATGTAACAAGGAGGGTGGGTAAGGGGTACCAGTAGGTGTGTATTTGAATTTCCAAAAGGCATTTGATAAGGTTATTGCACAAGATAAAATCTCATGGTGTGGGGTGAAATATCAGCATGGATGGAGAATTCGCTAATTAGCAGGAAACAGTGTCGGGATAAATGGGTAATTTTCAGGTTGACAAACTGTAACTAATAGAGTGCTGCAGGGCTCAGTGCTGGGGTCTCAACTATTCACAAGTTATATTAATGACTTAGATGAAGTACATCACATCTGCCTGATTGTATTATGATTTCTAAATGTCCTTACTCTACCTCTTTAACAATTTGCTTATGATATTAATATAGGTAGGGAAGCAAGTTTTGAGGTAGTCTGCAGATGGATATAGATAGGTTGTGAGTGAGCAAATGTTTGGCAGATGTATATTGGATAAATACAATGTGTGAAAATGTGAAGCTGTCCCCTTTGGCAGGAAAATTGAAAAGTAGAATATTATTTGAATGGTGAGATCGCAGAATACTGCGGTAGAGGGATAACAAAATGAATCAAAAGGTTAGTGTAATAACCTGTAGTAACCTGCACAGGACTCATCCAGCTGGGGATGATTGTTCCCTGTGCTCAATTGGACTGAGCTAACCCAGCACTAGCAAAACAAGGCAGGCAGCTGCAGAGCCAGCTAAAAAGGAATGAGGACCCAGTGAAAGGTAACCGGGCCCTGTGAATATATGATGCTGTTGCTGAAATAAAAAAAATTTTTTAAAAAAGTGGACTACGGTACAGAGTTTGTTTCTGTGGTGTTTTTTCCCCACGGAGCCTGTAATGTTGTGGTAAACCACGTGACTGTATTGTCTGGTCTGTACTGTATCATACATGCCTGGGCTTGTCCAGGTTGGCTCCAGCTGTGGCCCCTCCCCTCGGGGCTTTCTGTATAAGAGTGGCAAGTCTCCGCCTCCAGCCCCAGTTCAGGTCCAGAGGCTGGAGGCTTGCTGTTTAGTGTATTAAACTCTCAGTTAACTTTATCAACTCGTCGTGTATTATTGATGGTGTATCAATTCAATACACTAAACTTCTAAGATGGATGCTTCACTCAAGATGAACTCACTCAAGCCCGATCGCCTGGAACTGGACCCACAAGCAGCTGACGCTACAGAGACTTTTGAACACTGGCTAAGCTGCTTCGAGGCCTACCTCGCGTCCTTCAACGAGGACTTCACGGACCTCCAGAAGTAGCAGGTCCTCAATGAACAGGTGAGCCCACGAGTCTTTAACCTCATCAGGGACGTCCCATCGTACGTGGAGGCAATAACGCTGCTCAAAGGACACTATGTGAAATTCGTCAATCAGGTATATGCCAGGCACCTCCTCACCACGAGACGCCAACGCCCTGGGGAATCACTCACGTAATTCCTACGCGCCTCTGTCGAAACTGTGACTGCCGGGCGATATCGTCTATGCAGCACGCGGAGCTGCTGATCAGGGACGCCTATGTCGCGGGCATGCACTCGAACTACATCCGCCAGCGTTTATTAGAAGGGGGGGACACCCGGCCTCCTAGAGACAGTCAGGCTCTCCAACTCACTGGAGGTGGCCTCCTAGAACATGGGGACCTACACCTCCGACTGCGTGGCACCCTCGTGGACCTCATGGGCGCAGCCATCAGCCGATCCGGGCTTGACGCAAGCCTGCGCTGCGCACCGGCCCACCAATGCCGGAGGCCCGCAGTGCTACTTCTGCGACCAGAATAATCACCCATGACAACGCTGCCCGGCACGGAACGCGACTTGTAACGGCTGTGGGAAGAAGGGTCACTTTGCAAAAGCCTGCCTTGTCCAAACCGCCCCCCCCCCCCCTAAAGCTTCTAGGTCCAGCAGCGCTGCCTGCTGCCTATCGGGGCCACCCCAGCTGCCGCACCACCTGCCATGTGCGACCCGTGGCGCCGCCATCTTTAATCTCAGCTGACACGTGCGACCCACTGGGGCCGTCATCTTGGACACCATCCGGCACCTTACCCGCCACGTGCAATCCACAGGGGTCTCCATCTTGGATGCCATCCTGCACCTCACCCGCCACGTGCGACTCATGGGGGCCGCCATCTTGGGACCCCATCTGCTGCCTCCTGGGAACCCAGCTCGCCTGACCGTACGCTGGCCGCCGCTACCGCCAACCGTCTTCCGACACTCGCCTCCGTCACGTTGGACCAGTCCCGGCCGCCCCATCTCACGAAGTTCACGATGGCCGTCTGGATCAATGGGCAGGAGACAGCCTGCCTCTTCGACTCCGGGAGCACAGACAGCTTCATACACCCAGATACGGTAAGGCGCTGCTCCCTCCCCATCCTATCCGCGCCCAGAAAGTCTCCCTGGCTTCCGATCCACGCTGTGAAATCCGGGGGTACTGCATTGCGCCTTCACTGTGCAGAGTGTGAGTACATCAACTTTAGGCTCTACGTCCTCCCCCACATCGCGCTGCCCTATAGACTGGGCTCGACTTTCATGCCACCTCCAGAGTCTCCCTTGAATTTCAACGGACCCCTGCCACCCCCCCCCCACCGTCTGTAGCCTCGCGACCTTTAAGGCCACCCCTCCCTCCCTCTTAGCAAAACCTCACCCCGGACTGTATTTAGATTTAGATTTAGAACAGTACAGCACAGAACAGGCCCTTCGCCCTCGATGTGTGCCGAGCAATGATCACCCTACTCAAACTCCACGTAGCCACCCTATACCCGTACCCACAACTCCCCTTAACCTTACTTTTAGGACACTACGGGCAATTTAGCCTGGCCAATCCACAAAACCGCACATCTTTGGACTGTGGGAGGAAACCGGAGCACCCGGAGGAAAACCCACGCACACACGGGGAGACGTGCAGACTCCGCACAGACAGTGACCCAGCCGGGAACCGAACCTGGGACACTGGAGCTGTGAAGCATTGATGCTAACCACTATGCTACCGTGCTGCCCTATTAAGCCCGTCGCTACCAAGAAGCAGATGAGGCAGTGCCCAGGACAGGGCCTTCATCCGGTCGGAAGTCCAGCAAATCCTGCAAGAGGGGATTATTGAGGCTAGTAACCAGCCCTGGAGAGCCCAAGTGGTGGTCGTCAAGAACTGGGGAGAAGCACCGGATGGTCATCGATTACAGCCAGACCATCAACCGTAAACGCAGCTCGATGCTACCCCCTCCCCCGCATATCTGACATGGTCAATCAGATTTCGCAGTATCGAGTCTTCTCTACAATCGATTGGGAAGTCCGCGTACCACCAACTCCCTATCCGCCCGGAGTAACTGTTAATACACTGCCTTCAAGGCAGATGGCTGCTTCTATCACTTCCTCAGGTCCCCTTCGACGTCACTAACGGGTCTTGGTCTTCCAAAGGGAAATGGACCGAATGGTGACCAGCACGGGCTGCGGGCCACGATCCCGTATTTAGATATGTCACCATCGCGGCCGTCAGCAGAAGACCAGGATGAGAACCTCTGGCGCTTCCTCCACACCGCGAAACTCCGGAACCTAATTTAATAATAGAGAGAAATGCGTCTTTCCGCAAAACCCGCCTGGCCATCCTTTGTTACGTTGTGGAACACGGAGTCCCCAGGGCCCGACCCCAGACCGTATGCGTCCCATCCTGGAACTCTCCCCTCCCCCACTGCCCCAAGGCCCTGAAGAGATGCCTGGGGTTCTTCTCCTACTATGCCCAGTGGAAGCCCAACTATGCAGACAAGGCCCGCCCACTAATCAAATCTACCACTTTTCCCGTGGCGGCTGAGGCCCGTCTGGCCTTCAACCGCATTAAAGCAGACACTGCCAAAGCCGCGATGCACACTGTGGACGTGTCCATCCCGTTTCAAGTGGAAAGCGATGCGTCGTACTTTGCTCTGGCCGCCACGCTCAACCATGTGGGCAGGCCCTTGCTTTCCTTCTCACCGTATCCTCCATGCCTCCGAAATCCGACACTCCTCCGTCGAAAAGCAGGCCCAGGCCACCGTCGAAGCTGTGAGACACTGGAGGCATTACCTGGCCGGCAGGCGATTCACTCTCTTCACTGACCAACGTCGGTTGCCTTCATGTTCAATAACGCACAGCAGGCAAGATTAAGAACGACAAGATTCTGAGGTGGAGGATCGAGCTCTCCACCGACAATTACGATATCTTGTATCGTCCTGGGAAGCTCAATGAGCCCCCAGATGCCCTCTCCCGCGGTATATGTGCCAGCACACAAGTAGACCGACTTCCGGGCCCTCCACAACGACCTCTGTCACCCGGGGTCACCCGCGTTTTTTTTCCATTTCATCAAGGCTCGCAACCTGCCCTACTCCATCGAGATGTCAGGTCCGTGACCAGGGACTGCCAGGTCTGCGCGGAGTGCAAACCACACTTCTATCGGCCAGAACACAGCACACGTATAAAGGCCTCCGCCCCATTTGAGCGCCTCAGCATGGACTTCAAAGGGCCCCTCACCTCCACTGATCGTAACGTGTACTTCCCTCCACATTGTTGATGAGTACTCCAGATTCTTCTTCGCCAGCCCCTGCTCTGACATGACCTCTGCCACCGTCATCAAGGCCCTGCACAGCCTTTTCAACCCTGTTCGGGTTCACCACCTATATCCACAGCGATCGGTGTTCCTCCTTCATGAGCGACGAGTTGCGTCATTTCGGCTCAGCAAAGGCATCGCCTCCAGCAGGACGACCAGCTACAACCCCCGGGGAAATGGACAGGTGGAGAGGGAGAACGCGACGTCTGGAAGGCCGTCTTCTGGCCTTATGGTCAAAGAATCTCCCAATCTCCCACTGACAGATGGTCCTCCCTGATGCGCTCCACTCCATCCGATTGCTCCTGTGTACAGCTACTAACATGACCCCTCATGAATGTCTGTTTACCTTCCCCAGGAAGTCCACCTCCGGGTCTTGCTCCCGTCCTGGCTGACAGTTCTAGGGCCCGTCCTTCTCCGGCAGCATGCGAGGAGCCATAAACCTACCCCCTCGTCGAGAAGGTCCAGCTGCTCCATGTGAACCCCCAATACACCATGTGTGGCACACCAGGACAAGGCGGCAGGACTGGTCTCCCTCCGGATTTGGCTCCTGCAGTTCCCCGAGACAAACACCTCCACCACCACACCCCACTCTACACTGTCTCCGCCCACCTGTGCCCACCTCCCTCACGTACTGACACCTGCAGGCCCACCAGCGACAAATACCACCACCTCCGACCCTAAACCTCCCCCTCCTTCGCTGACCCAACATCTGGGTGAAGACGCTGATTGCAAAACGCTCCCGGATGCGCAGGCCTCGACGCCGGCGCCAACACCACAGCCGGAACTGAGGCGATCACAGGCGGAAGGTCAGGCCCTCGACAGACTAGACCTTAAGACCACTTCCACCCCACCGTACGTTTTTTTTTAAAACAGGAGGTGAATGTGGTAAACCACGTGACTGTATTGTCAGGTCTGTACTGTAGCATACATGCCTGCCGCATGACCAGGTTGGGCTCCGCCTGTGGCTCCTCCCCTCGGGGTTTACTGTATAAGAGTGGCAGTCTCCGCCTCCGGCCCCAGTTCGGGTCCAGAGGCTGGAGGCTTGCTGTTTAGTGTATTAAGCCTCAGTTAATTTGAACAACTTGTCGTGTATTATTGATGGTGTATCAATTGTCAGGGAAGGCGAGCGCCGGGTCGAGTTTTTTTGCTGCCGGCTCTGGTGTTGAGTTGACTGACATTCCATATGTGACTGTGGCAACTTGCATGGAGCCCTGCTTTTTTTTTATTTGCGCTGTGTGTTTATTTGCCTGTGTAGAGGTACTGTAAGAATGTCGGGGCGAAAGCCCCGTGGCATTTTGGTAGGGTGCTTTACTTTGAGGTAGAATTTAGAGTGCCCGATTTGTTTTTAATTGAGGGGCGTTGGGAGTTACGGGACATTGAAATGGATGTTGTCCGAGGTTGCCCCCCCCCCACCTGTTCCCTCTGTGGCTGGACGGCATGCCTCGCTGATTGGGCCTAGGGTTGATGGGTCCAGTGCCGTGGTGCGCACCGTCCCCTGGTTCGACTGGTTGGCAGCTGCGACCCCTGAGTGACTGGTGAGGGTGTCGGGCCGGACGTAACGCTTGGTGGAGTACACACCTGAGCGTTCTGCTGTCCCCGTTTCGGTGGCAATTTTTTTTTAGGTTTATTGTTTGGCTCGTCTCTTATCTTCTCCTCCTCAATGGTCGTTCGTGCGAGGGTTTTTCGGACTTTGGGGGGGGAGGGGTGTAATAACCTGAAGTAACCTGCACAGGACTCATCCAGCTGGGGATGATTGTTCCCCGTGCTCAATTGGACTGAGTTAACCCAGCACTAGCATAAAAGGCAGGCAGCTGTCAGCCAGCTAAAAAGGAATGAGGACCCGGTGAAAGGGAATTGGGGCCCTGTGAATGTATGATACTGTTGCTGAAATAAAGGACTTTTAAGAACCTCATTGGACTCCCCTGCTTTATCACAATTAGTCTGCAGATACAGCAAGTAATTAGGAATGCCACCCTGGTTGAACTTGTTCTCTCACTCAACAGCTTCTCCTTAACTTGTCTCACTTCCTGCAAATAAAGGTGTGGTCATGTGTGAGTTATGCCTTCCTTTTGTGGGTTATGTGGGAACACTCGTTATTCCAGTCCTACCAGGTCTGCTCCTGTAACACTTTTTCCATTACATTGACCACTTCTTACATTGGTACCACTTCATACTCTCATCCGGACCAGGAAAATGTTTTTTTTCAAATAAATTTAGAGTACCCAATTCATTTTTCCAATTTTGCGTGACAATCCACTTACCCTGCACATAAGAACAGAATAACATAAGAACTAGGAGCAGGAGTAGGCCATCTGGCCCCATCGAGCCTGCTCCGCCATTCAATGAGATCATGGCTGATCTTTTGTGGACTCAGCTCCACTTTCCGGCCCGAACACCATAACCCTTAATCCCTTTATTCTTCAAAAACTATCTGTCTTCTGTTGATGTCTGTAACTGTTTACAAAGCCAAAAACTACCTCAATAAAATTGTTTATTTAAAAAAAAAACTATCTGTCTTTATCTTAAAAACATTTAATGAAGGAGACTCAACTGCTTCACTGGGCAAGGAATTCCATAGATTCACAACTATTTGGGTGAAGAAGTTCCTCCTAAACTCAGTCCTAAATCTACTTCCCCTTATTTTGAGGCTAGGCCCCCTAGTTCTGCTTTAACCCCCAGTGGAAACAACCTGCCCACATCTATCCTACCTAGTCCCTTCATAATTTTATATGTTTCTATAAGTCCCCCACGTCCTTCTAAATTCCAACGAGTACAGTCCCAGTCGACTCAACCTCTCCTCGTAATCCCCCCTCATCACTCTGGGATTAACCTAGTGAATCTCCTCTGCACACCCTCCATTGCCAGTACATCCTTTCTCATGTAAGGAGACCAAAACTGAACACAATACTCCAGGTGTGGCCTCACTAACACCTTATACAATTGCAGCATAACCTCCCTAGTCTTAAACTCCATCCCTCTAGCAATGAGGACAAACTCCATTTGCATCTTTGGTTGTGGGGGCGAAACCCACGCAAATACGGGGAGAATGTGCAAACTCCACACGGACCGTGACCCACAGCCAGGACCGAATCTGGGACCCTCGGCGGAGTGAAGCAGCAATGCAACCACTGCGCCTCCGTGCTGCCCTTGGTTTCCAATTTCAATCCCTCTCACCTTCACATGGTCCATCTCGGGCACTTTCCTTTCCTCACCTATCTGTCTCCATTTCAGGTGATAGACTGACCACCAATAGTCATTACAAGCCCACTGATTCCCACAGCTACGTCGACTACAGCTCCTCAAACTCTTCTTCCTGTAAGGACTCCCTCCCTTTTTCACAGTTTCTCCTCTCGGGCACCTTTTCGAAATGGCACTTCTGCGGTCTCCCCTACATTGGGGAGACTAAACGCTGTCTGTGACCGCGTTGTGGAACACCTTCGCTCAGCCTGCAAGAATGACCCCAGTTAGCACTGTTGCCGTCACAGCACCAGGGTCCCACGTTCGATTCCGGTTGAGTCACTGTCTGTGGCAGAGTCTGCAGGTTCTCCCCATGTCGGTGTGGGTTTCCTTTGGATTCTCCCGTTCCCTCCCATGAGTCCCGAACGTTGAGCTGTTAGGTGTATTGGACATTGTGAAATCTCCCTCATTGTACCCGAACAAGTGCCGAAATGTTGCAACTAGGGGATTTTCAACAGTAACTTCACAGCACTGTTATGTAAGCCTACTTATGGCACTAATAAAGATTATTATTATTATTCCTTTTATTTCCTGCTTGCTATTTTAACTCAGCATCTTGTTCTCATGGCTAAATGTCTGTCCTTGGCCTGCTGCAATGCTCCAGTGAAACCCAAAGCAAACTGGACGAGCAGCACCTCTTCTTCCAATAAGGCACATTTCAGCCCTCCGGGCTCAGCAGTGAGTTCAACAACTTTAGACAGTGACCTTTCTCTTCCACCTTTCCCTTTTTTTAAAATAAATTTTTAAAGGGTTCGGAGAAATAAAGATCAAAGCTATAAAAAGATAAACATCTCATCAAGGATCCTAATTATTGTTTTGCAATTTAGCATGCCCAATCCACCTAACCTGCACATCTTTGGGTTGTGGGGGTGAAATCCGCGCAGATACGGGGAGGATGTGTAAACTCCACCAGGCAGTGATCTGAGACCAAGATCGAACCCAGGTCCTCCGCGCCAAAGGTAGCAGTCCTAACCACTGTGTCACCCTGCTGCCCTACACCTTTCCCTTTTTTAATATCCCACACATTTTTTTATTCCACTGCAAAATCCCTCCCTCCCCCACCAGGCCATCTGTCATTTGTTCTTAAATTTTGCTACATTTGTTGCAATTTCTCTCAGCTCTCACTAAATTAGATGTGGATTTATTGTCACGTATACTGAGGTACAGTTAAAAGTATCGTTCTGCGTACAGTCCAGGAAAATTGTTCCATACATGAAAAATGTACCACATATGATAAATACACAATGTAAATACATAGACACAGGATAAAGCATACGAAGTGTCGTGCTACTCACAGAAATCAGTGTAGAAGGAGGCCATTCGAGTCTGCACCAGCCCCTACAAAGACCAACCCACTGAAGCCCACGTATCTACCCTATCCCCGTAACCCAGTAACCCCCACTTAACATTTGTTGGACACGAAGGGCAATTTTAGCAAGGCCAATCCACCTAACCTGTTCATCTTTGGACTGCGGGAGGAAATCGGAGCACATGGAGGAAACCCATGCAGACACTGGGAGAAAGTGCAGATTCCACACAGACAGTGACCCAAGCCGGGAATCAAACCTGGGACCCTGGAGCTGTAAAGCAACTGTGCTAACCACTGTGCTACCATGCCGCCCATGTGGACTTGAAATATTAACTCTGTTTTCTCTCTCTCCAGACCTGCTGAGGTTTTCCAACATTCGCTTTTTGTTTTGAATTAAGAAGGCAAATTGCCTTTATTGCTCGGGAGTTGGGATATGCAAGTAGGGAAGTCGTGCTGCAACTTTTACACGGCTTTGGTGAGACTACACCTTGAGTAGTGGGTGCAGTTTTTGTCTCCTTGTTTAAGTTTGCATTGGAAACTATTCAGAAGGTTAACCAGGTTGATCCCTGGGATAAAGGAGCTGACGTATGAGGAAAGGTGGAGTTGGTTGGGTGAATTGGTGTTTAGAAGAATGAGAGGCAATCTTATTGAACCATAAAAGACTCTGAGGGGCCTTTACAGGCTGAGAGGATGTTTCTCATGGAGATGAGAGCTAGAAACATGGTTTAAGAATTATGGATCTCCCATTAAAGACTGAGATGAGGAGGGACTTATTTTTTACCCAGTGGGTTGTTAATCTTTGGAATTCTCTTCCAGAGTGTCAGTAATTCAGCCTTGATCATAGAATCCCGACAGTGCAGGAGACCATTTGGCCCATCAAGTCTGCACCGGCCTTCTGAAACGGCACACCACCCTCCTCTATCCCAATGACTCCTTTACCTAACCAGCACATCCCTGGACACGAAGGGGCAATTTATCATGGCCAATCCACCTAACCTGTATATCTTTGGACTGTGGGAGGAAACCAGAACGCCCAAAGGAAAAATCCAGGCAGACATGGGGAGAATATGCAAACTCCACACAGTCACCCAAGGCCAGAATTTGAACCTGGGTCCCTGGCGCTGTGAGGCAGCAGTCCCTAACCACTGTGCCACAGATGTTTGATCCACAACCGATTTTTTTTGGGGGGTGCAGGGAGGAAAGTGGAGTTTTGGGTATAATCACATCAACCGTGATATATGATGAGGCATGTCACCCAGCGCCTTCCATTTACTCGGACAATTTTACTGCTTAAACAGCGATGGACCCAATACTCGAATATCATCGATTGTCTCCCCTTCCCCCACCCCTGAGGGACAAACATGCAGTGGCTCAACCAAACCTGCTGAGCGGAAGTGGGGAGATTGAGCGCTCCACCAGCCAACCAGCGCTGAGGCGGCGCGGAGAAGAAGCAGAGGCGAGCCAATGAGGATGAAGTGAGAGGGCGGACGCTTCCGCTAGCAGGTTGGGTTGCAGCTCCCGGAACGTCGTGGTATTTCTGCCGACCCCCGGACGGACCCGGCTCGAAGCCCCACCCTTCGCCCGCTTCCTGCACCGTCAATCAAAGTAACACACAACACACAAAAAAAACCCCGAGCGCAATTCGCCTGGCGCCAGCGTCCGAAAGACACCATGTTAACCGTATAAACCGAGCCGGTGTGAGCTGCCCGGGAGCCGCTATGACTGGTAGGTTTGCGATAAAAAGACCGGGGGCCGCTGAGCGGCGGCGAGGGAGGCCGGGGCCTGTTCAGTCTGGTTACGTTTCCTTCACGCCGATTTTTTTTGTTGCGAATCGCTTTTCCCTCCTGATCTTTCTTATTTTTTTTCCTCCCCCGCCCCTGTTCCCCTCCCCCCTTCTTTGCAGCTCCAGAAAAGCCAGTGAAGCAAGAGGAAATGGCTGCGCTGGACGTGGACAAACAGAGCGAGTATCTGCAGCACCGAAACGCCGGCGCGCAGGTAAGGCCGCCCACCCCCAGAACTCGCGCGCTTTCTTTTGTCTGCAGTTTGCAAATAAACAGAATCTGTTATGTTGGTGTGTGTTCACATGTTTAAATTTTGATGTGTACGGTTACTTCCTGTGTAAGCCCCGGACTAATTCACACCCACTTTCCTCCTAAACCCGCCCCCTGTGGGTAGAACATTCAGCCGTCACCGCTTGCATTGCTGGCAGCTACGTGCAGCAAGATCGGCTCGCCGCCATCGGAGACCGTTGGAGCTACCACCACAGTTGGGACCGGGCTGGTGAGTCAATCAGACAGTGTGTGAACACGCATTGGGGGAAAAAAAATAAACATCGCAAAATAAAGCTCCCCCCCCCCCCCGCAACAAACACACAAACACAATTATCGGTGCAGTGGAGTTCTGCAAATTCAGTCTTTTGGTGCCGACGATTTTAAGAAGAAAAAGCAGACATAATCTCGGGCAAGTTGATTTTTGAGCCGTTGTACGGACATTTCATGCAACTTTATTCTCGAGTATTATAATGTTGTATGAAAAATAGAGTCTCGCCAAGACTTCAGTGGCCTTATTGACTTAAGTTTCAAAACATTTGGAAATTAAGTCATTTGGCCTTATTTCTGAAGTATAATAATCTTTATTGTCACTGTTACTGTGAAAAGCCCCTGGTCGCCACACTCCGGCGTCTGTTGTCCAATTCACCACTTGTGGGAGGAAACCCACTCAGCCATGGGGAGAACATGCAGACTCCTCAGACAGTGACCCAAGCTGGAATCGACACTAGAGCTGTGAAGCAACTGCTACCCAGATACCCGTGTATATGAGCAGGATTAAATTTTATTTTTATAACTACCTCAAATGACAACTCCCTAAACTCAAGTAAATACGGCTCCTTGGGACACATTACATACCTGAGTGTATCTTCGCTCATACATTTTCAATAATACTAATTATTTCACTGAGGAAATAAAACCCCAAAAATGTTGGGAGTAGACAATATTTTTGAGAAAAGAGAAGTTGTATGAATTACTTAATTTCCTCCGGGTACTCCGGTTTCCTCCCACAGTCCAAAGATGTGCGGGTTAGGTGGATTGGCCATGCTAAATTGCCCGTAGTGTCCTACAAAAAGTAATGTTAAGGGGGGGTTGTTGGGTTACGTGTATAGGGTGTATACTGGGTTTGAGTAGGGTGATCATGGCTCGGCACAACATTGAGGGCCGAAGGGCCTGTGCTGTACTGTTCTATGTTCTACTATGTGCTTAAAGAAAAAATTGAACTTTGTCATACTATCCATTGCACAATTTCTTAACCATACAGGTGGCTTGTTTCTTCAGCTATCCCATTCTGTTCTTGAAGAATGCAGTGTGAATATTGGAATCAGAAGCTCTACAAACCTTTAAGCTATTTGCAAATCTTGAATTTACTCTGGTATCAGATGGCATTTCCTAGTCACCTCAGTTTTGGTCTTCTCTTCCACTTCTAAAATATTGTTC
Organism: Scyliorhinus canicula; assembly: GCF_902713615.1. Taxonomy (NCBI): domain Eukaryota; kingdom Metazoa; phylum Chordata; class Chondrichthyes; order Carcharhiniformes; family Scyliorhinidae; genus Scyliorhinus; species Scyliorhinus canicula. The sequence goes on from NC_052147.1 coordinate 202,763,949, forward strand.
CAAGGCAGTTCTCAATTTTCTGGCAGGTATTAGTGGTATTATGATTTGTGTAACAATGGTGTACCAGTAACTAAGTTGGCAGCAATTCTATGCACTTATTTAATGTACTAGTTTGTCCAGATCTCGGCCATATCTTCTTGACAAATCTATTGAGTTTACAACCTAAGCTATCAGAGGGTATTTTTTTTTTTAAGTGTCTGCTAGGGTTAAAAAGAAGTAAAATTATCAATACTTTTTGCAGTCAGTTAATAGACCACTACCACTACACAAGCTGAGTTTTAGCTCAGCCTTGCTAAATGCCCTGCAGTTTAATTTGTTAGCAATAAGTAACTTCACCTAATTCTTTTCCTCTCCCAGCAATGAGACTGGCATTATCAACTTTCCTAATGATTAAACATTATGATAAACCATCCAAAATACCAGCTATTGGTAGTGGGTAGTGTGTTTTTAGATCAGGAATCATCAGTTGTTTTTCTGAAGGTCATACCTTGCATTGGTCTGGAACTAATAATTTGTGTTTCTACCTTGTGTATTATGTGAAATTACCTCTGGAATGCACCTACTTCTTCCAATCCATGAGAATTCATCCGTTGATTCAAGATCTTCCAATTGTGATCTTGGAAACTACGATATTTCAAAAGCCTTAAGCTTCACCAGAAACCACAAATCTTTATTTTAAAAATTGAGGGGGGTGGGCGGAGTACTCTTGGATCCTAAGTAAACCGGTACAGAAAGATATTGAAGTGTTTTGTTTAATCCTCCATTGTTTCTAGAAACATGCCCATTGACTGGAGAGGGGAAATAAATAACAGGAATGCTCTACATTTGTAGAAAAGACATAATCATGTAGTCCTTGTGCATTCCCAGCAGTATTCATCTTGCCTGAATGATGAAAATGAGTCTGAGAACTTGGCAGTGCAGAAATTCTCATCTCTACTAGAATAAAGACACCCAAATATATATATATATGGGAAATTATCTCTGCAACAGAAGAATGTAAAAGATTTGAAGATATCAGTTCCCATTGTGATGCACAACATGTATAGGTCATATAGATGTTCAATTGGAAGAATACTTGAGTTCCATCTACCTGCTACTGTAATTCTATTCTCCCTATGCTACAATATACTTATCTTGCCAACTGAAGGAGTCTGTACCTAGGCTTCCCTCTAATTTCTTGTTCAACAGAATTAAAGTTGCAAATAAAATTGGAGTAATTTATCCTTGTTAATGGAAGTGACTATAGATTCCCGTGATTAGCTTGATTATACTGTTGTTTGTTGAAATCCACTTAAAATCAAAATATACAGATGCTAACATTTTTATTTTGGCACTAACAGATATCCTGTGGTATGGTGTGATACTTAGCTGCTGACCTGCTCTGTCCCTTATTTAGCTTGGATACTCTGGGAAAGAACCAAAATGCACATCCACACATCAAGGGAATTGTAGCTGCTTGTGTGCCCTTGGTGAATTAGAGGGCAATTGTAACTGAACAAATTTTAGTGTCAAATCAGTACAATCTGAAGGTACATAGGGTGATAATGGTCTCTCAGTGGTTAGCACTGCTGCCTCAGGGCCTGGGACCTGAGTTCAATTTCAGCCTTGGGTGACTGTCTTGAGTTTGCACATTCTCCCCGTGTCTGCTTGGGTTTTCTCTGGGTGCTCCGGCTTCCTCCCACAGTTCAAAGATGTGCAGGTTAGGTGGATTGGCCATGCTAAATGCCCTTAATTGTCCAAAACCTTAGATGGAGTTATTGGGTTACGGGGTGAGGGTGTTGGTCTAGATAGAGTGCTCTTTTAGAGCGTCGGTGCAGCATCGATGGGTCAAATGGCCTCCTGCACTTTATTGATTCTATGATTAGTACTGAGGAAATGGTGTCATATCGTACCTTGTGGTTTTTATCTTCGTGGTCTGGAAAGGATATTGGGTTCATTTTATATTGTGTTGAAATTGAAAAAAAATACTTTTCACTGTACTTCGGTACATGTGACAATAAATCAATCAATCAAAATTAAATTCTAAGCATGCTCTCTTGGTTGTTAATCAAGTACAATTTTGTGCATTTCAGGTTAGTTTGAAAAGATGCATTCCATTCATCTGACATCTGGAAATATGCATGCTTGTGAGACTAAAATGGCCTCCATTCCTTGTCTGTTTTGCTAGGACTTATGCTGAACCTAATTTACTTTATAACACCCACACTGGAAGCTTTCATTGGCATCTTAATGAGGACTTTTTCAACACAGATAGAGGATGATCACGATGATGCAGGCAGTACGCCCACTAATCCCAAAAAAGGGGAAGGACTCTGGAATGTGGGTTGTATAGGCCCCTATAATATTGAAAACGGATGTAAAGTATTGGCTAAGTTGTCAACGAGGAGGATGGAGGACTGTGTCCCGGGGATGGTTTCAGAAGATCAAACAGGCTTTGTGAAGGGCAGCTTGCGAGTAATAAAAGACGGCTGTTGAATGTGGTGATGAATCCGTCGGGGGCTCTGGTACCAGAGACGGTGGTGTCCATGGATGCAGATAAGGCATTTGGTCAGGTGGAGTGGCGGTACTGGTTTGAGGTTTTGGGAAGGTTTGGGTTTGGGCTGAGATTTGTGGCATGGGTGTGATTGCTGTATGTAGCATCAAAGGGTGAGTGTAAGGCTTATATGAGCTCTCAAAGCTTTGACTTAAACAGGGTTACGAGGCAGAGGTGCTCGCTGTTGCTGTTTGCGCTGGCCATAGAGTTGTTGGCGATGGCTCCTCGAGGGTCGGCGGAGTGGTGGGGAATTACGGGAGGGGGGAAAAGGGGAGGAGACAGAGGATACACCCTGCTGGAGCGACTGCTGCTTCTGTATGTGAAAGGGGAGGGAAGAATTGGAGATATATATATCACTCACCCAGGTCTCCCCACTGGGGAGGGGGGGGGGGTTTGGGTGGGCTTTGAGTCCCTCCACAATAACAGGATCAGTCTCTGGGCTATCAGGGAGGCAAAGGCCAGAACGTCGGCCTCTTTCACTCCCTGACCTCCCGGGTCTCCCAACACTCCAAAGGTCACCACATCTGGACTTGCACCTGCGTACCTAGCACCTTGGACATTGCCCTTGCAAACCCCTGCCAGAACTCCTCTAGCTTCGGGCATGCCCAAAACATATGGACATGGTTTGCTTGGCTTCCCGCACTCTTCGCACATCTGTCTTCTACCCCAAAATGCTTCCTTGTCCTCGCTGCCGTCATGTGTGCCCGGTGAGCAACTTTAAACTGTATGAGACTGAACCTGGCACATGATGAGGAATTGACCCTACTTAGGGCTTCCGCTCACAGTCCCGGCTCTAACTGCCCTCCTAACTCCTCCTCCCACTTGCCTTTAAGGTCACCTCCTAACTCCTCCTCCCACTTGCCTTTAAGGTCCTCCACTGGGGTTTCCTCCGCCTCCACCAGCTCCTGGTAGATATCCGACACCTTCCCCTCCCCCACCTAGGTACCAGACACTACTCTGTCTTGTATCCCCTGTGGCGGCAGCAACGGGAATGCCACCACCTGTTTCCTCAGGAAGGCCCGCACTTGCAAATATCTAAAGCCGCTTATACTTGTCCTCTAGCGTGTGCAGCCTGGGAAAGCTCCCATCTATAAACAGGTCACCCATCCTTCTAATGTCCACCCTCTGCCAGCTCTGGAACCTGCCGTCCATCCTACCCAGCAGGAACCTGTGGTTGTTAGATACTGGGGTCCAGACCGACACACTCTCCACCCTCTTGTGTTTCGTCCACTGCCCCCAGATCTTCAGAGTTGCCACCGCCACCGGACTTGTGGAGTAGCGGGCCGGCGAGAACGGCAGAGGTGCCGTTACCATCGCTCTTAAACTGGTGCCTTTGCATGACGCCGCCTACAACCGCTCCCTGATCATGGCAATGATGGCTGCTTAGTAGTAGTTGCAAAAGTTCAGCAGCGCCAGCCCATCCTCCCTCCGACTGCGTTCCAGCAGTGCTCTCTTTACTCGTGGGGTCTTGTTCGCCCACACACATCCCGAGATTATCTTATTAACCCGCTTGAAAAAGGCTTTAGGGATGAAGATGGGAAGGCATTGGAATATAAATAAGAACCTGGGGAGGGCTGTCATTTTCATGGTCTGTACCCTCTGTGACAGTGGGAGCATGTCCCATCTTTTAAAGTCCCCTTCCATTTGTTCAATCAGCCGAGTCAGATTGAGTTTATGCAACAAATCCCACTTCCGGGCCACCTTTATACCCAGGTAACGAAAGCTCTTCTCTACCCTCCTCAGCGGAAGCTCCCTCAGTCTCTTCTCCTGTCCTTTATCCTGGATCACAAACAGTTCGCTCTTCCCCATGTTCAATTTGTACCCTGAGAAACTGCCAAATTCCCTTAAGATCCGCATGACCTCCAATGGGTCCGCAATATACAGGAGATCATCCGCATAGTGCGAGACCCGATTTTTTTTTTCTCTCTCTCTCGCTCTCTCTCTCGCTTGCTCTCTCGCTCCCAGCCCCTGGAAGCTCTCAGTGCGATGGCCAGCGGCTCAATGGCTAGAGCAAATAAGAAATCCACCGGGAAGCCATCCAGCCCTGGAGATTTGCCCGACTGCATATCCTCCAGCCCCTTAATAATTTCTTCTATCTCGATCGGTGCCCCCAGCCCCTCCACCCGACCCTCCTCCACTCATGGGAACTTCAGCTGATCCAGAAATTGCCTCATCCCTTCCGCACCTGCCGGGGTTCCGACTCGTATAGTTTGCTGTAGAATTCCTTAAAAACTTCATTCAGGGGCTGGTTTAGCTCACTAGGCTAAATCACTGGCTTTTAAAGCAGACCAAGCAGGCCAGCAGCACGGTTCGATTCCTGTACCAGCCTCCCCGGACAGGCGCCGGAATGTGGCGACTAGGGGCTTTTCACAGTAACTTCATTGAAGCCTACTCGTGACAATAAGCAATTTTCATTTCATTTTCATTTCATCCCCCCCAGGTCTGAGACCAAGTTGCCCTCCTTATTCTTTACTCCCACAATCTCCCTGGCCACCTCTCTTCCTAAGCTGGTGCGCCAGCATCCTGCTCGCCTTTTCCCCATATTCATACACCGCACCGCTAGCCTTCCTCAACTGTTCTACCACTTTCCCTGTGGTCAACAATTCAAACTCAGCCTGAAGCTTACGCCGCTCCCTCAGAAGGCCATGTCTGGCACCTCTGCCTATTTCCTATCCACCCGGAGTAACTTCTCCACCAATCTCCTCTTCTCCGCCCTTTCCCTCTTTTCTCTCTGGGACCGGATAGATATAAGTTCCCTTCGAATAACTGCCTTCAGGGCTTCACAGACCGTCGCTGCCTAAACCTCTCCCGTGTCGTTTGTTTCCAAATAGTTCTGGATACTCTTATTCATCCGCCCTCAAACCACCTCGTCCGCTAACAGCCCTACGTCCAGTCTCCACAGCGGACGCTGCCCTCTCTCCTCCCCAAGCCGCAAATTACCCAGTGCGGGGCATGAACCGAAACTCTAATCGCTGAATATTCCATCCCTGTCACCTTTGGGATCAATGCCCTGCCCAGAACAAAAAAAAAATCAATACTGAAATAAACTTTGTGGACGTGGGAGAAGAAGGAAAGCTCCTTTACCCTCAGCCGTGTGACCCTCCAGGGGTCTAAACCCCCCCCCCCCCCCAAATCAGTTCCATAAAGCCCTTCAGCTCCCTTGCCGCCGCCGGCCTATTCCCTGTCCTGGATTTTGAGGGATCCAATTCAGGTTCAATGACCGTATCTCTCCCTTGCTCTCCCTTGCCCACAGAGCAGCCATCTCTCTCTCTCTTCCCCCCCCCCCCCCCCCCCCCCCCCCCCCCACACACACACACACCAAAAATCTAATCTCCCAAATCAGACAGCAGCTCAACACTAAGTCACCCCCCACCACGCTCCCAAGAGTCCGCTGATCCATGCTGACTCCGATAGCCCCCGCCCCTGGTGCCGGTCAGACTATCGCCCTATTGTTCGGGCCCCTCGCCTCACATAGAAAAAACCTATTTACAAGATCACATTCCCCAGTAAGTAAACATCAGCTCTCCAAAAGCCATTTGCATAACCATAAAGCCAAATAGACACACTCGCTTAAAACAGAACCCAGTCCCCTGTAGGGTAGTGCTAACTTCAGGTTTCAGCCCCCCCCCCCTCTCTCTCTCTCTATCAGCCACCTTCAAACAAACGCCCCCCAACCCGCTCTCTCGCCCATGGCTAACCACAATCTTATTTAAAGCATAACACAAGTACAAACCCCCGCCTCCTCCCATCTTCGAAGCATTAAGTGTCTCAACTCAAGTTCAACTTCTCTTTAATAAATGTCCAAACATCATCTGGCGACTCGAAATAATAGTGTCGGTCTTCATGTGTTACCCACAGTCTCGCTGGGTATAACACCCCAAACTTCTTCATCTCCTTAAAGAGGGTCGCCTTTGACTGGTTAAACCCCGCACATCTCTTGGCCAACTCCGCACCCAGGTCTTGATAGATGCGCACCTCATTAATCGCCCACTTGCTTCTCCATTCCTTCTTGGTCCATCGCAGGGCGCGCTCCTTGTCTGAAAATCGGTGGAAACGGACCACCATGGCCCTTGGCGGGTTGTTCGCCTTGGGTTTCCTTGCGAGGGCTCTGGGCTCCATCCAGCTCCTGGGGTCGAGGGAAAGCCCCTGCTCCCATCAACGACTCCAGCATACTCGCCACATACGCTCCCGCATCTGATCGCTCAATACTTTCAGGAAGGTCAACGATTCTTAAATTCTGCCTCCTGCCTCTGTTCTCCAGCTTCTCATGCATCAGCTTGTGGCGGTCCTCTAGCAGCTCCACCTTATGCTCTGGCACAGTTATCTCGTCCTCTTGGTTGGAGAGTTTTAATTCAATCTCTTGGATCGTTTTCCACTGGGCTGCCTAAGTCGTGACCAATTGGTCAATCATATGTAATAGGGTATTCTTCATCCATCGTAGTTCATATGGTCCATTGGATCGACATTGTAAAATGTTGTAAGTACACTGTCCGTGTGGAGTTTGCACATTCTCCTCATGTCAGCGTAGGTTTCACGCCCACAGCCCAAAGATGTGCAGAGTAGGGGGGAGGGGGGGGGGAATCCTCCTCACTGATGCTAACTCCACCAATTTATTTCATAAAGTCCACAAAAATCTGGGGAAAAAGGCCCGAAAGTGTGATTCAGGCGGGAGCTATCGAATGTGCGACCTACTCCTCCATGGCCGCCACCGGATGTCAGCCTGATACTGTTTAAGGTGGTGTACAGAGTGCATATGTCTCGGGCGACAATGAGTGGGTTTGTTCAGGGGATAGGAGATGAGTGTGGGCAGGGGCCGGTGAATCGCACGCACATGATTTGAGGTTGTGAAAATTTGGGAAGATGGGCACGGAGTGTTTGTGGTCTTTTGGGGGAGGTGGACCTGGACACTTTGGTGACGATAGTTAGGGTTTCAGAGAAGCCGGAGCTCATGGAGAGGAGTAAGGCTGATGTCGTGGCCTTCACCTCTCTGGCGGTGAATTTTACTGGGCGGTCGGCATTGCCATTGGGGGTAGTAGCTTGGTTGGGTGACTTGTACCACTTCCTGCGGTTGGAGAAGAAAAAATGAGTTAAGGGGCTGTGCAGGGGAGTTTGAAAAAAGGTGGGGGATATTTGTGGATGTGTTTGAGGAGCTGTTCGTCGCGGGGGATTGGGGTTGGGGGCTGAAAAAGGGAAAAAAATCTATTTGGACTGTATAGTTGATTGCTGGGAAGTATGTTTCCCGGGGTGATTATTTGCTGTAACTTGTTTTGATCCATGTTTGAAATTTTAAAAAATTGTTAAAGCTAGAGGAGTGGCAGAGCTTAAACATGTTTTTTTTTAGGTGGGGGCAAGTCTGGCTGGTTTTGGGTCTGAAATAGGAAAGGGAGCTTTTTTTAAAGTTAATACCAGTCAATTTGGTAATACTGTACATACATGCAAAAATAAAATACCCCTGTTTGAGGAGCAAGTTTGCCGTATTTGTTTTCTGAATTTGCAGTAAGCATGGATAAAACACTGCCAAGTGTAATCTGAATTTCATGTAAAATGAAGGTTAACTGATTTACAGTTGACAGTGTCTCCCTTTCTTTTTTTAAAATTTAGAATACCCAATTAATTTTTTTCAATTAACAGGTAATTTAGCATGGCCAACACACCTACCCTGCACATCTCTGGGTTGTGGGGGTGAGACCGGCGCAGACCTGGGAGAATGTGCAAACGTCACACAAACAGTGAGCCGGGACTGAACCTGGATCCTCAGTGCCGTGAGACAGCAGTGCTGACCACTGCGCCATAGTGTTGCCCTGACCATATCTCCCTCTTTATCAGTTATCTAAAATGTAGATAATGGGTTATATTTTGAGTAATTCACCACAAACTAAGATTACAAAAGTGAAAATTCTGGCTTTAAAATAGTTAAGTGGAAATGGGAGGCACCTAAAGTAAGTGGATTGAAGAGTGAGAACCTTAAATATAAAGTTAGTTAGGAAGAACTGTGGCTGCATGGAAGCAAACGTGATAGGGTGGGACGATGGCACAGTGGTTAGCACTGATGCCTCACGACAGGGAGGACTCGGGGTCGATCGCGGCCCTGGGTCACTGTCCGTGTGGAGTGTGCACATTCTCCCCATGTCTGCGTGATCCTCATCCCCCACAACCCAAATATGTGCAGGGAAGGTGAATTGGCCATGCTAAATTGCCCCTTAATTGGGGAAAAAAGGAATTTGGTACTCTAAATTTACAAAAAATAAAACCAAGCTTGAAAAGAAGTGCTGAAAGCCTGCTAGTCCGCTGGTAAGGTTCAGTGAGACTTGACCTATAATTTTGATCCAGTGCAGATTTCAATAATAAATAATATTGATGTTTTAATGACATTAAACTGTTCCATTACTGTGGGTAGAGGGTGATGGTGGTTAGCACTGCTGTCTCACAACACCAGGGACCTGGGTTTAATGCTGGCTTTGGGTGACTGTCTATATGGAGTTTTATAGAGTTACTTCTCCAAGTGTCTGTGTGGGTTTCTTCCGGATACTCTGATTTCCTCCCACAGTCTAAAGATGTGTAGGTTAGGTGGATTGGCCATACAAAATTGCCCCTTAAGTGTCCAGGGTGTGCAGATTCGGTTATGGGTGGAGTGCTCTTTTGAAGGGTCGGTGCAGACTCGATGGGCTGAATAGCCTCCTGCACTGGAGGGATTCTATGGGCAGTTTAAATGTGGGATTCTACAGAAGTGAAACCATGTAGTAGGAATGTACTTGCAACATTTTAAAAAATAAATTTGGAGTACCCAATTATTTTTTTCTCCAATTAAGGGGCAATTTAGCATGGAAAATCCACCTACTCTGCACATCTTTGGGCTGTGGGCGTGAAACCCACGCTGACATGGGGAGAATGTGCAAACTCCACACTGACAGTGTACTTGCAACATTTTACAATGTCGATCCAATAGACCATATGAACTACGATGGATGAAGAATACCCTATTACATATGATTTACTGCCTGATGATCTACAGGCTAATGGACAATTTCTCAACACAGCTGAGGAAACAATGGTTAAAAATTTGGTTCATCATTTTTAATTGGGCGGAAAACAACAGCAGCAAGCTTTGGTCCTAGAACAAAGAAACAGGAGTCTTTTCCCTTGGTGTTATTGTCAGTCAGTTGATGCTGATTTGTAAAAGTGAGGTATGCCTCAATGGGGAAGAGTTTGCATAAGCTTTGAGCAAGAGGAAATGATTAAAATTTATCTTGCACTTACGAAGTGTTCTGTTCAGTCGCTGTTTTCATAGAAAATAAATTAGTCCATTGATTTACATATGGTCTCATTAGGTTGTTGATCAATCCTCCCTATAGAACTGGATAAATGAAAGTAAATGCAAGGGGGGTGGGGTGGTGATCACGACTAGGTGGGGGGGGGGGGTTTGAGGTTTCATCAGCAATATCGGGGTTATTGGGATTTTGCAGTACTGGGGAGGAAACTTTCAAATATATATCAGCATAGTATTGGGGGGAGATGGAAAGTCATGGAATCCCTACAGTGCAGAAGGGGGCCATTCAGCCCATCAAGTCTGCACTAACCCTCTGAAAGAGCATCCTACCTCTGGTCAGACCCCCACTGTATCCCCATAACCTAACTTAACCTTTTGGACACCATGGGCCAATTTCGCATGGCCAATCCACCTAACCTACACATCTTTGGACTGTGGGAGGAAATCAGAGTACCTGGCGGAAATCCACGGAGGGAAAGTACAAACTCCACATGGTCACCTGAGGCCAAATTTAACCTGGGTCTCTGGCACTGAGGCAACAGTGCGGACCACTGTGTCGCCATCTTGGAATATTTTTTAAATACATTTTTTTTCCAATTAAGGGGTAATTTAGCGTGGCCAATCCACCCACCTTACAACGTATTTGGGTTGTGGGGATGAGACCCCTGTGCGCACTGGGAGAATGTGCAAACTCCACATGGACACTGATCTGGGGCCGGGATTGAACCTGGGTCATCGGTGCCGTGGGGCAGCAGTGCTAGCCACTGTGCCATCGTGCTGTCCAGTCATCTTGAAATTTGATGTGAAATGGCTGTTTCTGTCTTAGTTGATCTGATATGGCATTACCATTTGGTCTTGGCTTGCCATATATGTCATTTGCAATAGAGAATAGTGCAGGTTAGAAGATGAGGAATATTGGGAAGTGTTGATGTCAAAAGTGACCTGAGTGACTGACCTTCATAAGTCATTGAAAACAGCAAGCGATTGGGAAGGCAAATGGTATGTTGGCCTTTATCGCAAGAGCATTTGAGTACAGGAGTAAAGGTGTCTTTCTTCAATTGTACAGAACCTTGGTTAGACTGCACCGAGAAAGAAATGAGGGGAGCAAAGAAGGGATTTGAGAAATCTCTAGCTGGTAAAAGTAGGGAAAATCCCAAGATATTCTGAGTATATCAAAAGGGTTACTATATTGGGGTTTGAGAGGGGAAGTGGTATTTGATGTAGATAAAGTTTTTGGCATTATTAGGACAGCACGGTAGCGCAGTGGTTAGCACTGTTGCTTCACACGCCAGGGTCCCGGGTTTGATTCCCGTTTGGGCCACTGTTGGGTGAATTGGATATTCTGAATTCTCCCTTTGTGTACCCGAACAGGCGCCGGAATGTGGCGACTAGGGGCTTTTCACAGTAACTTAATTTGCAGTATTGTTGCTCGTTCTGGGTGAGTGTGCTTAACACTTAATTTGGCTCTGTCTCGTTACTTAGCTCTGGAGTCGCCATGTATCGTTACGATACTGCCACAAGTTTCAAGTTCAAAGCAATAAACCATACACCAATTAGTAAGTTCAAACAACTGAGTTTATTATAATACAATTATAATACTACCCATGCAGACGCTAAGATGATTAAACTATTCCTACCACTCAATAAACCAATACTTATCTCGAAGGGAACTGCCGGATCAGGGGACAAGGCCTCTTGCTCTGGTCTGCAGACTTCAGGTTGGTACGAGTTAAAAAGGGGTGAGGAGTGTCTATCTCTGGTAGCGATCGTTGTGAGACACTAACTTGCTAGCGGCTGCTGTCCCAAACCTCTCCTCTCTCGGTCAAGGTCTTCTTTGGTAAAAGCTGGTCGAGATGCTGGTCCAGAGAGGAAGGCTGGTTAAGAAGAACAAACTAAGTGTGGGACCTGTCTTTTATAGGTCCTAGGGCTTTGCGCCCTTCTGGGCGGACCCTTTACCTTCTCTGAATCGATTGGGTCTCTTCCCAATCGATTTGTTTGAATCCCCCCAATACTGAGGCTATCTCTCGGCTACTGGGCGGGCCTTCAGGTGCTTTGTTTTCGAACCCCGCTGGTGCCGGGGTATCTGGTTTCCCATACACTGTTGCAATCACTTCTCTATTTGTGTCCATTGTCCCTGGGATCGTTCCATTGTTATGTTAACTATCCCGGAGATTGCCTCATTAGTATGCGGAATGTTCGTTTCGGTGCTGTCTGCTCTCTCAGGCAGAATACACATTGGCTGCTTGTGCTGCAAACATTGTCCATTTTAACCTGCAAGCTTTGCGTTCCTCCATTTTGTATTGAGGGAATGGCCAACTTCGGTGGGTACACTCCCTCCTTGTGATCCTCATGAGACATCATGAAGGATCACCCAAGTACGGTGTCTTTGGGTCCCCTGACCTCAGCGAGTTCCATGGCTTCTATCCTTTCCTCAACTATGGCAAAAAAAATTTAACTAACAATTTCTGATTGGCGCTATGTCAAAGGGGACATGCATTACCAATTGGAATCGGGAGCCTCTAACTATCCTCAATAGACTACTCTCATCTCATATAAACATTCTACAACATTCTAAATCCTTAATCATTCACACAGCAGCATCATTACATTTCATTCTCTCTGACTCGGCAGTTGAGCTCAGAACATTATAATACATCCGCAAAAGTCTTTATTTAGAGATCATATCAAAATTAAATCCTTTATTATACATTAAGGGGTTGGGGGGATTGGTGGAATCCGAAAATGGGGGCTTTTACTCTGTACACTGTTGAGGCACGAGAGCGGTGGGCTCTCCTTCTCCATTTCCTCATCCTGAGGGTTTGGACTATAATACAGAGAACTGCAATCACCAAAAGTGATTCTATGACATACGACAAGGAGTACCATGTCAGAAATCTGGTACACCAGGTCGGGGTACTGTTACCATTGACTGGGCTGGGGGTGGTCTGGGTTTGGGAGAAGTTAGCAAACGTTGTACTGTGGGAAAGGGGGTCCGCATCCACGCGCAACCACACAGATGCCACAATAGCTAAAAACATAGCAATTGGAGTGCTCTTCATCTTCTCTGTCTCTTCTCTTCCTTCCTGGGATCTTGCTGTGCTGTTGCTTCGGTTCCTCTCCGAACGTCCGAAAGCTAAGGGATCAAGCATATTATCTGTTAGTGTTCAGCTTAATATCTTGACTTTAAGTATATCTGTCCTCCTTGTTCCAAATTTCCCTTTATGATGGTCACCTCCATGTGACTCACTCATTTTTTTTCCAAAAGCGGATTTAGGACCAGACATATACTTAACTACTAAACCAGTGTGAGCCATCTCGCAGAGTGTTGCAATTTACCATCCCAAAATGTTCCTGGATGTAAATAGCATATGGAGTGGCGGCCGAAGGGCTACCTTAAACAAAATGAAACCAAGTTTTAGAAACGAAAGGTCGAATGAGTTGCGTATGGGCCACGACGGGTAAGAGTTGAATGGGATCCCCGGGTAGGGCGTGCTGTGCTGTACCCGAGCTTAGCTGACCAAAGGGGGGTCCTCAGACAGGGCGGGTTTTCAATGCCGTTTCTCCACTGCCTGAGCGACCTGAGACGAACGGGTAAGAATGTAGTCATTGTGGAATTGCAGCCTCTATTCCCAGAATAGAGGGGCACCTAAAAAAAGGGGGAGGAGCCAAGATGCTCCTGGTGAAGCGTTGAGCTGGGCTCCAGACATTTCAGCTGAGTCAAGTTCTCAGAAATATCTGCGGACAAACTAACGTGCATGTGAGGTGGTCACAAGCTTTTCGGCTGAAAAGCGAGTGGCCAATCTCCAAATCAAACATTTAACATACAAACATCACCAACATGCGTGCAGGTTCCATCAGAAAGGACAGTGCTTCTCTCAAGCGGTTCCTCTTTTACATCATCTGGACACCTCACTTCTCTTCATTCTCTGCGAATAGGGTCGTCGTGTCAGGAGTCAGACATCAAGTCATCCTCTTCTCCAGGATCCCATACCCTTGTATGGATCAGGCATGCAATTTTTGCATTGTGTGACCGGGGGTCACTCTCATCGTTTCGGACAAGTCTCCGGAATTGTCCCTGTGCCAAATCGTGGGGTCTAAATTTGAAGGAGCGTTGTCGGGGAGGTCAGTGTTGTATGGTGGGTGTGGGTCTGGATTTTTAATGTAAGTGATCTCCATGGGGTCACTGGAGTCACGGTCAAAGTCGTTGAAGTGGGGGCTGTAGGGTGGAGTGCTGTGGCTGTCCTCAGTCTCACAGTCACTGTCACTGTCTCTGCTGTGGCAGCTTGTGGGCGTTCCGGGGCGTGGTCTGGAGTCAGTGAGCGGAGTCGAGGTCGAGTCCGATGAGGAACTGGTCTGTGAGGGGGAGGGTGGAAATGTGTCTTGTGGGCAGAGCGAGGTGTTTTGCTGCGTCTAGCAGGACATGGTGCGAGTGGTTTGACTGTGTTCCATAAGCCTTTAGCTGGTTAATGTGGAACCACGCAGTTTTACCGTTGGGGTACTTTATTCTATATACCATGGGGCTGATTTTGTCCGAAATTTAGTACGGGCCGGAAAATTTTGGTGCCAAAAGTGTGCTGGGGTTATAAACAGATAACATTACTTGTTGCCCAACCTGACATTCTGTGGGGTGGACATTTTTGTTGAAACCGGCCTTGCTCTGTTTCGTCCTTTTACCCAATTTTACTGCGGCTGCTAGGTGAGCTGACCTTACAGTCTCAACTAATTGTTTTAATGCTTTTTCATGTGTGAGGGCCGTCACTTCTGGACTGGTCATGTCGAGTCCCAAAAGGAATTCTGATTCTTTCATAGGGCGTCCGGTCATGAGTGTGTGTGGGGTGAAACCTGTAGATGATGAAACAGTATTTCTTATGAACATTAATGATAATGGGAGCACTGAATCGCAAGTCGAATTGTTCTCCTGTACCATTTTTCTAAGGGTCGATTTTAGAGTCCGATTCATGCGTTCCACTATCCCGCTTGACTGGGGGTGATATGCTATGTGAAAATTCTGTTTGATTCCGAATATGGTCAGGACGTTCTTCATGACCCGTCCTGTGAAATGAGATCCCTGATCTGATTCTATACTTCCGGGTAGTCCCTATCTCGTAAAGATGTGGTGGGTCAGGATCTTTGCAGCTGTCTTTGCTGTGTTGGTGCGTGAAGGGAATGCCTCTACCCATTTGGTAAAGGTGTCTATGACCACCAGAACATATTTATAGCCATTCCTGCAAGGGGGCAATGGATCTATAAAATCGATCTGGAGGTTTGTCCAGGGGCCATTAACGGGGCGAGTGTGGCTGAGTTGTGCCTTCTTTGAATACCTCTCTGGGTTATTCTGTGCACAAATTAAACAATTCTCTATGTAGTGGGTAACATCTTGTCTTAAGTTGGGCCACCAACAGAGTTGTCTAAGGTGTGTTGTGGTAGGGTCGATCCCTTGGTGTCCATGACTATCATGGAATAAGGCAATCATTTGATTCCTGTCCTTTTCAGGAACCACATACAATTTGTCTTTTATAATCACACCCTCGTGTGTGGTCAAAGCGTGTTTGAATTTATCGTACTGGGCCACAAAGTTTCCTTTTAAAATCTCCCGGAGATTTTCATCCTGCTTCTGCGCCTGTACTAAATCTTCTATTTCTGTCTGTGAGACCTGAACTGCACTCGCTGGTGCGCTAGCTGGGGGTGTCCAAAAGTGACCTCACCTGGAACCTGCTTTTGCCAATGCATCGGCTTTCACATTTCCAGGGGGGGGATGATCGATGGTGGCTTCTAACTTTAATAATGCCATACGTCCTATCCTTTGCCTTCTCTAGGATATGGCGGAGTAATGGGGCTGATGGAAGGGGCTTCCCGTCCGCGGAGACAAAACCTCTTGTCCTCCACAGGGGTAGAAAGTCTGTGAGGCTGTTGCATACATATAAACTGTCCGAATATATGTCTGCTGGGCTGGGGAACGAATCTGGGTGGTCCACTATATATGCAATGGCCGCGAGCTCTGCTGCCTGCGCGCCTAAGTGACCTGGTAATTTTAGAGATATCTCATCTAAAGCGCGTCCCTACGCATCTTCCCCATAAATCCCGCATCCAGTGATGCGTTCGCCATCTAAAACTGTGGATGAACCGTCCACATATATATCTTAAATGGGGCACGCGTGTCTGTGTGCTGGGGGCTCCGGCTTGAATTCCCTATCTTTCTGGGGGGCGTTTTCGCAATGAATGGTCCTGTGTTGTGTAGGGGTGCTACTATCTCGCAATCATGGGGTTGTTCTGGATACAGTAGGTTGTCTGCTAAAAATGTGTGTGTGTTGGTCCGTTTAACTGTTATGTCCCGTCCTTGTAACAGTAGTGTCCACCTAGCTGCTCTTATCTGGCTCACTGAACCGACCTTCAGTCGACCGTCCAAAAGTAACTGTGTGGGGGGGTGTTCGGTCAAAATGGTGATGGGATTGAGTCCGGTAATGTACGAAAAGTACTGAACTGCCCAAAATACTGCTAGTAGGTGCCTCTCGCAGGCTGAAAATCCTTGTTCTACGGGGTCTAAAAGTCATGAGGCATAAGCCACTGGTCGTAGCTGCTCGTGCCGTTCCTGAAGGAGCACGGCCGAGAGGGTCAGATCGGTGCTAGCTACCTCTATTGCATAGGGGAGAGTTGGCCTGGAACTTGTAGTGCGGGTGCAGCGCTGAGGGCTTTCTTTAACTCTTCCACAGCCTCTGTATGCTGCGGAAGCCATTCCCAAGGGGCTTCTTTCTTAAGGAGGTCTGAAAGTGGGGCTGCCTTGGTCGCAAAACCATCGATATGGTTCCGACAATACCCAACCAGTCCTAAAAATGACCGGAGGGCTGAAACGTTTTGGGGAAGGGGCAATTTGACGATCGAGTCAATTCTTTTGAACTCAATCTCGCGTTTGCCGTGCGTGATGACTGTACCCAAATACATCACTTGATTCTCCAATATCTGGGGTTAACTTTACATCCAATACTTTGTAATAGTTCCAGGAGTTCGGACAGAAGCGTGATGTGCTCTGCCTTGGTGTCTGTCTGCAGTAATAGGTCGTCCACATACTGTACCAGACATTCAGGTCGGGAAAATTTTGCTAGTGCATTTGCCAGCTGTCGGTGGAAAATGGAGGGGGAATTGTGGAATCCTTGTGGGAGGCACGTCCACGTATACTGCTGTCCTTTAATTGTGAAGGCAAATTTGTACTGGCACGCCTTTGCCAATGAGATTGACCAGAAGCCGTTGCTAATGTCCAATACAGTGAAATATCTGGAGTGGAGTCCCTGCTTGAGCATGGTCTCGGGACTTGTTGCTACCGTGGGGGCTACTGCTGGGGTTACTTTGAGTTCTTGATAATCAATGGTCAGACGCCATGATCCGTCGGGCTTCCTCACTGGCCAAATAGGTGCATTATTAGTTGAGGCTACTGTCCGAAGTACACCCTGCTCTAATAAGCTCTATAACCTTTCCAATTTCTCCCTCTGCTTCTAGGGGAAATCGGTACTGTCTCTGTGGTCTCGGGTCAGGTCCAGTAACTTGAACTTGTCCAGTCATTCTGCCGCAGTCGTGCCGGTGACTGGCAAATGCTGTCCTGTGTCTGTTCAAAACTGCCCTAACCTGTTTGTCCGTGCTAAGCGTGGTCAGGTCAAAACAATAGTCGCCTACTGCGCTAATCCTGTTCGCATACTCTCCTACTGTGAGAGTTGCGGGTGCTCTGTCTGATTTTGCCATTCGCCAGACACACTGGTTTACTGGATCGAACGACAGGCTGTGTGCATTCATGAAGTCAATGCCCAGTATGTGTTCTGCTGTGCGGGGCAGATTAACTAAGACAACAGGGTGTCTGGTGGAGATGTTCCCTAGCTGAATTGATACAGGGACTGTAATGTGTCCCTGCTGTGAGTGACCTGTAAAGCCGCTGAGTGTAATTGAAGCTGTAGTGGGCCACGTGTCTGCCTGTGGTGTAGTGGAGGAATTAATGGTAGTGCGGGAACCTCCTGTGTCCCAAAGTAATTCTATGGGCTTCCCTCTAATTTTTGCTGTGACCACCGGTCTTCCGGATGTGTCCCAGAGGGTGTCACAGACCCAAGTGGGGGAGCCCGAACACCGTCAGTCCGTTCCCTCCACATTGGTCTGTCCTGACTGCATCTCTATACTGTGGATTGGCTTTGCTTTGTTCCTGGTCAGAGTGCCTGTCTGCTGGCCTCTCTGAGATTTATGCGGGCCGTTGCATTCCCTTGCGAAATGCCTGAACTGTCCGCAGTTGTAACATTCCTGCGACTTTTGTGGGGGGCTGTTCTTTCCTTCGTTTACCCATGCGGGTTTTGGTGCGCTCTTACTGCCTGTATATCTGCTGCAGCCTGAGCTGCTTCTGGGGTCTTAACTTTAACCTTGCCTTGGACGGATTGTTCCCAAGCGCGGGACAATCTTTTCAAAACCCATTTTTCATTATGGGCCTCTTCTGAGGGGTCATAACCATTGCAGACATTCTGTCCTGCATCTGTGGCGTGGGAGATTATGGTGCGGGTCCATTTAACCATATTATCGCGGGTTAAATGTGCGCGGTCTAAATCGCCAAAAACGGCAGTGAAATAAATCCACAGCCTTCCTGCGAATGCGGTGGGGTGCTCTGTCCTCTTCTGCCTACACTTATTTAGGCCTTCGACTGGGTCTCTTTTGTACCCTATCGCGTCTAAAATAGCTGTATGCATCTCTTCGAGGGTGCCTCCTCCAACGTTCTGTGGGTCGGGGAGGGCTGCTACAACTGATGAGTCTAAACTCAAAACTGTGAGCTTCACCTGCTCTCGCTCATCCAGGTCGTACATGGTCGCCAGCTGTTTCACTCTTGCGAAAAATTGGTGGGGGTCTGCAGTGGGGAGGAACGGGGTGATTTTCTCACACGCGTCCCTTAGTTGTGTTACGGTTAAGGGGGTGGTGTATGTGACCTTGGGTGCGCCTTCTGCGGTTGCTTTTCTTTGGGTGGTGACTGGGTTCATTGGTGCGGGTGCTATCTGATCTGTGGGGGGTTGGGGCGCTTTCCTTTTCTGTTGCGCTGCTGGCGCACATGTTCCCTGAACATAGCGCTGCACGGTTTCGCTTAATTCCTGCCAATCTGGGGCATTTTCCTCATCTAACTGGGTCTCAAATGTCTCTTGGAACCCATTCTGCACAGAAAGCAGAGATTGCAGCTGCGCAATCTGCTTCCTACATTTAGCATGATCCACTGTGCTTTGCCTTTGCTGAGTGGTGGCAGCATGGAGTGCTCTTGAAAGTAGCCTTTAGCCAGAGCATTGCCTTTGCAGTGCCTCTACCTGCTTCTCTGAATCTTCTCTTATCAGAACTGCGCGCTGCACATCCTGATAGGCTTTCTCGTACTGGGCTTGGGAACTGCTCAGATGGGCTAGACAAGACTGATGTGCCCTCTTGGCATCATCCACCTCTCTATCCTTCTCTGCCATCTTCCTTCTTAATTCTATGTTTTCCTTTTCGACATTGCAAATGTCGACTTTGTTCATTCTATTCTTTTCCTCTAATTCTTTGCGGAGCGTCCGAACAACCTCCTGTGTGCCTCGCAATTGTGCCAACCAGGACACAATTGCCATCGGCTTACGTGCTTTACATAAACTTTTTTTTATGAATTTGAGATAGGTTCTCCCACCAAGGATGTCCTATACTCCTGGGACCTGTCTCCTCATTCGCACAAAACTCACTCCAAAGGGGCCATCCTTTCCCTTTGAGGTACTTCCTGAGTTCCAGCTCCCATACGGAACACTGACCTACTCTGCTTCTGTTGGTTGCTGCGACCACGAACTGCTCTGGGTTCATGAGGCATTCCATTGCCTGCATGGCCATTTCCTTTTCCTCTATGCTCTCTTAATTTGGAATGAAGGATAATAAGGCAATGCTTATAAATATGGGTACGGCTTTCGCTATGTTCCGACTTATAAAACTTCCGACAGTTTGTCGCTACAAAAATCTCTCCGTTTAACCTTACATCCCTGTTAGTTACGCATGCAAAAACACACTTCCGAATTATGACTATTGATTTGAACTCCTTGAACACTTGTGGTTTTTCCTTTTCCCAATTGGATTTCAAATTGAAAAATCTGGTTTCTCTCAAAGTGGGGGGGGCCACTTCTAATCGAGTCCCGTCTGGATGTCGCCACTAAATGTTGCTCGTTCTGGGTGAGTGTGCTTAACACTTAATTTGGCTCTGTTTCGTTACTTAGCTCTGGAGTCGCCAGGTATCGTTAAGATACCGCCACAAGTTTCAAGGTCAAGTTCAAAGCAATAAACCATAGACCAATTAGTAAGTTCAAACAACTGAGTTTATTATAATACTACCCATGCACACGCTAAGATGATTAAACTATTCCTACCACTAAATAAACCAATACTTATCTCAAAGGGAACTGCCGGATCAGGGGACAAGGCCTCTTGCTCTGCTCTGCAGACTTCAGGTTGGTACGGATTAAAAAGGGGTCAGGAGTATCTATCTCTGGTAGCGATCGTTGTGAGACACTTACTTGCTGGCGGCTGCTGTCCCAAACCCCTCCTCTCTCTCTCGGTCAAGGTCTTTGGTAAAAGCTGGTCGAGATGCTGGTCCAGAGAGGAAGGCTGGTTAAGAAGAACGAACTAAGTGTGGGACCTGTCTTTTATAGGTCCTAGGGCTTTGCGCCCTTTTGGGCGGACCCTTTACCTGCTCTGAATCGATTGGGTCTCTTCCCAATCGATTTGTTTGAATCCCCCCAATACTGAGGCTATCTCTCGGCTACTGGGTGGGCCTTCAGGTGCTTTGTTTTCGAACCCCGCTGGTGCCGGGGTGTCTGGTTTCCCATACACTGTTGCAACCACTTCTCTAGTTGTGTCCATTGTCCCTGGGATCGTTCCATTGCTATGTTAACTATCCCGGATATTGCCTCATTAGTATGCGGACTGTTCGTTTCGGTGCTGTCTGCTCTCTTAGCAGACCGAATACACATTGGCTTGGTGCAGCCTGCTTGTGCTGCAAACATTGTCCATTTTAACCTGCAAGCTTTGCGTTCCTCCATTTTGTATTGAGGGAATGGCCAACTTCGGTGGCTACAGTATTACTTGTGACAATAATGAAGATTATTTATTATTTATCTGCCATGCCAATAATTTGTAATGGTAAATGGATCCAACCTGCTGTTGACCAATTTGGAACCCAATCCTCATAACACCGTGCATTAATGATGGCCAATCCACCCAACCTGCACGTCTTTTGAACTGTGGGATGAAACTGGAGCACTTGGGAGGTGCAGACTCAAAGAGCTGAATGGCCTCCTGCACTGTCGGGATTCTATGGAATAGATACCAAACCAAAAAAAAAAGATTTAAAAAAATATCCATTCTTCAAAATTTTCTAACCATTGATAAAGGAACCCTGATTGCTGTTTCTCTTGACCTTGTTCAAAATGGAGGTCAACATTTATGAAATTAATGCAAGTTAATAAATTTGTAATTTGGCTGAAATAAAAGATTTGAAAATCCAATCTCCAATTTCTTGCACACATTGTTAGAAACAATGAAACTCAGAAGTTGGCAGAGATGGGGAATTGCCATCCTGTCCTTCGTCTTGGCTTGCTTACTGGGAAAGTTTGCCATGTTGCTCCACATGTTGTTGGGTAAGAAGTTCTAGGATGTTTCCTAGTTGAATTGAAAGAGTGGTAAAATGTTTCTAAGCCAGGTAGTGTTATGACTTGGATAGATACTTCAGAGGTAATGGTATTTTCTTGATATTGCTGCTCAAGGTACATCATATTTGCCTTGTTGTTGTAGTCATGGTTTTACATGACTGTTCATTGCTGACCACCAAAAATGATGGGAGAGTTGGGACGTGTCTGCTTTATTTTCCAGATATTTAAGGTTGAAGTACTAATTACTTGATTGTAGGAAATGTGTGCTGATTAATACATAAGTTAAGACTTGCTGTCAAGTGAGAATCTGCTTCTGAATTAGAAACTGAGCTGGTAGTGACTTTAAAATAAATCATTTGCAAGAGTTATCATCAAAATTTGGCACTGAGCCACATCAGATTATTAAAATCTTGGTCAAAGAATTAAGACGCATCTTAAAGGATGTTTAGATTTGGAGAGGGATTTCCAAAGATTAGGACGAAGGCAACTTGAAGCACAGGTGCCATTGGAACTTTTAAAATAGGGAATGCATAGGGGGCCAAAATTGCATGAGTGTAGAGATCTTTGGGCTGGAGGAGGATTAATAGATGGGATGGGGGGGGGAAGGTCATGGAAAAATTAGGAATTATTTTTAAGATTGGGATATTGCCAGACCAGGAGCCAGAGTAGGTGACCATGCAGTGGGGTGATGGGTAAATGAGACTGGTGTGTTCGGATACTGGTTACAAAGTTTTGGTTGAGCTCAAGTTTATGGAGGGTAGATAATAAAAGGTTGTCTGAAGTACATTGCAACAAGAGGTAACACGTGCATAGTTCAGGGTTTCAGCAGCAGATGAGTGGAGACTAGAATGGAGTCTGGTGACGTTATAGAGGCAGTCTTGGTAATGACAGGGATATATGGTAGGAAACTCATTTCCAGGTCAGATACGACACAGGTGAACAGGCTGGTTTGGCGGATAAATATGTGCTAGGGAGAGGGCTGTGGAACAGAGTTTGTAGGTAGCCGTTGACTTATCTAATCCTGGTTGTCGGACAAGCAGTGTGACAAATTAGAGACAATGGAAAGGATCGAGAGGTGGTGGCCCAGTGGGTAGCACTGCTGCCTCACGGCGCTGCGGACCCGGGTTTGATCCCGGTCAGTGTCACCGTCCGTGTGGAATTTGCATGTTCTCTCCGTGCCTGCGTAGGTCACAGCCTCACAACCCAAAGCTGTGCAGAGTAGGTGGATTGGCCATGCTAAATTGCCCCTTAATTGGAAACAAAATAATTAGGTACTCTAAATTTATTATAAGAAAAGAGAGGGGTGGAGAGGTAGAGTTGGGTCTGCATATGTATGAAAACTACCACTCTTTTCCAATGATGTCACAAGAGGGAAAAAGGTAAATGACAAGTACAGGGAGCCTAAGATAGATCCTTGTGGACTTCAGGTAATGGCATGGGAACAGGGAGAGGAGCCAAGATGACTGATTCACTGACATGACTTGATAGATAAAACTGGAGCCAGTAGAGCATAGCCACACGCATAGCAAAAGGATGGAGAGGTTTTGGTGGAAAGTGATGTAGTCAGGCATGTAGTCATGTAGTCAGGCAACGGGGCCTCACGGTAGCATGGTGGTTAGCATCAATGCTTCACAGCTCCAGTGGTCCCAGGTTCAATTCCCGGCTGGGTCACTGTCTGTGTGGAGTCTGCACGTCCTCCCCGTTTGTGCGTGGGTTTCCTCCGGGTGCTCCGGTTTCCTCCCACAGTCCAAAGATGTGCGGGTTAGGTGGATTGGCCATGATAAATTGCCCGTAGTGTAAGGTTAATGGGGGGATTGTTGGGTTACCGGGTATACGGTTTACGTGGGTTTAAGTAGGGTGATCATTGCTCGGCACAACACCGAGGGCCGAAGGGCCTGTTCTGTGCTGTACTGTTCTATGTTCTATGTTAAAGTCTGTTAATGGATTGAATTGGGCAAGAAGGAATATATTTCCATTGTCAGTACAACATAGGAAAACATTTGTGACTGAAGGCTATAACTGTATTATGGTTGGAGTGGAAGCATCATTGGAGGTATGCAAACATATTTCCAGGAATGATGGGCGCAGATTTAACAGGTGATGCCATACCTGTGTCTTATTTTCAGCGACTGAAGTGCAAGGACGCCAAGGTCTCACTGAGTATCCACCCCCCTCAATCTGCACCCATTCAGATAATCTGCCTTCCTATTTTTTTGCCATCCAAGAGGATAACCCCTCAATTATCTAAGTTATACTTGTCTGCCATGCATATACTCACTCAAACTGTCCAAATCACATTGAAGCATCTGCATGCTCCTTATTGCTCACCCTCCCAACCAAATTTGGAGATGATATGTTTAGTTCCCTTGTCCAAATCATTTATATTAATTTTTTTATCCCACCCATAAAGTTACAAAGCCAATGTGCAGAGTGGACATAGCAAACCCGTAATCCATCTCATTGCTTCCTCCAAAAACAAATGTGAAATTTTAGCCATTTCATTGTCTCCACAAGAGAGACATACAAGATCCAAGCTGACATGGGGGGCTGTATGGGAAGTTGGGTGCTCAACATTTTAATGTGAATAGGATTGAGGGAACAGGAAATTGGTCAGTTTTGGCAGGTGCTTTAGTTTATGTAGTTTAACAGACTGTGATAAATGGCTAAACCTGTTGAACTCCCTAATTGTCTAAGTTCACACCCTTAGACTTAAGGGAGTGGGGATGAGGACTGTTCCAAGAAGAGTGCTCAGTAGTTGAGAGAGAACAATGGTTTTAATAGGGACCAGTTCATCATAGGTGGTGCTGAGTGTGATTGAATAGATTACTAGCTGCAGGAAATTTGTGCTGAATAGTGGGCCAGTTGGGAATTTGGAAGTACAGTTTTAAGTGACACTGGGGAGAGTTTTTCCAGGGGTGGTCGTAAAGGGAAGTGGGTGGGAGGGGAATGTAATTGGAGAGTGATGCTAAGTGGTGGCCAGAGATGACCTTGTCTATGACTGACATGATGGAATAGTGAGGCTACTTGAGATGACAAGGTTGAGTATGGGTTTGGGAGTTTTTATGCAGGGAGGATAGAATGGTTGTAAACTCCAGGAAGGAAAACATAATAAGAATTGTGATATTTCTATTACAAGTAACGTGGCTCTTGCATTTCAGGAACAAGCTTTTAAATTAGTGTTAAGTGACCAAATTTTAATATGGTCCAAATGATTTTTTTTCACAGACTGAAAAGAGTGCATTGTAATTATTATAGCAGCTTCTAATGTTTGGATTGTAGTATGATAATCATGTTTTTTTTTCTAGCCGCTTGACTTGGCTTCTGCACAGCTCGCAGCGTCAAATGGATGGCAGTTAATAACTTCAACACCAACTGTTGTAACAAAAGATACTGCTGGTAATTTTGTGCACATTACTGGACAGGTACCAGGATCTCCAGTCACTGCTTCTGTACCAACAAGTGGACAATATGTTTTACAAAGTTTACAGAACCAGCAGGTGTATGCTGTCGCTCCAGGATCATCCACCGCTCCAACTGGTGTGGTGCCTAGTGTTCAATATCAAGTTATTCCACAAATGCAGACTGGAGATGCGCAGCACTTACAACTGAGCTTAGCCGCTTCTGGTGCAGATGCAGCATTACAGCAAGATGGTAATGGCCAGATTCAAATTATTCCTGGCTCCAACCAAGCAATAATTGCTGGTAAGACTCCTTCAGGCAACATTCTGACTACGCAGAATCTTATGTCACCCGCTGTTTCGGTTCAGATACAGCAGGGCAATGCTCAAGTCCCTGTGCAGATTCAAGGAGTAGCTTACAGTGGTGCATCTTATCCTAATCAAGCTCAACTTCTTACTAATGTTCCTGTTGGATTAACAGGAAATGTTGCCTTTGTACCCATTGGAAACGTTGATGTTGATTCTCTCGGAACAGCACCTACTTCAGAGCCCCTGACTCCAAGTAATGCTGCAGCAATTACTACGTCAAGCCCGATGATTATACCTGTTTCATCAGAAGCTATAAATAACATAGATACCTCAGCAAGGACAGATGAGCAAAGCATCACTGGAGCTGTGCAGAACTCCGTTTCTCGTGAGTCTAACACTAATATAGCTTCATTTGTGCCAGCCACTTCAGTGAGCCATATGGTTGTTCCTGATGACCATATTGATGATGTACAGCAAGTTTCCTCCGGTATTAATTCTGCTGAAACCTCTGATCAGATACAGGCAACAGATGTACTTCATGTGAATCCGACTACTGTTGATCATACACAGTTACAAGACATACAAGCGTCAACCTCGCAAACAGCTGACCATATTCAATTTCAGTCACATCAGCAATTTACAGTTCAGCCACAGATTGTTCAGAGTATTCCACAACAGACAATACAAACAATTGCAGGACAAACAATTAGTGCTCAAGCCGTTCCTCAGCAAGCTTTGCAGAATCTCCAATTACAAGTTGTACAAAATGCAGGCTCCCTAATATTGCGAGCCCCAACATTGACTCCATCTGGAGAAATTACTTGGCAAACCTTTCAGGTGCAGAATATCCAGAACTTGCAAAATGTGCAAATTCAGAATGCACCAACCCAGCAGATAACTCTGACACCGGTGCACACTGTCACGTTGGGCCAAGTAGCATCCAGTGGGGCATTAACACCAATTGCACCAGCTCCATTAACTGTTAGTAGCCCACAATTGCAGACAGCAACTGTGAATTCATTCACTTCTTCAAGCATTCAGTTGCAACATGGTGCACACAATTCAAGTAAGTATTTGAATTAACTTGACTTGTAATTAAATCCATTAAAAACATTTATAATGTTTGAATCTGTTATATGCTCCAATGTCCTATTTGTGGTTTTCCTGTGTCATGCCATGTCAATGTGCAACCTACCTTCAAGATACTGCCATTGCTGGCCGAAATAGGAGTGCTAGCTGGTGTGAGAGCCACTTTCGATGTTTTGTGTTTCTTGGACATACCTGGCTGTCCTATTGGCTATGATTTATGACTCTTGTTTATCTTAACTGCTGTTTTGCTGCTGGGAGAGCATTTAGACTCCAGGGTACACTGCCACCCAGTTTAATGTTATAACCTCTTAAATAATATATAGAAGTGCATGTATGTACATTCTTCCTTTTGTATTCCATTCCCCATCAAATAATCAGCTTTCCATTGCCTTCCGAATCGCTTTGTGTCTGCAAACGAACTATTTGATTCATGTACCAGGACATCTAGAACCCTCTGTACCGCAGAGTTCTGCAATCTCTATTAAATAATATGCTGCTTTCCTATTCATCCTACCGAAGTGGGCAAGTTCACATTTTCCCATCATGTACTCCATCTGCCAAATTTTTGCTCGCTCAGTTAACCTATCTATAACCGTTGAAAGCTCCTCTGTCCTCTTCACAGCTTACTTTCCTACCATATTTGTGTCATCAGCAAATTTAGCAACTGTACATTCGGTCCTATCCAAGTTGTTAATATAGACCGTAAATAGTTGACACCCGCATTGATCCCTGAGGCACCTCACTCCTAACATTTTGCCAACCTGAAAATGGCCCATTTATGCCGACTGTTTCCTGTTGATAAACCAATCCTCCATCCATGCTAATCTGTTAGCCCTATACCATGAACTCTTATTTGCATAGTACCCTTCAAAGTGGCACCGTGTCAAATTCCTTCTGAAAATTTGAGTGTACACATCCACAGTTTCCCATTTATCTGCATTGTCTGTTACTTCCTCTAGGAACTCAAATCAATTAGTCCAACATTATTTTTCTTTCACAACACCATAGAACATAGAACAGTACAGCACAGAACAGACCCTTCGGCCCTCAATGTTGTGCCGAACCATGATCACTTATTAGTGATCATGATCATTAGCATTTATGCTAACCACCATGCTACCCTGCTGCCCCTGTTGATTCATTGAGATTTTACCCTCTATAACGTCCTTAATAATAGATCCCAGGATTTTCCCGATGACCGATTAAGCTTAACTGGCCTGTAGTTTCCTGCATTCTGTCCCCCTCATTCCCTTGAATATAGATTTGCTATTTTCCAATCTGATGAGACTTTTCCTCAATCTAGGGAAATTAAATCCAATGCCTCTACACTCAGCAGTCAGTTCTTTTAAGACCCAAGAATAATGTCCACCAGGACTTCTGATTTGTCAGCTTTTGGTCTAATAATTTCCGCGCCCTCCGCCACAGTCTATACCCACCGTCCATGTTCCCCGGGACAAATCGATGATTGCCGCAGATTGGGGTTCACACCGATGCTCTCACTTCCGCTATATGCCTCCTCCACTGGCCCCAGATCTGCAAAGCCGGCACCACTATAGGGCTGGTGGAGTGACAGAGTCGCCGTAACCAGGGCCGCCAAACTGGTGCCCCCGCATGATGCAGCCTCCATCTGCTCCCAGACCAACCCTGTGTCCAGCATCCATTTCCTTATCATCGCTATGTTGGCCGCCCAGTAGTAGTTGCTAAAGTTTGGCAACACCAGCCCCCTCCTCCCCTCTGCAACTTTTGAACATCATCTTCCTCACCGCCCAGAAAAACCTTGGGATGAAAATGGGGCAACACTGAAATACGAACAAGAATCTCTGGAGAATCGTCATCTTGACGGACTGCACCCTCCACGCTAGTGACAGCGGGAGCGCATCCCAACTCCGAACCTCCTCCATCACTCGTTCCACCAATCGGGACAGGTTGAGCTTATGCAACCTGCCCCAGTCCCGTGCCACCTGTATCCCCAAGTATCTAAAGCTTTCTCCTACCAGTCTGAATGGCAACCCCTTCAGTCTACTCTCCTGCCCCCTCGCCAGAATTACGAACAACACGCACTTAGCCATGTTCAATTTATATCCTGAAAACCGGCCAAATTCCCTCAGGATTTCCATGATGCCATCCATCCCTGCCATTGGGTCCGCTACGTATAACAACAGGTCATTCGCGTATAACGAGTCTTTATGTCCCCCCCCACCCCCGACCAGTCCTTTGAAGCTCTCAGAGCAATTGCCAGCGGCTCTATGGCCAGCGCAAACAACAGTGGGGAGAGAGGACAGCCCTGTCTTGTCCTGCGGTGTAGTCTGAAGTAATCTGATGTCGCTCTGTTTGTTCTTAGACCAGGCCCCAGAGGCTAGTCGAACAGCCTAGCCTAACCCAGTCAATGAACCCCTCCCCGAACCCAAACCTTCCCAGCACCTCCCACAATCCCACTCGACCCAGTCAAAAGCCTTTTCCGCATCCATAGCTATCACTATCTCTGCCTCCCTGCTCTCCGGGGGCATCATGATCACATTAAGCAGCCATCTTAGATTGGCCGTCAGTTGCCTACCCTTTACGAACCCAGTTTGGTCCTCCACAATTGCGTCGGTACACAGTCCTCAATTCTAGTCACCAAGATCTTGGCCAGTAACTTAGCGTCCGCGTTGATCAAAGAGATCGGTCTATAAGACCCACAGGCCTCCGGGTCTTTATCCTGTTTCAGAATAAGCAAAATATTGGCCTGCGACATCGTCGGGGGTAGGACCCCTCTGTCTCTTGCCTCGTTTAAAAACCCTGACCAGCACTGGCCCCACTATCTCGGCAAACTTTTTGTAAAATTCCACCGGATACTCATCCGGGCTTTACCCGACTGCATGACCTTCAGCCCCCCAGAACCTCTTCGATCCCAACCAGGGCCCCCAGTCCGTCTACCAACCCCCGACCCACTCTTGGGAATGTCAGTCCATCCAGGAATCGTTTCATCCACTACGGTCCTCTGGAGGGTTCCAAAGTGTATAGCTTACTATAAAATTCCCTGAACACCTTGTTCAGCCCTGCCAGGTCACCCACTAGATTTCCCTCCCCATCCGCTATCCTTTTCTATCTCCCTAGCCGCTTCTCTCTTCCTTAGTTGTTGCGCGAGCATTCTGCTGGCCTTCTCTCTATGCTCATATATCGCACCTTTTGCCTTTCTAAGCTGCTCTACAGCCTTGCCTGTAGTCAGCACCCCGAACTCGGCCTGCTGCCTCTGTCGTTTCCTGAGTAACTCTGGGGACTCCATGTAGCTCTTGGCCGTCCGTAAAATTTCCTGAACCATTCGGTCCGTTTCTGTCCTATCCCTATGGGCCCGGATTGAGATCAGCTCCCCTCTCACCACTGCCTCCCGTGCCTCCCAGAACACCGCTGCTGAGACTTCTCCGGTATCATTTACCTGCAGGTAATTCTGCAGGCATCTGCTGAGTCTCTCACACACCGCCTCGTCAGCAAGCAGTCCAACTTCCAACCTCCATTGTGGGCGCTGGAAGTTATCCTTACAAATCCGTAGGTCTACCCAGTGGGGAGCATTGTCCGATATGGTAATTGCCGAATATTCTGCCCCCACCATTCCGGCCAGCACGTCCCTACTCATGACAAAGAAATCAATTCGGGAGTACACCTTATGGTCGTGTGCGTAGAATGAAAACTCCCTCGCCGATGGCCGGCTAAATCTCCATGGATCAGCTCCCCCCATTTGCTCAAGAACCCTCTCAGTTCCTTTGCCATCGTTGGCAACCTGCCTGTTTTTGAAGACGACCTATCCAGGCTCAGGTCCAGGACTCTGTTAAAGTCCCAGCCCATGATCAGTTTGCGTGAGTCCAAGTCGGAGATCTTCCCTAGCAACCTCCTGGTAAAATCCACAGCGTCCCAATTAGGGGCATACACACTGACCAAGACTACTCTCACCCCTTCGAGCTTACCCCTAATCCTAACAAATCTGGCACCCCCGTCCGCAACTCCGCCTCAAATTGAACTCTTTTTTTTTTATTAATGTGGATCGCAACCCCCCCTAGTCTTAGTGAAAGACCTGACTAACCCATCCCTTCCTCAACCTAACCTGGTCTGACACTTTCAGGTGCGTCTTCTACAGCATGACTACGTCCACCTTCAGAATCCGCAAATGCGCGAACACACATGCCCTCTTCACATGCCCATTTAGCCCTCTAATATTCCAGGTGATCAGCCTGGTTGGGGGGCACTTTGCGCCCCCACCCACCTGCTTTGCCGGTCAGCCATCCCCTTTCCTTGGCCAGCCCCCCCCAGCCATATGTCGTGCTTCCTCTGGCCCGCCTCCTAGCTGGCTCCACCCATGACCTCCTCACTGTTGCCATGTCCAGTTTCCATCCTCTTCAGCAGATCAACCCCCCCCCCCCCCCCCCCCCCAAAACACCATCCTACCACCTAACCCCTGCTCTAGTCTAACTGTATAAATCCCCCCCCCCCCCCCATTGACTAACCCAGCCAGCTTGTTTGGTGGCTCCCCGCTTCGACGCCAGTGCAACTCTCACCTATTGTTCCCTGGCTCCCCCTCCCCTTGTCCATCCATACCCTGCTTAAACACACTCTATACAAGTCAAAGACATCCCCTACAATAGTGCAATTTAGATCAAACCGATAGAGATAAGAAGTACCAGGCACTCTCAGCCCTTCCCCTCCACACACACAAAAAGATTGCAAAAAATTCCCCCGAAACCCCCATTATAACCACACCTTTTTTAGCTATTTTATTTTTTATTTTCCCCCCCTATTGAGCCTCCAACCAAACAAGAGACCCCAAAAAGGAAACATTGAGGCAAAACACAAAAAAGAACAAGAAAAACACATCTCAACCAAAATACATCAACCTAAAAATGTCGAAAAAACGAAAAGAACAGATCCAAGCATGCAGGCATCTCTCAAAGCGAGAGAGAAACAAAATAGACTTAATAGTGCTACCATGAGTCCAAGAGTTCTCAGCTCAGAGCCAGCCCTTGCTTCTTAACAAAGTCCATCACCTCCTCGGGTTCCTCGAAATAGTTGTGCTGGCTCTCATATGTAACCCACAGTCGTGCCGGAAAAGCAGCCTGAATTTCACCTTGTTTTTGTACAAAATCTCCTTCACCTGCATGGAGCCTCCCCTCCTTCTGGCCACTTCAGTGCT
The DNA here is from genome assembly GCF_902713615.1 of Scyliorhinus canicula. NCBI lineage: Eukaryota > Metazoa > Chordata > Chondrichthyes > Carcharhiniformes > Scyliorhinidae > Scyliorhinus > Scyliorhinus canicula. Next base: position 202,795,366 of record NC_052147.1, read on the forward strand.
CAGGTCTTGGTAAACATGCAGGGTGCTATTGTCCCAGGTACAGCTTCGTGTGCGCTTGGCCCATTGCAGAACCTACTCCTTGTCCAGGTACCTGTGGAACCGGACCACCATCGCTCGTGCAGGACCCCCTCGCCGCGGCTGCCTCACCTGCACTCTGTATGCCCTGTCCACCACCGGCGGGCGAGGGAGCACCTTTTTCCCCAGCAGCTTCTGAAACATACCCTCCACATACGCGGCGCCATCCAGCCCCTCAGCCCCCTCCAGGAGGCCAACAATTCTTACACTCTGCCGGCGATTTGTTGGCCAGCTCCTCCAGCCTTTCCAGGAGCATTTATTTTGCTGATCCCTCAGCCTCCGAATCTCCACGTCCGCCACCGTTTTGAAAGTCTGCTTGCTCCTCCACCGTCTTCTCCAGCTTCTGGAGCTTCTCAGCCTGATCATCCAGCCTTTTTTCCAATCAGTCCATCGATGGAGTGGCTCCAAATTATCGTGCTTCAGAGCTGAAAAGCCCTCCTGCATGTCCTGTAGCAGCTGCTCCATTGTCGACTGGGCTGTCGGCGCCTTGCTCTGGACATCGGCCATATTGGTCTCCCTCACAGCCTCCACCGTGCCCTTGTTTGACCACTTCTGTTTACGGTCCCTCCGGCTTCTTAAGTCCATACAACTCTGTATGGGTTCAATGCCTGAGTACTATTGCTTTCCAGTTCCGCGCTCAAAAGCGCAAGAAAGACGGGGGAAATGTCCAAAAGTCTGACCGAAACGGGAGCCACTAAATGTGCGACCTACTCCTTCGTAGTCGCCACCGGAAGTGCTATCTTTTCTTTTTTAAATACTTGTAGAAACTCATCTGGTTTTTTAAATAGTTTTTGTTCGATTTCAGTCATACTTTAATTTCTCCCTCATTATTCTTTTAGTTCTTTAGCTTTTAAAGTATTATGTCCAATTTTATGATCTGTCACCATGTTTCTTGAAATTATACACTTTTTTTCCCCTTTTATTTGATACTATTTATAACTTCCTTACGTAGCCATGGGTGATACTCCCTTTCCCTAGAGTTTTCATTTCTTTCTGGAATGTATCTGCTGAGTATTATGAAATATCTCCTATCTGCCACTGTACCTCTGCTTACCTGCCCCTTAACCTAATTTCCCAGTTCACTTTAGCCAGCTGTCTTTATATATCTTCATAATTTACCCATAATCTTAGACCCATTCATCTCTCCCTCAGACTGAATGTGAAATTCAGTCATGTTATTGTTACCTTGGGATGGTTTTACTATGAGGTAATTTAATTGATCCTATCGCATTGCACAATACAAGGCCTAAATCGCTTGCTGTCTGGTTGGCGCTAGCAACTGTTGCTCTAAGAAACTTTCCCGAAAACACTCTAGCATCTCATATTCCATTACCGTTGCCAATCTGTTTCGCCAACTTAATCTATAGATTAAAATTACCCATGATTAGCACTGTACCTTTCTCTCATTCCACCATTGTTTCTTCCTGTATACCCCATCTTCAAGTAGTTACTGTTAGGGGGCCAATCAACTATACCCATAAGTGACTTTCTACCATTACTAGTTCTTGCCCCTTTCCAAACTGATTTAACATATTAATCTTTAGAATGAATGTCTCCTTCTAATAATAATAATCTTTAATAGTGTCACAAGTAGGCTCACATTAACATGAAGTTACTGTGAATATCCTTTAGTCGCCACATTCCGGCACCTGTTCAGGGACACCGAGGGAGAATTCAGAATGTCCAAGTTACCATCAAGCACGTCTTTTGGAGCTTGTGGAAAGAAACCAAAGCACGCAGAGGAAACCCAAGCAGGCACGGGGAAAGCGTGCAGACTACGCATGGACAGTGACCTAAGCCGGGAATCAAACCCGGGACCTGGTGCTGTGAAGCAACTGTGCTAACCACTGTGCTACTGTGTCACGAATAGCATTCTTAATTAATGGACCGATATAAAAGCATGTTGACGGTTATTTTAAGGCATTGAGTTAATAGCAAAGCTTAGAGAAACATTTTTTTAGAAAATATTTTATTGAGGCATTTATAATTTTAACAATTTTCAACATCAAATTTCAATAAAAAACAATCACAATTTTTCTCTCAGAAGTCGATGAACGGCTGCCACCTCAGTAAACCCCTGCCACGAACCCCTCAAGGCGATTTAAATTTTTTACAGTCTGAGAAACCCTGCCATGTTGCGAACACACACCCCTGACTTTGACGACTCCGAATCCCTCCACCCTAGTAAGATTCACCTTCGGGTCACCAGGGAGGCAAAGGCCAAGACATCAGCCTCTCTTGCTCCCACGTCTTCCAACACACCGAAGCTCGCTACCTCTGGACTTGAACCCACCCTCATTTGTAATACCTCTGACATGACGTCTAAAAACCCCTGCCAGAAACCCCTCGGCCTTGGACATGCGCCAAAACATATGGACATGGTTCACAGGATCCCCCGCACCTATCCCCCATCTCCTCAAAGAACCTGCTCATCTGAGCCAGAGTCATGTGTGCCTGTAGATCACCTTAAACTATCAGGCTGAGCCTGGCGAGTGACGAGGGTGCATTAACACTCGAGGCCTCCTCCCATAATCCAGTCTCCAACTCCCCACCCAGCTCCTCTTCCCACTTTCTCTTCGCCTCCCCATCCTGTAGCCCCTGGGGTGGCAGGTACGGGAAGGTCGAAACCTGCCTCCGCACAAAATCCCTCACCTGCAGGTACTGGAACCCAATTCCCCCTGGCAACCCAAATTCCTCCTCCAGGCTCAGGAAACCCTCATCAGTAAAGAGCTCCCCAAATCTCTCGATCCCTGCCAGCACCCACCTCCGGAGCAAACTGTTGGTTATCACATATCGGTGCCCACACCGATGCCCCCTCTAATCCCATAAACTGCCTCCACTGACCCCATACCCTCAGAGCTGCCACTGGGCTTGTGGAGTACTGAGTCGGTGAGAACGGCAGAGGTGCCGTTAACAGTGCCCCAAATTTGTGTCCATACATGAGGCCTCCACCTGCTCCCATTACAACCCCTCCCCCAGTTCCTGACCATCACAATATTCGGTGCCCAGTAATTGATGAAGTTCGAGAGCCCCCCCCCCCCCCCCCCCCCCCCCCATGCCAGCTCCAACAGCACTTTTTTCACCCGCGGAGTTTTGCCTGCCCAATCAAATGTTGAGGTCTCCGCATTCACCTTTTTTGAAGAATGCTTTGGGAATACAAATTGGGAGACTCTGGAAAACAAACAAAAACCTCAGGAGGACCGTCATTAGCTGTCTGTACCCGCCCGCCAACGACAACGGGAGCGCATCCCACCTCTCATCTGTTCTATCATACACCCCAACTTCTGTTTATGCAGCTGCTCCCACTCCCATGCCACCTGGATATCCAGATACCGAAAGTTCCCCCACCACCTTGAATGGCATCTCTCCTTCTGCCCCCTCGTCTGGATCGCAAAGACCTCACTCTTACCCATGTTCAATTTGTAACCCGAAAACCGGCCGAATTCCTCTCATCCCTTCAATTCCGCCCAGCAGGTCCGATGTGGACAACAGCTGATCGTCCGCGTAGAGCAAAACCCTGTCTCTCCCCACTCCTGTACTATCCCCTGCCAGACCCTCAAAGCTCTCAATGTCAATGACCCTGTAGCCAAGGTAAACAACAATGGGGAAAGTGGGCATCCCTTTCTTGCCCACACTGTAACCTGAAGTAGTCCGATCTCACCCGATTCGTTTGCGCGCACTCCACCGGTGGCTGGTATAGTAACTGGACCGAGTCCACAAATCCATGTCCAAACCTAAACCGCCCCATGACCTCCCACAAGTATTCCCACTCCACCCCATCAAAGGCCTTCTCTGCGTCTATGGCACCACCACCTCCATCTCGCACCCCTCTAGAGGCATCATGATTACATTAAGCAACCTCCTAATGTTGGTTGCCAAATGCCTCCCCTTAACGAACCCTGTCTGGTCCTCCCCAATTACCCCTGGGCCGCAATCCTCGATCCTTGTGGCCAGGATCTTCGCCAACAATTGGGCATCCACATTTAACAGGGAAATCAGCAGTTTTCCGGGTCTCCGTCCCATTTTAAAATGAGGGAGATCGACACCTGTGACAACGTCGGGGGGAAGCACTCCCAGCTCCTTTGCTTCATTGAAGGCCCATCTCCCCCCCCCCCCCCCCCCCCCCCCCCCCCATCCCTGCTGACCTTCCTCTCATTCCCCGTTGCGCTTCCGTGAATTAGCTAGCCTGGTAGCCCCTGCTCATGGCGCCTAAAATCCCCCCCACCCCCGCTGAACATCACTGCAAACAAACCAAAAACAACCCCTCCTCAAACCCAAACAGAGTCCAACTCCCTGTCCCCAGCAAAGAAGAAAAAACAAATTTTGAAGCCGGAAAAGAAAGAAATGGCCCCGAACATAAGTTAACAGCAACATCATAATAACATCTCCACAAAAAGTTCAAGATCCACCTTCTCCTGCCAGTCCATTGTCTCTGACAAATTCTGCCGCCTCCTCCGGCGATCTGTGTCACCCACAGATGTGCTGGGTACAACAGTCCGAACTTCACCCCCTTCTTGACGAGGGCTGCCTTGATCTTGTTGAAGGTCTCCCTCCTCTTGGCCAACTCTGCACCTAGGTCCTGGTATGCTCGAATTTCACTGCCCTCCCAGGTTCAGCGCCTCGTCTGCCTGGCCCACCTCATAATCTGCTCTTTTGTCCAGGAATCGGTGTAGCCGCACCACCAATGCCCTCAATGGCTCTCTCCTCCGGCTTCCTCATTAGCGCCCTGTGTGCTCGATCCACCTCCAACGGCTGTGCAAACGTACCCTCTCCGAGCAATTCCTCCAGCATCTTCCGTACGTACGCACCAGCATCACTGTCCTCTGGCAGGCCAACGATCCTTATATTCTGCCTGCGTGACCGGTTCTCCAGGTCCTTGACCTGGAACCTCTTCTGCTGATCGTGCATCAGGCCCATCTCCGCTGCCATTGAGACAAACTGCTCCGAGCGTTCTCCCACCACCACCTCCATCTTTTGGATCGCCTGACCCTGGATAAGGGTCATAGAAGGCAAGAGAGTAGCAATGGAAGGGTGCTTTTCTGATTGGAGGGCTGTGACTAGTGTGTTCTGCAGGGACCAGTGCTGGGACCGTTGCTGTTCGTAGTGTGTATATATAAATGATTTGGAGGGAAATGTAACTGGCCTGATTAGTAAGTTTGCGGACGACACAAAGGTTGGTGGAATTGTGGATAGCGATGAGGACTGTCGGAGGATACAGCAGGATTTAGATCGTTTGGAGACTTGAGCGGAGAGATGGCAGATGGAGTTTAATCCGGACAAATGTGAGGTAATGCATTTTGGAAGGTCTACTGCAGGAGGGAGTATGCAGTGAATGGTAGAACCCACAGTCAGATAGACCTAGGTGTACAGGTCCACAGGTCACTGAAAGGGGCAACACAGGGGGAGAAGATAGTCAAGAAGGCATACGGCATGCTTGCCTTCATTGGCCGGGGCATTGAGTATAAAAATTGGCAAGTCACGTTGCAGCTACATAGAACCTTAGTTCGGCCACACTTGGAGTATAGTGTTCATTTCTGGTCGCCACTCTACCAGAAGGATGTGGAGTCTTTAGAGAGGGTGCAGAAGAGATTTACCAGAATGTTGCCTGGTATGAAAGACATTAGCTATGAGGAGAGGTTGAATAAACTCTGTTTGTTCTCACTGGAACGACAGAGGTTGAAGGGTGGCCTGATAGAGGTCTAAAATATTATGAGGGGCAGAGACAGAGTGGATAGTCAGACTTTTCCCTAGGGTAGAGGGGTCAATTACTAGGGGGCATAGGTTTAAGGTGTGAGAGGCAAGGTTTAGAGGAGATGTACGAGGCAAGTTTTTTACATTGAGGTTAGTGGGTGCCTGGAACCCGCTGCCGGAGGAGCTGTTGGAAGCAGGGACGATAATGATGTTTAAGGACCATCTTGACAAATACATGAATTGAGGGATACATACCCGGAAGTGTGGAAGATTTTAGTTTAGACGGGCAGCATGGTCGGCGCAGGCTTGGAGGGCCAAAGGACCTGTTCCTGCACTGTACTTTTCTTTGTTCTGGGCCGCCAGCCTTGTCTCAACGCGGTCGACCACCACCTTGATCGAATCCACCACCAGTGCTAGATCCTCCAGACTCTCCTTCCATTGCTGGACGAACCTCTCATTCAAGAAGCTCACCAGCTGCTCTGTCGACCACTGCACTGGCAGGGTCACTCCCTGCCCCTCCGCCATCTCCACGTGCGTTGCAGGCGCTACACCAGCTCCAAACGACTAATTCCCTCCTCTTTTGACCGCTTCTGGCTCTCGGCTCAATACACCAGAGGGTATATCTTTTCCGTTGGCTCTCCTTCACCTATATTCCGCCTCACATCATAGCCGGGGAAAAGGCCCACACAGATGTGTTCATTCCATGGTCGCCACCGGAAGTAGAGAAACATTATCAATAGTTGTATAGAAATTTTGTCCACTTTGAGAACAGTTAGGTGCTCTGTTACAACCAGTATTTTTGTAATTAAATTTCAGGTGTTGCAGGAAACTTTATTTTAATGTTGCTTTGATAGGGCTAAACATAATTCTGGTGTGACCAGCGCTAAGTGGACTGAATCAGGTTTGAAATGTCTGAGGAATTAAGTGATTTAGAAACTGTACATTGTTCCGTTGATGCTACTTTCATATATTGAATAAACAGTCCATGCTGTCAAAGGGTAATTTTAAAAAAACCTAAGACTTTGTGTGGGAGGGTGAAGAAATACTAGTAAGAGTGACAAGTTAGCATCAAGAAGAAAGTAATCAAAGCTATAACTGTCGATGATTGAGACTCCAGATATAAGAGGATCCTAAGAAGGCAAAGTTGATTCTGCATCAAATATTGGATGTTAATATCTTGGCTGTCTTAATAGTTGTATGAATTCTTCTTGAGTTTGATTTTTTTTTTACTGATTTAAGGGGCAATTTAGAGTGGCTTGTGGGCGTGAGACCCACGCAGACTCTGGGAGAGTATGCAAACTTCACACAGACAGTGATCTGAGGCTGGGATTGAACCCAGATCTTTGGCACCGTGAGGTAGCAGGGCTAACCACAGCTACCATGCTGCCCTCTGATGACTTGTTAATGGGAGACAGGTTGAGGATAGCTGGCCAGCATCAAGTTGCATGGCATATGTAGTTCCAAAGTTTGTGATTTTGTTCATTGGTTAGGCATCCAACTGCAACATCATAGCTCCTGGCTTCTCAGCTGTGGCCGTGGTTGACTTTGGGTACAATTTTTCCTTGGTGATATTTCAAAACCATTGCTATGGATAAAAGCAGGGAATTTCAAGTAGATCCCTTGGACAGCATATTGGATCCCTAAGAGGCTGGTTTTGTCCCCAAATTCCAAAGTAGTAACAGGCAATCAACATTGCGTGCATTCAATTTGTTTGAACATGTTAGCTGTTATGAATGCTTCTCTGATACTGTATTTACATATTTCTATCTCTCCAGATATAGCCAAAGCATCTCCAATAGTGCCGTTTTTTCTTTCCCTTCACTATCTCCCAAGAATCTCCCCTAGTCTCCTTCATCATCATCATTTGCTGCTCCTCAATCATTTCAAACATTTGAGGTCAGGGTTCATGTTATTGGAGTAAATATAGTGGTATGAATAGAAAGATGGTTAACAGAGGAAGCAGAATTTGGCACGTTTTGAATTTGATGCTACAGTTCTCCAGAGTGTTAGAGAGACCATACCTGGAATACTGAGTACCATTTTGATCTCCTTACCTAAAGGATATAATTACATTGGACCCAAATCAGAGAAGGTTCCCGTAGTTCATTCCTGGAACGCATGTGTTGTCTTCTGGGAGGATTGGGCAGGTTGTGCAGATTCATTGGAGTTTAGAAGAATGTGAGGTGATCTTAATGAAATGTAAGATTCTGACCAGACTCAACAGGGTGTGAAGATATTTCCTGTTGTGGGGAAATCTAGAGCAAGGGGGAACTAGAGATCGGGAGAATTTATTTTCTAAACTGAGGATCATTAGTTTTTTCCCCAGAGAGCAGTGGAGGCCAGGCCCTTGTGTGTCTGTGGCCAGGCCCAATTTTTTGATCAACAAGGGAGTCCATGTTGAGATCACAATCAGATCAACCATGATCTTATCAAATGGTGAAGCAAACTTGAGGGGTCAAATGGCTTATTGCCCCTCCTTGTGTTCTGATAGAGAAAGGTTGGAAATCCCATGGATCAATGTTGGATCTACTTTTCTGTTTTATAAATGTTCTGGACATGCATATAGGGGACACATTCTTGAAATTTACTGTCATGAAAGTAGAGCTTTGGTAAACCTGAGAATTTAATTATGAGGTAATAGATATTTGAGATGAAAATGTGTTGTAGAAGTATGTTAAATTGGAAACATGCTGAAAATGTAGAAGGACCAATACCTAGGTTTAATACATAGCTTTTGTGGATGCAGAGCTGCAGCAAGATTAAAACTACATTTTTTTTTTTAAAAAGCTAACTGTTTTATTATTAGCAGAGTACTGATGTAAAGAGGAAATTGTAAACTTGTGCAAAACCCCATATCCTTCTGATCACATTTTACTGTCAACGACGCAGCAATATAGACCTTGTTACTATTTTAGCTTCTTCACTGCTGAAACCCCATATATGTGCTTTTGAGACCACTGGAGTCGACAACTCTGGTAGTCTTCCTGCTGCAGGGATGAGAGATTTCTGCCTTTTGACAGAATTCTACCCTTTTTTTCCCCCCAACCTCCACATCATCCTTCTTGGGTGCTTGGGTTTGCATGTACAAAATCTGGTGAGGCAATGTTCTGTTAGAATGGACTCGATCCTGCAGTCAAGTGCATATACTAACTGTATTTAATACTGAAATGCTGAACTCGGGTGACTTTGTACAAATGCATTGGTCCACAGTTTTGACAGTAATTAAAGATAAATAAGGGGAAAACGGATGTTTCTAATAATTCCACCTATTTGAAGCTTCTCCGAAACATTTGTATTCGACTACGATGCTGTAATTTACTGGTCCCTCATGATGAAATGACTGCTGTTTGCACAATGTGTACATGATTCATGATTTCTTGTCACCCGTTCAGACCTACAGTGCAGGAGGTCATTCGGCCTATCTAAACTGCATCGATCTTCTGAGCGAGCACCCTAGCTAGGCCCACTCCCCTGCCCTATCCCCATAACCGTACCTAACCTGTACATCCGTGGACACTAAGGGGCAAATTAGCATGGCCAATCCACCTGAGCTGCACATCTTTGGACTGTGGGAGGAAACTGGAGCACCCAGAGGAAACCCACACAGACACTGGGACAAAGTGCAAACTCCACACAGCCATCCAAGGCCGGAATTGAACCCGGGTCCCTGGCACTGTCTTTGCGCACTCGCTCATCCCTGCTAATTTCATTATTCTGAATGTATGCTATCCTGCTGATTTTAAAACCTCTGTCCTATACTTTGAATTATATGAACTATCTATCTCTTTTTCTCTCTCTCTCTCTCTCTTTCCCCCCCCCCCCCCCCGAACAATTTAGCATTTCAAATATTGCATTTTGTGCACTTCCTTTTTGATCCCACCATTAGTTCTATTCTCTGCACTTCCCTCCCCAAGCCCCTCTACTTCCCTCAAATTGTCAAAGTCCATGCTTTAAACAAAATATTTGGATCACCACATCTTATTCCTTTTCTTTGACTTTTTTTCCTGTATACCTATCTGTAGAGGACTTTGGGACCGTTAAAGATTAACGGTATTATATAAATGCAAGATTGAGTGTTCAATTAATGTCCTGTGCTGGAGATCTCTTTGCTCTGCATTTCTGTTCATCTCTCATTGTTACATCTTTCCTACCATTCTAGTTATGGGTTACCAGAAGTAAAGCAGCACTTAGTGTACAATTCTTTGCTTTCGTGGGTTAATCAAGCCCAGGCTCAGTTGACTGCATGTTACAATTGCAGGATAGAAATCGTACCCTAGCATTGATAGCATACATGGTTGGATGTTCAAAGTACTATAGAAATGAAGATTGACTGTCACCATGTTCCTTGGATAAGGTTTTGACAGAGTGACTATAAATTTTGGCTATGCAATTAAACCATCTGGCGTAAAGTCCCGTTGACTTAATCACCATGATTCCAGTTAGTGTGAAGGCTCAGACATTGTGAATGCACTTTGTAGGTTTGACTTGCAGATTCTGCTGCCATATCTGCTGGTTGCATTTTAATCCTAGAAATTTTTGAATATACGTGGACCCCAAGTATTTGTATACTGCTATGGGGATATAATTTGGCTTGAATTGGACTGTCGCTACTAGCCCAGTTTGATCTTTAGATTTCAGCCCAGAGTTCATTAACCTGCAGCTGGGTAGTGATGCCATTCTTTGTGTTAGAAGTGATTTTATTTTACATGGTGCACTTTGGGATGGCCATTTGTCATTCTTCTGCTTCACTATTTTGTGTCAGCATTGCTGGCAATTGTTTTATAGTTTGTCTTTAATGGAGTATTTACTTGAAGATGCCCAGCATCTGTTTTGAACTTTGAAAAAATCATTTGGACTCTGAAGTTAATTGTTTCTCTCTCCACAGATGCTGCCAGAACTGCTGAATCTTTCCAGCATTTTCTGGTTTTATTTCAGATTTCCAGCATCCATGATATTTTGCTTTTTGCATCTGTTTTGAGGGGTTTTCTGGAGGCTTGTTAACAAAGAACAAAGAAAAATTACAGCACAGGAACTGGCCCTTTGGCCCTCCAAGCCTGCGCCAATCCAGATCCTCTATCTAAAACTGTCGCCTATTTTCTAAGGCTCTGTATCCCTCTGCTCCCTGCCCATTCATTTATCTGTCTAGATACATCTTAAATGACGCTATTGTGCCACCTCCACCGGCAATGCGTTCCAGGCACCCACCACCCTCTGCGTAAAGAACTTTCCACACATATCTCCCGTAAACTTTTCTCCCCTCACTTTGAACTCGTGACCCCTAGTAATTGAGTCCCCAACTCTGGGGGGGGGGGGGGGGGGGGGGGGAAGCTTCTTGCTATCCACCCTGTCTATACCTCTCATGATTTTGTAGACCTCAATGAGGTCCCCCCTCAACCTCTGTCTTTCTAATGAAAATAATCCTAATCTACTCAACCTCTCTTCATAGCTAGCGCCCTCCATACCAGGCGACATCCTGGCGAACCTCCTCTGCACCTTCTCCAAAGCATCCACATCCTTTTGGTAATGTGGCGACCAGAACTCTACGCAGTATTCCAAATGTGGCTGAACTAAAGTCTTATACAACTGTAACATGTCCTGCCAACTCTTGTACTCAATACCCCTTCTGATGAAGGAAAGCATGCCGTATGCCTTCTTGACCAGTCTATCGACCTGCGCAGCCACCTTAAGAGTACAATGGACCTGAACACCCAGATCTCTCTGTACATCAATTTTCCCCAGGGCTATTTCATTTACCGTATAGTTTGCTCTTGAATTGGATCTTCCAAAATGCATCACCTTGCATTTGTCCGGATTGAACTTCATCTGCCATTTCTCCGCCCAACTCTCCAATCTATCTATATTCTGCTGTATTGTCTGACAGTCCCCTTCACTATCTGCTACTCCACCAATCTTAGTGTCATCTGCAAACTTGCTAATCAGACCACCTATACCTTCCTCCAGATTATTTATGTATATCACAAACAACAGTGGTCCCAGCACGGATCCCTGTGGAACACCACTGGTCACAGTTCTCCATTTTAAGAAACTCCCTTCCACTACTACTGTCTCCTGTTGCCCAGTCAGATCTTTATCCATCTAGCTAATACACCCTGGACCCCATGAGACTTCACTTTCTCCATCAGCCTACCATGGGGAACTTTATCAAACGCCTTACTGAAGTCCATGTATATGACAGCTACAGCCCTTTCCTCATCAATCAACTTTGTCACTTCCTCAAAGAATTCTATTAAGTTAGTGAGACATGACATTCCCTGCAGAAAACCATGTTGCGTATCACTGATAAGCCCATTTTCTTCCAAATGGGAATAGATCCTATCCCTCAGTATCTTCTCCAGCAGCTTCCCTACCACTGAGATCAGGCTCACTGATCTATAATTACCTGGAATATCCCTGCTACCCTTCTTAATCAAGGGGACAACATTAGCAATTCTCCAGTCCTCCGGTACCTCGCCCGTGTTCAAGGATGCTGCGAAGATATCTGTTAAGGCCCCAGCTATTTCCTCTCACCAGTTCTAGTAGCCTCTGTATCAGTTTGAATATCAGATGGTATGTTTTTTTGTTTTTTTATCTCCAATTCTTCTACATAACCACTTTCCCTTCCTCTAATCTTGATTGTTCATCACTCTTGCACTAAATAATAAACAGTGCATCTACAACATAAGAGAGCCCCCCCCCCCCCCAAGCACAGTTGATGTGTTGAATTTTTCACATCAGTAGCGTAGGTTTGATATCTTGGTGATTGAACTGAGTCAGGAAATGTGCCTGTTGCAGTCCCACCTTTTGGCATATCTTCTACTGAATATGTCCAACTGCAGTTTGGTCATCTAATGAAGTGGATCTATATTTAAAATAGCTCGTGCAGTAGAATATCTTCAAATACTGGAATTTTGGCTGGAAAATCATGTTTTTAAAATATGAATTTATTATAATCTTTATTAGTGTCACAAGTAGGCTTACATTCACACTGCAATGAAGCATTGTGAAAATCTGCTAGTCGCCACACTTTGGCACCTGTTTGGTCAGACACTGGGAGTATTCAGAATGTCCAATTCACCTAACAAGCACTTCTTTCAGGACTTGTGGGAGGAAACCGGAGCACCCGGAGGAAGTCCATGCAGAAACGGGAAGAATGTGCAGACTCCGAACAGTGACCCCAAGTCGGAAATCAAACCCAGGACCTGGTGCAATGAGGCAGCAGCGTTAACCACTGTGCCACCATGCTGTTCCTGCTTGAAATTTTAAGATTATTTCTCTTGGCAAACGTTGAAGTATCACTTGCTATTTGCTTTGACAATTTTCCGGTTTTGAAGCTTGTACGCCATTCTAAACTTGCACTTGCAGTTCAGCATTCCTTAAATAAAATGACATTTTGTTAAACTGTGAGGCATTGTGGCCCAGAGAACAGCATTGGTCATCTAATTTAAGGTAGTTTGATAACCACAAGGCCTTGATCTTGCCCCAAGTTTCTTCTGATACAGTTACCAGAATTTCTAAAAGTGGTAAATTAGATCATAAGGCATAGGAGTAGAATTACACCATTCAGTCCATAGAGTCTGCTCTGCCATTCAATCATGGCTCATACTTTTTTCTCATCCCCTTCTCCTGCCTTCTCCCCATAATCCCTGATCCTCTTATTAATCAAGAACCTATCTATCCCTGTCTTAAAGACACTCAGTGTTTTGGCCTCCACAGCCTTCTACGTCAAAGAGTTCACAGATACACCACCCTCCGGCTGAAGAAATTCCTCTTCTTTGTTTTAGAGGATCGTTTCTTTAGTTTGAGGCTGTGCCCTCTGGTTCTAGTTTTTCCCACTGGTGGAAACATCCTTTCCGTGTACACTCTATCCAGACCTCGCAGTATCCTGTAAGTTTCAATAACATTCCCCCCCTCATCCTTCTAAACTCCAACGAGTACAGACAAAGAGTCCTCAACCGCTTTTCATATGACAAGCTCTTCATTCCGGGGTTCATTCTTGCAAACCTCCTCTGAACCCTTTCCAAGTCCAGCACCTCCTCCCTTCGGGCTTTGTAGTCTTGGAAGTGTGTCCCTCCTCTTGTATTCTAGCCCTCTCGGCATGAATGCTAACATTACATTTCTCTTCCTAACTGCCAACTGAACCTGCACGTTAAACCATAAGAGAACTGTGAACTAGGACTCCTAAGTCCCTTTGTGCTTCTGATTTCCTAAGCCGTTTCCCATTTAGAAAATAGTCTATGTCTCTATTATTCCTGCCAAAGTGCATAACCTCACATTTTACCACATGTGTTCTATCTGGCACTTCGCCCATTCCCCTAGCCTGTCCAAATGCTTCTGCAGCCTCCCTGATTCCTAAATGCTTTCTGTCCCTCTGCATTTCTTTGTATCATCTGCAAATTCAGCAATAGTGTCTTCAGTTCCTCCTTCCAGATCGTTAATGTATATTGTGAAAAGTTGTGGTCCCAACACCAACCCCTGAGGCACACCAGTAGTATTGGCTGCCATCCTGAAAACCCCCTTTATTCTCTTGCCTTCTGCCAGTCAGCCAATCCTCTCTCCATGCCAGTATCTTGCCCTTAACACCTGGGCTCTTAACTTATTTAACAGCCTCCTATATAGCACCTTATCAAACGCCTTCTGGAAATCTAAAGAGATCATGTCCACTGGTTCTCCTTGGTCTAACTTCCTTGTTACCTCCTCAAAGAATTCTACTAAGGGGGCAGCAGGGTAGCATGGTGGTTAGCATAAATGCTTCACAGCCCCAGGGTCCCAGGTTCGATTCCCGGCTGGGTCACTGTCTGTGTGGAGTCTGCACGTCCTCCCCCTGTGTGCGTGGGTTTCCTCCGGGTGCTCCGGTTTCCTCCCACAGTCCAAAGATGTGCGGGTTAGGTGGATTGGCCATGCTAAATTGCCCGTAGTGTCCTAATAAAAGTAAGGTTAAGGGGGGGGGGGTTGTTGGGTTACGGGTATAGGGTGGATACGTGGGTTTGAGTAGGGTGATCATGTTTTGTGATCATGTGATCATGGCTCGGCACAACATTGAGGGCCGAAGGGCCTGTTCTGTGCTGTACTGTTCTATGTTCTATTTGTCAGACATGACGGTCCGACAAATACTATTTCTACTTCGAGTTTTTATGCTGGTTGTGTTGTTAACACTTGCCCACTGTGGAACATTTGAAATTATAGTGCCCTTTATTCTGCCCCAAAAAAGCATTAACTCCTAACTCCAAGCTCAATTACCTCCTGAAAAAACATGACTTCAATTTCTCGGTCTGAGGCATCACGGGTGGCACAGTGCAGTGGTTAGCACTGCTGTCTCATGACACTGAGGGCCCGGGTTCGATCATGGCACTGGGTCACTGTCTGTGACCCTGTGAACTGTTTGCACATTTTCCCCGTGTTTGCGTGGGCCTCATCCTCCCAACCCAAAGACATACAGAGTAGGTGGATTGGCCATGCTAAACTGCCCCTTAATTGTCAAAATGTTTTTTGTTTTAAATCTTGTAGCACAGCATCAGTGAGGCATGAATAGTATTATCTTGTGATTTGTTTTGTACTGTGACCATGCTCACCTAGGAACATGGTGCAACTCAAACATAATATTCTGTAAGGGTTCATCCACTCCCCAAGTCTGGTCCAGAATAGAACACACGAGAATAAGGGCAAGTGACCAAGGTATACTTGCCAGAATGTAAAGAGCAATCTACGGGAGGCAGTGGCGTAGTGGTATTGTCACTGAACTAGTAATTCAGAGATCCACCCATGGTAATGCTTTGGGGTCTTGGTTCGAAACCCACCATGGCAGATGGTGAAATTTGAAGTGAGTAAAAAGAAATCTGGAATTAAAAGGCTAATGATGACTATGAAATCATTGCCGATTGTCCTAAAAACCCATCTGGTTCACTAATGTCCTTCAGGGAAGGAAATCTGCTGTCTTTACCCAGTCTGGACTACATGTGACTGGATCCATAGAATCATAGAATTTACAGTGCAGAAGATGGGCATTCGACCCATCTAGTCAGCACTGGCTCTCGGAAAGAACACTGTACTTAAGCTCACACCTCTACCCTATCCCGTAACCCTGCAACCCCACCTAACCTAAGGGCAATTTAGCATGGCCAATCCACCTAACCTGCACATCTTTGGACTGTGGGAGGAAACCGGAGCACCTGGAGGAAACGCGCGTAAACACGGGGAGAAAGTGCAAACTCCACACAGGCAGTCACCTAAGGCCGGAATTAAACCCGGCTCCCTGGCGCTGTGAAGCAAAGACGTGATGCAGCTGTGCCGCCCAATGTGCCGTTGTTGCTTTTATTAGGCTTGCATTTCTGTAATTATGTTTAATAAATTATTTGCACATCAAATTAACTGTCTGCAATGGTTGCTAATTCCTTCATACTAAGTGAATAAAATCACCAATTCGCCAGTACAGAATTTTCCCTGAGAACACGCAAAGCATTTTGTGAAACTCCACAGTTTGGGAGCCACTGCCCTACACGCTTTGACTCCCTTGTCAATCAAGAATCTTATCTAAATTCAGCCATAAAAGTATTCAATGACCCTGCCTCCATTATTCTCTGAGGAAGAGAGAAACATAGAACAGCACAGAACAGGCCCTTCGGCCCTCGATGTTGTGCCGAGCAATGATCACCCTACTCAAACCCACGTATCCACCCTATACCCGCAACCCAACAACTCACTCCCCCCTCCCCATTAGGCCACTACGGGCAATTTAGCATGGCCAATCCACCTAACCCGCACATCTTTGGACTGTGGGAGGAAACCGGAGCACCCGGAGGAAACCCACGCACACACGGGGAGGACGTGCAGACTCCGCACAGACAGTGACCCAGCCGGGAATCGAACCTGGGACCCTGGAGCTGTGAAGCATTTATGCTAACCACCATGCTACCGTGATAGATGCGGTACTCGCACCTCAGTTTTAAATGGGAGACCTCTTATTTTTAAACACTGTCCCCTAGTTGTAGTCGCAGTGTCCACCCTGTCAGGTTCCCACAGGATCTTGTATCTTTCAAGAAGATTGCACGTCATTCTTCTAAACTTTAATGGAAACAGGCCCAACCGTTCAACATTCCAGGAATCAGTCCAATGAACCTCTTCTGAACTGTTTCTAATATAATTATGTCCTTTCTTTAAATAAGGAGACAAATATTGTACACGGGGCTCTAGATGTGGTCTCACCAATATCCTGTACAACTGTAGCAAAATATCCTATCCCTACTTTGATATTCCATTCCCTTTGCAATAAACAACAATATTCCATTTGCCTTCCTAATCACTTGCTGTACCTGAATATTAAATTTTTCAATAATTATGATCCCTCTGCACCGCAGAGTTCTGCAGTGTCTCTGCACTTAAATAGTATGCTGCTTCTTTCTTCCTGCCAAAGTGGATACTTTCACATTTTTCCACATATTCCATCTGTTAACTTTATGCTTCCTTCCTTAACCATCCAGATTCCTCTGTCCTCTTCACAACTTATTTTCCTACCTATTTTTGTGTTATCAGCAAATTTACAGCCTAGCAGCCATACATTTGATCCTGTTATCCAAGTCATTAATATAGATTGTAAATAGTTGAGATCCCTGCCCTCACACTGATCCCTGGTGGCACTCCACTTGTTACATCTTGTCAACATGAAAATGGCTCATTTATGCCGACTCTGTTCCTGTTAGCTAACCAATCCTCTATCCATGCTAATATATTACCCCCAACACCATGAGGTGTTTCTTTGTGTAGTCACCTTTTGATGTGGCATCTTGTCAAATTCCTTCTGTAAATCTGAGTGCACACATCACCCTTTATGGACTAAGAGGCACAGGAATTTGATACCCTTCAAAGTTCCTGATGCAAGCTCAGCAGTTTTCTTTTCTGCTCCCATCCTGCACATGACCAGACTTGCTGAATTCCATATTCAGAATTCAGTAAGTCTTTACAAATGACTAATTATTAAATTCCGCTAAATTAATACTTCACCTCCTGAATGTTCAGTACCTGAATCAATGCCCCCTTTGGATTCAATTATTACTGTAGTCCAAATTGTCTATTCCCTTACTGTAGATTTAAAGCACAGAAATATTATATATTGACTACAAGATAAGATTTTAAAAATTGGTGAAAAAGAGCAGTACTAATCAGTAATTTAAAAAAAATAAATTTAGAGTATCCAAGTAATTTTTTCCAATTAAGGGGAAATTTAGCCAACCACCTACCCTGCGCAACTTTGGGTTGCAGGAGCGAAACCCATGCAAACACAGAGAATGTACAAACTTACATGGACAGTGACCCAAAGCCAAACGTGGGGCTTCAGCGCTGTGAGGCAGCAGTGCTAACCACTGAGCCAACATGCTGCCAATACTGATCAGTTATTACAGGGAATTGTATTTTTGGTGAGTTTACCATCTAAAAGCTTTGCAGTTTATTTCCCCATTTATTGTCATATTAATTTGGAGTGACATTTTGTTCACTGTGTTGAATAAATCCATATAGTATGCAGTCATTTGTTTTTAAATGTATTACATTTTTCCACTTGTTCTTGAATAGTCCATTACATTTGATCACTTGAAGTTCTTTTTGATCTCTTGAAGTTGACTCTTTTACCAAGGAGGGTGTGTTGCTTCAGTTTTTTCATCCCAGATCGCACCCAAATTTAATCACTATTTTCAGTGACCTCTTGTGCCATTGCACATAGGGAGTCAAGACCAAATCTACTCTTCAAGTCAAACTGGTTTTGTTCTGTTGACTCAATTTTCGGGATCACGGATATGAGGGATGGAAGGGATAGGAGCAACCAAGAACATTGGGCTGGGTTAGTAGGCGATTGTTGAGTGAGTGGTGTTTCAGCAGTCTTTGATCATTGTGTAGGGCCACTCTTTCAGCTCTGTGACGGTTGATCTCATTGTCTCATAAGTGAGGTCAGTTTAAAAACCGCTTATGGGCATGTTGGACGCAATGTTTAATCATTGTGTACCAATCAAATGACCATAATCGAGTTGGGTTGCATGTGGGAGTTATTCATTATCTGTTTTATAATTGATGTCTGCTCAAGAGGCTTGTCTGATATCTCTGCTCACCCAAAATCTGGAAGCCATGTCTAAGCAGTGATGTGTTGCTGCTCTGTTTTGGAGAGGGGACGGGCTCTTTTTAATGATTGCTCCAGGTTTTGTTTCTGGTGTCCTTATTTGACAATTGGGGAATGGAGTGTTAGGAACCATCTCTGCTTGAGGGTAATGTAGGTTTTTAAAAATCAATTTATTATTACTTTACCTTTTAGGGCAAGGGTTGTAAATTTAATTTTATGACACTTTGGAGCTTTTTTTCTGTTTAGTTTCCAGAGATTGTCACTTCATTAGTCGCTTCCAGCCCTGGGTTGCTGTTTTCTGTTGAGGTGAACCCATTGCTGATTTTTTATTAATCCCCATTTTAAAAAAAAAATCTGGTCTAGATTTTCTGATGGGTTATTTGATCATTTTTGATAGTTTTGAGTAATTTCTTATAACATTTTAAATCCAGGCTTTCCTTATTATTTGGTGTTAGTGGGAGGCTCATTAATAGATATGCTCTCCTTCACCCAGTTTACCTCCATCATACTTAGTTTATGACTTATCTATCATTGCTGTCAAAGTCCTTTGGGTGTGGCATCCATGACAAATTGAATTAGAAAATAATTGTGTATTTTGTTCATTCACTGCCAACTTTTTTTGAAAGTGAATCTATATATGTTTTATCTCTGTGTAACCTGTCAAATTGAAGGTTGTGAAACTCCTTTTTGCTTTCAGTCCTTCATTCAGTTATGATCTGCAGCTTCTTCAGCACTTTGTTTGGGAGGAGCAAATATTCCCATGTTGCCTATATTTCCATGTTGCCAAAGATCCTGTTTAAACTTTTTGTTCATTCTCACCATCTTTCTTGCTTAGCTGACAATTACTGTTGGATGTGTTCATCCTAGCAGCTCTTTGTTTGTGTTCTTTTTAAACCAATAAGGCTGCAGTGCCACCTGACCCCCTGAGATAGATGGTGTGGATTCAGATTAAATTTATAAATGTGTTTAAAGCAAATTGCCAAGCTAGAAGAATATTTTACCATGGCATAATTCATATGTTTAGAAAAGGATTGTTTTGTAATTCAGTAATTTTTTTTTGTATTAGATGTGTAGTATCAGTGCACAAAATACTTCCCTGTTTCAATCTCTGGTGATCGCCTAGTCTTCAGCATTTAATACTTAAAAGTTTTGATAATTATGTACCATATATTAGCAACTAAGTTGCCTCATGCCCTTACTTATTCCAGGTGTACAGATAAAAGAGGAGGAGGATGACTCTGAATCCTGGCAGCTAGCACCACAACCATCTACAGTTACTAATGTGGGAGCTGCGACTGTCCTTGGTTCCAGTGATTTAGCGCAAGTGTCTGTGAACCTGGATGAGGATGGTAATGATCAGCAATATCAACCAGGAAAACGACTCCGGCGAGTAGCATGCACTTGTCCTAATTGTAAGGATGTTTTGGGAAGGTATGTTTCTGTTTAGTACAAATTAAACTTTGAAAGCTTCTGTGAGCACTAGGCTCACTACTTAGCAAGTGTCCTTTAAGAGAGGAAATACACAGTGGCAAAAAAATTCTTCCATAGTAAGTTTGGCAAACCAATGCATATTAATTAACATTTTCTCCAAACATTTCCATACGGTAAATTGTGACTATTTCCATAAGAGTTTCCTATGAAACAAAACCCAAGCCCTTGTATTTATATAAAAAAAAAAATTTAGAGTACCCAATTCCTTTTTGTTCAATGAAGGGCAATTTAGCATGGCCAATCCACCTAGCCTGCACATCTTTGGGTTGT
The DNA here is from genome assembly GCF_902713615.1 of Scyliorhinus canicula. Taxonomy (NCBI): domain Eukaryota; kingdom Metazoa; phylum Chordata; class Chondrichthyes; order Carcharhiniformes; family Scyliorhinidae; genus Scyliorhinus; species Scyliorhinus canicula. The sequence goes on from NC_052147.1 coordinate 202,815,992, forward strand.
GGGGGTGAGATCCGCACAGACACAGGGTGAATATGCAAACTCTGTAAGGGCAGTGACTCGGGGCCGGGATCAAACCCAGGTGCTCGGCGCCGTGAGGCAGCACTACTGACCACTGTACCCAAGTCCTTGTATATGCAAGGCCTAAGATTATGTGCCCAGGATTGACATTGATGCTTATGTTGTAGTACTAGAAGAGACCTGTAAAACATTTGCAGTCAAGTTTGTATTTTTATTGCAATCGTACTTCATTAAATTCAGGATTTTTAGGTTTTATTTCCACTAGTTTTTAACAGAATCAAAAACCTCACACTCTGGAAAAAGCTACCTCAAGCTGTCCATGTATAAACAGACCTGGGAATATAAATATAATTTTTTCTTAAAAATCTGGTCTATGACTTGTTTATAGTGGCTGAATATAGAAGTCTGATTTGAACTCTTTGGTTTATATCTGATGGGCTCAACATTATTCGATGAATAAATACTCCATTTCCTTGAACTCTGCCTGTTAAAAGCATATATCATCGGCAATTAGCAAGCTGCTTTCTTCAATCCCTGTTTAGGATTTGTGTTTCATGACATTTGAGTTGTTTCTTAAGCTTGTGTACTGGCATGACCATTGAAGCTAGACTGTGTAGAAACTCTGGAGGTCTTTAAAAAAAATAAAATAAATCATTCATGGGCTGCGGGTGTTGCTGGCGAGGCCAGTATTTATGCCCAACCCTAATTCCCGTTGTAGTCCGTGTTGTAGGAACACCCACAGTGCTGTTAGGAAAGGGGTTCCATGATTTTGGCCCAGTGACAATGAAGGAATGGCGATTATAGTCTTGAGTCAGCATGGTTTGTGGCTTGTAGAGGAACTTTCAGATGGTGGTGTGCCCATGTAGATGGTAGTGTGCTCATGCATCTGCTACCCTTGTCCTTCTAGGTGGGAGAGGTTATGGGTTTGGAAGAGCTGTCGAAGGAACCTAAAGGAGCAAGCAGACTGTTGCATCTTAGCCTGTAGAGTCCATGCTGATTGATTTTTTAAAAATCATCTGACAGCATTATTAGAAACCTTCACTTTTATTGCAAAGAACAGTTTTTGAACAGTAAGTGACATGGAATACATCAATGCTTTCACCAATAGGAAATCTACAATTTGACTCCTTGGAAGAGCAGTTCTACTCTTTCTACTGAATCTCCCGATTTTCTGGTTTAAGAAACCAACTTGCAAATACTTCGCTGGGTGTTGCTTTCAAATTTTCTTTTCAGTTTGAATTCCTCCAGTGTGAGCATATATTGCTTGTGTTAAAATACGACTTTCTCAAATATATCCACTTGAAGCTCTAGAAATAATTGGTAGGAGCTGTTGATAAACAACTCCCAGCAAAACCATTGTTATTAATTCTATCTTTAAGTAAACAATCTTCCATTAGTTTCTGTGGCAATGACTCATCTTTCCTAAATATTTCCCACTTTCTCTGTCTTTAGCTTTGACAAACGGTCATCTGGATTCAACATTAGCTCTTTTCTCTCCCTACAGATGCTGCTAGACTTGCTGAGATTTTCCAGCATTTTCTTTTTGGCTTCTTTTTGGTGCTCTTGATCTTCACTTTTTTGTGCACACCCCTCTTTCCCCCCCCAACCACCCATATATGTCCCCAATCCTATCCTCACTGCTCCAATAGGGTATACCCCGGCAACTTGGGAAACGTCCTCCACTCCTTTCTTGCAAAGTCCCATGCCTGCAAGTACCTAAACTCATTTCCCCTCTGCAAATCAACCTCTCCTGCAACTCATCCAGACCTGCAAACTTCCCTTACAAATACAAGTCCCTCATCTTCACCAGTTCTGCCTCCCTCCACTTCCTCTACATTCTATCAATCTCCCCTGGCTTAAACCTGTGATTCCTGCTCAATGGTGTCAACACTGACATCCCCTCCGACTTGGTGTCTCTGCAGCTGATTCCACACCCTAACCATCGACTGCACCACTGGAAAGGAATTTTTTTTGAACTCATTGAGATCCTTCCTCCTGCTTTGGTGACAAAATTTGAAGTTAGTCAATTTTGAGAAGAATACCCCCTGAGCCTTTACAGTTGTCAGAGTTGAAAGCTTTTATTAGGTCAAGAAAGGTCATGTATGGCAATTGGTGCTGTTCTTGTACTTCCCTTGAACCTGCTGTGCCGTGCAGATGGTACTCTTGATGGGTGAAAGCCATGTTGTGACCCTGGAAAAATTTCCTCTACCAGTGGGAGGAGACACACTTGAGAAGGATCATCGTAATGATCGCCCCAGTGCCAGAAAGCAGGAAGACTCCTCTGTAGTTATCACAATTGGACTGACTCCCTTCTTGAATATGGGTGCGATCACAGCGGTCCTGAGATCCCAGGCATGCACCCTTTTTCCCAGATGAGGGATTTGAAGTTGTACAACTGTGTCAGGAGTGTATATCTCTGCTGTGTTTCAGAATTTCAGCAGTAATACCACCTGCCTCAGTCAGTGGCTTTGTTGTTTTTCAGTTGTTGAATGGCTTTTTCAACTTAGCTCCAGACTGGGGTAGCCGAGCATTGAGGCATGGAGCATTCAGGCCCTAATCACGCGCAACAAATTCAGCTGGATGGGGCATGGCGTTGTATACCTGACACCAGACTCCCTAAGTAACTGTTTTAAGTAGAACTCATGGCAGGACACTCTCAGGAACACAGCAGAAATGCTTTCAGGATGCCCTCCAGCATCCTTGAAGAGGCCAAGCCCATCAACTCGAGAGTATCCTGACTTTTGACTGATCAAAATGGAGAAAGCTCATTTGAGAAGTTACTGAACATATCAAGAGACTTCGGAACATGCAGAGGTGAAGTCAAAGTGTCAGCGGGAGCCAGCAACCCCCAAGCAAGCACCACCTGCCCCACATGGCAGTCTGCAAATTGTGCATTGGACTCGTCAGCCATTTCAGAACATATTGAATCAGAGTGGAAACCAAACTTTAATCCCAAGGGACTGCCTAGGAAGAGGTGTTTTGCACTGTCATCATTACTTTACTCACAAAAAACCCCAACAAATTGAAATAATCAAACCGTCGGAGATAAAATAATGTTCATTTTTAGTCTGAGAGTGTTCTGATTCTATATTAAATGTTTTAAGTCGGGTCTTAACTTTAAAGTCAAATCCAAAGGGTTTTACGCATGATTGATCATCTATAGGGTCTGTGCTGAATTAAATAATTTAGTGGGCCTATTACATTTGGCTTCTGTTTCAGGATTTGCGGAGATAGGGTTTCAGTTCTGATCGCTATCCAGTGACCCCTGTTAGGAGGAGGGAGAGGAAAATCCTTATCACATTGGACTAAGAAGTATAGGAATGGTGAAATTCAGTTAATAGTTCAGGTCTTTGTGAATTTAAGATTCAACTTTGCCAACCAAGTCTTTTTAAAATTAATTATGGATGTTAGAAATATAAACCGTTGAATTTTCAGGTAAGACTACTGTAATTCATAAATGTAAACAAATTAGTTGAATTGAGTTACTCTTCCAGGCCATTTTTCATGTAAACTGGGCTTTCAGAAGTTCAGAAAGTTTTGAGTTTCTTTGATCATTGATCTCCATTTTATAAGATTTTATTTGCACAATCATGTTGAAAATTGAGGACGCTTGCACTGCCCTCCCCTTGGTTGTTTCTCCTCTATGCTAGATTCATTTACTAACCCAAGGTCAACATGGGGCAGCATGGTGGTTAGCATAAATGCTTCACAGCTCCAGGGTCTCTGGTTCGGTTCCCGGCTGGGTCACTGTCTGTGCGGAGTCTGCACGTCCTCCCCGTGTGTGCGTGGGTTTCCTCCGGGTGCTCCGGTTTCCTCCCACAGTCCAAAGATGTGCGGGTTAGGTGGATTGGCCATGCTAAATTGCCCGTAGTGTCCTTAAAAAGTAAGGTTAAGGGGGGGGTTGTTGGGTTACGGGTATAGGGTGGATACGTGAGTTTGAGTAGGGTGATCATTGCTCGGCACAACATCGAGGGCCGAAGGGCCTGTTCTGTGCTGTACTGTTCTATGTTCTATGTCTTTCTCAGGTTGTTTGTGCTGTTAGCCTGATGCTCATTCTTTTGTATTCTCAATGAGTTGTAATTTCCCGCAGCTAAATATCGTCAAACACAGATCATAAACTCTTCCAATACATTGAGCCACAACAAACTATTCACTATTTTGGGCTGAACCAGACTTCACAGCCTCACTTCACTGTAGCTGGATCAAAATCCCGAACACCCTCCTTATCAGCACTGTGGTATGTCACGTGGACTTCAAGAATGGAACTCCTCACCACCTTCTGAACGACAATTGGGGATGGGCAGTAAATGCTAACTTAGCCAATGCTACCCACATCCCATGAAATAAAAAAAAAACTATCCAACCTCGAGTCGTGTTTTCGACCCTTTATCACAATGACCACCTACTTCCACATCTTTGGCATCGTTGCATACCCGATGACAGTGCTTGCCTGATTTTCGCTATTCAGCTCACCCATTTCCTGTTAATGCCCTACTTTTCTATTTTTCCTATTTCTACACTGCTTCTCACTGACTGTGTTACTAGTTCTCCTTCCCCTCAAATTAAATTCTCCTATCTGTTAAATTCCTCCATCGCTTTTCATCTCTAATGTTTTTGATCACTATGCTCCCATGATGCTTTTTAGTTTTGACAGTGGCATCTATGTCTATATTTCCCTGCCTCGGTCCCACTCTACCTTCAAGCTGCCCCTCAAGATATGCCTTAAAACACTCCTCTTTAGCCATCTCTCTTCATCTCTCCTCCTTTGGCTCAGCATTTATTTTTCCTCTTGAGACATTTAAGGGCTGTGTAAATAAGTTATCTATGTGGGTCACTGTCTAATCGGAGTCTGCACGTTCTCCCAGTGTGTGCGTGGGTTTCCTCCGCATGCTCAAGTTTCCCCCCACAGTCCAGAGATTTGCAGGTTGGGTGGATTGGTCATGCTAAATTGCCCTTAGTGTCCAAAATTGCCCGTGGTGTTGGGTGGGGTGACTGGGTTATGGGGGGAGGGTGGAGGTGTGGGTTTGGGTGGGGTGCTCTTTCCAAGGGCTGGTGCAGACTCGATGGGCCGAATGGCCTCCGTCTGCCCTGTAAATTCTATGATATCTGGCCAAATAAAATGTCCAATGAAGGTTTGTACAAGACTGATTGCCACAGCATTGTCCTTGAGATCAAGAAGCGCTGGATAAGAGGCTGAGCCACATGCCAAGCATGTTCCAAGAGCAAATACCAAAGGTTGCTCTAAGATGGGCACCAGCTGGGAAGCGTAAATGGGACAGGCCAAAAACATCACGTAGGATTGTGACGGAATTGGAAGAGATTGTGCTTGCATGCGGCGGGGCACAAGCCAGGGGCCGATGGAGGAACATTATTGCTGCCTTCTGTCCCACCTAGGACAAGGAGGAAATTTAAGGTGCACCATTGCAGCTGTGAAAGCCTGAGCTTCATTTATCAATTAAGTAAATTTTTTAGAGATACAGCAAGAATTGCTCATTATTTTTAGGTTCTGCTTGTATTTAAATTGAAGATAATTGGCAAGTATAATTTTGCAATTCCTCATAGTTGTATATACAATAGTGTGTAAAACTGTTGTTTAGAAGGAAGTACTCGGTTAATATTTTCAGTTGGTGCAGTTAATTCTATAGAAAATTTTGAAAATGTATTAAACATTTTCAGGATTCAGAGGATAAAACTGAAACTGCTTACGATATTTGAATTTGTTTTTCTTCAGATCCTCCAATAATTTAGGCAAGAAAAAACAGCATATTTGCCACTTCCCCGGTTGTGGAAAGACCTATGGAAAAACATCCCATCTTCGAGCTCATCTTCGCTGGCACACAGGAGAACGGCCATTTGTCTGTAACTGGATTTTCTGTGGGAAAAGGTTCACTCGCAGCGACGAACTGCAGCGACACAGAAAAACACATACAGGTTAATTTCATATTCACCTTTTTGAAACTATAGTATAGTAGATTTCACACATTATCTTAACGTGAATTGCTGCTCCTCAATCAATTCCTAATTACTCAGAACTTCATGAGGTCTGAGTTATTGAGCTAAATATAGTCCCAAGAGCTAGACTTCACAATTAGTTGCAAGAAGCACAGCTACAACAACTGCTACAATTATTTTCTTATTCGTATTATTTGGCATGCTTAGCAGAAGGATTTCTGACTTTGGGTCGGTTTATAGTCCTCGAGGAATTTAATTGTTACTTGCACGGTAGCACAATGGGTAGCACTGTTGCTTCACAGCTCCAGGGTCCCAGATTTGATTCCCAGCTTGGGTCACTGTCTGTGTGGAGTCTGCACCTTCTCCCATTGTCTGCATGGGTTTCCTCCAGGTGCTCCGGTTTCCTCCCACAAGTCCCAAAAGACGTGCTGTTAGGTGAATTTGGCATTCTGAATTCTCCTTCGGTGCACCCGAACAGGTGGCGGAATGTGGCGACTAGGGGCTTTTCACAGTAACTTCATTGCAGTGTTAATGTCAGCCTACATGTGACAATAAAGATTATTATTATTATTAAGAAGGGTCATACACCCCATTGAAAGGATATTTAAGGTTTCACGGCAGTAACAATATTTGTGCTTGCCAGTTTGAAACTACTTCAGCTGAGCCTGTTCAATTATGGGCACTGCAGAGCTCTGCTCCCAACCTGGCAAGGCACTGACATACAATGGGAGTAGGATCAGGACTGATGGACAATAGATACATGGGTAGTGACATAGCTGTCGAACATTTCCACCTCCCTGTACATGACAGATCTCTGCGTTTCTGAGCGTGTGATCCTCTGGCACACTGCTGCAGTTTTAAACTAGAATAGACAGTGTAATCACCTATGTGGCTGTCGCATAACTTGCTCTTTGGAAAGTGCACTTTTGCGTTGTCAACAATTTTTCCACACTGGGATTGCAGAGATAGACCAATTTGCTACCATGGCTAAATACTTTGGTGGGTTTTATTATCGGATGCTAGCAAAATCCTTTTCTGTATAAATAAAATGTTCAGATATATTTTCTGCTTCACCTGAATGTGAGTAATACAGAAGACATAAATGGAGAGCGCAAATATATGTTGGTGATCCTAACTAACCATGAAAACTGGCTCTTGGATATCCTAATATTGAGCAAGGGCAGTCTAGAAGGAGAAATCTCCTTTTTAAAATTTGGGCCAAATACTAAACCTGAACTAAGGAAAGTTCCAGTTGACATCCTGATAATTGCCAATCTTGGTCAGTTCAAGAATTTTCCCTTTTCTATCCTAGATATCCCAATTGGAACCTTTGGGCTTACATTATTAGAGATTGCAACACAAAATAACAACTTTCTGTAGTGATCTTTTAATTTGGTTAACCCTATCTTGTGATTTTCTCCATTTGAAAGTTTAAACAATTACTTTTAACAATTGGGATACTGTACAAAGTTCTGACCTCCATATTGAAAAAGGATGTATAGAAGCAATGGGGAAGGTGCAAAACAGATTCACAAGCATGATACCAGTGCTGAAAATAGACTTCAGGAAAGGCTGGATTTTTGGAAAGTCTAGATTGAAATGGGACCTCGCAAAAGCATTTGATAAGATCGATGTAGAGTTGATGTATGTGTTTGTTGGGTAAATAAAACTAGTTACCATAAGGAAAAGATAGTCATTAATAAATCAAATGGGAAATTTGGGAGATACTTTACCCAAAAAGCAGGAAGAATATGGAGGTCACTGCTAAACAGTAGTTAAGGTGAATAACGGATACAATTATGGGGGATCTGGATAAGCGGGTGGGAGATTCCAGAGGTTGGAGCAAGTTAGCTGATTGGATGGATGCCACTTCTGTTTGCAAACAAACGGGGAATACTCAAGAGACTGGAGCCAGAAAATGTTTGATTGGTAGTAGCTTGTTGCAACACTAGAGATGGTTACGAGATGTCGATCCTCAGTGAGAACAGTGCTGATAGGTGAGAGGATAGGAAATGGGGAGTAGAGTTTTGGTGAGCTAAAATTTAGAGTTTGACCAGGAGTGTTGAGTCTGGAGATGAAAGGCAAAGATTTTAGCAACAGTGGGCTAAGATAGCACAAAAATAGGGTATGCTATCTTTATAATAAAGAGGATATGGAGTCTAAAATCATTTGGGTTCATTTTGAAGAAAGTTTTCATAGTTAGGTTTAACCTGAGCCTGTTTCCAGGAAGGATACAGGATTCTAGAAGGGCCATAAGATTAATATGATGTAGAGGGTGGTGCAGTGGTTAGCACTGCTGCCTCTCTCGCTGAGGACTGGGTTCGATCCCAAGTCACTGTCCGGAGTTTGCACATTCTCCCTGTGTCTGCGTGGGTCTCACCCCCACAACCCAAAAGCTACTCTAAATCGCTCCTGAATTGGAAAAAAAATTAGGTACTTTAAATTTTTTTAAAAATGTTAATATGATGTCTGTGGTGTTGCTAGTGCTTGGGTGGAGAAAATCCTGACTCATGCATGGAGTGGCAATCTGAGTCAAATTGCTAGTCCGCCTTCCAATCAGGGCAGGGAGAATTGTATACGGCAATGCACTCTTGAAGCCTTCAGTCAAGGTCTGCACGGTCGGACGCAAGGAAACCACACCCTTTCTGAACGGCACTAGCTGCCGTAAATCGGGTATGTTTAAAGTTCCAGACCCTTCCAAGCCAGGGAGAAGGTGGGTTTGAATGGTAAATGGGTAGGACTGAGGAGTGAGGGTTGGTGGTTAGTTGGGGAGGTGGTGGTGCAGTGGAGGCATGGTATTGTTGACGGGGAGGGGTGGCTTGTGCATACTGGGAGAAGGTTTGGGGGGGGGCTGGTGTGGGTGTCCTGGGGTGGTGGGGGTAGTCTGAGGGGTCCTGTGGAGTTTGGGTGAGTCCTCTGGGGGTAGTTGTCGCCCCTTGGGGGTCAGGGGAGTAGTGAGGCGTCAGGTAAGGGTAACAATAGTGACCAGAAATGGTTTAAATTATTTTTTGCTGTAAGACAATCGGAAGCATCCGAAGTTTGAGATTGAAATTGCATTTTTGATGGTTCCCAACGCGCAGCAAATGTCCATCGTGAGTTTGAACTTCCCGGGAAATCGCCGTGCAATCCTTGTCTGGGAACATATGGGGATGGTACCCCCCCAAATGTGCTGTGAGGTTCAGTGGCAAAAAGCAGTGTCCATGCATTGAGGAGGAGACTCCCAAGTTGACCCCAATAAATGGGAAAATAAGTGAGGGTAGTCTCACCAAGTTAGATAATGCATTGGAGGAGGATGGTGTTTTCATTGAGTCAAATGTTGCAATTGTGTCGGATAGTGAGAGAGCTTTCAGGTCATTTGAGATTTTCCAAATTTCAGTGTAACTTTTGTTTCTGTTGCTATATACTGATTTACAATGTTTTCTGCAATAATGACCATCTTTTCCTCAGAGTAGCTGTTACTGTCTTTGAGAAGCTTGGACAATAAGCCCAGGAAGTATAATTATCTGCAGGGGTCTTCACGTGACAACTTTGAAAACCACTGTGTTAAGGTGGTCAGATCTTATTTTATGCAAACTGTTCTAATCAGTTGATTTAGATTTTGTTGCAATTTCTGTATTTCATGCGTGTTTTAACTTGAGGTGAGGACAATTTTGAATTGTTAGTGAAATACAAGTTCTTGTTAGGGCAGCTATATGATTTGACATTCTTCCCACTTAACCAGAAATTTTGCTTAAAGGCCATTTTCCTATTTCATTTGTTCCATTGTTTCATCTGCACAACTCAGAATTGGAGTATTGTCCGAGTGCCTTTGGGGATCGGCTCCAAGATGGAAAGGCTAACAAAATGGTGTGGGAAGGCAATGGATGCTGTGCCTAATATTTTTCTGCTGCCATGCCAGTTTGCCAACGGGGAAAGGTGGCAGATAGCCCATTTTCCTATTTTTCACACTGAGACAAGGCCAAGTGTGATCTGGATGGAAAAGGGCGAGAGGCTGGTGAATAATTGGTCTGCAGCATATGAGTGTTGCATTTTAAAGTCTTTCATTCTGTGCCTATTAAGTTTACTTTTATACTTATAACTAGACAGCAAAAGGAATGGGTTATTTGAAACATGAATTTCTCTGCAATAGACTGAGAAGCTGGAAGACATAACTGGCACTGCAATGTCACCATGAGTTGAAGGTATCACGCAGGCATAGGAATTTATTGGAAGCAGTTGATAGGAACTACATGTAGATGTAAGATTGTAATATGTTGAGGTTATGCTTTTGTTTAGAATATTGTTTAGTTTCTTAATGTGTGAAAAATAAGAGCACCAATCTGCCAAGGGATTTCACAAATTAACTTGCATATTCTTTGCACATGCAAAATCTGTAGATCTTGTGTAAATGACGGCACTGTTGCGTCACAGCACCAGGGACCCGGGTTTGATTCCCGGCTCAGGTAACTCTGTGCGGAGTCTGCAAGTTCTTCCCGTGTCTACGTGGGTTTCCTCCGGGTGCTCTGGTTTCCTCCCACAAGTCCCGAAAGACGTGCTTGTTGGGTGAATTGGGCAATCTGAATTCTTCCTCGGTGTACCCGAACAGGCGCTGGGGTGTGGCGAATAGATTTTCACAGTAACTTAATTGCAGTATTAATGTAAGCCTACTTGTGACACTAATAAAGATTATTATTATAAATAGCCATTTTATTGAAAGGACTTTTTAAATTACTGAGGTAAGAGGTGCTACGTTAATACAAGTATTTCTTGAGAAATCTTTTGAAAGTTTGAATTTATACACCCCCCCCCCCCCCCCCCCCAGGTGAGAAAAAATTTGTCTGTCCAGAATGCTCCAAGCGCTTTATAAGAAGTGACCATCTTTCAAAGCACATCAAAACACATCAGAACAAGAGGGCCAACCTTTCCAGCCACAACAGTGCAGCTATATCATCAATGGAAGTGACATCTGCCTCTGACGTTGGTATCCTCACTTCAGGAGGAACTATTATGTCTCCTGTAATAGCAAGCATTCAGCAAGGCCATATGGAAGGGATTGGAACTGACCATTCTGATGATGCAAATACTGAAGAAATGTTACATAATACTGATATACAGTTAGTCACTATTGGTGGAGATGACTGTCTGGACTGAAAAATGCAGTTTAATAGAGGAAAAAAAAACAATGTGTTAGTGATTTTATAATGGAGTAAAAAAGGCTAGTAAATTTTGAGCTTTTTCTTGAGCAGTCTTTTTATCAGTGTGGTTAAAAATTCATGTATTATGGAAAAGTGACAAATGTCACTAAAATGCCTTATTTTCTATGTATTTGTAATACAGTATTCATATATCTATTGAACACTGGCAATGTTGCATGTACATTTTGCAGATACTCACCACATGTAGCAATTCTTCAAAAATAGCACTCATGATAAATTTTAAACACGGAAATAGCTATGCAAGACTGATGGTGAAATCTTGAAAATTAAAAGATTTGGGGATGATCCAAATTCAGAATGGGAAAGTATGTACATCTTGAACACAATTTATTGTGATAAATCTGTTTTCTATTAAATTTCATAGCCCTTTTCTAATTCAATGCATTACATTTTCTGATACAAGTAAGCCTATTTCAACCGTAAAAGGGTCACTGATAGTCTGCATTCTATAAGCTGATTAGTAAACTAGCTGTTTGCCATTTAAATGTCAAAGTATGCATTTCTGTGTATCATTAAGCTCTTTATAAAAGAGAAATATTGTAAAAATGGGATCTGAAGTCTTAATCTATTTTTTCAATTTATTAAAAGCCATTTTTTTTTTGCTAAATGTTCACGGTCATCTGCCAAATGACTGAATGCGTTGATTGTAATTTACCTTGAAGTTTCAAAGTTAACTATTGCATAAAACTTCTTTGACACATTGCAGATTCTTATGCATCTACCCTTTGTAATTTTCTATACAAGTTTTTACCTTAACTATTTGTTGCGCATATATATAACATATATATTCGTTTTGTATTTTTATTATGTATTTGTTAAGGCTACAGAGGTAATGCATAACTATTTAATCTCTATCATAATTTCAGCACCATAGAAATAGGGTTAAAAATGCTACCTTTTTGACTTTCATTTTTTTTTTTTCAAACCCCAAGGTGACCATTTATTGCCTCCAGACATGCAGTACCATTAAATAACAGAGTTGCACTTCTCTCCAGAATATACGAGGGATATATATCTGTGGCCGTTTTCCTTTGAGTAGTGCATCACCTTGTGATTTGCACCCCATTTAAATTTATTTTTAACTGTCTTGTCCTTTTTTGTAATAAAATCAGATGTGCAGAATAAACATTCAGATAACTGTATAAACCAACTTTGAACCAACTGAAATGAATTGTGGTTTCACATTTTTTGGTTCTAGTAACTGAGGAACCACTACTATGAAGGATTCAGTGTCACTTGATGTAGCATTATTCCAATGGTAAAGTGTGTATAAAGACACATAGAAAGAAATGTTTATACCATTAATCAGTTGATCATTGTTTCTATTTTTAATCCAGTTACTCTTTAGCAAAAGTGAATTGATTATCTAGAACTCTCCAAAAAGCATACATTGTGTGTTGTATATCAACATAGGACTCAAGACTTGAGGTTTCCCCGCAGTGATATTTGCAGTTGAAGTATAGTTCCTTTTATTGCAGTCATTTTTTCCCCTCACATAGGGTGCGTAAACATGCATTGGAAAAGTGGACCTCAAACTAAGATTTGTTATATGTGCAAGTGCCAACAGTTGGGGTAAAAAGTGTATGTTACATGTGAAAATATATAATGGATAGTACAGTTTTGTAGTGACCTATTGCATTTTTTTTTACCTTTTTTGTTGATGTTTTAAATAGGTTGTTTGAGCAGTTTTCTTTTCATTTTAGAACTAATATAGATCATACTCTCCCTACCTCTTCCCTCTCCTCCCAAAACAGTTAATGTGGTATTTTAAAACAATGATGAAACTTGATTTTAAAATTCAATAAAAATATATACATTGCCATGTGGTAATTGTGTCTAGTCTTACATGTTCCTTCAAAATGTATAAATATAAATTAAAATGCTAATAAAATAAGATTATACTACCAATAAATTGCCGACCTTATTTAAATTTTCATTAGTAGACAGGAATCAACGGGGAAGTATATAATTTACTTGTAACTCCTGCAGTAACCAGTTTGGTACCTCATTTGTCTCATCCAATTAAGGGCCGGGGGGGGGGGGAGAAATACAACTTTAAAAACTAGTTCCAATAGGTAATTTGTTTAGCACAGGGCTAAATCGCTGGCTTTGAAAGCAGGCCAGCAGCACGGTTCGATTCCTGTAACAGCCTCCCCGAACAGGCGCCGGAATGTGGCGACTAGGAGCTTTTCGCAGTAACTTCATTTGCAGCCTACTCGTGACAAGCGATTTTCACTTTTCATTTGCAAATAGCTAAAATTAGACGTTTTATTTTAAGTTTACTTCCCCTGTCTGTTGCATCATCCTGAGCACCAATCCTTTTTAGTTTATTTTTGGTGAAACTTCTTGTCCATGTTTGTGATTCAGTATGCACAAACACTATATACTGTCATGGTATGTTTTGGAGAACTATAGAGCTTTTTTTTTTCTGGTTCGTAATTTTATCCTGCCATAAGAGATGTATGCATTATTAATGTATGTTTCTGAAACTAAACCGTGAGTAAATATCTGTTGCAAGATTTGATATCCTTTTGGTGCTCCATGCCATTGTTAATTGGTTAATGTAAAAACAATAGGGGAGAAGAATGAAAAAAGAAAATTAAAGCAAAACGGAACAAGTATTAGAAATAATTAGTGTATGTAAGCCATTTTAAGTGATTGGCATCACTAATTTGTTGAATTAGTTTAGTCTACTGAATTTTTAGTTTGATCTGGAATATACCAGAACTCCAGAGAGCGATCCTCTTGTTTCAATGCTACCATGTTTTACTCCAAAGAAAACTGAGGGAAAAAACATTGAACCACATAAATGAAACCAGTTCTGGGTAATGTTTAAAGTTTTGACTTTCCAGGTGGCACTGTGATGCACTGTTGCCTCATGGCACTGAGGGACCCGAATTCGACCCAGGTCACTGTCCGTGTGGCGTTTGCACATTCTCCTTGTGTCTGCGGGGGTTCTCTTTCCCCTCCCACCACCCACACACTCGCACATATACAACCCATGTGCAGGGTAGGTGGGTTGGCCCTGCTAAATTACCTCTTAATTAGAAATAAATAATTGGGCACTCTAAATTTATTTTTTAAAAGTTTAACTTGTATTAAAATTAATATTTGAAGCTGTTGAGGCAAAGATGGTGCACCTGAGACTTCACAAATGAAGGCACCATAGTATTTCCTTAATCAGTGAAATTGGAAATATAACATCGCAAAAGTGCAGGACTGCAGTTTGGTAAGAAAAACAAGGCGATATTTAAAAATCTAAATAAGGTAAATGAGCAAAGAGATCTGGAAGTACAAATACAAAAATGAATTGTGACGCAGGCCATTCAAACCAGCCATATGAAAAGCAAGCCAAGAACAGAGTTTTTATTTCTAAAGGAATAATATAGAGCAAAGTTTAACTTGTATCAATCAAACTTTGGTTGGACTATAATTGGAGCATTGTGTACGGTTCTGCTTGCCATATTATAAAACTAAGAGGCACTGCAGTAGGTGCAAAAAAAAAATTTTTTAATTTGGAATTATATTACCAGGACAATACTTTTATCAGGAAAGGAGGAACTGACTGGATCCCCTTCTCAAGGGAAATTTATGGGGTGCTCTGATGCGAAACAATTTAATAAAGTAAGTCCTCAAGCAAGATTACAGGTCATCTCTTTTCTCCCCCACACACTTTTCCTCCTGACACACTCACTGATCACTCCCACCCTTCTCTCCCCACCCCCACACATACTTGCCCCTTGTTTGCCACCTGTCCATGCATGTGTGCTCTACCTGCCCTTGTGTTCTCTACCTGCCCTTGTGTTCTCTACCAGCGCATGTGTGTTCTACCGCCCTTGTGTGTGCTTTCTACTCGCCCTTTTGTGCTCTCTGATTTCTTCCACTCCCCCTCCTTTTTCCTGTGTCCTCTCCCGTCATCACACCCTGCTCTCATAGAAACATGAAATAGGAGCAGGAGGAGGCCATTTGCCCCTTTGAGTCTGTCCACTCTTGTGAAGAAAGTTCTCTTCGTCTTGGTCCTAAATCGTCTGCCCTGCTCACTGGCCCCTGGTTCTGGACATCCCCCACCACTCGAAACATCATTCTTGCAACTACCCTGTCTAGTCCTGTTAGAATTAAAAAAAAAAAAATTAATTTAGAATATCCAATTATTTTTTTCCAATTAAGGGGCAATTTCATGTAGCCAATCAACCTAACCAGCACATTTTTGGGTTGTGGGGGTGAATCCCATGCAGAGAGAATGCAAATGCAACAAAGTGACCTGGGGTCAGTGCTGTATGCAGCAGTGCTAACCACTGTGCTGTTACAATTTTATAGGTTTCTGAGAACCCTCCCCTCATGCTTCTGAACTCCAGTGAATACAATCCTAACTGACTGATTCAATATCTCCTGCTATGTCAGTCATGGTAACCTTTGCTGCACTCTCTAAAGCAAGAACATCCTTCCTCTGATAAGGAGACAAACTGCACACAAGGTTCTAGGTGTGGCCTCACTTCAGGTCCTGTATAATTGCAGGAAGACTTCCCTGCTCCTGTACTTTAATCCTCTCACTATGAAGGCCAACAGCCCATTTGCCTTTTTTAAAAAAAAATATTTTATTCCAAACACACAAGCAACAGAATATGTTGTCCATCAAAGCATAGTCAACAGTTTGTAGTTTCTCCTCCCCCCCCCCCCCCCCCCCCCCCTTTTAAGTCCTTCCCCCAGTGACAAACAACCTCGAGTAAGGTCATGAATGACCTTCAAACCCTCTTCTGACCTCTGTAAAACATACAGTGCTGGTCTGAGGCAACAGAAGTAACTTTATTAACCCGCTTAAAAAATGAAGATGGGGAGACATTGAAATACAAACAGGAATCTCGGGAGGACCGTCTTCACTGTTTGGACTCTACCAGCTAGAGACAACGGGAGCGCATCAGATCTCCGGAAATCATCTTTCATCTGATGCACCAACCGGGCAAAGTTCAATTTATGTACCTGGTCCCAATCCCGCGCCACTTGGATACCTAGATACCTGAAACTGTCGCCTCTCCAGACCCCTTGCCTTATACCCTGAAAACCAGCCGAATTCCCATGATTTCTTCCACCCCCTCAATTGGAAATGAAACATACAGAAGCAGGTCGTCTGTATACAACAAGACTGTGCTCCACCCCCACCCCCCAGGACAGCCCCTTGAGGCCCTCAGAGCAATTGCCAGCAGCTATATAGTCAGCGTAAACGCCTTTTGCAGTGGGGAAAGGCGGCATCCCTGTGTCATCACCCGTGCAGTCCAAAATAGTCCGAAGTCGTCCTGTTCGTCCTACACTAGCCACAGGAGCCTGGTACAGCAGCCTGACCCAGTCAATAAAACCCCTCCCAAATCCGAACCGCCCCAGAACCTCCCATAAATAATCCCACTCAACCTGGTCAAAAGTTTTTTTCACATCCATCGCGACCACTAGCTCCACTTCCCTACTTTCAGGGGGTATCATGATCATGCCCCCAGAAAGGGGGCAGCATGGTAGCATGGTGGTTAGCATAAATGCTTCACAGCTCCAGGGCCCCAGGTTCGGTTCCCGGCTGGGTCACTGTGCGGATTCTGCACGTCCTCCCCGTGTGTGCGTGGGTTTCCTCCGGGTGCTCCGGTTTCCTCCCACAGTCCAAACATGTGCGGGTTAGGTGGATTGGCCATGCTAAATTGCCCATAGTATCCCAAAAAAGTAAGGTTAAGGGTTGTTGGGTTACTGGTATAGGGTGGATACGTGGGTTTGAGTGGGGTGATCATTGCTCGGCACAACATCGAGGGCCGAAGGGCCTGTTCTGTGCTGTACTGTTCTATGTTCTATGTTTAACAGCCTTCTTACATTGGCCACCAGCTGCCTGCCCTTAACGAACCCCGTCTGAACCTCCACAATGACGTTCGGTACATAATCCTCAATCCTGGAGGGCAACAGTTTGGCGTCTACGTTCAACAGGGAAATCGGCCTGTAAGACCCACATAGCTCCGGTTTCTTGCCCCGCTTCAGGATAAGCAAAATAGTGGCCTGTGACATCGTCTGGGGCAGACCCCTCTTTCCCTTGCCTCATTAAACGCCTTCATCAGCACCGGTCCCAATATCCCAGAGAACCTTTTGTAGAACTCCACTGGGTACCCGTCCGGTCCCGGGGCCTTACCCGACTGCATGGCTTTCAAGGCCTCCACTCTCTTCCAACCCGATCGGGGCCCCCAGTCCTTCTACCAGCTCCCCGTCCACCTTCTGGAAAGTCAGCCCCTCCAGGAAGTGCCTTGTCTCCTCCGACCCCGCAGGGGGTTCCGACCTGTACAACCTGCTGTAGAAATCCCCGAACGCTTTACTCATCCCTGCCGAGTCCCCAACTAAGTTTCCATTCCTGTAAATAACTTTCCCTATTTCTTTAGCTGCCTCCCTCTTTCTAAGCTGCTGTGCAAGCATCCTGCTGGCCTTCTCACCATGCTCGTAGATCCCCTCCCCCTCACCTTTCTGAGCTGTTCCACTACCCTCCCTGTGGTTAACAAGCCGAACTCCATCTGTAGCCTCCGCCATTCCCTTGAAAGCCCTATCTCTGGAGTCTCCGCATACCTCCTGTCGACTTGTAGAATCTCTTTTACCAGTCGGTCCATCTCTGCCCTGTCCGTCCTGTCCCTCTGGGCCTGGATCGAGGTCAGCTCTCCTCTCACCACTGCCTTCAGCGCTTCCCAGATCACCGCTGCTGAGACTTCACCCGTATCATTTACCTGCAGGTAATTTTGTATGCATTTCCTCAGCCTCTCGCACACCACTTCATTCGCCAATAGCCAGACATCTAACCTCCGTTGCGGGCGCTGATTGCTATCTTTACTAACCTGCAGGTCAACCCAGTGTGGACCATGGTCCGAGATTGTGATCGCCGAGTACCCTGTGTCCACCACCCCTGCCAGCAAGGCCCTACCCAAAACAAAGAAACCGATCCGAGAGTATACCTTATGCACGTGGGAGTAGAAGGAGAACTCCTTCACCTTCGGCTGCCTAAATCTCCATGGATCCACACCCCCATCTGCTCCATGAATCCTTTCAATTCCTTTGCCATTGCCAGCACCCTGCCCGTTTTCGAGCATAACCGATCCAGGCCGGGATCAATAACTATTAAGTCCCCTCCCATGATCAGCTTGTGCGAGTCCAGGTCCGGTATCTTCCCCAACATCCTCTTTATAAATGCCACGTCATCCCAATTTGGCGCATATACATTAACCAGCACTACCTTCATCCCCTCCAGCTTACCACTAACCATAATATATCGACCTCCCACATCCAAATCTATACTACCCACCTCAAATATCACCCGCTTATTAATCAAGATCGCAACCCCTCTAGTCTTTGTAACCAGCCCCAAGTGGAAGACCTGACTGACCCAGCCTTTCCTCAATCTAACGTGGTCCACTACCCTAAGGTGCATCTCCTGCAGCATTACCACGTCTGCCTTGAGTCCCCTCAGGTGTGCGAACACACGTGTCCTCTTCACCGTTCCATTCAACCCTCGAACATTCCGCCAAAGAGAAAACCCAAAAACGAAAAACCTCCCCCCCCCTTCTTAAACGGAACTCAAAAACAGAAGAGGAAAAATAAAAAAGAGACCCAATATAAGCCAACAAGTTGCATCAAAGTTTGAGAGTTCTCAGATCCCCACCAGTCCTTTTCTTTTCGCGAAGTCCAGCGCGTTTCGGGCGACTCAAAATAATGATGTTGATCCTCATATGTGACCCAGAGACGAGCTGGATACAGCAGTCCAAACTTCACCTGTTTCTTGAAGAAGATTGACTTAACTTGGTTGAAGCGTACCCTTTTCCTAGCCACCTCCACACTCAGGTCCTGGTACACCCGCAGGATACTGGTCCCATTTACAGCTCCACGTTCACTTGACCCATTGAAGAATACATTCCTTGTCCAGGAACCTGTGGAATCTCACCACCTTTGCCCTCGGAGGGTCCCCCGTTCGCGGCTTCCTCTCAAGCGCTCTGTACGCCCTGTCCACCTCCAAGGGTCGGGAGAATGTCCCCTCCCCAGCAGCTTTTCAAACATACCCACTACGTATGCCCCAGCATCAGTTCCCTCAGCTCCCTCTGGGAGCCCGACAATTCTTAAGTTCTGCCGACGGGACCTATTCTCTAGGTCCTCCACCTTCTCCAGAAACCTTTTTTGCTGGTCCTGCAGCATCCCCACCTCAAGCTCCACAGCTGTTTGATGCTCCTCCTCCCTCAGCCAGCGCCTTCTCAACCTTCTGGATCGCCCTGAGCATCCAATCTGTGCTCCAGCTGATCAATCGACTCTTTATTCAGGTCCAGGCAGTCCTGTTTCTGCTTGGCAAAGCCGTCCTGGATGACCTGCATCAACTGCTCCATTGATCGCTGGGCCGACACACCAGGGGTCCGGTCCTCGGCCATGCTGTCTCCAGCTGCAGCTTCAGCACAGCTCTTGCCTTTCTATTTCTGCCTTTTCGTGCACTTCTGATTCTTTTCTCCATACACCGATACGTGGAAACGGTGCCCAATTGCCTCAGCCTACAAATTTGCCATTTAAAACCGGAAAAAAGTTCGGGGGAAACGTCCAAAAGTCCGACCAGAGCGGGAGCCACCAAATGTATGACTTACTCCTTCATAGCCGCCATCGGAAGTCGTTCTATCCAAACGTTGTTAACTGCCCCAGAAGAGTCTCGGGCACACCCATGCCGACCTTCACAACAGCAGGGTAGCATGGTGGTTAGCATAAATGCTTCACAGCTCCAGGGTCCCAGGTTCGATTCCCGGCTGGGTCACTGTCTGTGTGGAGTCTGCACGTCCTCCCCCTGTGTGCGTGGGTTTCCTCCGGGTGCTCCGGTTTCCTCCCACAGTTCAAAGATGTGCGGGTTAGGTGGATTGGCCATGCTAAATTGCCCGTAGTGTCCTAGAAAAAGTAAGGTTAAGGGGGAGTTGTTGGGTTACGGGTATAGGGTGGATACGTGGGTTTAAGTAGGGTGATCATGGCTCGGCGCAACATTGAGGGCCGAAGGGCCTGTTCTGTGCTGTACTGTTCTATGTTCTATGTTCTCAAGTCAGATCAGCCTTCTTGAAAGTTAACCCTCGGAAAGTGACGTGTCCTGACGGGGTCTCTGGTCGTGCAATCAGATCCTGCGCGGACCAGCTGGCAGATGTGTTCGCGAACATCTTCAACCACTCCGTACACCGGTCTGAGTTCCCCACCTGCTTCAAGAAGACCACCATCATATCGGTGCCAAAGAAGAACCAGGCAATGTGCCTTAATGACTATCGTCCGGTAGCCTTGACACCGATCACTATAAAGGGCTTTGAGAGGTTGATCATGAGCCACATCAACTCCATATTCCCAGAATGCCTAGATCCACTGCAATTCACATACCACCACAAGTGGTTCACAGCAGACGCCATCTCCCTGGCCCTACACTCATTCCTGGAGCACCTCAACAATAAAGACTCCATGTGGTGCAGTGGTTAGCATTGGGACTGCGGTGCTGAGGAGCCAGGTTCGAATCCTGGCCCTAGGTCACTGTCGGTGTGAAGTTTGGACATTCTCCCCATGTCTGCATGGGTTTCACCCCCACAACCCAAAGATATGCTGGTTAGGTGGATGGTCATGCTAAATTTCCCCTTAATTGGAAAATAAAAATAATTGGCTACTCTAAAATAAAAAAAAACAATAGGGACTCGTACATCAGTGGTGTGCTGATGACACGACCGTAGTGGGTCAGATCTCGGAACAGCAATAAGTCAGAATACAGGAGGGAAACAGAGAACCTAATGGAGTGGTGAAACAACAACAATCTCTCCCTGAATGTCAGCAAAACTAAAGAGCTGATCATTGACTTCAGGAAGCAAAGTATCATGCACACCCCTGTCTGCATCAATGGTGCCAAGGTGGAGATGATTGACAGCTTCAAATTCCAAGGTGTGCACATCACCAACAATCTGTCCTGGTCCACCCACATTGACGCTATGACCAAGGAAGCACAACAGCGCCTATACTTTCTCAGGAAACACAGCATGCCCACATTGGCTCTCACCAACTTTTACAAATGCATCATAAAAAGCATCCTTCTGGCTGCATCACAGCCTGGTATGGCAACTGCTCGGCCCAAGACTGTAAGCAACTACAGAGAGTCGTGAACACAGCCAAGTCCATCATGCGACCCTGCCTCCCATCCAACACCTCTTGCTGCCTTGGCAAAACGGGCAGCATAATCAAAGACTCCTACCACCCGGGTTATTCTCCCTTCCAACTTCTTCCATCGGGTAGGAGTTACAAAAGTCAGAGAACATGCACTAACAGGTTCAAAAACAACTTCCCCGCTGTTATCGGACTGCTACAAGACCCTCTTATGGGCCGATCTGATATCGTCACACATTTTCTTTACTGAGTAGTACTACAGTCTTGTATGCTTCACCCGATGCCTGTGTCTATGTATTTACATTTGCCCTATGTTTTTTTTCATGCAGGGAATAACCTGTCTGGACTGTACGCAGAACAATACTTTTCACTGTACCTCGGTACTTGTGACAATAAACAAATCCAAATTAAGCCGCAGAAAGTTGTACCAATCCCCAGCCAGGCTGCCACCCCCCCAGCGGTGTATTCGACCTGCAATTCAACTGGATCCTTCACCAGGCAATCAGAGAGGCTAAGGTCACTACGTCAGCCCACAACCCCTCTAGTAGCTCCGGCTCCTCCGAAACCCCTAAGATTGCCACAAAATGGTCTAGCCTGACATGACCTCTCAGCCCCCAATAATCTGGATAATGTTCCAAACGCTGCCTCCCAGACACTCACCAGCTTCTCACAGCCCCAGAACATGTGGGCATGATTTGCTGGCCCTTGCCAAAACTTCTCAAACCCATCAGTCATCCCCTAAAAGAACCCACCCATTCTCGCCCAATTCATGTGCACCTAATACACCACCTCAATTAAGCTCATCCTCGCGCAGGAGGAAGTAGTGTTCACCTGCATGTGAGTAGGGGGGGCGTCAGGAGTCCAGGACCCCCATGCTCCTAGTGAGTGTCCTCTGGGGCCGGTGGGCCCTGGTGTACGTGCTGGTGGCACATGCCCTACCTTGCCGCAATGTACCAGGTACTGACTGTGAGACACGGTGTTGTCAGAGGGGTGGAACCCCCGGTGGGTGGGGGGGGGGGCTTGATGCCACCTTTACCACTCCATAGGATGGGTCAGGTGCGGCGGTGCCTGGGGTCCAACTTGGGATGGAGGGGCAGATGGATTGAGCCCCGGCTGCCCCTGCGTCATCTGGCGCTGCCAGCCCTGGCAACTCCCCATTGTCTGCAGCATTGCCCATAGCGATGCTCCTCAGTGACTGGGACATGCACTGCAGTGCCTCAGCAATACATACCTGCGACTGGGACAAGCTCCACAACGCCTCGGCTATTCCCATCTGAGATTGGAACATGTCCCGCAGAACCCTGGTCAGCCTGGTACTGGGTCACGTCCCCCAGCGAGCCGGTCATTCTACCAAGGCTCTCGGCCATGGCCGTCACCAACTGAGCGAAACCTTGGACACATCCACTCATGCTGCTGATGTTTTTTATTTATTTATTTATTTTTTTTTAATATAATTTTTATTGGAATTTTTTACAGAAAATATAAAACATAACGACAAACAATGAAATGCAACAAAATAACCCATAATAACTGTGACACCCCCAGACCGTATCGGCGCATGTATCACATCCCCCCACCCCCCCCCAACCCTAATGAACAACAAAAGAACTTTAAAAATATTAAAATTAAATAAACAAACATAGTCATTGTCGGCCCCCCCCTTTTCCCTCCCCTTTTCCCTCCCCGGGTTGCTGCTGCTGCTGTCCCCGTACCCTATCGTTGAGCCAGAAAGTCGAGAAAAGGCTGCCACCGCCTAAAGAACCCTTGTACCGACCCTCTCAGGGTGAATTTGACCTTCTCTAGCTTAATGAAACCCGCCATGTCATTGATCCAGGTCCTCACGCTTGGGGGCCTCGCATCCTTCCATTGTAGCAAGATCCTTCGCCGGGCTACTAGGGACGCAAAGGCCAGCACACCGACCTCTTTCGCCTCCTGCACTCCCGGCTCCACCCCAACCCCAAAAATCGCGAGTCCCCATCCTGGCTTGACCCTGGATCCCACCACCCTCGACACCGTCCTCGCCACCCCCTTCCAGAACTCCTCCAGTGCCGGGCATGCCCAGAACATATGGGCATGGTTCGCTGGACTCCCCGAGCACCTGACACACCTGTCCTCACCCCCAAAGAACCTACTCATCCTCGTCCCAGTCATGTGGGCCCGGTGCAGCACCTTGAATTGGATGAGGCTAAGCCGCGCACACGAGGAGGAAGAATTAACCCTCTCCAGGGCATCAGCCCATGTCCCGTCTTCGATCTGTTCCCCCAGTTCCCCCTCCCACTTCGTTTTCAGCTCCTCTACTGACGCCTCCTCCGCCTCCTGCATAACCTTGTAGATATCAGATATCTTCCCCTCTCCGACCCAGACCCCCGAAAGCACCCTGTCGCTCACCCCCCTCGCGGGAAGCGAAGGGAATCCCTCCACCTGCCGCCTAGCAAAAGCCTTTACCTGCAGATACCTGAACATGTTCCCCGGGGGGAGCCCAAATTTCTCCTCCAACTCCCCCAGGCTTGCAAACCTCCCATCAATAAACAGGTCCCTCAGCTGTCTGATGCCCGCTCTGTGCCAATATGCTGCTGATGTTATGCATCAGGCTCTCCAATGCAGAAGCCATCGTAGCAGAGTTAGCCTCAGAGCCACGCATTGCAAGCGGCATTTCCTGCTCCTGTAGCCTCTGGGACTCCTCCAATCGGCTATGGACCTGCTGGAAAGTCGCTGACATCCCCATCTGAATATCACGGCTGCACCCTATTGTCTGATTTAGCTCCGGGTAAACCTGGTCCAGAGGCTCAGCATCTGACTGGGACCCAGGGATCCAGCAGACCTCCAACTGCTGTCTTAGCTGGGCGTTCCTCCCACCATCTGATGTGTATCTGCAACTGTGTGATGCTCAGCAGATTGTGCCCCAGAAGCCTGTGCACTGCCGTTGCCCACCTATGTGTTTGCCTCTGCACTGGTGGAGATGACAGCTGTGCTGCGTTTATGGAGGCATCGTCGGAGCTCTCCTCTGGGGTATTCTCATGAGAGGTGGGGGTGCGGGGGCACCCCAGATGGGCTGGTGCCATTGGCTGGAGGTCCTCTGGGAAAATGGACATGTGGTCAGTAGGAGGGATGGGTCAGTCTGTTTGGCATTAACAGCTCAGGTGTGACAAGTCATCTGTGTGTGGGTCGGTGTAACCTCACCTGTACGCCGTGCGTCAACCTCCACGTTGGTAACCGCTCTGTCCTTGGCCATCCCATAATTTTCATACCCGGTTCCTCTTTGGGGGTGAGGACTCTGATTTGTGGCTCTCTCCCATCAGTTGTGGGCCAACCTTTCCTGCAGGAACACAGAGAGGGCATCATTCGCCGCACACATGGTTACTCACCAGGGTGGCTTGGGGGGGGGGGGGGGGGCATATTGGAGAGATGGGGGGGGGGGAGTATGTATGGGAAGTGACAGGGTGTGAACTCACCCTGGCAGCCCAGTGGGGGTTGTTGACTTCTTGTGGTACTGGGTGCCAGTCCTCGTCACGTTCCCCAAGCTGATGGTTGCTGCCATTTCCTCCCAAGTGGCAGTGGCTGCCCTGTGGCTAACCCTCCTGGATCCTTGGGGAACAGGGTATCCTATCTGGCCTCCACCGCATCCAAGAGACGCCCCAGGTCGGCTGCACCAATGCTTGGAGCTGGTCTCCTTGGCGCCGAACCATGATTTGCAGCGTGAATCCCATGGGGCCTCCTTAAGTGACCAATTAGCGTTTTATAGTGGCGACGGCCTCGCCAGGCCGAGCATCAGAGAGCTTGCGGCTACCACACTTCAAAACAAAACCTTTCCATTAAATAGTGCCCTTAGAAAATATCATTGGGATTGGAAAAAGTCAACATGGATTTATGAAAAGGAAACCATGTTTGACAAACCTACTGAAGTTCCTGAGGAAGTAACTAGTAGAATAGATAAGGGAGAACAAGTGGATGTGGTGTATTTTGATTTTCAGAAAGCTTTGGGAAGGTCCCACATAAGACGCTTATGAGCAAAATCAAAGCTCCATGGGGTTTGGATTTGGATTTGTTTATTGTCACGTGTATCGAGGTACAGTGAAAAGTAATTTTCTGCGTGCAGCTCAAATGGATCATATAGTACATGAAAGAAAATTAGTGCAATAGGGCAGCACAAGGTACGCAGTGTAAATACATAGACACAGACATTGGGTGAAGCATACAGGAGTGTAGTATTAGTCAGATCAATCCATAAGAGAGTTGATAGGAGTGTGGTAACAGCAGGGAAGAAGCTGTTTTTAAATCTATTTGTGTAAGTTCTCAGACTTTTGTATCTCCTGCCCGATGGAAGAAGTTGGAAGAGTGAGTGAGCAGGGTGGGAGTGGTCTTTGATTATGCTGCCCGCTTTCCCAAGGCAGAGGGAAGTGTAGAGTCAATGGATGGTGTAGCCATCAAAGATGGCCACCTACAAAGGTCCATGGGAATTATGGCCAACCCAGGACTCAGACAGATACACAGCCTTTGTGTATCTAAAACAGGTAACCAGACCTGACCGAAACCCTCGCCCGTTTTGTAGCCACCTGGGGTGACCACTGCCCAACACAAAATGGAAGATTGCAAGGAATGCAGGGAAAATGGACATGTTGCAAAAGCAAGCAGCTTGCAAAACGCTTGTGTATTCTGACTACTGCAGAAACCAGTTCTGACTGCTGCAGAAACCAGACAGCACTGTGAAAGAAACAAGTTAGCATACTAATGAGGCGATACCGGGCGATCCCCAGGTACAATGGAAACAAGTTAACACAAATCGATACATTTAATAGAAGGCCAGACTTCTCGGCGCCAAAGGAAGTTCAAAACAATAAGTCCCAAGAACCGCCCAGTGATCGAGGTACTGCCCCGTTATTGGGGAATTCAAATCAATCGATTGGGAAGAGACCCAATCGATTGCGAGTGTATAGAGGGTCCGCCCAGGTGGGCGCGAGACCCTGAGAGGAGTATAAGACAGAGACCCCGACCCCAGCTCTCTCTCTCTCTGCCAGCCTCTCCTTGACCAGCCAGCCCTCCCAGCAGAACACCGTTGCAGCAGAAGAACCTTGAGGAGGAGAGGTCTGGACAGCAGCCGCCAACAAGTAAGTGTCACAACGCACGCTATGAGAGTAGACACTCCTGACCTCCTTTAGTCCATAACTACTGGAAGCCTACGGACCCAGGACAAAGCTAGAGGCCGTTCCCTGATCCGGCAGTCCCCTTATCCAGATAAGTATTTGGCCTATTAGTGGTAGGATTAGCCTAGTCTTATAGTTTTATATGCATGATTAGTAGATTACTGTAATATAATAAACGTGTCTTGTTTGAACTTACTAACTGGTGTATGGATTTATTGGTTTGAACGTGAACTTGAAACTTGTGGCGGTATCAACGATACCTGGCGACTCCAAAGCTAAGGAACGAAACAGAGCCAAATTGAGTGTTAAGCACACTCAGCCAGAACGAGCAACAGTTTACAGTTTAATGGCCTATTTTCCCAGGACAATAGAACTCCAATCAAGCAACCGGTACAGCCACAGACTGATCGGCCCCACTCCCCTTACTCAGAAAGCACAACTGCCAAGGTCAATGACCACTAAGGACCCGCCTAGCTACCAAGGCACCCGCCACTCGAAGAGAGTGACCAGAGCTCTGTCGAACTATTGGGTCCAAGGTTAAGGACCGCCCCAAAGAGCGCGAAATCCCAGGGGGATAAAAGAGAGCGCAGCCATGTGTTCTGTCTCTCTTGGATCTGGCCTGTGCCACCCAATTGCAGCAGGAACAGCCAGCTAAGTTCAAGGCCAACGATCGCTACCTGACGGATGAGCCCAGCAGAGACAGAGCCACTTTCTTTGAACCAGCCAAGTGAAATCCAGATAAAGGTCTTATCCATTCGCACAGTGCCGGTCTCCCTGAAGTTAAGTATAGGTTATTGTAGCTGATAGGTGTAGTTTAACTCGTAGTAGATATTGTGTTTGCATGTTGAGATAACTCTTGTGTATGTAAATAAACCATATTTTGAACTAACTGACTGGTTGTGTGGTCATTTGATCGATATAAGGGAAAGGCTTGTGGTTCATCGAGATAAATAAATAGAGCAACATTATTGGCGAACTCTGACGGGACTCGATTAGAAGTGACTTTGTCACTCGGAGAGAACCCACAAACTTTCAATCCAATTGCGAGAAAGAGAAAGAACCACAAGTGCAAGTCCCATATCGACCTAAGAACAGAATTTCGGAAGTGTGTACTAACCCACATGCGTACCTAACAGGAAGAGTAAGGTAAACTCGTTAGAATTGTGTACAACTATCGAGGGATTGTGAGCCGGAAAATAGCTAAAGCCATACCCGCTGTTCAAATTGCCGCCTTATTCCCCTGTCCCAAATTAAAAGTAGAGAAAGAGAAGAGAAGTAAGGGCCACTAAAGCAATGGAAAGATTGATGAATCCACAGGAACCCGAGGTCGCAGCGACCAACAGAGCAGAGCAATGCCCATATGGGAGGAGGAGTTAAGCAAATACTTAAAGGGGAAAGGATGGCCCCTTTGGTCGAATTTTTGCGCTAATGTTGAGTCAGGTCCAGGAAAGATAGGGCAGACTTGGTGGGAGAACTTAAGCAAGGTCCACAAGACAAACGTAGGGAAAGTCAGAAAGCCGATGGCAATACAGTAGTGTCCTGTTTGGCACAGTTGCGAGGCACAGAGGAGGTCGTGAAGACGCTCCGTAGGCTGTTAATTGAGAAGGAAGAAAAGAACGAGGGAAACAGTAACGAAAGCGAGAAGATAATTGAGCAGATAAGGATAAGGAAATGGCCGATGTAAAACGCGCACATCAATCTTGTTTAGTTCACCTTAGTAGCTTCCAGACCCAGTATGATAAAGCCTATCAAGATACACAGCGCGCAGACCTGGTAAGAGAGGAAACAGAACAACAGGTCGTCCAGCTCACTAGCAAATGCGCAGATTTAAAAGCAGCTTTGAGAGCGCTCCACAACTCCACTAAGGAACAGAGGCAGAGTACCGTTGACCATGCTAAATGCCGACAGAAGATAGAAAAGTTACAGTCGCTACTCTCTATACAGAATGGCTTCAGGTACGCTTTCGGGCAGGATTTAGAACATAGAACAGTACAGCACAGAACAGGCCCTTCGGCCCTCGATGTTGTGCCGAGCAATGATCACCCTACTCAAACCCACATATTCACCCTATACCCGTAACCCAACAACCCCCCCCCCCCCCCTTAACCTTACATTTTAGGACACTACGGGCAATTTAGCATGACCAATCCACCTAACCCGCACATCTTTGGACTGTGGGAGGAAACCGGAGCACCCGGAGGAAACCCACGCACACACGGGGAGGATGTGCAGACTCCGCACAGACAGTGACCCAGCCGGGAATCGAACCTGGGACCCTGGAGCTGTGAAGCATTTATGCTAACCACCATGCTACCGTGCTGCCCATTTAGATGAGGAAGATGCTCCCAATTGGCCAGAGTTAAACGAAAGCGCCCAAAAATACGTAGAGGACACGGGAAATCAGAATCAAACCCTCCACGCCCCAAAAAGAAAAGCATTCGCAGCACCGACGGCACAGGCAGCACACACCCTCACTCACAATACGACCCCCATGAATCCGGTTACCACAGAACGCAGGTCATCGGATCAGGAGGACCCTGATAGTGGGGTTTACACCACCCCACTATCCATAACCCAATTAAGATACGCTTGCATGAAAATTATTCCATTCCAGCCCACCGCAGACCCGAACAGCTTCTTTGAGGAGGTGCTCCAACAAAAGGTTATGTATGGACTAGATGAGAGGGAGGAAGTAGAGCTAATAGGTATGAGCCTTAGCCAGTCCGTAAGGTCAGCTTTGCCAGAACCCCAAAATGTAGCAGGAGGAACCCTACAGGAAATGAAAACAGCCATATTAGATGCCATCGGGTATAACAAAGGAGATCCAGTCGAGGGTTTAAATCACTGCAAAAGGGAGAATATCTGGCTGCGCTTGCTGGTCGTCTCTGGTTTCATTTCATGGCAGTCTGGACAATTGAACCGCGCACGCCTAAATGAGGAGGACACCACTAAATGGTCCCGCAACTTAGTCTCGTATGCCACAGATGCAGGTCAAAAGGCTTGTGTAAACTACGACCCCGCAGACCACACACACAATGAGGTTTGGGTACTGAAATTACTTTCTAGAGCATGAGAACAAACCCTACACCGACGGACAGATCAGGATGATATACAAGCAAACATGCACCCAGTTAGGACTAGCCAGGACTCAGCATGGATAAACAAGGGTTGACACAAGGAACAGCACCCCAGAGCACAGGCACCACGAGGTAGTTACAATTGTGGCCACGTAGGACATTACGCCCGCGATTGCCGCCAAAACCCCCGAGCCATCTGCGATACCAACAACCAAACCCCCCCCCCATGAAGAATGTTAGGCCCATGCATAATGTTAGTGCCCGTTCAGACGACTTAGCGTTTATTTCCCTAGATTGACGGTGTTCGGACTCCCCAACTTGGGTCTGTGACACACGCTGGGACAAATCAGGCAGACCAGTATTTACAGGTACAGTCGGCATTCGCTATCCGGGGACATACAGTCGATTTTCTTTGAGACACAGGAGGATCCTGCACCACTTTAAACTCCTCCACCATATTGCAACAGGACAAATGGCCCACCACAGACACCATCACCCTGAGTGGATTCACAGGCGACATGCAACAAGAATATATCACAGCTCCCGTACCCATCCAGATAGGGAACATTAGCACCAAACACCCCTTTGTTTGAGTTGACTTACCCCAAACGCCAAACACATCTTAGACATTGACTTTATGAGCTCCCATAAGCTTTCATTTGACCCAGTAAACAAATGTGTCTGGCGAATGGCTAAAACAGCTAGGGCTCCTGCTACGCTCACAGTAGGGGATTATGAAAACAGGATTTGCTTAGTAGGGGACTATTGGTTTAATTCGCAAACAATTAGTGCAGACCAGATGATTAGAGAGGTCCTCATAAATCACAAAGCTTCGTTCGCACGAAACAAAAATGACTGCGGGAAGATCCCAGGTACAGTGAAGATTTCAGGTCCCGATCCAAAGCCGCAAAAGCAATACGGTTTCCCACAGCAAGCCGAGGGTGAGATTTCGAAGGTTATTAACAGTTTGTTAGACCAAGGAGTTATTCGACCCATAGCTTTTACAAAAAGTGCCCCGATTTAGTCCACAAAAAAGCCCGATGGTTCATGGCGACTAACGAGAACTTAATAAGGTAACCCCTTGAGCTGCCCCCACTGTTGCCATGAGTCCTGCGACCATGCTCAAACAGGGAGTACAGGCAAAGTATTTCACAGTGCTGGACATCAGCAATGGCTTTTGGTCCATCCCATTAGACAGGGCCTGCAAGTATAAATTCGCATTTACGTGTCAAGGCGGCAGTACACGTGGACATGCCTCCCACAAGGATTCCATAACTCCCCCTCCATTTTCTACTGTCAATTGGCCAACGGACTTTCTACATTTTCCCAACCCGAATGCCTAATACAACATGTAGACTGTTATAACCTGCCTGCTTACCACTGGCTGGGGACTAAGGGCACTCCCACAATCCTTTGGGAGTATGAGCTTCCACAATGAGGGGGTGGAGAAATCATTAGCAGACTCCCTGCATAAATAAAGCTGGCCAGTTTGGAACTGGCTAGAAGAGAGTGAGCAGCAAGGGAAGTTGCTGCTGTTGTGTATATATATGTTATTGTAAATAAATGTTATTTCTTTCTATCCTTCAACTCGTGATGGATTCTTCGAGGCCCTCACAAAATAGACGATCTGCTCTTGCAAACTGACAAAAAAGAGGAACACGTAGAGCTCTTATATGAATTACTAGGTCTACTGCAACCAATCGGATGTAAGGTAAACCCCAAAAAGGCCCAGATTTTAAAAGAAAAGGTTCTTTATTTATGCACTATCATCACCCACGGGAAGAGAGAAATTGAGCAGAAACGGATCGAATCCATCGTCAAATTGCTCCTGCCCCAAAATGTCACTGCACTCTGCTCATTCCTAAGTTTGGTAGGATATTCCAGAAATTATACAGATGGTTTTGCCACTAAAGAAGCCTCACTCTCAGAGCTCCTTAAAAAGAACGCCCGATGGGAATGGCTTCCGCAGCACATAGACGCAGCACACAGACCATTGACGATTTAAAATGCACCCGAGGTACAGCCCCCGCTTTACAAGTTCCAGACCCAGACTTGCCTTATGCCATAGAAGTAGCAACCACCGACCGAACCCTATCAGCAGTGCTCCTGCAAGAATGACACGATCGCTTAGGACCCAGCCTATGCCTCAAGAGTATTAGACCCTGTAGAGGAAGGATTCGCAGCCTGTGAACGGCACTTGCTTGCAGTCTTTTGGGCAGTACAGTACTTTGCGTACATCACAAGCCTCAACCCAGTCACGATCTTGACTGAGCACACCCCCACGCAACTATTAATAGACGGTAGATTGAAGGACGGTTCAGTCAGCCAAATCAGAGCAGCTCGCTGGACACTACTATTACAAGGCAGGGACATTAAGGTAAAACTCACCAAAACCCACACATTTCTGGCCGATAATCTCCACTATGCAGGGACCCCACATGAGTGCCAGATCATAGCAGCCCACCACCACACAGGACCCTTTATCCCAAAGTCACTATGCCCATGAGCAGGCAATAAGACACAGGATTCCCAAACCACAGGGGGTACTTTATAAATTTATGTAAACGGTTCTTCCACAATTGAAAATGGAATTAGAATGATTGGTTGTGGAATTTACGTAGAAGACACGCAGGGACGCCCACTAGAAGAGATCTTTTAAAATTGCCTGACCACCTCGGTTCACAAGCAGCAGAACTCGCAGCCATAGCCTATGTAATTCAGCACCCTGACTCTTTTCCAACTCCCGCAGACGTACACTCAGACAGCTAACATTAAAGCGGCACAACTCGCTGCAGCTGTCCGATTAGGCACTAGAGAGAAGCAAAGTAAAGCCTGCTTTGACAAAACCGTCCACCTCGTAGAGTACAGTCGGTCAGCAAGTAATGGTCTCACTTTACAACCCCAGTTCTTTCCACTCCCCCAAATCTGCAGGACCCTACTCCATTTCAGACAAAGTGAGCCCCTCCGTGTACAAGATAACGTACCCCAATGGTAAAACTGGTTGGTTCCACATCAACCAACTCAAAGTCTACGGATAACAATGTAGCCACTTCCACCACATCTCTCTGGCAAGAGGAGACGATTACGCCCGCCCATCGACAACCTAGTCCAACCCCTACGCCAATCCCCCCCCCCAGCCATGCCGGCATTTATCCTTTGTCTACGCCCAGAGACCCGAACTTGTCTCCGCCTACAGGTACAGACTTTCACCTTGCACTTGACTCTGGCGACAGCGAGAGCCTCCTGGATTTGATTACTATCCCTGAACACTGGCGTGATCTCTCTGCCATCAGTCACGCCAGCCCCCGGAACCACGACTTAGATATCTTTGACCCCCTATATGCCCTCCCCCAGCCACCGCCACATCCACCGCCCGACCAGAGTAACTTGCGCTCCACTCCCACCGCCCCTACACCTCACAACAAACAAGCCCCTCTTTGGCACCGCAACAACTCTTGTAGACTGGTAAGGCACGAAGATTTGGACCATCCAACGGTCCACACGGCCAAGGCACAGAAACGGCAAACACGAGTCTGGCAACTGGGAGATGGTGATGATTCAGATACTGAGTCTCATTTCAGTAACGCTTTTACAACACTGTTTGGTACAGAACCCGGAGGTGTCCAGATGATGAGAAAGAGACACCGCGTAAGTATTAAGGTTGACCAAAGCTCTGATGGAGCCTGCCCGCCTTTTTCCTTCTTCTTCTTCTACCACATGATTTTAATTCATGTCGCCCGACACAAAATTAATCTTCTGATTCGAGGGTAAGATGCCCAATGACAGTTAAAGGCACACGTTTGTTGGGAAACAGATCACTATTCTCCCAGTCTTTATGACAGGTTTCCACACGATAACAAACTCTTCCCATTCACCCAGGTAGAGAATTACGGCACTGATCCCCGCCCTACCTGAGGACCCCAAATTCATCCGGTCAGTTAAGCTCGGGTAGTGGAGTAATGGGACTAATCCCCGCCCTACCCGGGGATTCCACCCATTCTTCTCCCGCAGCGGCCTACACGCATCTCATGTTCCCTTTACTTCATACACTCTGGAATGGTTCTCTACACTCTGCATTGCCTTTGGCAGACCTTAGTTTCACCTTCTCTACTTTCTCTTTGGTCGTGGTATAAAGAATGTATTTTGTCACGTTCCGTACGCTCACCCTTTCTTTCTTTTACCTCCCGCGACCCCCTGGCCGTTCCCCACATGCTATTTATACACATGACACAATTGGTTGTTGCTCACTGCTGCTATACACGCTGCTACACACGAACTACCTCTGAGCCCTGGGACGAAAATCTATAAAACTGGCCGCCCTGAAATTCGGCTGAGTAAGATAAGCCTCAACCGCCACTGGTTGCAAGTAAAGACTGGTCGAAGAAATTGTCTGATCACTCCCCACATTGACCACAAGCTGCGAGAGTCTCTGTACTTTAAAGATTTACATTTCTTGTCTCTCCAAAATGGTATTTCAAAAAAAAATGAGGGAGTCACACATGGTGACAATCATAACGGGTAATTGGAGTAAGGAGAGAAAGACTAATAAAATGAGATATTAACCAAAGATAATAACAGATACTATGCTTGCACCCCCAGGATTACACGGAAAACAGACAACACAGGATGAAGCAAGGACTGCTGACATGCGTTTGGATCATCGCTGGACTTCTGCAACTGCGCGCGCAATGGACTTTTGTTACAAACCCCACACCAGCCCTGAACACGACCAGCCAACAGACCACCACCAGCCCAGACACTACACCACACATAAAGACAGACATCATAACCCCCACCTGGTGTGAAAACATTGCCAAATGGAACCCCCTTTCATACATAGTAATCTTCTAGTAATTACAATAATCTGCAGTGTCATTCAGACACTCCGACTCCGTAAATAGCGAGCAAAAGCCTCCCGCTCCCCGATATATACAGTCCCAGCCCCTTCTTTGGAATTCAACAAAATGATCTCATGTAACAATCGCTGCTAAAAATAAACCATGTACCTCTTTAACTTTATTAGGTTTAAGTAGAAATGTGATGCTGCTGTTTTAAATTTTGTACTGAATATAAGTTCTTTGATATTCACCAGCAGTATGAGAGTAGCTTAGATAGCGTTAGCTAGAGATCAACTGTGCGGATAAATTAAATTATATAGTGACCTAAATTATAGTAACCGTTAGAGATGAATTAATTTGTAATGTATTAATGGAATATTAGGTAAATGTCCTAAAGCAGAAGATAGAGTAGAACCTTCCCTTGACCAAGGATGACCGGTCCACCAAGGATGAACAGGGATCAATAGTGTGATCCACCACGCTTCGCGTTCAGGGTCAGAAGAACGGAATGTAGCCATCAAAGATGGCCACCTGCAAAGGACCATGGGAATTATGGCCAACCCAGGATTCAGACAGATACACAGCCTATGTGTATCTAAAACACAGGTGACCAAACCTGACCGAAACCCCCGCTCATTTACATTTCAATGGCCCATTTTCCCAGGACAATAGAACTCCAATGAAGCAACCGGTACAGCCACAGACTGATCGGCACCACTTCCCTTACTCAGAAAGCACAACTGCCAAGGTCAATGACTGCTAAGGACCCGCCCAGCTACCAAGGCACCCGCCCCTTTTTTTTGGACGAAATCGAAGAGAGTGATCGGAGCCCTGTCGAACTATTGGGTCCAAGGTTAAGGACCGCCCCAAAGAGCGCAAAATCCCAGGGGGATAAAAGAGAGCGCAGCCATGTGTTGCGTCTCTCTTGGATCCGGCCTGTGCCTAACCCAACTGCAGCAGCAACAGCCAGCTAAGTTCAAGACCAACGATCGCTACCTGACGGATGAGCCCAGCAGAGACAGAGCCACTTTCTTCGAACCAGCCAAGTGAAATCCAGATAAAGGCCTTTATCCATTTGCACAGTGCCGATCGCCCTGAAGTTAAGTATAGGTTATTGTAGCTGATAGGTGTAGGTAACTCGTAGTATTGTGTTTGCATGTTGAGATAACTCTTGTGTATGTAAATAAACCATCTTTTGAACTAACTAACTGGTTGTGTTTGTCATTTGATCTATATAAGGGAAAGGCTCGTGGCTCACAGAGATAAATAAATAGAGCAACAATGGGAGGCAGGTTCATGTGATGTACTGGGTGGTATTCAGGACTCTCTGAGGTTTCTTGCAGTCTTGGGCCAAGCAGTTGTCATACCAGGCTGTGATGCAGCCAGACACGATGCTTTCTATGGTGTACCTGTAAAAGTTGGTAAGAGTCGATGTGTGAGAATGTGAAGCAAGGGTTAATAGCTAGAACAAGCCTGAATGAATATGGGATATGTTAGTGGAAAATTACAAGTGTAAAAGGAGAATGGACTTGCTGAAATAAGGGAGTTGAATAGCCTTGAGAAAAAAGGAAGATGGCCAGGTGACAGGGTATGAAATATGGGAGCCGCTTGCAATTATAACTAGCACCTGCTAATTAAGCTAAGACTGCTACAATACTCATGTGCCAATAGATAACTTTAAAGTCTGTATAATTGCTACATACTCACGTGCCAATAGATAACTTTAAAGTCTTACTGGAACTATTGCAATAACGAATTAATAACAAATTTATGCTTTGTAATGGGGGCGAGCTCAAGTGAATGTAAGAGACAGCACCTAACAATACATATAAAAAAAGGATGTTTCGAGCAAAACTTTGGCACTCTCCAAGGTGGACCTTTGGAATACCTAGAGGGCTGCCCCGAACGCAATAAAGAATATTCTGAAGTACGAACGTGTTCGAGACTTTTTTTCCAGACTGAGAGACAAGTGAATTAGAGACACATTCACATTTGGTGGCAGCGGTGGGATTTCAAAGAGTCTCCGCTGGGACTGGCAGTATAAGCGACTGATCGAGTTCGGGAGCGAAGGAGGAATTGGGCCACCATTGTGAGTAAAGCTTTTGCCACTTTGGTATTCCCCTCCGCTGTACCGTCTGCGATTCAGCCCCGCTGTCAGCGCTCAGGGACGCTCCTACGAAATCCAGGTCAGTCCGGCGAACCCGTTTAAGGGAGGGAGTGTGACCCCTACAGTAATAGTCACAGGCACAGTCAGGGACTAGTGCTTTAAGGGAGGGAGTGTGACCCCTACAGTAATAGTCGCAGGCACAGTCAGGGACTAATGCTTTAAGGGAGGGTGTGTAGCCCCTACAGTTATAGCTACAGAAGAGGTTTCGGCATCATCATGATCCTTGCTTTTGTCTAAAAGTGCCCCCGCAATAAGAGGCTTTAGAAGGGTGCGTTATCAACCCTAAGGTAAAAATATAACAAGGACATTATAACCTTATAGTTAGATAGGCTTGCAGGCACGGATGAGCCTGCCTGAATTGGGCAACGGAGCAGGATAACTCCGTTTAAATTCATGATTGAATAAAGTGGTCCAGGACCATTTCGCCAAATAAACAATAATCGTAAGGATCATTAACTGCCAATAGTGTTAGAGATGGGTAATACGTTAGATACAACCTCTGATAGTGGAAGCGCGCTTCAAACCTTGTGTGAACAATATCCGGAATATTCCAAGCAACTGAGACAATTGTCAGGAGAATTGCATAAAAATTTAGAAGAAAAATGGCCACTGGGGGAAAACTAATGCATTAAAATTGGGTATAAAATTGACAGAGAAAGGAATAGTTAAAACAGCCATGGTCTTAAAAAAAAAAGGAATGCGCATATGGGAAAAGAACCAAGTCATAAGGCGATCCGCCTTGAATCTGTATATTAATCCATGTGAGTTTAAGCTTAAGTGGGATAAGGTGCTGTCAGGGACTGCGGAGTTCCCAAATCTTATCTCCCAGAATTCTGACATAATAAACTGCTTTGTTACTGATACTCAGGCCTTCGTGTGAATATTTTCACCCCTAACATTTAGTGTAAGTCTGGAAGGATTTGCTGAGCTGGACGCCGCTCGAGCCGGTGGACAAGGCGAGTAGTCAAACCTTTGACCGCCAAAAATTAGAGTCACTTGGCAAGGCGGACAGACGGTGAGGTAACATCCAATAAATCTAGTATCAAGGCCAAATGAGTAAAAAAGTCAGTTTAAACATTTTTTTTTGGTTTTTGAAGAGCAAAATACTCTGAAAAAAAAACAATGATCAAAGATGGGTGTGATTTCTGTGGAACAGAGAAAAATGGTGAGATACACAGCAGTAAAGATAAGGCAAATAAAGTTAGAAGCACAAATGACATAAATTAAACCTTCACACCATTTGGAAGACAGGCTGGTTTAAAGGAATTGAGCTCTAACTCCTTTAAGCATGTCAATAAAGTGAGTAAACATTGCTGCAGTAGATTCTGCAAACTAGCAAAAGACATCACAAAACTGCCAACAATTACGGCTAACGACTGTCCCAGAATGTCTCAAGGAGAAAAAAAAAAGTCAAATTAAGTGAAGTCCAAAAGATCAGAAAGGGACAAAAACACTCAATTAGTTTTGTTCAGGAATATCTGAGGATGACTAACCCCCCCTCCCAAAACAAAAAAATGGGGAGGAAAATCAATACAAGATTACGGTTAGAAATTTAACAATGGATACATGTCGAGAATAACTTCAGATCGTTTCAAGCCGTCCAGATAAATTCAGCAGTAATTCAACTCATTTGAAATAAAAGAAAAATAAACATCCAGTAATGTCTCTTTCCAAAAACCGGTTAAATAACGAACATTGAAAATTGAAAGAAAGGATGGGTAATGTCTAAGGTCACACAGCGGATGGAGATGGCATCATGCCAAGTTCTCCACCACTTTCGATTCTGTACAAAAATTTAACCATTTCAGCAAGCAGGTCATCTGCACAAAGAAATATACGTCTCTAAGAATAGCTAATGTCTCTAAAATTAATCAGTGGAAATTGACTTAAATGGAATGACACAGATAGTTTTCGAAGGAGAATGAAAATTTTGTTCAGTATTTTAATTGAGCTCCATTTTAGAGAAAGAGTGAGAGGGTTAGAGAGAGAGAGAGCCAGAGACAGAGAGAGGGACTGATAGAGACAGCGAAAGTTGAGAGAGTGAAAGAGAGCGAGTCAGGGAGAGACAGAGAAGAGGAGGAGTAGTTAGATAAAGAGAAAGAGCGACAAGAGTTCCAGAGACAGACAGAGTTATGTAGAGAGAGAGACAGCGAGAGAGAGTTTTAGGCATCTAAACTTTGTTCCGAACTATTCACTGTCTCTGTATTCAGACTTTGACTTCAGACCTTGACTTTTAAGAGTTTTGTTACGAGCTGTGATTATTTGAAAGCTTCAAATTGTCTACGCATTGTCTTTAAAGATTATAGTTTGAGTACAGTTAACAATTTTTTCTTTTCAAAGGCTATCATTGGCATTTCCAGGGTAATTTTGACACACAAGGAATTTTAATCAGGATGCAAAATCACGTATGTAAGATTAAGAAAATATTAGTTTTATGGTGTTCAGTGCAGGTTAGGATAGTTGAAATACATATGACAAATATGATCAAGCCGGTGTTTCATTAGTTCAGGGTTAAAACTTCCCTGACACAAATAATCATCAGTAGGGTGAAACTAACCTGTCTCACAACGCAGATGTTTTAATTATGAGATTGCAGAATTACTTATAAACAGATGGGTAAATGAAATATGTCCATGATCATGCCACGCAAAATTGGTTCACTCAGAGTTTCAATAACATATTGTGTTTGCTGAAAGACTTGATAACGGGAATTTGGCAGCACTCCAACTTTTACTCCCAGTCCATTTGAGTGAAAAATATAAAAAAGTTTAGAGATGCGAATGGCATCATTCCAATTTATCCACCCACTATACGCCCCTTTTTGTCTCTGCAAGACAATTAACCCTTTCAACAAGCTTTTGTGTGTAATCCAGAAGATGTCTTGACACTCCCATGCTGGTTTGCCTGAGCTCGGGTCCTTTTAATTCTGATAAAGTAATGAACAGTCCACACAGCTGAAGATGCATTTTAATTGGAACTTACAAATTTTTACCCTCTTAACAACCCAGACTTGACCATGTTCACAGATGGAAGTGCTTCCATCGGTGAAAGGGGGGAGCGGTTATCAGGATATGCTATAGTCAACCAGGGTGGGGAGACAATAGAATCAGCAGCATTTGAAACTCCATTCTCGGCCCAGCAAGCAGAATTGTTCGCACTAATACGCGCATGCGCACTAGGAGCAGGCAAAAAAGTAAATATTTATACAGACTCCAGATATGCTTTTGGAGTCGTACATGATTTTGGACAATTATGGAAGAACAGAGGATTCTTAACATCCGCTGGGAAATAGGCAGACCACCAAGCGAAAGAAACCTCCCATTCAAAGGAAATGGTGGTGCCTAAAATGATGAGCCAGACTAAAAGCTCAAAAGACAAGTCTCCCTCTGAAAAACCTATGCCGACCATTACTGACGTAATCCAGCTACAGGAGGACGCTCCTGCTAGCGATAAAAAGTCATGGGGAGAATTGGGATGTACATATGATAAAGAAAATAAGCTGTGGGTCACCCCAGCAGGGCAGACATGTATGCCCGATGCTTTGGTAGCCTGGGTGACCGAGTGTGTACACTTTGCAACTCATTGTGGTGCTCGTGCTACAGGTGATATATTGTTAAAAACCTGGTGGCATCCCAGACTGAAGGAGATAGCCCAACGAATTAGCAATCGCTGCTTGATATGTCAGCAGTATAACCCTGGGAAGGCAGTGTCCTGTGAGCAGGGGAAAACACCATTGCCCGAGGGTCCCTTTGAGACCCTGCAACTGGACTACATTGAGTTGGAAAGATGCCAGTGTTATAAGCATGTATTAGTGATTGTTGATGTGTTTAGTAAATGGATAGAGGCCTATCCTACTGTAGATAATAAGGCTTCAACTGTAGTAAAAGTTCTTATGCATGAAATTGTACCAAGATTTGGAATTCCCTTTAATCGTTTAAGCTCTGATAATGGACCTCACCTTGTGGGACAGATCAATAAAGAATTCTGCATTCAACTAGGAATTAAACAGCAGTTACACTGCGCCTACAGATCCCAGGCAGCTGGGATAGTGGAAAGAGCTAGCCAGACTTTAAAGACTAAGCTTTTTAAATTACAAGCAGAGATTGGAGCCACTTGGCTCAAACTATTACCTACTGCACTCTTTCAAATAAGAGCCACCCCAGCAGGAAACTCGATTGAGCCCCGCTGAAATCTTGTATGGAAGACCCCTTCGCACCCCCTGAGACTGTCATACATCCCGAGACATTCAGTTCCACCACATGGCTACAGAAATGGCTAATTACATAATAGCCCTCACTAAAGTATTAAAGAGTCTCCACTTGCGAGTACGTGCCACGCAAGAGGAAGTGCCACCCTTAGCCAGCTCCGATATTGTACAACCGGGAGATCATGTGATGATCTGCAATTGGACACGGAAGGGGTTGGAACCGCGTTGGGAAGGACCGTTCCAAGTTCTCCTAACCACCCCCACGGCAGTCAAAGTTGAAGGACGCAATGTGTGGATTCACACCCACCACTGTAAGCTAGTGAAGTTTTCGTGATTATTAACTCTCGTTTTAAGTTTTAGGTACATACGACCTTACTCGGACTAGGAGCAGGACCCCACGATGAAGCTGCTCTTTTTACTAGTGATCCTTGCCAGCGCCATCCAGTTTACATTCACTAGCGGCCGGCGATGTAGACCCGGCGGACGAATTCTGGTTTAGCTCACTCAGCTAAATCGCTGGCTTTTAAAGCAGGCCAGCAGCACGGTTCGATTCCCGTACCAGCCTCCCCGAACAGGCACCGGAATGTGGCGACTAGGGGCTTTTCACAGTAACTTCGTTGAAGCCTACTCATGACAATAAGCGATTTTCATTTCATTCTGCACCTTTGTCGTGAGGACACCTTTAGCTGTGCCAACAGCACCACAGATGAGACCTTGTGGACGGCGAACCCGGTAGATACCAGCACCACCATCATTCATCAAGACGAGCAGAAGCCTCGGTTCCTGACTACCCGCGGATCCCTGACCAGCGATCGCTACGCTTGCCGGTGGGACTACCAGTGTACGAGGAAAGGCAAGTCACGAGTTCCTGAATGTAAGACTATCCATACTCACCCGCCTACCAGGAGGAAGCGGGCAACGCACCATGTGACTGCAAATTCATTCCTGTTTATGTCTTGTACTTATGCAAAGAAATTGAATGTCTCCTCTTGTTGGGTATGTACGCATGTTCCTAGCCATGCCCATGGGGGTATTCCTTTGGTCCCTCTTTCCTATTTGGTCGAGGAGGTCGCAGAATGGGCTCTGCGACGTAATCGCACCGATCCTGATAATGATACACAAGATATGATAGATTGGCGATCGGCCGGGTTCAATATGAACAGGTTTAAAGGATGGTGGTGGCCAAAATTTACTGTAACCCGTCAGCCGCCCTACCTGATCCTCCCCAAGTATGCTAAATTTCCAAAAGGTAGTATATGTTTTAAAAAGGATCGTGCCAATGGGACCCACCCGGTAGGTACCAGCCAATGTAACCAGACCTTGATTTGGCAACCACCCATAACTAATCTTACACAAAAAGGCTTGTTCACCTTTAATTGGTCAGCAATAGAAAACCATACAAGTGGCGGCCCCTTGACGGATGCCAAGGGGAACTTGACCTCGTACAATGATACCTATTTTATATGCGGACATAAAGCATATCCCTGGTTGCCGGAAAATTGGTCAGGTTCTTGCTATATGGGCTTTGTAGCCCCTGGCATCACCCATTATACAGACCTATCCAAACATCCCCATGCCCGAACCACTAGGTCCCTTGTGCCTTGGGAGGTGATAGCTACTGTCCTTTGGCCACAGTTCGGCAGTATTAGATCTCTCCAAAAAGTCACCAAGCTCCGGGATATATTGGAGCAGGTGGCTAATGATACCGCGGAAGGACTCAGTGAGCTCAGCGCAGAGTTAGTAGCTGTTCGGACGGTTGCCTCACAGAACCGCATGGCTCTAGACTACCTCCTCGCCAGCGAGGGAGGTACATGTGCAGTAGTGGGTTCTGAGTGCTGTACTTATATCCCTGATAGCTCGGAAAACATTACTCACCTAGTGGACCACATTAGGGATGGGGTAAAGAGACTCCGCCAGTCCTCCTCGGACGACTGGTGGGGATGGCTGTGGTCTAGCTCCTGGACCACCTATCTGTTTCATGGATTTATTATCTTTATCGCTATTTGCATTTTGCTGTGTATTATTGTAACCTGTGTTAAATGCTTTTGTAATCGTTTAGGCGCCTCTGTGATGCCACAGATGCTGCAGCGGCTTCCCCAGTTAGACAAGCAGAACTTAGTAGGTGCCGAAAATGTGGATGAGGACGTTGGACCAAAGGATGATTTCCCGGAGGAATTCCTCAGACTCTCAAGGATAAGTCCCTGAGGGCTGTGTGATCATGGAATGATCAAAGGGGGGAATGAGAATGTGAAGCAAGGGTTAATAGCTAGAACATGCCAGAATGAATATGGGATATGTTAGTAGAAAATTACAAGTGTAAAAGGAGAACGAACTTGCTGAAATAAAGGAGTTGAATAGCCTTGAGAAACAAGGAAGATGGCCAGGTGACAGGGTATGAAATATGGGAGCCGCTTGCAATTATAACTAGCACCTGCTAATTAAGCTAAGACTGCTACAATACTCATGTGCCAATAGATAACTTTAAAGTCTGTATAATTGCTACATACTCACGTGCCAATAGATAACTTTAAAGTCTTACTGGAACTATTGCAATAACGAATTAATAACAAATTTATGCTTTATAATGGGGGCGAGCTCAAGTGTGAATGTAAGAGACAGCACCTAACAATACATATAAAAAAAGGATGTCTCGAGCAAAACTTTGGCACTCTCCAAGGGGACCTTTGGAATACCTAGAGGGCTGCCCCGATCGCAATAAAGAATATTCTGAAGTACGAACGTGTTTGAGACTTTCTTCCGGACTGAGAGACAAGTGAATTAGAGACACATTCACATGTGGACATGCCACATTTCCTTAATTTCCTGAGGAAGTATAGACACTGTTGTGCTTTCTTGGTCATAGCGTCGGTACCATTGGTATCAGGAATTGATGTGCCTCATGACCAACCTCTCGGTGCTAATATACTGGCATTGATTGAAAATTGGTTCCCAAACAGTAGTAATAAGTGGGTCTTTTTCAAAGTGAAAGGTAGTGACTAGTGGGGTACCATAGGTATCAGTGCTTGGTCCCCAGCTATTCACAATATATATCAACGATTTGGACAAGGGCAGATTGTTGGTGATGTGCACATCTAGGAATTTGAAGCTGTCAACCATCTCCACCTTGGTCCCGTTGATGCAAACAGGGGTGTATTTTGCTTCCTGAAGTCAATGACCAGCTCCTTAGTTTTGCTGACATTGACGGAGAGATTGTTGTTGTTACACCACTCCACTAGGCTATTTCCCTCCTGTACTCTGACTCATCGTTGTTTGAGATCGGATCCACTACAGTTGTGTCGTCAGCAAACGTGTAGATGGTGTTGGTGCCAGATTTTGCCTCACAGTCGTGCGTGCATCAGTATAGTAGGGGATTAAGTATGCAGCCTTGCAGGGCTCCGGTATTGATGACTATCGTGGAAGAGTTGTTGTTCTTTATTCTTAGATTGTGGTGTATGGGCCAGAAAGTCGAGGATCCAGTTGCAGAGTGAGGGGCCAAATCCTAGGTTTTGGAGCTTTGACATGAGCTTGGCTGGGATTATAATTGAAGGCGGAGCTGTAGTCAATGCATACACCTTGTTGTTGAGATCCTCCAGGGATAAGCGTGGGACCAGGGAGATGGCGTCTGCTATGGACCGGTTGTGGCGGTATGCAAATTGCAGTGGATCTAGACATTCTGGGAGTATGGAATTGATCAACCTCTCAGTGCTAATATACTGGTAGTGATTGAGAATTGGTTCCCAAACAGTAGTAATAAGTGGGTGTTTTTCAAAGTGAAAGGTAGTGACTAGTGGGGTACCATAGGTATCAGTGCTTGGTCCCCAGCTATTCACAATATATATCAACGATTTGGACAAAGGATTCAAATGTAACATTTCCAAGTTTGGTGACGACACAAAATCAGGTGGAAATGTGAGTGGTGGCACAGTGGCTAGCACTGCTGCCTCCAGCTCTAGGAAACCCGGGTTCAATTCCGGCCTTGGGTGACTGTGTGGAGTTTGCACTTTCTCACCGTGTCTGCATGAGTTTCCTCTGGGTGCTCTGGTTTCCTCCAACAGTTCATAGATGTGCCAGTTAGGTGAATTGACGATGTTAAATTGCCCCTTAGTCCAAAAATGTGCAGGCTAGGTGAATTGACCATGCGAAATGCCCCCTTAGTGTCCAAATGTGCAAGTTAGGTGGGTTATGGGGATACAAGT
Organism: Scyliorhinus canicula; assembly: GCF_902713615.1. Taxonomy (NCBI): domain Eukaryota; kingdom Metazoa; phylum Chordata; class Chondrichthyes; order Carcharhiniformes; family Scyliorhinidae; genus Scyliorhinus; species Scyliorhinus canicula. The sequence continues at coordinate 202,860,935 of NC_052147.1, forward strand.
TAGGTGGATTGTGAGCCTAGATAGGGTGCTCTTTCAGAGGGTCGGTGCAGATTTAATGTCCCAATTGGCCTCCTTCTGCTTCTGTTTTTTGATGAGTAGGAAGTAAAGAGGCTTCAGACAAGTTGAGTGAGTTGATTTGTTTTGATTTGATTTCTTTATTTTCACGTGTACCAAGGTACAGTGAAATGTATTGTTCTGCATACAGTCCAGATAGATCATTCCATACATGAAAAGAAAATACATAGGGCAAACATAAAATACACATTAGTACATAGACACAGGCATCAGGTGAAGCATACAGGCATGTAGTACTACTCAATAGATGTGTGAAGAGATCATTCAGTCCATAAGAGTGTTGTTTAGGAGTCTGGTAACAGTGGGGAAGAAGATCTTTTTGAATCTGTTAGTGCGTGTTAGTGCATCACTTGCCCGATGGAAGAAGTTGGAAGGGAGAATAACCCGGGTGGTAGGGGTCTTTGATTATGCTGCCCGTTTTGCAAAGGCAGCAGGGGGTGTAGACAGAGTCAATGGATGGGAGGCCTGGCGAAGGATCCTGTTGAATTGGAGGTCGAATATACCACTGGGGAGTGGCGGCCTGGCTGGGGATTGGTACGACTTTCTCCGGCTGGAGCAGTTTGCACTGATTTGGATTTGTTTATTGCCACTTGTACCAAGGTACAGTGAAAAATATTGTTCTGCGTACAGGTCCAAACAGGTCATTCCATACATGAAAAAAAACATAGGGCAAACATAAATACACAATGTAAATGCATAGACGCATGCATCAGGTGAAGCATGCAGGAGTGTAGTACTACTCAGTAGAGAAGATGTGTGAAGACATCGGGGGCGGCATTCTCCCCTACCCGGCGGGACAGGGGGTCCCGGCGTAGGGGAGTGGCGCCAACCACTCCGGCGTCGGGCCTCCCCAAAGGGGCAGAATTCTCCGCACCTTTGAGGGCTAGGCCCGCTTCGGAGCGGTTGGCACCACGCCGACTGGCGCCAAAACTGGTACCAGCGGCCTTTCAGGCCCGCCACCGGGGCTGGCCGAAAGGCCTTCGCCGGTTCGCGCATGCGCCGGTGGTGATGTCAGCGGCAGCTGCCGCTGACGTCACCACCGGCGCATGCGCACTGGGGGATTCTCTTCCGCTTCCGCCATGGCGGAGGCCGTGGCGGCGGCAGAGGAGAAAGAGTGCCCCCAAGGCACTGGCCCGCCGGCCGATCGGGGGGCCCCAATTGCGGGCCTGGCCACTGTGGGGGCACCTCCCGGGGTCCGATCACCCCGCGCCCGCCCCCCCCCAGGGGCACGGTCGCGCCGCCGATCCCGCCACCACCAGAGGTGGTTCAAACCTCGGCGGCGGGAGAGGCCTCAGGCCGCAGGGGCCTCACCGATCGGCGCGGACGTCACGCCAATCGGCGGGGCGTGATTCCCGCCCCCGCCAATTCCCGGGTGGCGGAGAATCTCTGCCACGGCGGGGGCGGGATTTTCGGCGGCCCCAGGCGATTCTCCGATCCTGCTGGGGGTCGGAGAATTAAGCCCCAGATCAGTCATAGATATTTACAGCATGGAAACAGGCCATTTGTCCCAGCTTTCTATGCCGCCCAATTTCTATCACTAAGTTAGTCCCACTTGCCTGCCCACTGGCCCATATCCCTCTATATCCGCCCTGCCCATGTAACTGTCTGTTTTGTAAAGGAAAAAATTGTACTCGCCTCTACCACGGCTTCTGGCAGCTCATTCCAGATGTTCACCACCCTCTTTGTGAAGAAATTTCCCCTTTGGTCTCTTTTGTATCTCTCCCCTCTCACCTTAAACCTATGCCCTCTAGTTCTAGACTCCTCTACCTTTTGAAAAGATGTTGACTTTATCTATGCCACTCATTATGTTATAAACCTCTATAAGATCACCCCTCAGTCTCCTACGCGCCAGGGAAAAAAGCCCCAGCCTATCTAGCCTCTCCTTATAGCTCAGACCATTAAGTCCCGGTAGCATCCTTGTAAATCTCTTCTGTACTCTTTCTAGTTTAACAATATCCTTCCTATAATAGGGTGACCAGAACTGAACACAGTATTCCATGTGTGGTCTGACTAATGTTTGGTACAACTTCAACAAGACGTCCCAACTACTGTATTCAATATTCTGACCAATAAAACTGAGCATGCTGAATGCTTTATTTGATTTGATTTATTGTCACATGTACCGAAGTACAGTGAAAAGTATTTTTCTGCAGCCGAGGGAGCGTACACGGTACGTACATAGTAGACAAAGAGAATAATCAACAGAGAACATTGACAAATGGTACATCAACAAGCAGTGATTGGTTACAGTGCGGAACAAGGGGCCAAACAAAGCAAATACATGAGCAAGAGCAGCATAGGGCATCGTGACATCGTTACAGAGAACAAATCAGTCCGAGGGGGAGTCGTTGAGGAGTCTTGTAGCTGCGGAGAAGAAGCTGTTCCTATGTCTGGATGTCTTCAGACTTCTGTACCTTCTGCCTGATGGAAGGGTCTGGAAGAAGGCAATGCCTGGGTGGGAGGGGTCTCTGATAATGCTGTCTGACTTCCTGAGGCAGCGGGAGGTGTATACAGAATCAATGTGGGGGAGGCAAGCTTGTGTAATGCGTTGGGCTGAGTTCACCACACTGCAGTTTCTTGCGGCCCTGGACCGAGCAGTTGCCATACCAAGCTGTGATGCAGCCGGATAGGATGCTCTCTATCGCACATCTGTATACGTTTGCGAGACTCGATGCAAGCATGCCAAATTTATTTCGCTTCCGTAGGAAGTAGGGACGTTGTTGGGCTTTCTTGACTGTTGCATCTACGTGAGTGGACCAGGACAGACTGTTGGTGATGGTGACCCCCAGGAACTTAAAGCTATCGACCATCTCCACTTCGGATCCATTCACGCAGACGGGTGTGTATGTCGTGCTACGCTTCCTGAAGTCGATGATCAGTTCCTTGGTCTTTCCGACATTTAGAGGGGTTGTTTTCGGTACACCATGCAACCAAGTGATTTATCTCCCTCCTGTAGTCTGATTCGTTGTTGTTTGCGATACGTCCCACCACAGTCGTATCATCTGCAAACTTATAGATTGAGTTGGAGTTAAATCTTGCCACACAGTCATGTGTGTATAGGGAGGTGTGTATCGGTATTCACCACCTTGTCCACTTGCAACTCCACCTTCAAGGAGCGACTCCACCTTCAAGGAGCTATGAACCTATACCCCTAGATCTCTTTGTTCTGTACCTCTCCCCAACTCTCTACCATTAACTGAGTAGGTCCTGCCCTGATTTGATCTACCAAAATGCATCACCTCACATTTATCCAAATTAAACCCCATCTGCCATTCATCGGCCCACTGGCCCAATTGGTCAAGGCCTGTTGCAATCTTATATAACCTTCTTCACTATCCACAATGCCACCAATCGAGGCGTCATCTGCAAGCTTACTAAGCTCCGACATTCTCATCCAAATCACTAATATATATAACAAGTAACAGTGGGCCCAGCATCGATCCGTGAGGCACACTGCTGGTCACAGGCCTCCAGTTTGAAAAACACCTTCCATAACCACCCTTTGGCTTTGGTTGCCAAGCCAATTTTGTATCCAATTGGCTACCTCACCCTGGATTTCGTTAGATTTAACCTTTTGCAACAACCTACCATGCGGTACCTTGTCAAAGGCCTTGCTAAAGTCCATATAGACAACGTCGACTGCACTGCCCTCATCCACCTTCTTGTTTACCCCTTCAAAAAACTCTATCAAATTGAGGAGACATGACTTTCGCCTTACAAAGCTATGCTGACTTTCCCTAATTAGCCCTTGCCTGTCTAGATGCCTGTCGATCCTGTCTCTCAGAATACCTTCTAACAATTTACCCACTACAGAAGTAAGGCTAACTGGTCTGTAGTTCCCAGGCTTATCCCTACAGCCCTTAAACAAGGGCACAACATTTGCTACCCTCCAATATTCAGGCACCTCTCCTGACGTTGTTGATGATTCAAATATCTCAGATAGGGGGCCGGCAATTTCCTCCCTAACCTTCCACAACGTCCTGGGATACATTTCATCAGATCCCGGGGATTTATCTATCTTGTTGCGCATTAATACCTCCAGCATCTCCTTCTTTGTAATATGTACACTCCTCAAGACATCACTTTTTATTTCCCCAATTTCCCGAACATTATACCCTTTCTCAACATAAATACTGATAAGAATTATTCATTTAGGACCTCTCCCATCCCTTGTGGATCCGCACATAAATGGCCTTGTTTATCCTTTAGAGACCCTACCCTCTCCCTAGACACCCTTTATGTATCTGTAAAAGCTCTTTGGATTTTCCTTTGCCTTATCTGCCAAGGCAATCTCATGTCCCCTTTTTGCCTTACTGATTTCGCTCTTAATTCTACTCCGACAAGCCCTATATTCTTATCAGTCCATAAGGGGGTGATTTAGGAGTCTGGTGACAGTGGGAACGAAGCTGTTTTTGAATGTTTGTGCGTGTTCTATAACTTTTGTATCTCATGCCCGATGGAAGAAGTTGGAAGAATGAATAAGCCGGGTGGGAGGGATCTTTGATTATGCTGACCGCTTTCCCAAGGCAGCGGGAAGTTAGAGTGGGTAAATACATGGCAGATGCAGTACAAAGTGGGTAAGTGCGAAGTTATCCACTTATCATAGATCGAATAGGTTCCAAGTTTGATCCCAGCTCTGGGACACTGTCCGTGTGGAGTTTGCATATTCTCCCCGTGTTTGCGTGGGTTTCACCCCCACAACCCAAAAATGCGCAGGCTTGGTAGATTGGCCATGCTAAATTGCCCCTTCATTGGAAAAAATGAATTTGGTACTCTAAAATTAAAAAACAAATCATACATAGAATTTAAATGCAGAAGGAGGCCATTCGGCCCATCGAGTCTGCACTGGCCCTTACAAAGAGTACCCTACTTAAGCCCATGTATTTACCCTATCCCCGTAACTCCCACTTAACATTTTTTGGACACTAAAGGCAATTTAGCATTGCCAATCCACCTAACCCGCACATCTTTGGACTGTGGGAGGAATCCAGAGCACCCAGAGGAAATCCACGCAGACACGGGACAACGTGCAGACTCCGCACAGTGATCCAGCCGAGAATCGAACCTGGGACCCTGGAGCTGTGTAGCCACTGTGATAATCACTATGCAACCGTGCTGCCCACTTCGGTGGGAAAAACAAATTGGCAGGTATTATTTAAATATTGATAGATTGGGAAATGTTGATGTATAAAGGGACCTGAGTGTCCTTATGCACCATTGATTGACAGCAGCATGCAGGTATAGCAAGCAGTTAGAAAGGCAAATGGTATGTTGGCCTTCATTGCAAGGGGACTGGAGTACAGGAGCAGAAATGTCTTACTGCTGCTTTACAGGGTCTTGGTGAGAGCACACCTGCAGTATTGTGTGCAGTTTTGTTCTCCTTGCCTAAAAAATATACTAGTTATAGGGGAAGTGTAACGATGACTAGTGGGGTACCACGGGGATGGCAGCATAGTTGTGCGAGGAGAGATTGGTTCAGCTAGATGTATTTACTAGAGTTTAGGAGAATGAGAGGGGATCTCATTGAAACATACAATATTCTGACAGGGCTGGACAGACTCGATGCAGGGATGATGGGTGGCACAGTCGTTAGCAGTGTTGCCTCACAGCACCAGGGACCTGGGCTCAATTCCAACTTTGGGTCACTGTCTGTGTGGAATTTGTACGTTCCCCCCGTGTCTGTGTGGGTTTCCTGAGGGTGAGTTTCCTCCCAGAGTCCAAAGATGCGCAGGTTAGGTGGATAGGCCATATTAAATTGCCTCATAGTCCAAAAGGTTATGATGTGGAGATGCCGACGTTGGACTGGGGTGAGCACAGTAAGAAGTCTTACAACACCAGGTTAAAGTCCAACAGGTTTGTTTCAAACACGAGCTTTCGGAGCGCATCTCCTTCCTCAGGTGAATTCACCTCCGAAAGCTCGTGTTTGAAACAAACCTGTTGGACTTTAACCTGGTGTTGTAAGACTTCTTACTGTCCAAATGGTTAGGTAGGGTTACTGGGTTACAGGCCTACCGTGGGGGAATGGGTCTACATACAGTTGTCTTTCAGAGGGTCTGTGCAAGCTTGATGGGCTGAATGGCCTTTTTCTGCACTGTAGTCATTCTATTCTATTTCCCCTGGCTGGGGAGTGGGGGTGGGTGGCGGAGGTTATAGAACAAGGTGCTCCCAGTCTCAAGATGTGGGGGAGGCCATTTAGGACTGAGATCATTAATTTCTTTACTCAGAGGGTGGCGAACCTATGGAATTATCTACTACATAAGGCTATGGAGGCTGAAAATATTTAAGAAATAAATAGATTTCCAGACATTAAAGGCATCAAGGGGTTTGGTGAGAGCAAGAGTATGCACTGAGATAGTAGATCAGCCATAATCATATTGAATGGCAAAGCAGGCTTGATAGGCTGAATGACCTACTCTTGCTCTTATTTTCTATGGGGTTGGATTCTTCCGCTCCACCCGCCATGGGCGAGACGCGGACAATGAAAAAGTCCTCGGGCGGGAGTCTCCCGTCGCAGTGCAGGCGCAGAATACCGCCCTATGTTTCCAAGGCCTATCTATCCAGCAACTCTGTTAGTATTTTAAAATCAGGTTCCCATCTCTGCCCCAGCAAAGAAACCTCTCTAACCAAAGTCAGAAATTGTATTCTTTGACTGTGGTGCACTAATGTTTCTAATCAGTGCCATCTTTGACAGTTCACCCACATCAGTCATCTTCAACACCCAGTTTACTGGGTGTTCCCTTGCTTAATTCCATTTTCATCCATCCCATCATAGCCAGGAGGTCACCTCTCCTCCAATCCCACCTTTATATCAAGTCTCCATCAATCTTTCTTTGGTCCTCAATATTTACATGCTTCCTCCTTGGTAACATCATCTGCCGATACAGGGGTGGCACAATAGCACAGTGCTTAGCACTGTTGCTTCACAGCTACAGGTAGGCCACACTTGGGAGTATAGTGTTCAATTCTGGTCGCCACACTACCAGAAGGATATGGAGGCTTTAGAGAGGGTGCAGAAGAAATTTACCAGGATGTTGGGTATGGAGGGCATTAGCTATAAGGAGGTTGAATAAATTTGTTTAGATCTTACTGGAACGAAGGAGGTTGAGGGGCGACCTGTTAGAGGTCTACAAAATTATGAGGGGCATAAACAGAGTGGATAGTCAGAGACTTTTTCCCAGGGTAGTGGGGTCAATTATTAGGGGGCATAGGTTTAAGGTGTGAGAGGCAAGGTTTAGAGGAGATGTACGAGGTAAGTTTTGTACAGAGGGTAGTAGGTGCCTGGAACAAGCCGCTGGAGGAGATGGTGGAAGCAGGGACGATAGTGACGTTTAAGGGTCATCTTGAGAAATACATGAATAGAATGGGATTAGAGGGATACGGACCCCATAAGTGTAGAAGATTTTAGTTTAGACGAGCAGCATGGTCGGCGCAGGCTTGAAGGGCCGAGAGCTTGTTCCTGTGTTGTACTTTTCTATGTTCTTTGGTCCCAGGTTCGATTCCCAGCTTGGGTCACTGTTTGTGCGGAAACGTGCAGTTCTCCCTGTATCTGCGTGGATTTCCTCTGGGTTCTTCGGTTTCCTCCCACAGTCCAAAGATGTGCAGGTTAGTTGGAATGGCCATGCTAAATTGCCCTTAGTGTCCAAAAAGGTTAGGGTGGAGGTGTGGACTTAAGTGGGGTTCTCTTTAAAAGGGCTGGTGCAGACTAGATGGGCTGAATGGCCTCCTTCTGCACTGTAAATTCTATGATTCCACATATAGGTTGATGATACGCAGCTCTATTACTACACCACTTCTCTTAATCCGTTTACCATTGTTTGCCGTGAATGCTCCACAATTTCCTCCAGCTAAATACTGGGAAGACTCCAAGAATGTGTCCAGCTCCTACAATGCAAGCTGTGTTCTTTCCATTGATTCTACCCCACGCCTAGCCACTATCCCAGGCTGAAACTTACTGTGTGCAACTTTGCCCCTCCTAACCATGAGCTGAGCTTTTGATTCCACTCAGCTTGACTGCCTCCATTCTGGGCCAGTCCGTAGGCTCCTGAACCAGACCCGTGCCTTTGTCACGTTCATATTTAAATAATTCGATATTATCTAGCTGGCCTCCCCATCCTGCAGAGATTTCAGCTCATTCAGAACACTGGCTTGTTTTCCAGCCTGCACCAAATCCCGCTCACCCACCATCCTCATCCTCGCTGGTTCACTTTGGATCTTCCGATGCTGACGACAGCCCCTCAACCCTCCCAGCAACGAGAAATTCCGTTGACAGCGACCGGATCGGAAGATTCCGGCGCAGGCGGTGGTGGGAGCGCGGGCACGCGGTGGGGTGGGGTGCGCGGGCACGCGGTGGAGTGGGGGGGCATGCGGTGGGGTGGGGGGGCACGCAGTGGGGTAGGGGGCGACGCGGTGGGGTGGGGGGACGCGGTGGGGTGGGGGGGGCACACGGTGGGTTGGGGGCACGCGGTGGGGTGGAGGGGCACGCAGTGGGGTGGGGGGGCATGCAGTGGGGTGGGGTGGGGGGCACGCAGTGGGGGTGGGGGGGCACGCAGTGGGGTGGGGGGCACGCGGTGGGGTGGGGACGCAGTGGGGTGGGGTGGGCATGCAGTGGGGTGGGCATGCAGTGGGGTGGGGTGGGGGGGGCACGCGGTGGGGTGGGGGGCACGCAGTGGGGTGGGGTGGCGCACGCAGTGGAGTGTGGGGGGCATGCAGTGGGTGGGGTGGGGGGCACGCAGTGGGGTGGGGGGGCACACAGTGGGGTGGGGGGCACGCAGTGGGGTGGGGTGGGGACACAGTGGGGTGGAGGGGGCACACAGTGGGGTGGGGTGGGGGGGCACGCAGTGGGGTGGGGTGGGGACGCAGTGGGGGGGGCATGCAGTGGGGTGGGGGGGCACACGGTGGGGTGGGGGGCACGCGGTGGGGGGGCACGCGGTGGGGTGGGGGGGCACGCAGGGGTGGGCAAGCGGCGGGAGGGAGCGCACGCGGGACGGGTCGTTGGGAGGGGAGACCCCGCGCACGCGGGGCGTGGGGAGGGGAGACCCCGCCCACTTAACGACCTATTGAGTCCTTCCAGCGTTTTCTCTCATTAGTTTAAGTGCGACGGGAATTAGGGAATAGTTGCTAGCATTTAAATTATGGAGAGTCGACTCAACAAAAACTGCTAATTTAAAGTTTTCACTTATCTGTGTTTGTCTCCCCTTTTATCAAGGCCGATGCAATGTCTGAAGAGAGAGTTGGCACGAATGCTCCCACACCCGGTGCTCGTGCTGAAGACGAGCGAATAGATTTTATAAAGGAGCAGGTGTTTAAATCGTTAAAAGTCAAATCTGAAAGGTGGAGTAAATTCATCGCACTGGATGAGAACAAAAAACTGCTGCTGGACTTTCTTGATAAAAGACAGCCTGGAAAGCTGCTATTTACTGGAGCGGGAGGAGCTTTGCATGTGGACCAACAGGTACAGGGTGGGGAACTGGATTAAACATGTACCGCACGTGTATAAATGTTTAAATTGTGGGACATAGGACATTTTAAATGTTAGTTTGACGTGTCAACTTTTAACCCGTTTTTTTTCCCCGTTTAAAGAAAAATCAGGAAGGAGAAATTGATTTTTATTGATTCAGCACCCAAACGAAAATAAGGACTTTTTATTAGACGAAACCCAAGCTGAAAAACTTATGTTAAAGGCCCTAGTTATGAAGGCGACTTATCAATCGTTATGTGCTGTACAATAAATTGAATTCAAAAATAAGCTTGACCTTTTTACGTGGTGATCTTAAAATGTGTGAAATGTAGAATAAACTTTTTTTTAATGACTAATGTAATCATTTCCCGATTTTTCTGTAGGTGTCCGTCCCACCAAAAAGCAAAATGCTTTATATTTTCAAAAACTGCCATGGAAGATTGTCAAGTAATGACCAAAATAATGAACTGATGCTTGGAGAGATCTTACAGCACCCAGTGGAACACCTCACAGTTTTAATCAATGAGGTAAAGCAACCCATAAACACATAGCAGATTGGGATAGTCTATTATTTTTTAAGAAACAATTGTAAAGTTTCCATTGGTGAATAGGAGCTCTCAATCAGACTGATTTCCTTCAGTCACATTTTTGCCCATCCATTTGATAATCGTGGCTGGCACAACCTGAACAATCTACATGCAGTGATGAACAGATAAAGACCTTCTTGGTAATCCAGTCTGTGAACACAAAATGTAAACACCCATTCCCCATCTGAAACCATATGATCTTCTGGGAGAGGTAAAAACCAGATTAAAATACATTCCAATCTGAGGGGAAAAAAATTGGAGAAATTCTTCTCCAATCCATCCAGGTCATCAAAACCAACTCTACCTTTGTAACTAGTGATGACTACCCCAACCAGAAATAAATCTAGCTCACACTTGGAACAGTATAGCGAGTCCGCATCCACTGCATGAAATAACAGCCTGTTCCATGAGTTCACTATTTCCTGACCTTTAACCTTAATTTGGCCTTGCGCCGCTTCAAATTATGGCTCCTGACCCCCAAAAACTATTTAATTGGAACAAAATGTCAAGCCTTGTCTCTTCACCATCTTATAAACTTTAATCTGATCACCCCCATCTCTACGATTCTTTAAAGTGTAAACTCCCATCTATTTCAGCCTAGATTGGGAATTAGCCTAATGACCCTCTGCATCTTTTCCAAAGGCTTAATGTCACCCAAAACTGGAAATAATATTCCAGGTGAGGCCTGATCAAGGTCATGTACAAAGACAGAATAGCATGACTTGTCTTAACATAATTGTCATAAGAATGCACCCCACTACCTTATTTTCTCTAGCTATCAGTTCACAGTGTTGCTCATGTACCTTTAGTAATGTATATTTTAGAATGCTAGATCTCTCCTCCAACCTTTAATACCTGAAGGAATGTTGAACATTAGCCTAGCTAACAGGTTTAACACTGCACTTCTCCAAGTTAAACTTTGTTTGCCAGACATGACCCCAATCTCTCAACACTTAAAATCTGCCGGAAGCAGATGTACAATGTGTACACCCCGAAGACTTAAGCAGAGATCAGTGTTTTCTGCAAACTTGTTGATACTACCTACAACACCTACCTCCAAATCAATGGTTGTAGTTTTTTTTTAATGTAAGCTTACACAGCCTTACTTTCCAATTCTAATGATCCCAAAGGACTTTCAGAAGGCGTTTGATAAAGTCCCGCAGCTGGTAGAAAACTGGTTGGCAGAGAAGAAACAAAGAGTAGGGATTAATGGGTCCTTTTCAAATTGGCAGGCAGTAACTAGTGCGTTACCAGTGGGATTGGTGCTGGGACCCCATCTATTCAAAATATATATTAATGATTTAGATGAGGCAACAAAATGTAACATCTCAAAGTTTGCAGATGATACCAAGTTAGGTGGGAGGGTGAATTGTTATGATTATCATAGAATTTACAGTGCAGAAGGAGGCCATTCGGCCCATCGAGTCTGCACCGGCTCCTGGAAAGAGCACCCTACCCAAGGTCAACACCTCCACCCTATCCGCATAACCTCGTAACCCCACCCAACAGGGCAATTTTGGACACTAAGGGCAATTTACCATGGCCAATCCACCTAACCTGCACATAGACTGTGAGAGGAAACCGGAGCACCCGGAGGAAACCCACGCACACATGGGGAGGATGTGCAGACTCCGCACAGACAGTGACCCAAGCCGGAATCGAACCTGGGACCCTGGAGCTGTGAAGCAATTGTGCTATCCACAATGCTACCGTGCATGCATGAGGATGCACAGATCCTACAACATGATCTGGACAGGTTGGGAGAGTGGGCAAATCAATGGCAGATGGATAAGTGTGAGGTTATTCACTTTGGAAGCAAAAACAGGAAGGCAGATTTCTACCTGAATGGTTGTAAATTGGGAGAGAGGAGTGTGTGCAGTTGGACCTGGGTGTCCTTGTGCCCCAGCCACCTGAAGGTAAGCATGCAGGTGCAGCAGGCGGTAAATAAGGCTAATGGTATGTTGGCCTTCATTGCGAGAGGTTTCGAGTATAGAAGCAAGGATGTGTTGCTGCAATTGTACAGGGTCTTGGTGAGGCCACACCTGGAGTATTGTGTCGGTCTCCTTCTCTGAGGAAGGACGTTAGGACGTTCTTGCTCTCGAGGGAATGCAGTGAAGGTTTACCAGACTGATTTCAGGGATGGCGGAACTGTCTTATGAGGAGAGATTGACTAGGTTGGGATTGTTCTCCCTGGAGTTCAGAAGAATGAGCGGGGATCTCATAGAGACTTATAAAATTTTAATGGGACTAGACAGGGTAGATGCAGGGAAGATGTTACCAATGACGGGTGAGTCCAGAACCAGGGGTCACAGTCTGAGGATTCAGGATAAACCATTTCGGCCTGTGGAATTCATTACTACAGGAAGTAGTTGATGCTAAAACATTGAATATATTCAAGAGCCGGCTAGATATAGCACTTGGGGAGAATGGGATCAAAGGCTATGGGGAGGAAGCAGGATTAGGCTATTGAGTTGGATGATCAGCCATTATCGTGATGAATAGAGGAGCAGGCTCGAAGGGCCAAATGGCCTCCTCCTGCTCCTATCTTCTATGTGTCTATGTCTACCTGATTTGCTTTTTTAAAGTTTTCAAAATGTATCCCATCAGGGAGCAGCAAGCATAACTCCATGGATTTTTGTCATGTGCTTTCATGAAGCTCTGCAATGTGAGTGAATGGTTACTTATATTGCTGATCTAAATAGTCTTGGTGTTGTAACCCTTTGTGGGGTGTAATTGGAGTATATGATGTGTGCCTTTAAACTGTTATGTACTGTTTAAATATAATGTGGTCTCCACGTGAAATAAACTTGACACTTTGTCAATGTTTTACCATTTTGTAATACCACTGAATAAGATGCTGAATAATTCACATATTGGGTGAAAGTAGTGATAATGTCAGCTTCAATACCAAAATTAACTGATACCAGCTTATATATGAGAACTTTTACAAGGCATTCTTAAAACATATAAAGGTTGAAATGTTGAACAAGCCGAGCTACTTCAATGTAATTCATTTGTCAAAAGGATCAGATATAAGATTGCACTGCAAAGCAATTTAATATGACTCATCAAGTAACAAGTGAATAATTTATGTTGTCCCTAACAACAGGCTTCTTTTAACTGTTGCAAATCTTACACCGAGTGCTTGCAGGACGATACATCAGAATTTTCTTTTCTAATTCCATATCTTGTGCTCATCTTTTTAAAGTACATATTACTAATAGCAAATGCAGAAATTTCAGGTGAGATAGATTAAAGAACATGACATCAAGGATAGTAATATCAATTACTTCTGTTATACTTTACTCCTCTATATTCCTTTATTAACTAAAGGTGTAACTGGAGAAATGGTGTAGCAGTTCAGTTTCATGGGGTACTGTGATCACCTTTGAATCAGATGGTCTGGACAAAACTGGCAAGATTTACTAAAGGGCTGGGCCAATGTCATTGCTGGAAGAATAACTATAATTTTGGAGGGATTGTTTGAACTATTATGAAAAAGAGATGGGGGAACAGTGAAGCAGCTGAAAATGAAACGGGATGGTCAAAGGGGTGTAGGAGAGATAATAAAAAAAAAAAGGAAAGTAACTATTTAAAAAAAAAACAACATCTTTGAGATGTAGATAGCTGTGGTAAGATGTATTTATTGCCCATCCCCAGTTGACTAGAGGTGAAGTAAGCATTACTCTTAAACTGCTATTGCCCTGATGCTGTTGGGAAGTGAATTCCAGGATTTGGACCAGGTAGTAATGAAGGAACAGCGATAAATATCCAAGCCAGGTTGGTGTGTCACTTCGAGCTGGTTGTCGGTGGTGGAAGTTATACAAGTGGAAAGTGCTGCACAAGCAAGCTTAATAAATTGCTACAGTGCATCTTGTAGATAATACATTTGGCAACCACAGTAGGTTAAATCATAAAATTCACAGTGCAGAAGGAGGCCATTCAGCCCATCGAGTCCGCATCGGCTCTTGGAAAGAGCACCCTACCCAAGCCCACACCTCCACCCTATCCCCATAACCCAGTAATCCCACCCAAGGTTAAATCATAGAATTCACAGTGCAGAAGGAGGCCATTCGGCCCATCGGGTCTGCACTGGCTCTTGGAAAGAGCACCCTACCCAAGCCCACCCAACACCAAGGGCAATTTTGGACACTAAGGGAAATTTAGCATGGCCAATCCACCTAACCTGCACATCTTTGGACTGTGGGAGGAAACCAGAGCACCCGGAGGAAACCCACGCACACACGGTGAGAAGGTGCAGACTCCGCACAGACAGCAACCCAAGCCAGGAATCAAACCTGGGATCCTGGAGCTGTGAAGCAATTGTGCTAACCACTATGCTACCGTGCTGGTTAAGGTGGATATTGAGCTAAGAGGCGCTGTTCAAATGAACTGCTGTGATAATTTTCAACTTCTTGAATGTTGCAGTGACTCCAGATGAACAGTGAGTTCCATCACAATCCACACCCAGTCTTCATTGTGTCCCGGTACTGGAGGGAGTGAATGTTTAAGTTGGTGGATGGGGTGCTAATCAAACGGGCTGCTTTGTTCTGGATGGTGTCGAGCTTCTTAAGTATTGTTGGAGCCACACTCCAGGAAAGTGGAGAGTGGCAACCTGCTGGAGCCTGGCATGGAACATATCTGCACCCCACTAATGGGATACAGATGAAGATCTGACAAATCATGCCTGATTCTCTGCGGCGACAGCAGGAAAATGCACCAGTGAGAAACATGCTGGGACAATATGGTGTGTAGATGCTAGGACACACCTGAACAACGTGTGAGGCTGTCTCTGGAATTCAGGATGGAAGCCTGGTTCCTGGGGAAATTAGGTGGACAAACCTAACTCATTTACTTGTATTTTTAAAAATATTTTTACGAACGCACTTGTATAAACATTAAACACAAACCATCACAAGAGAAAGAACATACAGAAATCTTCATAATAAATAAATATCTGCCTTCCTCATTAACCCCCTGCTGATACCTCAATTTTCCTTGAAAAAGTTGAACAGCTTCCATCTCCGGGCAAACCCATCAACTGACCCTCTCAAGATTAACTTAATTTTCTCCAACCTAAGGAACTCCGCCAGGTCGCTCACCCACACCCCCGGCTTTGGTGGCCCCGAATCCCTTCACTCCAGCAAAATTCATCTCCAGGCTACCAGGGAGGCGAAGGCCAAAACGTCAGCCTCTCTCGCTCCCGGGTCTTCCGACACACTAAATATCGCCACTTCTGGACTTGGGGCAACCTTCACCTTCAGCACCTTGGACATTATGTCAGCGGACCCCTGCCAGAATCCTTCAGTTTTGGACATGCCCAAAATATGGTCATGGTTCGTGGGCTTCCCTGTGCACTGCCCACACCTGTCCTCCAACCCCTCAAAGAACATACTCATCCTGGCTACCGTCATATGCACCCTATGAACCACCTTAAACTGGATAAGGCCTTGTGGACAATGAAGATGCACTCACCCTCCTCCCAGTCTTCATTCCCCGTCCTCCCTTCTCCTCCCATTTCCTCTTGAATTCTTCTATCGGGGTTCCCTCAATTAACTCCTTGTAAATCTCGGACACCTTCATCTTTCCCTCCCCCAAATCTCGGACACCTTCACCTTTCCCTCCCCCACTCCTCCTTCGACACCACCTTATCCTGTAATCCCGGGGCAGCAGATCGAGAAAAGACGGCACCTGCTTCCTCATATAGTACTGTACCTGTAAATATCGGAACCCGTTCCCACTGAGCAGCTCATATTCCTCCTGTTATGGGCCAGGGTTTAGAGAACCCCAAAGTGTATCATGGAGTTCACCTAACACACAATTTTTACTAGATTGTGGTATGGGGAGCACACGGCCCACTCTACAGGTGTGGTACAGCAGAAATGGAAAAGTATTTTTTAAAGCAAACCAATGTTTATTCTATGAACTCAAGTTAACTTTTTAAAAACATACAGTGAACATCTTAGCAACCAGTAATGCAAATACAACCCCCAAAGAATACAACACTAAGTAATCCTTACTTTCCTTCACATCCATAAGACTTTTAAAAAAAAAACCTTTTAAAAGAAGCACATCAGGTTTAAATTCATTACTGAGAACAAGTTATCACTGAATTCACCAAATGATCAAGAGATAGTCTTTACATGGCAGAGGGAACAAAATTAGACCTGTGGTGTCCCGAGTAGGTATTCAAGGAGCCCAGCGGTGCAGTCCACGGTGAAGATATCGAATCAGCTGAGGAGGCATTTTGGGGTGGAAGGGATGTCGGTGCTTACGCGCTGTGCGAGAAACATGGGTTTGAGCCGGGGGGATGCATAGTGTATACAGGGGGTGGAGGGAAGTGGGGCTGGTCAAGGTGAGGGATTTGTATTTGGAGGAAGGGTTCACTAGTCTGGAGGAGCTAAGGGAGAGGGTAGAGCTGCCATGGGGTAATGAGTTCAGGTATCTACAGGTTAGGGACTTTACACGAAAGGTCTGGAAGGGGTTCCCTAGATTGCCGGGATGCACCCTGCTGGGGCGACGGCTGCTTCCGGATGTGGAAAGGGAGAGAAGAATTGTGGATACATAAGAGTGGCTGGGGGAGCAGGGAGGCGAGCGGGTGGTGAAGATCAAGGAGAAATGGGAAGCGGAGTTGGGAATGGAGATCAATTGGGGAGTATGGAGTGAGGCGCTGTGAAGGGTAAACGGGACCTTCTCTTGAGCAAGGATGAGCCTGATACAGTTTAAGGTGGTGCACAGGGTGCATATGACTCGGGCAAAAATGAGTGGCTTCTTTCAGAGGGTAGCAGATGAGTGGGAGAGGTGTGGGCGGGAGCCTGCGAATCATGCGCACATATTTTGGGGTTGTAAAAAATTGGGAAGATTCTGGGTGGGAGTGTTCGCGGTCTTAGCCAGGATAGTGTAGGAGGGAGTGGACCCGGACCCTTTGGTGGCGATATTTGGGGTTTCAGAAAAGCCGAAGCTCATGGAGAGGAGGATGGCCGATGTCATGGCCTTTGCCTCTCTGATTACACGGCGACGAATTTTGCTGGAGTGGCGGTTGGCATCGCCACCGGGGTTAGCGGCATGGTTGGGTGATCTGTGCGTCTTCCTGCGGTTGGAGAAGATAAAGTATGAGTTAAGGGGCTCAGCAGGGGAGTTCAAGAAAAGGTGGGGGATGTTTGGGACCGTGTTTGAGGAGCTGTTTGTCGCAGGATGGGGAAGGGGGGGGAAAGGAGGAAAATCTGTACAAACTGTATAGTTCATTGTTGGGAAGAATGTTTTCTGGGATGTTTATTTGCTGTAACATACTTTGATACAAGTTTGAATAAAATGTGTTTTAAAAAAATAAATAAAATTACACCTTCTGTGGCCGACTGCAGCTCCAACACTGAAACAAGACCACAAAAACTAAGTCACACCCAAGCTTTTTTCAAAGTGAAACTAAAAAGCAGAACCAGAGCTCAGCTCCACCCACACTCTGACATCACTGCAGTAACTTTAGCAGACTACCATTTCTTAAAGTGTATTCTCATGACACTCTTCTAAAACCTCTAAACTCAAAGCTACCCCCCCCCCCCCCCCCCCCCCCCCCCCAACAAACGGGTCCCCAAACCATTTGATCCCTGCCTGTTGCCACCCCGAAACCCTGCATCCAACCCCCCCTGGTGCAAATCTATAATTACCACAAATAGGTCCCCACACCGAGGCACCTTCCGACCCCAAATGCTGCTGCCACTGTCCCCACACACGAAGCCAGTGATTACTTTGTTGGCCCGTTTAAAAAAGGACTGCGGAATAAAGATGGGGAGACACTGAAATACAAACAAAAATCTCTTGAGGACTGTCATCTTCACCATCTGCACCCTCGCAGCCAGTGACAACGGAAGCGCATCCCATCTCCGAAAATCATCCTTCGTTTGGTCTACTAGTCCGGCCAGATTTAATTTATGCAGCCGGTCCCATTCCCGCGCCACTTGAATGCCTAGGTACCTAAAGCTTCCCCCTACTAATCTAAACGGCAGTTTCAGGTGTGCTGAACAAAATTAAAGATAATGATGGAGAAGACTGGGTGAATAGGCTAAGGAAAGAAAAGAGAAAATTCTTCCGCTGACCTGGTGAACTACGGCCATCTAGAACTTAACGCAGACTGTGAAGTTAGAGATGGATGGTTTGAGGGCTTCCCACCAGCTTCATGTCTCTGGTCACGTGGATGAAAATTGGCATGTTTTTCTCCCTGTGGAGTTTGAACATTCTCCCTGTTCAAACCCTCACAATCCAAGATGTGCAAGGTAGGTTGATTGGCCACACTAAGTTTCCCCTAAATTGGAAAAAAATAAGTTAAGTACTCTACTCTAAATTTGAAAAAAAAAAAGAAATTGGGTGTTTCCAAGCAGCACTTTAGACTCTATGTTGCAGTCCTTGGCCTGCAGGCACAGCCTGACGAGAGGTGTATTGTGTTGTTGCTCACAGTAGCAGGTCCTCAAGCAATAGAAATATGCAACACCTTCACGTTTGACAGCGAAGAGAACAGCAAGAGCTTCAAAGTAATAAAGTAGTTTGATCGACATTGCTCTCCGAAGAAAAACAAAATGTTTTAATATTTTGTATGCATACCCAGAAAAGCCAGCGAATCTTTTGATAGCTTTGTAATCGACTTGCGGTTGAAGGCGCAGTCGTCAATTCTAATACTTTGAAGTCGCCCATGATCCGCAACCAGATAGTGTTCGGGATACTGAATAAAGTACGTGAGAGGGTATTCAGGAAAGAAGACCTGAAAACGCGATCAAGGTATGCCATGCAAGTGAGCTAGCTGCACAGCAGGTCAGTGCACTCAACTTGGAACATTTTAGCGCCAATCCGGAAGAAGGCAGTGCCATCAGCACAGTGACACAGTTGAATAAAAAATGTGGTCTCTGTGCAGGCGGCCATTTTAAGTGACCGACCGGGTCCGCCATCCTGGGCCACGACAATGTCCAGTATGTTCCAAGTGTGACTGTACAAATCATTTTCTGAAACAATGTTTTTCACATCCAACAGTGGACCAAACAGGATCAGTCAACGCAGTTGATGAGATGTCCCTTGAAGAACAGTTTTTCATTGATCTGATTTTGACCAAGGACACGATGAGTCCGAATATGAAAAGTGAAGAAGTCTTACTGACCAGTTGTGACAGTAGTCCAGGTGATGTTGACAGCATCGAAGACAGATGGACAATTCCAGTGATGCTAAATGCCACATTGATAAAATGCAAGCTCGACACGAGAGCGAGGGCCAACCTCCTCCGTTTGTCCGATTGTGAACGGGCTGCACGTTAAACCGAAAGTTGTCAAATCAACCGAGACTACTGAAAGACTACAAGGGAATGAGATTGCCAACCCAAAAGATGTGCAGAGTAGGTGGATCGGCCACACTAAAATGTCCTTTAATAGGAAAAAATAAATAATTGGGTACTCTAAAATTATAAAAAAAGGGAATGAAAACGGGCTTCTGCACTGTAAATTCTATGATTCATCCAAAAGTATGCCGATACTGGACGTTTCACCAGGTGATGGGTATACAGCTCAGCGTACGGGCGTAACCATGGATCAACTGAAACGCCTCGATCCAGCTAAGGCTCCAAAATCAGTTGTTATTGTGGCATAAGAGCCATAGGTCAGCCTTCAGAGCAGACGATCCAAAAGAGGTTACCATGACAAAAGCACCACAAGCAACTAGTCCCATGGCGGAGCCCAGCAGCAAGAAGGATGGCACTAAAGTCAAAAAGAAAAGAGAGCGCAGTCATGAGAAGGAAGGGAAGAAAAGGGGAGTTGACATTGCAGTGGGCTGACCGGGTAGCACCCGCGCCACTGAAGAAGAAGGCATCGACAGTGTGGCCGACAGGCAAGAAAGCACATAAAGAAAGAAAAGGAAGGGGGGGGTGCCACCCACGCTAGCTAACTGAAGTCGGCTAGTGGACGGAGGTGAGGTGAGAGGAGGCTGTGGACATTCGAGCCTGGTTAGCAGGTTTCGATGGACCTACGAGGCGAGCATGGGGGGGGGGGGGGGAGGGGGGTAGGGATCGATATTGGAAGACATTTTCTCGAGAGGAAGTGCATGGGGGATTCTGGGTGGGGGGGGAAAGGGGTTCGATGATGTTAGTAATGAATAGGGGTGGGTCATGGGGCAGGGCCCGGTGGCATGATGGTGGTGGATAAGAAGGGGGGTGGTGAGAGACTCCCATTAGGATAGTCACGTGGAACGTGAGGGGGTTAGGAGGTCCAGTCAAGAGGTCAAGGGTGCTTGCACATCTTAGTTCGAAAGCCGATGTAGCAATGCTGCAGGAGACTCACACGAGGGTAAAGGACCAGGTGAGACTTAAAAAGGGCTGGGTTAGTCAGGTGTTGCACTCTGGATTTGACGGAAGGGCTCGAAGGGTAGCGGTGGTGGTCAGTAAAAGAGTACGCTTCCAGATGGAGAATGTGGTTGCAGATCTCCGGGGGGGGGGGGGGGGGGGGGGGGACTGGAACTTGGTGCAGGAGCCAAGGTTGGACAGGTCACATTTCAGGTGAGGGACAGGGCAGGGAGGTTGGTGGTGGCTCCGGATCTGATTAACAAGGTCTTTGAGGAATTCTACGAGAGGTTGTACAGGTCCGAACCACCTGGGAGAGACCGGGAAATGCAGGTATTTCTAGATGGGCTGGAGTACCCGAGGTTAGGGGAGGGGGATAGGGCTACATTAGAAGCTCACTGGACCCATCGGGGGGGGGGGGGGGCAAAAGCGTTGGCTGGGCTAATGGTGGAAATGGAAGGGTTGGACCCTTGGAGGTTTCTGCACCCGGGGGAGCGGGAGTGCTCGTTTTTCTCGGCAGTCCATAAGGTATACTCTCGGATCGACCTTTTTCGTGGTGGGGAAGGTTTTGCTGGCTGGGGTTAAGGGGTTGGAGTATTCGGCAATTGCAGTATCAGAGCTTGCTCCGCATTGGGTGGGTATGGTACTGGAGAAGTGGGGTGGAAATTAGACGTGGGACTGTTGGGGGATCAAGGGTTCTGTGACAAAATTGAAAAAGTAATTGAGGAATTTGTAGGTTTCAACTGCATGGGGGAGGTGTTGAGGGCAGTTGTCTGGGAGGCTCTAAAGGCGGTGGTGAGGGGTGAGGTGATCTCGTTTAAGGCCAGGGTGGACAAAGAGAGGTTGGAACGGCAGATAGAACAATAGATGAGATGCTGGAGGTAGATGCAGAAAATGGGGACCCAGCGAAGTTGGAAAAGAGGAAGGAACTACATGCGAGTTTTGACCGACTATCTACCAGGAAAGCGGTGCGCCAACTGAGGCGAGCAAGGGGTGAAGTTTACGAGCATGGGGAGAAGGTGGGGCGTATGTTAGCGGGTCAGCTTCGGAGGGTGGCGACGGCAAGAGAAATTGTTCAGGTGAGGGACAGGGCAGGGAGGTTGGTGGTGGCTCCGGATCTGATTAACTAGGTTTTTGAGGAATTCTACGAGAGGTTGTACAGGTCAGAGCCACCAGGTAGAGACTGGGAAATGCAGGTATTTCTAGATTGGCTGGAGTACCCGAGGTTAGGGGAGGGGGACAGGGCTACTTTGGAAGGAGCGATAGTGGAGCAGGAGCAGGAGATTAAAAGATGCGATTGGGAGGATGCAGTCGGAAAAGGTGGCAGGGCCGGATGGGTTTCTGGTGATATATTATGAAAAAAATTCAAGGATAAGCTGTCACCCATGATGGTGGGGATGTTTCAGGAGGCGATAGGGAAGGGGGTGTTACCACAAATTTTGGGGCAGGCATCGATTTCCCTGTTGCTTAAAACAGATAAGGATCCGATGGAGAGTGAGTTGTATTGGCCCATACCACTTTTAAACATGGACACAAAAGTATTGGCGAAGGTACTGGCAGGTAGGCTGGAGGAGTGCTTACCGAAGGTGATAGGTGAAGATCAGACGGGGTTCGTGAGAGGGAGGCAGCTCTTTTCAAACGTTAGAATGGTATTGAACGACGTTATGGCACCGCGGAGGAGAAGGAAACAGAGGTGGTTGTGGCATTGGACAGCGCAAAGGTGTTTGACCGGGTAGAATGGGGGTACTTGATGGCAGTTCTGGAGCGATTTAGGATTGGTAAAGCTACCATACAGGGAGCCAAGGGCGAGTGTCCACGCAAATCACATCAGCTCAAGATACTTTTCTCTGCACTCCTCCACCGTGGGGACCCCCCCCCCCCCCACACACACTCGCGATTGAGCCATTGGTCATCAAGTTAAGAAGTTCGGGGGTAAGGAAGGGGATAGTGCGCGGCGGGGGGTAGGGGGCTGGGGGAGATAAGAGCACAGGGTGTCCTTGTATGCCGATGACTTGTTATATGTGTCGGAACCGAGTATGTCAATAGGGGGCACATTGGAGCTGCTTCGGGTGTTTGGGTCTTTCTCTGGGTACAAATTAAATCTAGACAAAATTGAGTATTTTGTGGTATCTCGGCCAGGAGTGGGGGGGCCTGGAATTCCGTAGGGCAGGGACTCCCTTTAGATACCTGGGGGTGCAGGTTGTCCGGGAGTGGGGGGGGGGGGGGTTAAGTACAACATTTCTCGTTTGGTGGGGAGAGTGAAAGCTGATCTGGCAAGGTGGGATGGTCTCCCTCTGTCATTGTCGGGTACAGGTGGTTAAAATTAACGTGTTGCCGCGATTTCTGTTTATTTTCCAATGCCTGCCGATTTTCCTGCCAAAGTCATTTTTCAGGGAGACGGAAGGAATGATTACCTTATTCATATGGGGAGGGAAGGTGGCCAGAGTTAGAAAGGTGCTGCTACAGAGGGGAAGGCAGGCAGGGGGTTTGGGTCTTCCGAACCTGATGTATTACTACTGGGCGGCGAATGTGGAGAAGGTGCGGAGCTGGGTCAGAGGGGTTGATTCCCAGTGGGTCAGAATGGAGGAGGGTTTGTGCAGGGGGTTGGGATTGAAGGCTCTAGCAACAGCGCCCCTTCCGATGGCCTCGGGGTAATACTCTGAGTCCGGTAATAATAGCTTCATTGAGAATTTGGAAGCAGTTTCGCCAAAACTTCGGGTTGAGGGCAGGGTCAAGGGAAATGCCAATTCGGGGGAACCACGGATTTGAGCCAGGGAAGTGGGATGGAAATTTTCGGAAATGGGAGGAGAAGGGGATTAAGGCACTAAAAGATTTGTTTTTTGGGGGTCGGTTTTCAGAATTGAAGGAGCTGGAAGCGAAGTATGGGCTGGAGCAGGGAGAAATGTTTAGATAGATGCAGGTTCGGGATTTTGCCAGGAAGGAGATATAGAGCTTCCCGGAGGGACCGACCTCCACATTGCTGGAGGAGGTGCTGACGACGAGGGGACTGGAGAAGGGGATAGTGTCAGCGGTGTACGGAGCTATTTTGGAAGAGGATAAGGCACCACTGGAAGGAATCGAAGCAAAGTGGGAGGAAGAGCTGGGAGAGGTTATAGAGGAGGAGGTCTGGTGTGAGGTGCTCCGGAGAGTAAATGCCTCCACCTCATGTGCGAGGTTGGGGCTGATACGGCTGAACGTGGTATATAGAGCGGACGTCATGAGGGCGAGCCGATTCTTTGTAGGAGTAGAAGATATGTGTGAGCGTTGCGGGGGGGGGGGGGGGGGGGGAACTCGCGTTCATATGTTTTGGTCCTGTCCAAAGCTTGGAGTACTGGAAGGAGGTTTTTAGGGTGATTTTCAAGGTGGTGCGTGTGAAACTGGACCCGGGTCCCCGGGAGGCCATATTCGGCATGTCGGACCAGCCAGGGTTGGAAACGGGTGCGGAGGCAGATATCGTAGCCTACGCCTCGTTGATCGCCCGAAGGCGGATCCTGCTGGGATGGAGAGCAGCCTCTCCACCCTGTGCCCTGGCGTGGCGGGGGGACCTGTTGGGATACTTGACCCTTGAGAAGGTTAAGTTTAAACTGAGGGGAAACTCGGAGGGGGTTCTACAAGTCATGGGCATTATTTATCATGCACTTTCAAGAACTGGATAACATCGAACATTAGTTTGGCGGGGGATGGGTGGGAAGGTTGGGGGGAGAGTGCTGTGTATATTAAAGACTATGGGTAATCCTGATTCCTTTTTGTCATTTGTTTATGTAAACATGCGGGCTGATGTTTGGGGCTTGGTGGGAGGATGGGATAGTTGTTATTATGGGGTTTGACATATCTGTTGCTGATTATTGTTTATTGTTGGTGGGTGTAAATACAGGAGAAAATATGAAAAAGGAGAATAAAAATATTTATTTAAAAAAAAAAGGCTGCCTTGACCGACCTGGTTAAACCAATCAACATGTAGATTAAAATCCCCCATGATAACTGCTGTACTATTTCTACATGTATCAGTCATTTATAAATATATAAATATATTTGTATACAGGCAGTATTTTATTGCCTGCCCCACCATAATGTTACTATTTGGTGGTGTAAAGACTACTCCTATCAGTGACTTTTTCGCTTTATTAATTCCTGATTTCCACCCAAATGGATTCAACCTTATCCTCCGTTGCACCGATGTCATCCTTTACTATTGCCCGGATGTCATCCTTAAATAACAGAGACATACCACCTCCCTTACCATCCACTCTGTCCTTCCGAATAGTTTAATACCCTCTGATATTTAACTCCCAGTCGTGACCATCCTTTGACCATGTTTCAGTAATGGCCACTAAATCATAGTCATTCACGGGACTTCTGGTGACGGCGGCTGGGAGGCAGCCGTGCGTTGGAGGGCTCCCGTTCGGGAACGGTAGTGTCGGGGGGTAATGCCCGGTCGTAAAGGCAGCGGAGGCAGCAAAAGTCGGGAGACAGCACAGGGAGGGGAAATGTCAAAGATCAGCAAAAAAAACGTCCGTGAAAAAAGCGTCTGAAAGTCCGTCGGGGAGTGGAAAGGTCACCGCGGGGTCAGTAAGGAAAATGGAGGCTGGAGCACCAGGGAAGGCCGCATTGGTTACGGCTGAAGAATTAGCTAAGGTGATGGCCGTGGAAGTCGAAAGGCAGTTTATAAAACACTTGGAGGCAATGAGGAAGGAGATGGGGGCGGTTTTGAAAGTGCTGGTGGAGGAGGCGATTACCCCGGTGAGGGCGGCGGTGGCGAACACAGTGGCGGAGGTGCGGGAGCAAGGCGAGGCGCTGAAGGAAGTGGAAGAGACGTTACTGCAGCACAGTGATCAACTTATCTCGATGGGGAAGGAGATACGGAAGGTGATAAGAGATCAACAAGGATCTGCGAGGCAAAATGGAAGACCTGGAAAACAGATCCAGGTGACAGAATTTGAGGATTGTGGGCTGCCCGAAGGATTGGAAGGCCTGAGGCAGACTGAGTATTTGCCACAATGTTGGTGAAACTATTGGGGGAGGATCCCTCCCGACATGAGCTGGATCGGTTCATTGGTCAGGGCTTTACGGTGGAGCTGGCGAGAAGGCGGGCTGCCTTCAACCGGGTGAAGAGGGCACTGTACATTAGCAAGGTGCAGTGCGGCATTGTATATCCAGCGAAGCTGACGGTGACCTACAAGTTCAAGGACTTTTATTTTGACACAACGGAAGCAGCGGAGGAGTTTGCGAAGGCAGAAGGACTGTGGCAGAAGTGAGAAATGGTCATGTACCGATGTAGCCTCATAACTGTATTTTTTCTTTTTTTTTGTTTCACTGTGTGCTGGTGTAAGGGCTATAAGAGCCAACGTTGTATATATTTGGACAAGGGAAGAAATGGGACTTTCAGTCATAATGAGGGTTCTTTGGGATGTGGGTGTGTATGCGGGGTTTGTGTGCTAAAGGGGACTTCTGGGTTTTTCCGGGGCCGGGGAAGGAGACCCGGGCGGGGGCCTCCACGCTGGCCGGTTTAAGCCGGCCAGTGAACGGGGTGAGGTGGGGAGGAGCGGCTGCGGCCATCGGAGTGGGGCAGAACAGGGTCCGAGGGGTCTAGCCGGGGTGGAAAGTTGGGGGAAGGAACCGAGGTTGGGGGGGAGGATTTTTACAAGAGGCAGTGGATGGGAGGAGTTGGGGACGGGGTGGTTTCATATTTGACTCAAGGCTACAATTAAGGTCCAATGCTGAGTGGCCCTGGTGGACCTGAACTATACAAACATGTTATTGGTGAGTAGATTTTATGTAATGGCACCATTGATTGTTTATGATATCATTTTAGTTAAGATTGAGTTGAGACTGCTTAGATTATGGGTCAGCCATACCTGTGCAATTTTCCGGTGTGTCGGGTAGATTTCCAAACCATGTCTGCGCTGGGAAAACTAATTGATTTGGTTTGTTCTGCAGATCTTGAACACCACAGCCAGACTCATAGCTTCTGTTATTTCCAGTGTGCTCAGCTACTGTGTAATGCTACATGTTTGTTTAATGTTGAACACTACTTCTTTTTACTTTGTACCATTTTACCATTCTCTTATTTTATATTGTTTTAGCTTACTTAAGTAATTCATGTCTTTCTAGGTTCTGGTTCCGATTTTGTCCAATATAAATAATCATTTGGGGTGGCCACAGGCTGTATGTCATGATGTCAGAAAACATATCGAAATAATAAGAAGCAAGATATTTGATGTTCATGGCCAAATGAAAGGAAAAACAATTTTGCCATTGCCTCTGGTTCCTGAAAGTATCTTTGAAAACCAAGAAATGGAAATTCAAGCCAAGTATGTTCTTTTACATCTGATACTTGCTTATCCATAGGCATTCAGAAGCATGAGAGGTGATCTTATCTTGAAACACATAAGATGCTGAGGGGACTTGACAGGGTGGATGTCGAAAGGATGTTTCCCTTATGGGAGAGCCGGGAAATGGGGGGCACAGTTTAAAAAGATGGGATCTCCCATTTAAGACCGAGATCAGGAGAATATTTTTCTCAAGAGAATCTTCAGAGAACAGTGGAGGTGGGATCATTGAATATTTTTAAGGCAGACAGAGGTAGATTTTTGACTAGCAAGGGAGTAAAAGGTTTCCTGGGGTAGCTAGGAATGTGGCGTTGAGGCCACAATCAAATCAACTATGACTTTATTGAATGGCAGTGCAGGTTCAAGCGGTTGATAGGCCTCCACCTACCTGTTCCTAATTTGTTGGTACATATGCAAGTTAAAAAATAATTTTGGAATGCACTATTAGTGAGTTTGATAACTTGTATAAAATGAGCAAAATACTGCAGATCCGGAATCCGGAACAAGAACAGAGGATGTTAGAAAAACACGGCAGATCTGCCAGCACATATCGGGAGAGAAACAGAGTTAACATTTCGAGTCAGAGACCCTTTTATCAATCTGTAATTAGCATTTTTACTTTGTGCAACACCTCAAAGAATATATCCAAAATTAAAATTGTAATTACATTTTACATATTAATATTATTCAACTTTTTGCACATTCTCCCCAACTGCGTGTGTCTCACCCCCCACAACCCAAAAAGATGTGCAGGGTAGGTGAATTGGTGAAGCTAAATTGCCCCTTAATTGGAAAAAATAATTGGGTACTCTAAATTTATTTAAAAAAACATTAAACTTAGCCACTGATGTCTTTTGATGTTTCACTTAAAGTCTTTTTTACTTTAGGGCGGCACAGTGGTGCAATAGTTAGCACTGTTGCCTCATAGTGCTGAGGACCCGGGCTCAATCCCAGCCCCGCGTCACTGTCTGTGTAGACTTGGTGTCCAAAATTGCCCTTCGTGTTGGGTGGGGTTACTGGGTTATGGGGATTGGGTGGAGGTGTGGGCTTGGGGAGGGTGCTCTTTCAAAGAGCTGGTGCAGACTCGATGGGCCGAATGGCCTCCTTCTGCACGGTAAATTCACAGTACAGGCCCTTTAGCCCACGATGTTGTGCCGACCATTTATCCGAATCTAAGATCAACCTCACCTATAACCCTTCAATTTACTGCTGTCCATGTGCCTGTCTTAAGAGTCGCTTAAATGACCCTAATGACTCTTGCCTCCACCACCTCTGCTGGCACTGCATTTCACTCACCCACCACTCTCTGTGCAAAGAACGTACCTCTGACATCTCCCCATACCTTCCTCCAATCACCTTAAAATTAAGTCCCCTCGTGACGCCATTTCCACCCTGGGGAAAAGTCTCTGGCTATCCATTCTATCCATGTTTCTCATCACCTTGTACACCTCTATCAAGTCACTTCTCTGCCTTCTTCGCTCCAGTGAGAAAAGCCCTAGCTCCCTCAACCTTTCTTCATAAGACATGCCCTCCAGTCCAGGCAGCATCCTGGTAACTCCTCTGTACCTTCTCCAAAGCATCCACATCCTTCCGCTAGTGAGGCGACCAGACTGAACAGACTATTCCAAATGTAGTCTTAACTAGAGTTTTATAAAGCTGCAGCAAACCCTCGCGGCTCTTAAACTCAATCCCCCTGTTTATGAAAGCCAACACACAGTACGTTTTCTTAACAACCCTATCAACTTTGGTGGCTACTTTGAGGGATCTATGTACGTGGACCCCAAGATCCCTCTGTTCCTCCACACTTCCAAGAATCCTGCCTTTAACCCTGAATTCAGCATTCAAATTCGACCTTCCAAAATTAATCACTTCATTTATCAAGGTTGAACTCCATCTCCCACTTCTCAGCCCAGCTCTGCATCCTGTCGATGTCCTGTTGTAACTTGCAACAGCCCTCAACACTATCTACAACTCTCCCAACCTTTGTGTCATCGGCAAACTTACTAACCCACCCTTCCGCTTCCTCATCCAAGTCATTTATAAAAACCACAAAGAGCAGAGGTCCCAGAACAAATCCTTGCGGGACACTGCTGGTCACTGACTTCCAGGCGGAATACTTTCCATCCACTACCACTCGCTGTCTTCTTTCAGCCAACCAATTCTGTATCCAGACAGCCAAAGTTCCCTGTATCCCATGCCCCCTAACTTTCTGAATGAGCCTACCATGGGGAACCGTATCAAATGCCTAACTGAAATCCATATACACCACATCCACTGCCCAACCTTCATCAATGTGTCTCATCACATCTTCAAAGAAATCAATGAGGCTTGTGAGGCATGACCTGCCTCTCTCAAAACCATGCTGACTATCTTTAATCAAACCATGTTTTTCTAAATAATCATAAATCCTATCTCTCCGAATCCTTTCCAATATTTTGCTCACCACAGACGTGAGACTGATGGGTCTGTAATTCCCAGGGATTTCCCTATTCCCTTTCTTGAACAGGGGAACAATATTCGCCTCCCTCCAATCATCTGGTACTACTCCAGTGGAGACTGAGGACGCAAAGATCATTGCCAACAGTGCAGCAATCTCCTCCTCCCTCGCTTCCCGTAGTAACCTTGTGTTATACCGTCAATTTACTATGAGACCATGCGAACGAATGAATATAAGGCTTTATTACCTGCCAGTGTCTGCTGTCCAAATGAGTGCCACCCACAGGTGGCTGGTCTATTTATCGCCCCGGGCAGGGCGGAACCAGAGGCGGAGCCCATCGGGGTTCCAGTATAAGGTCATAGGTCACAGCACTATACAGACAGTTCATACTTCGGTGAATACATTCACCCCCTGTTTAAAAAAAAAAATCAAGTCCAGAGGGGGCAACGGAGGGTCATCAAATATTCAGTCTGTCTGGAGGCCGGATTGTTCTTTTAGACCTCCTTAGCTCTGCCGAATGGAAAAAAAAATGAAAATCGCTTATTGTCAAGAGTAGGCTTCAATGAAGTTACTGTGAAAAGCCCCTAGTCGCCACATTCCGGTGCCTGTCCGGGGAGGCTGGTACGGTGGGCACGGTTGTTTAGGTGGTGACTCCGGGGGCGTGGTGGCTGGAGCTTGAGCTTCAGTCCGGTGTGTCGGAGATGGTTGAGGGGTGGGGGTAGGCACAGGGGTGGTGGGTGGCGGCAGTGCGGGCGCGGGACAATACAGGAAACAAGGGGGGCATAAGGAGCGCTGGGGGTGGTGGTAGGCAGTGAGGAGGGGGACGCGTTGGCAGGGGAACCAGCTGGTGCCAGATCCCATAGGGAGACCGTATCTTGCCGCCCGTCCTGGTTCGCGGCGAAGGCATACTTGGGGTTGGCGTGCAGCAGCTGGACCCTCTCGACCAGGGGGTCGGTCTTATGGCTCCTCGTATGCTTCCGGAGAAGGACAGGTCCCAGAGTTGTCAGCCAGGATGGAAGCGAGACCCCGGAGATGGACTTCCTAGGGAAGACAAACAAACGGTCATGAGGGGTCTCATTCGTGGCTGTGCAGAGGAGCGATCTGATGGAGTGGAGGGCGTCGTGGAGGATCTCCTGCCAGCGGGGGATCGGGAGATTTCTAGACCGGAGGGCCAGAAGGACGGCCTTCCGTACCGTCGCGTTCTCCCTCTCCACCTGCCCGTTTCCCTGCAGGTTATAGCTCGTAGTCCTGCTCGAGGCGATGCCCTTACTGAGCAGGTACTGACGCAGCTCAAGCATCATGAACAATGTGCCCCGGTCGCTGTGGATGTACGCAGGGAAACTGAACAGTGTGAAGCTGCTATGCAGTGCCTTTATAACCGTGGCCGAGGTCATGTCGGGGCAGGGGACAGCGAAGGGGAAACGGGAGTACACATCAACGACGGTTAGGAAGTATACATTATGGTTGATGGAGGGGAGGGGCCCTTTGAAGTCAATACTGAGGCGCTCAAAGGGCCGGGAGGCCTTTACCAGGTGGGCCTTGTCTGGCCGGTAGAAGTGCGGTTTGCACTCCGCACAGACTTGGCAGTCCCTGGTCATGGCCTTGACCTCCTCAGTGGAGTAGGGCAGGTTGCGGGCCTTAATAAAGTGGGTAAGCCGGGTGACCCCCCGGCTGGCAGAAGTCATCGTGGATAGCCCAAAGTCAGCTATCTTGCGCGCTGGCGCATGTGGGACAGGGCGTCTGGGGGCTCATTGAGCTTCCCAGGACGATACTTGATTATTGTAATTGTAGGTGGAGAGTTCGATTCTCCACCTCAAGATTTGTCATTCTTAATTTTGTCCCGTTGTGCGTTGTCAAACATAAAGGCACCCGACCGCTGGTCGTTGACGAGGGTGAACCTCCTACCGGCTAGGTAATGCCTCCAGTGATGCACGGCTTCCACTCTGGCTTGTGCTTCCTTCTCGACCAAGGAATTTCAGATCTCGGAAGCGTGGACAGTTCTAGAGAAAAATGCTACTGGCCTTCCCGCCTGGTTGAAGGTAGCGGCCAGGGCGACGTCTAACGCATCGCTCTCTACCTGAAAAGGGATGGACTCGTCCACTGCATGCATTGCGGCCTTCGTGATGTCGGCCTTGATGCGGCTGAAGGCCGAGTGGGCCTCAGCCGTCAGGGGAAATGTGGTGGTTTTAATAAGTGGGCGGGCTTTGTCCGCATAATTGGGGCCCCACTGGGCATAGTAGGAGAACAGCCCCAGGCATCGTTTGAGGGCCATGAGGCTGTGGGGAGGGGGTAGTTCCGTGAGAGGGTGCATACGGTTGGGGTCGGGCCCTAGGACTCCGTTCTCCACGACGTAACTGAGGATCGCTAGTCGGGTAGTGCAGAAAACGCACTTCTCTTTGTTATATGTGAGGTTGAGGGATTGGGTGGCCTGGAGGAACCTCTGAAGGTTGGCGTCATGGTCCTGCTGATCATGGCCGCAGATGGTAACATTGTCCAAATACGGGTATGTAGCCTGCAACCCTGGTCCACCATTCGGTCCATCGTTCTCTGAAAAACCGAGGCCCCGTTAGTGACGCCGAAAGGGATCCTGAGGAAGTGGAAGGTTCGGCCGGCTGCTTCGAAGGCAGTGTAGTGGCGCTATTCCGGGTGTATCGGGAGCTGGTGGTAGGCCGTCTTCAGATCGACCGTTGAGAACATCCGGTACTGTGCGATCTGGTTGACCATCTCCGCTATGCGGGGGAGGGGGGTACGCATCCAGTTGCATGAACAGGTTAATTGTCTGGCTGTAGTCCACAACCATCCGGTTCTTTACCCCGGTCCGGACGACCACCACTTTTGCTCTCCAGTGGCTGTTGCTGGCCTCGATGATCCCTTCCTTCAACAATCGCTGGACCTCCGACTTGATAAAAGTCACGTCTTGGGAACTGTACTGCCTGCTCGTGGTGGCGATGGGCTTACAGTCAGGAGTGAGGTTTGCAAAGAGTGAAGGGGGGGGGGGGACTTTGAGGGTCGCGAGGCTGCATACTGTGGTGGGGGAGGGGGGGGTGAGGGTCTGCCGAACTGTAGGGTCAGGCTTCGGTGACTGCATTGGAAGTCTAATCCAAGCAGTAGAGGGGCGCAGAGGTCAGGGAGGATGTACAGCTTAAAATGAGCGTACTTGGCGCCCTGCATCGCGAGGTTAGCGATACAGTACCCCCGGATCTGGACCGAATGGGATCCGGAGGCAAGGGAGATTGTCTGGGATGCGGGGTAGATCTGAAGGGAGCAGCGCCTTACCGTGTCAGGGTGAACAAAGCTCTCCGTGCTCCCGGAGTCGAAAAGACAGTGTGGTCTCGTGCCCGTTGACCCGGACGACCATCATGGAATCTTTCAGGTGCTTTGGCTGCGACTGGTCGAGGGTGACTGCGCCAAGCTGCGGGTAGCCTTTGTGGTCGGCGGTATCACAAAATGGTGGCCCCAGTGAGTCGCACGTGTCGGGCTGGGTCAAAGATGGCGACCAGGATGGCCGCCCCCATCGGTAGCACATGTCAGCCGGTGACGGAGCCGGTGACCAAGGTGGCGGCCCCCATCAGTCGCACGTGTCGGTCGGTGTTGAAGCCGACTGGCCAAGATAGCGGCCCCCACGAGTCGCACGCGGTTGATGACGCATCTGAAGGGGGCATTCCCGGATGGCACGCAGCCACATTGCGGAGTCTACGGGCCTGTGAGCCCACGGGTCGGGCCTGGTGAGTTTTCGACTTCTGGGCTTTAGGTCGGCCCAGACAGACTCTGGTGAAGTGTCCCTTTTTGCAACAGTCGCTGCACGTTGCTATACGGGCTGGGCAACGCTGCCGGAGGTGTTGTCACTGGCCGCAGAAGTAGCACTGCGGTTCCCCGGGCTGTACGGACAGCCGCGTGGCACAGGCTTGTGACTTAGTCGGGTCCGATGGGGGCCGCGACGATGGTATCCACGAGGGGTTCGCCGGGTCCGTGGGGAACACACGGAGGCTCTGGTCGGCCACCTCTAACGAGGTGGCTAGTTTTACCGTGTCCCGCAGGTCAGTAGTCCCGTTTTCCAACAGGCGCTGCCTGATATAGTTCGATCGGAACCCATCCACGTAGATGTTCCGGATCTGTAGCTTCATGTGCTCCTCCGCCGTCACATCTCGATAGTTGCAGTTCCTTGCGAGTAGGATCAGGTTTTCCAGGTACTCGTCCAGCGATTTCCCGGCGCGTTGACGGCAAGTAGTGAGGAGGTGTCGCGCAAACACCTCGTTTACGGGCTTCACGAAATGCGCTTTGAGGGTCGTGACCGCCGCCTCATACGTGGCAGCTTCGCTATCATCACGTAGATTCGATGGCTTACCCGAGCGTGGAGGAGTTGCAGCTTGAGGGTTTCAGAGGGAGGCATTGCGGAGGAGTCGAGGCCTCGAAACAGCGAAGCCAATGTTCGGAGATCTCCTTAGCCTCTGTTGCTCACGCGTCGAGCTCGAGTTTATCTGGCTTTAGAGCGGCTTCCATGGCGCTGTCGCTGGATAATAAATTGTTATACCGTCAATTCACTATGAGACTGTGAGAACGAGTGAATGGCTTTATTATCCAGGAACTCGCCTGCCAGTGTCTGCTGTACAAATGAGTGCCACCCACAGGTGGTCTGTATATAGCCCTGGGGAAGGCGGAGCCAGAGGCGGAGCCCACCGGGGTTCCAGTACAAGGTCCTAGGTCACAGCTCTATACAGACTGTTCATACTTGGGTGAGTACATTCACCGCACCTTGGGTATATCCCGTCAGGCCCAGGGGACTTATCTAACCCGATGCTTTTTAAAATTTCCAGCACATCCTCCTCCTTAATATCAACGTGTTCAAGACTATTAACCTGGTTCACACTATTCGCATGAGCAACCAGGTCTCCCCCTCCTCGTGAATACTGAAGCAAAATATTCATTTCGGGCCTCCCCCATCTCCTCAGACTCTCAGTACAAGTTCCCTCCACTATTCCTGATCAGCCCTACTCTCACTCTGATCATCCTCTTATTTCTCACAAGTGTAGAACGCCTTGGGGTTTTCCCTAATCCTTCCCGCCAGGGCTTTTTCATGCCCCCTTCTAGCTCTCCTCAGTCCATTTTTGAGTTCCTTCCTGGCTACCTTGTAGCACTCCGGAGCCGAGTCGGATCCTTGCTTCCTCTTTTTATAAAATAAAATGTTTTTATTCTCCATTTTCACATTTTCCTTCAAAATTTACACCCCACCAACAAGCAGTAAACGGTAACAGATACAAAGTCAATACCTTTAACATCAACAACGATCCCATTTTCCCACCACCCCAATCAACGGCCCACCTGTCAATATAAGCATCATGGTCACCATTAACCCATAGAGTTCCCAACGCCTCCCCCGTGTGGAGGCCCCCACCCGGGTCTCTTTCCCCCTTGCCCGGCTCCAGGAAAAACCGAGAAGTCCCCTTTGGCACACAAACCCCGCATACACACCCACACCCCAAAAAACCCTCATTACGACTGAAAGTCCCATTTCTTCCCTTGTCCAAATATATACAACGCTGGCACCAATAGCCCATACACCAGCACGCAGTGAAACAAAAAAAAGAAAAAGTACAGTCATGAGGCTACATCGGTATGTGACCATTTCTCAATTCTGCCACAGTCAAATGCCTTCGCAAACTCTTCCGCTGTCCCAAAATAAAAGTCCTTGAACTTGTAGGTCACCCTCAGCTTCGCTGGATATGCAATGCCGCACTGCACCTTACTAATGTACAGTGCCCTCTTCATCTGGTTGAAGGCAGCCCTTCTCGCCAGCTTCACCGTAAAGTCTTGGTATACGCATATACCAGCTCCAGCCCACTGCACCACCTGCTTCTGCTTAGCCCAGCACAGGACCTTCTCCTTTACACTGTACCCACGGAAGCAGAGTCACTACTCTTGGCGGTTCACTCGCCTTTGGTACAGGCCTCCATGACCGATGAGCCCGATCCAGCTCATGTCGGGAGGGATACTCCCCCTCCCCCAATAGTTTCGCCAACATCGTGGCAAAATACTCAGTCGGCTTCGGTCCTTCCACTCCTTCGGGCAGCCCCACAATCCTCAAATTCTGTCGCCTGGATCTGTTTTCCAGGTCATTCATTTTGCATCACAGATCCTTGTTGATCTCTTATCACCTTCCGCATCTCCTTCCCCATCGAGGTAAGTTGATCACTGTGCTGCTGTAATGTCTCTTCCACTTCCTTCAGGGCCTCGCCTTGCTCCTGCACCTCCGCCACTGTGTTCGCCACCGCCGTCCTCACCGGGGTAATTGCCTCCTCCACCAGCGCTTTCAAAACCGCCCCTATCTCCTTCCTCATTGCCTCCAAGTGTTTTGTAAACCATCTTTCGACTTCCACGGCCATCACCGTGGTTATTTCTTCAGCCATAAGCAATGCGGCCTCCCCTGGTGCTCCAGCCTCCATTTTCTCTACTGACCCCGCGGTGACCTTTCCACTCCCCAACGGACTTTCAGCCGCTTTTTTCACGGCCGTTTTTTTTTGCTGATCTTCGACATTTCCCCTCCCTGTGCTGTCTCCCGACTTTTGCTGCCTCCGCTGCCCTTAGGACCGGGCGTTACCCCCTGACAATGCCATTCCCGAACGGGAGCCCTCCAACGCGCGGCTGCCTCCCGCCTGCCGTCACCGGAAGTCCCCAGATCCTTGCTTCCTCAACCTTACGTAATCTTCCTTCTTCCTCTTGAAAGGAAGCTCCACTTCTCTTGTCATCCAAGGCTCCTTCACCTTACCATTCCTTCCTCATCTCAGTGGGACAAAACTGTTCAGCACTCGGAAGAAATGCTCCTTAAACAATCCCCACATTGCTGTTGTGCATTTCCCCAAGAACAATTGTTCCCACTTTATGCTCCTCAGCTCCTGTCTAATAGCAGTATAATTTCCCCACCCCCAATTAAATACCTTCCCATACTGTGTGTTCCTATCCCTGTCCATGACTATGGTAAAGGTCAAGGAGTTGTGGTCACTGTCACCAAAATGCTCTCCCACCGAGACATCTGACACCTGGCCTGGTTCGTTGCCAAGCACCAAGTCCAATGTGGCCTCCCCCCTAGTCGGCCTATCTACATATTGAGTCAGGAATCCTTCCTGTACACACCTGACAAAATCTGCTCCATCCAAACCATTTGAACTAAGGAGGTTCCAGTCAATATTAGGGAAGTTGAAGTCACCCGTGACAACAACTCTGTTACTTCTGCACTTTTCCAAGATCTGCCACCCAATCTGTTCCTCTATCTCTCTGCTACTATTGGGGGAGGGAGGGGGGGGGGGGTCTATAGAAAACTCCCAATAAAGCGACTGCTCCTTTCTTGTTTCTCACTTCCACCCATACTGATTCAGTAAACAAACCCTCCTCAACTATCTCCTTTTCTGCAGCTGTGGTGCACTCCCTAATTAACAGTGCCATTCCCCCTCCTCTTTTACCTCCCTCCCTATTCTTCTGAAAACATCGAAACCCCGGAACATCTAACAACCATTCCTGCCCCTGTGAAATCCATGTCTCCGTAATGGCCACAACATAGTAGTTCCAAGTACTGATCCATGCTCGAAGCTCATCTCCCTTATCCCTGACACTCCTTGCATTGAAACAGACACTTTAACCCATTCCACTGAGTACAACTTTGACTACAACTTTGCCCTATCAACTGTCTATCCTTCCTCACAGACATGCTGCATACTATTGTTGCCTGTTCAGCAGCTACCCTATCCTCTGATCCATAGCTCTGGTTCCCAAACTAGTTTAAACCCTCCCGAAGAGCTCTAGCAAACCTCCCGTCCAGGATATCATAACAACCTTTGTTTTTATCTTTACTCATTCTCATTGCACCTGTGTCATAGAGTCATAGGAGATCTACAGCACAGAAAAGGCCCTTGGGCCCATCCTGTCTGCACCGGTCAAAAACAACCAAAGTTTTCTAATCCCATTTTCCAGCACTTGACCTTGTATGCCTTGGCATCATAACTGCGCATCATCTTCTCTAGTTAACTTTGTTTCCCCGTGGCAGTGCCTCCAAATGTCTGCAGGCCTCAGATGCAGTCCTCTCTCTAGTGGAAAAAATTACTTTGTTTTGAAAATGGTTACTGAAAGTAAGCAAATGTAGTTAGTATAAACTTGGGTTTAGAAGTTTAAAAAAAAAAAATCCTAATTTGTTGCAGAAAAGGTGAATTGCAGGATCAGGGCATGGACGCAATTGAAAAAAGAAGTGGGACAGGTGCTTGGATTAAAGCAGGATCATGATCTTCAAATAAGGCTATAGATGGGGAAAGCACAGTGAACACGAAAAAGGTGATCTAAGCTGGACAGCAGGAAGAAAAGAGAGAGAGACACAACTGTCTGGTCCTAAAGAGTAATTAGATTGGTTGAGAATAGGTGGAGCGCAGAACAAGAACTGACAAGACATGTCAAAAGTCAGTGAAAGCTAAAGGCAGCAAAAATGTCATTATGTGCCTTGCTTTTTATTCTCAGGGAAGTTCAGTGGAAAGAAACAAAATGATTTCCAGACTAGCAAATCTGCCATAGCATGGCCTCTTGATGGACAATTGACTATTGAAAAATATTATTATTAATCTTCACATCTGTAGTTTCAAGGTTAACTGTTACCCAGCATGTTAGCAACATATGCAGATGTAAACTGGCCAAATTATTCCAATCGATCTAACTGACTATGTTATTTTCTGTTACTTTCATAGCCTTCCACAAATGGACAAATCCGTTCTTCATTCAATTGAGTCCATGGTCATCCAGTGGATGCATCAGATAACAGATGTTATGAAACAAGATTCTGTTGATGACTTATTTGAAGAAACAAATCCTGCTCCAAGTTCAGAAATTTTTTTTTGGATGGCAAGGAAAGAAAACCTGCTTGGAATATATAAGCAGGTTTGTATGCAGAACCAAATTGAAACTAATTTCTTGTTTCTGCCGTTTGGTTTCAAAAAAATGTTGAACCTACAAAGGCAGTATTGAATGATAAAGCTGGATGTTTGATATGTTTTTTTTTATTTAAAATTTAAAAAAAAATAAATTTAGAGTACCCAATAATTTTTTCCAATTAAGGGGCAATTTAGCGTGGCCAATCCACCTACTCTGCACATTTTGGGTTGTGGGGGCGAAACCCACGCAGACACTGGGAGAATGTGCAAACTCCACACGGACAGTGACCCAGAGCCGGGATTGAACCTGGGACCTCAGCGCCGTGAGGCAGCTGTGCTAACCTCTAGGCCACCGTGCTGCCCAGATGTTTGATATGTTGCCGCCTATTTAAAATATAATCTGCCATGCCACATTTCTGTTTTACCCTGCCGGCGGGATGCTCCATTACACTGGCTGGTCAATGGGGTTTCCCATTGTGGGGCAGCCACACGCCGTCAGGAAACTCCTGGGCTGCCGGCAAAACGGAGCATCTCGACGGCGGAGAATCCTGCCCCAGGTGTTAAATAATTTGCTGGAACACAGTTAAAAATACTTTTAGTTTCTATGCAAATGACATGTAAAATACTATGATGAGGTATGTAACATCAAACTTATTAGTGTTCAAGCAAAGCATCTAAGCATAGATGTAGCTGATAGTAATCTCATTTTTCTCTCATCAGATGCTGACAGACCTGCATTTAAATAAAAACCCAATAGTTTGCAGTTTATTTTCTATTTTTCTTCCCAAACTTTGTTTGTCTGTGACTGGTGCATTAGGTTAGTGTACTGATGTGCCACAAAATAGTATATTCACATTTATGATTCCTCACAGGGCAACTTCACAATTTCCTCTGCTTCATTACATCCAATGCCAAGTTTCTCAGAACAATTTCTCGACCAGAATAACGAAAAATGTAAATGCATGTTTTCTTTCCTGTGCTATCCCAGATATAACCTAGCTCTTGTTTATCTATTGACAGTGACAGAAGTTGGTGAGCAAAATACCTGCCCATCATCACAGCAAGATCATATTACTGTTTATGTTTCTTGCATAAGACATTAAAAACATTAAGCTTTTGCCAAATCAAATGGCAGAGTCGATTTTTTTTACCACAGTAAAATTGTATTTTTCTTTACAGCTCCAGAATCCCAAGGTTTCCAAAATAGCTAATATTCTGAGAATTGTAAAAAGCAGCTATTATTTGACCTTCAAAAATACCATCTTGAAAATAACAGAAGGTAACTCACTGTCATTACATTTTGAACATGTAATGCTGTATCTAATGTTTCAAAGTTAATTAAGCAAATGTTTGGATATGTAACAGTGCCACAGAAGTTCAGACACAGCATTGAAGAATGCTGATTCTTAATTGTGTTTTTTTTTAGAAAAATGTTCATTAAAAAATTGCCATATTAAAAAAAACCACCCAAAACAATTAAACATAAATACACTATAGAAAAGAGAAACAAAAAAGCAAAAGCACACATTACCTTTAACACACAAACTAAACTAAACGCCATAACAACTGGCAATGACTAACTCCATTAAAATAGGAAATAAATGGTTGCCATCTTTGTTGAACCCCTGCACCGATCCCCTGATGGCGTATTTGCCCTTCTCCAAATGTAGAAATGACATGAGGTCACCCGACCAAGCCGAGGTGCTTGGCAGCGTAGGAGACCTTCACCCAAGCAGAATTCACCTCTGGGCTGCCAATAAGGTAAAGGCGAGGACATCCGCCTTCACCCCAGACTGAAGCACCGGCGAATCTGACACCCCAAAAATGGTCACCAGTGCATCCAAATATACACTGAGTATCTCTGACATGGAGTTAAAGAAAGAGACCCAAAAACTTAGCAACTTTCGACAGGCCTAGAACATATGTTTATCATTAGTCATTTCCCGAGAGTTGCGCGCTGACTCTGAGAAGAATCCGCACATCCCAACTCCAGTCAGGTGTGCCCTGTGCAAAACTTTGAATTGAATCAAACTCAGTCAAGCACATGAAGATGTGGAGTTGACTCTGTGAAGGGCCTCATTCCACATCTCACCATTAAGAATAGGACCAATTCGCCCTCCCATTTTGTCCTCACCTCACTCAACAGAGCAGAATCTGCTAAAAGAATACGGCCATATATGTCCAAAATAGACCCCCTATTTAGCCTAGCTAGAGACTAAATCTTCTTTAACAGGGAAGAGGGTGGTGCCAAGGGAAAGGAAAGCCTTGTGCGGAAAATTACACATTTGAAAATGCCTGAAAAGGCTGGAACCAGGAAGTTGAAATTCCCCAGCCAATTTCTTAAAACTAGCAAACCTCCCCTCTATGAACAGATCCCCAAACCTCTCCAGACCCTATCCCTCCCACGACTTAAACGTTGAGTCCAAACCAGCGAGTAGGAAAAGGTGATTATTGCAGATGGGGGCTAGCATAGGCTAAAATGTTGCTGAACTGCTTCCGAACCCTCCAGGTGGAGACCACCACTGGATTCGAGGAAAACCTCACCAGGGAAAAAGGCAATGGTGCAATAACTATTGCACAAAGACTAAGCAGTGCAGCAGCTTGCTTCCGTTCATCCCCATATGAAACCGGGATTGCTAAAACACAATATCTTCTGAATGTTGGCTGCCCAAAAGTAAAACAATAGATTGGGCAGGGCCAGGCCCCTCGACTGTCTGTCTCTTTGGAGTAAAACACCACAGATTCTGGAGTCTTACCTTCCCAAATAAAAGAGGACATCAATTTGTTGATTTGGAGACACTGAAAGAGAAATAAAAATCTCAAGAGCACGTTAATTTTAATAGTCTGAACCCTACCTGCCAAGGATAGGAGGAGGCTATCCCGCCTCTGCAAGTTTGTTTTGACACTGCCCACCAGATTAGTGTAATTTAATTTATGAAGGGAGGCCCAGTTGTAGGCCACCCGGACCCCAGATAACAAAAGCTAGCCTTGGCTACGTGAAAAGGTAGCATCCCCAGTTGGGCTCTCCTCCCAGGGGGGTTGACTGGGAAACATTCACTCTTGTCCAAGTTCAACTTGTACCCCGAAAAGGAACCAAAAGGACGAAGCAGCTTCATTATCTCACCCATGGAGGGTATGGGTCCGTAATAAAGAAAAGTAGTTCTTTAGTGGGAAGAGACACCTGTGCATCACCCCTCCCCGATTTACCCCCCTCTTAATAGAGTACCTCAATGCGAGTGACCCTATTGCCAAAGCAGGGACAGTTAACATCCCAGTCTCTTGCCCCTATTCAACGAAAAATAACCAGAGTTCAGGAGATTCATACAAACACTTGCAGTGGGGGCCTTGTACAGTAGCCAAATCCAAGAGATGATAAATTTGTGGCCAAAACCTAACCTCCAAAGATTCTCAAATATATACTCCCAGTCCATTCTATCAAATGCCTTCTCGGCATCCAGGGAAACACTCAGCTCTGGTTTGGGCACCGAGGGGGGAAAGGACAGCATTCAGCAGGTGATATATATTGGCCAATAATTGTCGAACCTTCATGAAGCCCGTTTGATCCTCCCATAAGTCCCGAAAGATGTGCTATTAGATAATTTGGACATTCTGAATTCTCCCTCTATGTACTGAACAGGTGCCGGAATGTAGCGACGAGGAGCTTTTCACAGTAACTTCATTGCAATGTTAATGTAAGCCTACATGTGACAATAAAAATTATTATTATTATGGCGGATGCTGGGTGGGGCTGGTTTCTGAGTACTCAGCCACCACCACTGAAGGGAGGAGAGTCCTATCTACCATTTTAAAATAAATCCGCGAATATACCTGATGCACATGCGGAGAAAAACAAAAATCCTTATCGCCTGGGCGCAAGAAGGTTCTTCCCCCCCCCCCCCCCCCCCCCCAATCAACTCATCCTGCTGAACTCCAACGAGTACAGACCCCAAGTCCTCAACCGTCAATCAACTCATCCTGCTGAACTCCAACGAGTACAGACCCCAAGTCCTCAACCGTTCCTCATAAGACAAGTTCTTCATTTCAGGGATCATTCTTGTGAACCTCCTCTGGACCCTTTCCAAGGCTAGCACACCCTTCATTAGATATTGGGCCCAAAACTGCTCACAATACTCCAAATGGGGTCCCTGGTTTTGTATTCTAGCCCTCTTGACATGAATGCTAACATTGCATTTGCCTTCTTAACTCCTGACGAATCTGCACATTAGCTTGAAGAAAATTGTGAACAAGGACTCCCAAGTCCTTTTTGGCTTCTGATTTCCTTAACATTTCCCGAATTAGAAAATAGTCTATGCCTAAATTCCTCCTTCCAAAGTGCATAACCTCACACTTTTCCACATTGTATTTCATTTGCCACTTCATTGCCCACTCTCCCAGCTTGTCCAAATCTTTTTGCAGCCCCTTTGCTTCCTCAATACTATCTGTCCCTCTATAGATCCTTGTATCATCTGCAAACTTGGCAACAGTGCCTTCAGTTCCTTCTTCCAGATCATTAATGTATATTGTGATAAGTTGTGGTCCTAGCACAAACCCCTGAGGCACACCACTAGTCAAGGGCAGCACGGTAGCATGGTGGTTAGCACAATTGCTTCACAGCTCCAGGCTCCCAGGTTCGATTCCCGGCTCACTGTCTGTGCGGAGTCTGCACGTTCTCACCGTTTCCGCTGGGTTTCCTCCGGGTGCTCCGGTTTCCTCCCACAGTCCAAAGATATGCATGCTAAATTGCCCTTGGTGTCCAAAATTGCCCATAGTGTTGGGTGGTGTTACTGGGTTATGGGGATAGGGTGTGGGTTTGGGTAGGGTGCTCTTTCCAAGAACTGGTGCAGACTCGATGGGCCGAATGGCCTCCTTCCGCACTGTAAATTCTATTCTATTCTATATTCTGTGAAAATGACCCCTTGATCCTAATTCTCTGACTTCTGCCAGTCAGCCAATCCTCTATCCATGCCAGCAGGATATTACCCTGAACACCATGGGCGTTTAACTTATTTAACAATCTCCTATGCGGCACCTTGTCAAAGTCCTTCTGGAAATCTAAATAAATCACGTCTACTGGTTCTCCTTTGTCTAACTTCCTTGTTATCTCCTCAAAGAACTCTAACAGATTTGTCAAACACGACCTCCCTTTGACAAAGTCGTGTTGACTTGGTCCTATTTTACCATGCACTTCCAAGTACTTCGCAATCTCATAATAACAGACTCTGAAATCTTACCAATGACCAAAGTCAGGCTAGCCGGCCTATAATTTCCCATCTTCTGTCTCCCTCCCTTCTTAAACAGTGGTATTACATTAGCCACATTCCAGTCCTCTGGGACCCTTCCTGCCCCCAGTGATTCCTGAAAGATCATCACCAATGCCTCCACAATTTCCTCAGCTATCTCTTTTAGGACCCTGGGGTATAGTCCATCCTGTCCAGGTGACTTATCCACCTTCAGACCTTTCAGTTTCCCCAGAATCTTCTTCTTAGTAACGGTTAGTGTTAGTGCACTCACCTCTGCCCCCTGGTTCTCCTGGAGCTCTGGCATCCCACTGGACTCTTCTAACATGAAGATTGATGCAAAGTACCTATTCAGTTCTTCTGCCATTTCTTTGTTTCCTATTATTACTTCTCCAGCCACATTTTCCAGTGGTTCAATGTCTATTTTTGCCTCTCTCTTACCTTTTATGTATTGAAAAAAACTCTTCCTATCTTACTATCTTACCTTACTAGCTAGCTTGCACTCATACTTCATCTTCTCCCCCTTATTGCTTTTTAGTTGTCCTCTGCTCACTTTTAAAGGCTTCCCAATCGTCTGGCTTCCCACTAATCCTCACCACTTTGTATGCTTTTACTTTAGCTTTTATGGTGTCCTTGACATCCCTCGTCAGCCATGGATGCCTTGTCCTCCCCTTAGCATGTTTCCTCCTCCTTGGGATGAATTTCTGTTGTGCCTCCCTAATAATCCCCAAAAACCCCTGCCATTGCTGTCTCACTGTCCTCCCTGCTAGGCTCCTTTTCCAATCAACTCTGGCCAGCTCCTCCTTCATGTCTTTGTAGTTACCCATATTTAATTGTAATACTATTACATCTGATTGCAGCTTCTCCCTCTCAAACTGCAGGGTAAATTCTATCATATTGTGGTCACTGCTCCCGAAGGGTTCAATCCCAGTGGAATAAGAGAATCTGGGCTTGGAATCCAATCTTGGATCCAATCTAGGGTCCAAGACACCGTTCAGGTCCTCCCCCAAAATTAGTTGATGCAAGCCTAAATCGGGTAGGGAGGTCAGCAAGGTATTAATAAAATTTGTATCAGCCCAGTTCGGGGCGTAAATATTAATAGTATCATATTCACCGGGATGCCCACCAGAGAACCACTGACAATAATGTGTTTGCCATTTGGGTCGGCGAAAATCTTGGGGGCAGAGAACTGAACCCTTTCATTGGTTGAAAGTGCCGTACCCCTGGCCCTACCAGCAAAACATAATTGAAAGACCTATCGTAGCCACCCCTTTCTCAAGTTTCTGACCCACAATGGGTCTCTTGCAGAAACACCATATTGAAGTTTAAGCTCTTAAGGTAAGCAAGTACTATCGACCTTTTTCACTGGGCCATCCTCCACTATGCCCCCAAATTTGAAGTCCGCCATTTCCACCAAGATAAATTATCCATCCAAGATGGATACTCAACCAAATCAAAAGACTGGAGAAAGAGAAATCTGCAGACACGGTCAGCAAACTTAACCCCCCCCCCCCCCCCCCCCCCCCAACCTCACGCCACCGGTTTAGCTCACTCAGCTAAATCGCTGGCTTTTAAAGCAGACCATGCAGGCCAGCAGCACGGTTCGATTCCCGTACCAGCCTCCCCGGATAGGCGCCGGAATGTGGCGACTAGGGGCT
Organism: Scyliorhinus canicula; assembly: GCF_902713615.1. Taxonomy (NCBI): domain Eukaryota; kingdom Metazoa; phylum Chordata; class Chondrichthyes; order Carcharhiniformes; family Scyliorhinidae; genus Scyliorhinus; species Scyliorhinus canicula. The sequence continues at coordinate 202,905,927 of NC_052147.1, forward strand.
TTTCACAGTAACTTCATTGAAGTCTACTCGTGACAATAAGCGATTTTTATTTCATGTTTTCATTCTGTTGTAACTCCGCTAATTTTCCTGAACTAAAAATATCCGCCTCAACCATCTGATCAAAAATCGTTTCTGATAATTGCACTTCAACTTTATCTTCACTCTTTGATTTCTCCTCTTGTCTTAACCTGTGACTTTGTGACCTTGTTACTACACAATCTGGAAAAATCCCAGGATATTTGTTCTTCAACACTTCAATTGTCTGATTTTCCACTGGCTTATCAACCACAGTAGGCATCACTCCCACCTGTGATCCAGCTATATCATTACCAAAGATAAACTGTATTCCTGGTCAAGATAGTTTCTCTATTACTCCTCCTACTACTTCATCACTCTTCACTGGACTTTCCAACCTTCTCTTATATAATGGAACACTCCTCTGCTCAACCTGAATTCCACATAGAACATAGAACGATACAGCGCAGTATAGGCCCTTCGGCCCTCGATGTTGCACTGACATGGAAAAAAACTAAAGGCCATCTAACCTACACTATGCCCTTATCATCCATATGCTTATCCAATAAACTTTTAAATGCCCTCAATGTTGGCGAGTTCACTACTGTTGCAGTTAGGGCATTCCACGGCCTCACCACTCTTTGCGTAAAAAACCCACCTCTGACCTCTGTCCTGTATCTATTACCCCTCAATTTAAGGCTATGTCCCCTCGTGCTAGCCACCTCCATCCGCGGGAGAAGGCTCTCGCTGTCCACCCTATCTAACCCTCTGATCATTTTATATGCCTCTATTAAGTCACCTCTTAACCTTCTTCTCTCTAACGAAAACAACCTCAAGTCCATCAGCCTTTCCTCATAAGATTTTCCCTCCATACCAGGCAACATCCTGGTAAATCTCCTCTGCACCCGTTCCAAAGCTTCCACGTCCTTCCTATAATGAGGCGACCAGAACATATTACCACCTTTTCTGGAAATATTCTTCCCAAACTGCATAACTCCTCAACTCTTACCATTTAAAGATTGACTAGCTCCCATATCTCATAAATGGTGACTTCTTTACCTGCTCCTCCTGATATACATGAGTATTACCCGCACAAGTAAATTCTTTAAAGAGATCTGGCACCTTCTTATCAGTCATCTCTTGATCAGGCTGTACAATCTTTTGCACCTCCTTCCCTTCACTTGGGCGTTCCTTTACCACTTTAACAAACCCCACTGTCTTATCCTGTATTACCACATCAGCCTTCCCAGTGCTTTTCTTCAACCACCAACACTGTGACTTTACATGGCCTAGTTTATTACTGTGAAAACATTTTGAAACTTTTCATGTCTCTTCCACCCTGCTGGATTTCTTTTTTAATCTGAGGTACACTCTCCTTATTGTCTCCCATCAGATCTCCTTTACCTCTACCACTTGAGTATTTCTCTTTTCCCCAGTTTCTACCGCCCATCGGCTGAAACTAATGTTGGAAACCAAGCTTTGATTTATGAATTAATTCATAATCATCTGCTATTTCTGCTGCTAATCTTGCAGTTTCAACCTTCTGCTCTTCCACATGAGTTCTCACTACATCAGGAATTGAATTTTTACACTCCTCCAAAAGTATAATTTCTCAGTTTCATACGTTTGGTCTATTTTCAAAGCCCTCATCCATCTATCAAAGTTACTCTGTTTGATACTTTCAAACTTCATGTATGTTTGACCAGGTTCTTTCCTTAAATTTCTAAATCTTTGTCTGTAGGCTTCAGGCACTAGTTCATATGCACCTAAGATGGATTATTTCACCTCATAATGTCCCAGATACCACCTCTGGTAGTGATGCAAACACTTCACTAGCCCCATCTATCAGTTTCGTTTGAATCAGTAATACCCACATATCCGATGGCAATTTAATTTGTTTCACCACCTTCTCAAATGAAATGAAAAAGGCTTCTACCCCCTTCTCATCAAATGTTTGGACATATTTAAATAGGACCCCACCAAGCCTTCGTCTATGGCGCTCATTCTCTTTATCCTCATCACTCTTCTCCAACTGTACGTTTCTCTTTACATCCGCCAATTTTAACTGACTGTCATGTTTCATGGCCATTTTCTGAAGTTCAAACTCTCTCTTTTTCCCTGATCTGTACCTCCCTTTCTCTTTTTGTTCTGCTGGGGCTATTCTTTCTTTGTTTCTTCACTCTTCTTTTCTTTTTCCCTGATCTGTATCGCCCTTTCTCTCTATTTTTCTTTCCTCTCTCTTCCTTTCTTTTTCCCTGATCTCCCTTTCTCTCCCTTTTCCCCTCATTTTGTATTCCAGCTGCTTTAACTCTTTTTCATGTTCAAGTTGCATGATTTGTAACTGAATTTTTGCCATTTCCAATTAGTCAGACTGTATCTCAGGCAATTTTAAATGCTCAGCTAACACCATAAGTACCTCTTTTCGTATTCTGTCAGGTAATGTTAACTGCAATGTTTTTGCCAAATCTAAACGCCTGTTTTTAGTCTCTGTTCGTAAGGTACTGCGTGTGACTGTCTCCACCCCCCGCGTGTGACTGTCTCCACCCCCAAATCTTCTGAGCCTCTGAAAGAGCCATTGTCCACAACACCCCCCCTACTTAAACTGATATACCACACCTGAAAAGCAACCACAATATGCTCACTCCTCACTGTCTTTAAGTTCACAAAGCCAACCCAATAGATAGACTTGTATCCCCCTCGGGGCCCCCAATTTGTTATGGGCCAGGATGTAGAGAACCCCAAAGTGTATCATGGAGTTTACCTGACCCATAACTTTAAATAGATTTTGGTTATGGGGAGCACAAGGACCTACTTTACAGGTGTGATGCAACAGAGTATTTTAAAACAAAACACAATATTTATTCTGTGAATCCAATTAACATTTTTAAACTCACAGTAAACATCTTAGCAACCATCAAACCAAAAAATACAGTACTCTATAAGTAACCCTTGATCTTTCCTTGTAACCTCCATAAGACAAATACCCTCTTTAACACAGAGATCAGGTTTAAATTCTCGACTGAAAGCAGTTATCACTTTTAAATTGGCAAGTGATTTGAAGACATTCCTTTCATACAGAAAGAAACTAGAATTACACCTGGTTTTGCATGATGCAGTTCCCAATATGCAAAACGGAACCAAAGACACCCTGTAGCTGACAGCCCAAAGTGAAAGTAAAGCAGACAGACAGCCCAGCTCCACCCACACTCTGACATCACTGCAGCTATTTGATAAACATCATTTCTTAAAGGTACTCTCACATGACACCACTGACTTCAAACACTTGCTTCAATTTTCTTTTGTCCTGTAGCCATTCAGGAAGTTGGTCATTAACCTCTTATTTTGGCAAATAGAATTGTTAAAATCTGGCCATTGCTTAACTGCTAAATGCTTTTAGCAGTTTCTGTTCTTTCTTTGCTGCACATTTCCAGCATTTGTTTTTATCCCTCCATTATGTGTACTTGGGAGTTGTGTAATTTATGTTTATTAAAGCTACCCACTTGCTGTCCCTCTGATTCCTCAGAGTACCTCCTCCAGGTAAATCATGAATGTTTCAAATTATTTGGTAACTCCTGTTAAAAATGCAGTTCTATTTAACAAATTAAACAACGTCAATATGAAATCTTCATAAATGCAATGTAATCCGAAATGCAATGTTGTCCGATATCTTTTCTTTTTCATCCTTCATGGGACTTGAACTTTGTTGAGAAGGCTGGAATTTTTGGCCATCCCTAATTGTTCATGAGATGGTGGTTCCTGAATCACCACTGTCCATGTGATGTGGTACAGTTCAAATACTTCAAAAGTATATATAGAATTAATTGTTCATTTTCATTCTGTGATTACAAAAAATACTTTATTTTCCTTTTAAGAAAATCATAAACATTCCCCTTGTCCATATTAAGCCGTTAACTTAAACATTTTAAAACTTCCTTTGGCGCTGCTTATACCATTCTCCTTGAGAACAGCATAACAACTAGAGACCAGCTACTATATAATTTGAGTCTTGTTTATGCACATTTTACCACAGACTTCACACTTCAGAAATCAAAAGTAATCATAAAAAGTAAGTGATTTCTTTTTTTCTGGGGTTTCCGGTCTTCTGATTGGCACTTTAGCAATCTTCAAATTTAACCCAAACAATAATTAGCATCTAACATGCGATGAACAATGTCTGTGTACATCTTTCAGTTCTCTACACAATTGCTTAGTCAGTTTGCACAATCTAACCAAATAAACTTATTCAGAAGATGTGAATAATACCCTTAAATATTTGTAGCTGTCTCCGAGGCTGAAGACATTGAATTGCATCTCCGAACTTTGAAATATCATCTATCTTATCTGGAAGATTCAAACTTCTCTGAAATTGAAGCATTTATTGATCCCCTTTTCCACACTATTTGTTTGATATGGAGCCATTCCAGATACTATTGTTTCCCATCAAGAATTATTGTCTTGCTACAGGAATTCTGCAATCTTTTCGTCAACCAGGTATGTGTCTACTTTGTGTGGGGATATATTGAAATTAAACAAATCTTTGGCAACCTTTTTAATTTGAATATGAATATATAGGACATCACAAAGCTTATTAAATTACGATACTTGGGCACCATACCATTGTGAAAAAATGATTATGAATAGCTGCCTGACTTTTGTTTGTGACATTTAAGAAGGTTTCCAACACCCTTTTCAAGAAAAGATTAACTTTTCTAAAGACGATCAAATAATTTTTCTGTAGTGGTTAGAAACTTATAAAAGTATGTAAATAATATGATAGAAACAATTGCTGATTTTAAAATAATATATACCTGTAAAACTTTGTATATGCTAGCTTTAAATATTTATGCTGAACTTTGTGCAGCTTCACCAAAGTTTCAACATGTGTGATTCTCCATAAAATTGTTTAAAAATGATTAGTGCATACTTTGTGTCGACAAACGTTATTTGTTTTGTTACAATTTTAAGAATGGGTGTTGTCTCAAAATAATACTAAAATTTTGTATGCCATTATTTATAATTGTAAATAGTATGTGAAGATTCCCACCCAAATTGTTGTCGGTAGCTGTAATGCAGCTGTAGGCTCTTGTGGCAGTGCTGTATCATGAAGTTTTCAACTCCGGCTTTCTGTTCAAGCAACTTCTTTCCCCCCATTTTGAAGTATATTCGGTGTGAATAGAATTGGAACTAATGGCAATTAAATAGAAAAATACGCAAGTAACAACAACAAATAATAGCATCACAGCATTTACTGATGACATCAGCAATGGATTTAAATAAGATGCATAATAACACTAACAGCATTAACTGATTTGATAGTGCATCCATTGATATGAGTTCATCACTTCACTATTTTCTGCTTCTGTATTAATTGCTGCTGTATTAATTGATTAACTGGCTATTCATTGATTCAATAATAGTGTTTGTTTTAGTTTATCAGTCATTCAAGATGTATGTGATTTGTTGACTTTGCTAGTTTAGTTTTGCTGTTGGATTTTAGAGTGTCAAAATAAAACCATGTATTCTGCTCTAATTTAAATCTTCCATTTACTTTCTTTATTTTCTTTAATCTCCATGTAATTGAAGCTGCAACATCTGTTGCCCACTATTTCACGTTGTATTGTTATTCGGATCATTGGGAACATTGTGATAAAACCTCTTGATATTGCACAGGTCCTGATTTGTGTATAATGTCACCGCAAATAAGAAATACATTTGTTAAACAAATATTGGCAGCAATGTAAGAACAGATAAAGCATAAGGGATCCATATGAATGTGTTTTGAATAGGTTTATTGAAGTTGCGCAATTCGATATTTATGATGAACAGCATACTATCTTCTCACTGTCAGTGTGCTGAACTGGCTTTGTAAATACCAACAATGCTTATAAAAGAATGGTGTTGAGTTTCATTATTATAAATATACTCCACTGTGTTTCAGCAGTGCTGTAAGAGTTCAATTATGATGTGACTGTTGTACTCTATACACTTCTGAATTTTATATTTTTGTCAATATTGAGTGAAAAACCTTTTCATACTTTTTTTCTTTGAATGACACAACTGTTGTGATCCATCTTGTCTATACCAGGGTAAGATTTCGATGCAGTTTTTGATCTTGTCCTATGTCTGACATTTGATGAGATGAAATTAGCCATTTTGAATTTATTTTGCAAAACTTCCCTGAATTTAATTAGTATGAATACAGCATTTGACAGCTGAAACAGGACAGTAGTCTTTCAAAAATCATAATTTGGTTGTCATCTGTTAAAAGATTCTGTTGTGAAGCTTTTGTACTTCAGGAGTTTTGTAATTGCTATTTTTATTTGTATATGTGTGTGTTTATATAATATACATTTATACATTGTTTAATATCTCTCTATAGTATATATATATATATATTATATATATATATATATATATTATAACAAAGATTAATTCACATTGTTTTAGTCTTTTGTGTTTAATATTTTTGTCAACAGGCTTTAAACTATCTGATCCCTGAAGAGATTTTTAAAGTTGAGTTGGAAGAAGCATTAGAGAAGGTGCAGCTTACCATTCATGTGTTGAAAGGCTTTAAGAATTGTTTTCACCAACACCGATTAAAGATTTCCCAGTATTTCAGCCATACTACAGAAGTGAAACATTGGGACTTCCCTACACAGATGGTCTTTGCTCGTTTTGATAGGTTTCTTGATCGATTGTTAAAGATTGAGGTATGTGAAGCTGGCTCATAACATATCACCTAAATATGAATATTGATTTGAAAATATTTTTATTGGAATTTTTTCACTTGATATCAAAACTTTGCAGAACCATACAGAAACAATAATAATAACCAAAACAACAACAAAACCCAAGACAAGTATCACAAGCTGCCACTGCATCTGTGACAATAGTCCCAGTGATATAATTTCCCTACATTGCGCGGGAATCTCTGGCCGGTCTGCCTCACGATCGGAGAATCCCCCCCCCCCTCCCGAGGTCAGTGGACTTTGCCATTGTCTGCGTCTCGCCCATGGCGATCTTGAGGCGGGTGGGGCGGAAGAATCCAGCTAAGGGCAATTTATCATGTCCAATCCACCTAACTTGCACATCTTTGGACTGTGGGAGGAAACTGGAGCACCCGGAGGAAACCCACGCACACACGGGGAGGATGTGCAGACTCCGCACAGACAGTGACCCAAGCCGGAATTGAACCTAGGACCCTGGAGCTGTGAAGCGATTGTGCTATCCACAATGCTGCCGTGCTGCCATAAGTGCTGTTAGGTAATTTGGACATTACGAATTCTCCCTCTGTGTATCAGAACTAGGCACTATATGTTGTTTTATCTGTGTTGGTCTAACATCGACTGCAATTGGATGCAGTAAAACGAGAAACAGGCTTCCAACACAGGAGATGGTCCAACACTGTTTCATTGAACCTGTTGATTGTTGTACATAATCTGCCTTGGGTTGACACTCTATTAACCTAACTGATAACCTCCTACTGGCTTGACCAGACTAGCTCTCTTATCACATGGTGATGATGTGCATTGGCCTGTGCACTGTGACTATCTCCCTAGCCGTGTCCTGTGAGAGAGAGAGCCTTAATGCCCTGTGGGCTTTATAGTGGTGGTGTCCTGTCTGGTGATTGGTTGTTCTGTGTCGTGTGTGTTCATTGGTTATCCTGTGTGTCAATCACTGCCTGTCTGCATCTCATGATATACATGAGTGGATATTATGACACTTTTCAAAGTAACTTCATTGCAGTGTTCATGTAAGTCTACTTGTGACAATAAAGATTATTATTATTACATTTCCAAAGCTCCACGACAAAGCTAGGGAATGACTAACTGGATAGCTCTATCAAAGTGCAGACACAGCTGAATAGCCTCCTCCTATGCTGTATAATTCTATGATTCCGTGAAACAAAATACCTAACACATGTTGACATGGTATTTGCTTCACTTTCAGGAATTGTTTAATACAGCTATTGAGTTTCTTAAATTGGAGAAAATTGAAATAGGAGGTTCCAAAGGAAAAGTGTTCAGTGAAAAAGTCTATGGTATCAATGAAGAATTTCAGGAATGTTGGCGAGTTTTTGGGGAAAGCAAATATGATCCACTAGATTACAACAATAAGGTATTTTGAAATAATAAAACTTCATATCTACCTTGATTTACACTTCATAAATTAATCTTAGATTTTTTTGAGAACATTACAATAAAATGAATGTTAATTTTATTTTAAGGTGTTCATAGAATTTAATTTCTTTACCTTTTGAAAATGCACACATCAATGTGTGAAAATGTAATTATTCAAATGCTACCTTATTCACAAATGTTCATTGCAATCTGTGTAGGAATTTTTGTCTGATCACAGCAGATACATGGAACAGATACATGATTTTGACAAGCGCCTTGGCTCAGTGCTGAACCTTGCATTTCAGAATTCAGGAACTCTGGAATCTGCTTTTAAGGTACTGATTGTGCTTTGGCGTGTCTAAGTTTAAAAACCAGCACCATTTAATATTTTTGAGTTAATTGTGTCATGATTTATTAGATGGGGTTTAAAAGTACTAAATGTATACTTTGGATTTTAGTGGTTTTGAGAGCTAGTTTATTTCCAATCAGGAAACACTTTTTTATATATATGTGTATATTGTATATACACTAATGGTAGTAGAAATCTGGAACTCACTTCTCTAAAACGTTATGGATGCTGAGTTAAGATGGATACTTTTTGTTTGGCAAGGCTATCATTGAATTTAGGGAAAAGGTGGACGATCAGAACTGAGGTCAAATCAACCACGAGCTAAATGAATGGTTGAACAGGCTCCAGGGGCTGAATAGCTTGTTCCAGTTCCCTCCAAGAATTTTCCCCACCTTTTTCAACTTGCATCTGAAGATAAACCAGTGTTCTTGTAATGGGACCATCACTGTATTGTTCACTTAAGATACAGTGTTACCTTAAAGTGACAGCAGCTAATAGCATAAAAAAAAATGATCCACCATGCCTCAGGCTGGTTTTTGCTGGAGCAATCCAAAGCTAACCCCACTGCCTCTTGTTCTCCCCACAAGTCCTGTGCCAACTTAAAATATTTAGCCAATTTTCCCTTTAAAGATGCAACGGTCTCTGCCTCAACCAGTGGCAAAACAGAAAATCCACTTGTATAAAAATTGTCTACAAAAGATTATGGGCTGGATTCGCCGTTTTTGAGGCCAAGTGCCAACACCGGCATGGTGTTACGACGCCAAAGTCGGTGCCTAACCATCAACGATCCTAAGACCGGTGAGGGGCTAGCAGCCAAGCTGGCTAAAACACCCGTCTCCCATGACAAAAACGGCTGAAGAATGGCTGGGTCCGTGGCCATGCATTCGCATGGCGACGTCCTGCAGCGATCATGTTGTAACACTTGTCGCCGGCCATGCGCAGACCCGACTTGCCAAATACTACCCCCCTGGCCACCCCCCACCAGTTCCCACAGCCCTCCTGGAAGCCTCCCGGCCAGCAGCATGCCTCCCAGCCACACACACCCAGGATAGCAGCACTGCAACACCCGTGTATCCTGAAAGTACCCTCGAGGTCCAGGCCCCCCAGTGGTTGCCTGCCAAGGAGGTAATGTCCGACAACAGGGCATGAAAGGCAGCAGGCCACCTCAATCTCTGTGTCCTGGGGATGCACGTAGATGTACGGGAAGGGGGAGGGTGAGAAAGAGTAAGAAACTGCAGCCATCTAGTGAGCACTGGTGAACCTAAGCACTAGTAAATATAAGTCACTATCGCACTTGTATTAAACATCACTTTGTTCACCCAAACAGATCCTCCACCCTGTAATTTTATGCCGCCATATTCCATAAATCCTCCATGTACAATCGGTGCTTCATCGCTGTGGAGTGTGGAAATCTCTCCCATCTCCTACACTGATGACGCAGTAAAGATGTACTGCTCGTGGCAAGATTGTTATTAAGCCTTACTCCCTCCTCTGTCACATGATAGCTGCTTCCCCCATGGTTGTGTCCCTCAGCTCAAACCTGAATCAAGCGCTTTAACCCTTGACAGTCTCAGCAGTCCATAATAATAATAATCTTTATTGTCACAAGTAGGCTTACATTAACACTGCAATGAAGTTACTATGAAACGCCCCTAGTCACCACATTCCAGAACCTGCTCAGTTACCGAGAAGGAAAATTCAGAATGTCCAAATTACCTAATAACGCGTCTTTCGGGACTTGTGGGAGGAAACCGGAGCACCGGCAGGAAACCCATGCAGTCACTGGGAGAACGTGCAGATTCCACACAAACAGTGACCCAAGCCGGGAATCAAACCTGGGACCCTGACACTGTGAAACCATAGTGCTAACCACTATGCTACCATATTGCCCACAAAAAAAGGGCAATGTCAGGAGTGGGAAAACCTCCCCCATAAGCATGAGGTGTTAAGGCAATCGAGTGCATTCAATGGATCAATGTTCTAACCTCACGGGGACCCAGACGATACGCCCCATCATCACCTTGATTGGGGTAAGGATGAGAGACTTCACCATAACATCTTGCATTGGGGGCCACATCTTTGTCACCTCTCTCTTATGTAGACATGAGTATGAGTCTTGGAGTTCAATGCTTGGTTAAAAATTGGCTGATAGGTTGCAGCTCATTAAAATAAAGTTCAGTGTGTTTAGTTGTTAGTTGTCAGTAGAAATTCAGTTAGACTTGTGATTATAAAAATCTTTTCTTTGTCAGCTTTTGTCAATATTTGGCGCATTACAAGAGAGGCCAGTCATTTCCACCATGTTTGCTGTGAATTATGCCAAGCTACTCTTAATATTTGAGGCAGAACTTGACAGCTGCAAACAAATGTTTGATAATCAAACAAAGGTAAAGTAATATTTTCATTTTTACTCATGACAAATTTCAGAAATCTAACTTTACTTAATTAACGGTTGTAGTGTATTTCTATGGGAGGAAAGAGCTGTCCATTCTGTGGTGGGAGGATACAGTTAAAAAATATATAATTTAAACAAATATATTTATTTTGGTGAACTCACCGTGTCTGCAATCTTTGACATGGTTGTCCACATCATCTTCCTCTAACTGATCTCCATTGTCTCCCTGTTGGGTGAAGATAGGAATTAGGAGCAGAATTAGGCAATTCAGCCTTCTGTACATTCAGTCAGATCATGGCTGATCTCTTCCTGGTCTCAAATCCACCTCTCCACCTGTAGCCCATATCCCTTTAACCCGTTTTTAAATCAAAATATATCTATGCCTTTCTTGAAATCATTTAATGACTCAGATTTCTCCGCACTATGGGGCAGCGAGTTCCAAAAATTAACCATCTTCTGCGAGAAATAGTTCCTCCTCGTCTCAGTTCTAAATCTACCACCTCCCAACCTTTATCCGTGACCACTTGTTCTAGATTTCCCCACAAGGGGGACATTTGGTCTATGTTTACTTTATCAATCCCATTTAGTATTTTATACATCTCGATCAGATCTCCTCTCATTGAATCAACAGCATGCACAGGTGTTCCAGTTGTTGATACATAACTCTTAGTCCATTTTGTGGATACTCCTGTGCAGTTGCAACATTGCTGAGCTTAATCCTTTGCTAAAGATTCAGAAGTTATGCTAACATTCTCATGTTATCAGCTCACCTGTCATTTCCTAGTCAGACCATGGTGAAGTGTGCAGCTGTGGAAATATCTACTGTGTACAGCAACGGGCTATTGTTAGATGAAGCTTAAAAGATGAATAAGTATTCTCGAGTTTCACTCAATTAGCTTTGGAGATTAAGGTGTAATTGGAGAGAACTTTAAGAAATTAAACAGGGAGGATAGAATGTGTAATAGGATAGGTTATATCTGGTCTTTAGATGGAGTGGGCACAATGGCATTATCTCCACAACAACATCTAACTTTGCAATTGTTACTGTCCAATATACAGTCAGCCGTGACCCTATTATTTTCCAACAGTTCAACATTAGGAGGACTGAAGCCATCCCAATCAATGCCCATCAGAAGCTTTATACCTTCTGTCAATTAATCATGCATTTCTCAAGATTCTTAGTCAGGATGAAATTGACAATATTGGTGCCTTATCTGGCTTTAAATTCCACATCCAATTGATTTCCAAGATCCCTCTCTTATTTCCACCTTTAATATCATCCACTCCTCACCCACCATTACACAAACTCATTTGTACCTTTGTTATCTCACATCCCACTGTGCCATTAAAGGAGTTAAAACAGATTATATCCAATATTTACGAGGATACAAAGAGCTTGCGGGGAATCTGAAATGGTCGAAGAACCCAACAAGGCTGTGGGTGCAGAGGTCTTGCCGAATTTAACAAGTCCTCAATTATCACCTTTTCTTTGGCTTCTTCGCAGGCAGCTGGATGGGAATACCATTAGCAGGAGGCCACATACAGGAGGAAGTAAGTCGGTGGTAGGAGATGGGTCAATCGGGGTGGAGAGGATGGGGAGTATTGACTACTATGTCACAGGGAAGAGAGAGGTCATAATCAGCTGATGGGAGGAAGTATTTCCGAGAGGAGCAAATGGGAGCTCCTGTTCCCCTTGGACCACACAGAATGTTATAAAAGCCTTATGGAGTCTGTAGGTTCTCTCTCTCACTGCGGCAGGACAAGTTTTACATTTGTGACAACTGTAAAATTTAAATAAGACTCTGAATTGCACTGTGGGAACTTGATTTAAGTATGTTAATATTATGTCCTGCCACCAGTGTGAAATACTTGGGGCGTGATTCTCCAATTGCCGATGCCGAAATCGCATTCGGTGATTGGCCAGAGAATCCGATTTACGCCCCCTCAAAAACAGCGTAATCGTTGAGTATGCAGCACGCTGTTGGGATGGCCTCAGGATGTCACCTGAGGCCTTCCCCTGATGAGCGTCAGTTGCGTGTCCTCTCACGTTTTCGGGGACTTTTTGTGGCATCTGCGGACTGTGTCCAGTGCCGCCACAATCAGGGGGCGAAACATAGGCCTCCATCAGAACAGCCCACCCGCCGATCGGTAGGCCCTGATCGCGCCCCCCCCCCCCCCCCCCGCAGCCAGAATGGCAAGGTCCTGCCGGGTAGCACCACACGAGAACGACGCCGGTAGGCACTTGGCCCATCGCGCAGGGAGAATCGCCGGGGGTTGGGGGCGCACATTGAGCTGCCCCCCGATCTGCGCCGCGGCGACCCCGCCGTTGTATTGGCGCCAATTCTCCGGTAGCTGGAGAATTGATGGGCCGGACTCGGAGCGGAATCGCGCTATTCGCACCCCCCCACCCCCCCCCTCGGTGATTGTCTGATCGGGTGTGGGATCGGAGAATCCCGCCCTACAACTGACAACAGGCATGTATGCAGGGGGTTGCGGTCGCAATCCCTGTTTTTAATTCAATTTTTATCACCCCTAATCCTGCCCACTGTGGGTGGCAGTAGGAGTCTTGTATTCAGGCTGTATTGTAACTTAGGTATTGCATGTAAAACATTTTCATTGTAACTTCCGGTGGCGTCCATGGAGGGTTAGGTCACACATTTGATAGCTCCTGCCTGTAACGGACTTTTGGACCTTCATCCCCCATTTTTCCCCGGATTTTATGGGATAAAGCAGTGAAGAGTGAGACAGTGAGGAGAATTGGACCAGAAGTGGCTGTGTGAGATGACAAAGTCCTATAAGGGAGAAGCAAGCAGAGCTGGTAACACGGGACAGCATGGCAGAGGGCAAAGGCGGGGAGACGGCGCAGTGGTTGATGGAGCAGCTGGTGAAGTTTTTCGAGGATTGCTTCGCCAAGCTGAAGAAGGACATGCTGGACCCGATTAAGGGTTTGATTGATCAAGTGGTGCAGAATCAGGAAACCCACGGGAGAGCGATCCAGGAGGAAGAGCAAACATTGTCCGAGCACGAGAAGTATATAACCGTGCTGGAAAGCAAGGTGGGGGTGATGAACGACCGCCAGAAAAGAATGCAGGAGAAGCTGGAGGACCTGGAGAATAGGTCCCAGAGGCAGAATCTCAGAATTGTTAGCCTCCCTGAAGGCAGTGAGGGATCGGATGCGAGGGCCTACATGACGGACATGTTGGAGAAGTTGATGGGGGCTGGGGCATTCCCTCGGCCCCTGGAATTGGACAGAGCGCAATTCCCAGAGGAAGCCCAGAACGAACGAACCGCCGAGGGCCGTTTACACCATTTCATGGACAAGGGACAAGGAACACGTTTTGCGGTGGGCCAAGAAAGAACGAAGCAACAAGTGGGAGAACTGTGAGTTGCGGATTTGGCCAAGAGGCGAGCTGGGTTCAATCGGGCAAAAACGATCCTCTTTAAGAAGGGGGTGAAGTTCGGGATGCTGTACCAAGCCCACCTGTGGGTCACACATGAGGAATGGGACTTCTACTTTGAAACACCAGATGAAGTATGGACCTTTATTAAAGAAATGAAGCTGGAGGTGAATTAAAAGACTCTTAAGTCTTGGAGAAGTACTCTGGCAGCGATTTGTGGTGCTGGATTGTAAAAATGTAAGTAGCTCTCTGTGAAATAACGGGCTGTGTGGATGGTTAAAGGTTGATCTGTCTTGCAGGGACCTTGTTAGAGGGGGGATGGGCTTTGAATTTAGTTCTGCTTTTTATGTGACTATTTTTCTAAAGTGATTGTTTCTTCAATGTTTTTTTTTCTGATTGTTTACTGGGGAATGTGATGTTTTTAAAATGTTTATTCATGTGGGGGGGGGGGGGGAGAGAGGAGAGTACAATAGGGAGACAGACTGCTTGGTGCCAGGGGCGGGAGCTATCGAGTCAGCACGGGTCAGCTGACTCTCGGAAACGTAGTGGGGGTGGACAGGTGTTAAGCTGGAGCTTGACTTTGGAGATTGGGTCTTTAGTGTTGTTGCTGGGGGGTTGGGGGGGGGGGCGGGAGCTGCTTTGCTGACAGGGAAGGAACTGTTACTAGGGGACAAATGGGAAGTCAAGAATGGCGACAGCCCGAGTGGGGACTTGAGGAAGCGGACGCCGCGAGCTCAAGGCTGGCCTAAAAAGGGTGATGGCTAGTCGGCGGGGGGGGGGGGGGGGGGGGGGGGGGTTGGTTGGTTGGTTGGAAGCCCCCCATACAGGCTGATCACATGGAACGTTAGAGGGATGGATGGGTCGGTCAAGACGGCTTGCGTGTTCGCGCATTTGAGGGAACTGAAGGCGGACGTGGCAATGCTACAAGAGGTAAAGGTTACAGACCTAGAGGTTACAGACCAGATGAGATTGAGGAAGGGGTGGGTTAGCCAAGTGTTCCACTCGGGACTGGACTCCCAAGACCAGGGGGTAGTGATCTTGATCAGAAAACGAGTGGCATTCGAGGCAGGGAGAATCGTGTCAGACAAGGGCGGGTAGATACATAATGGTGAGTAGGAAGCTGGAGGGGGTGTGAATGGTACTTGTGAACATATGTGCTCCGAATTGGGGCAACGTGGAATTTATGATGCGGGTGTTAGGTAAGATCCCAGAATTAGAGTCACATAACCTGATCATGGGAGGGGACTTCAACACAGTCATTGATCCGGAATTGGACTGGTCAAAATCCAGGATGGGGAGGAGGCCGGCTGCGGCAAAGGAATTGAAGGGTTTTATGGAACAGACGGGGGGGAGGGGGGGGGGGGGTGGTGGAGTAGACCTATGGAGGTTTGCACGGCCGAGGACGAAGAGTTTTCCTTTTTTTCACATGTCCACAAGGTATAGTCTCGCATTGACTTTTTGTTCTCAGCAGGGCGCTAATACCGAAGGTGGTGGATACTGAGTACTCGGCAATTGCAGTATTGGATCATGCCCCGCACTGGGTGGATCTACGGGTTAGTGTGGAGAGAGGACAACGCCCACAGTGGAGACTGGATGTGGGGTTGCTAGCGGACGAGGCGGTCTGTGGGCGGGTTAACAAGTCCATCCAGATCTATCTGGAAACAAATTATACGGGGGGGGGGGGGGGGGGGGGGGGGGTCTCTGCAGCGACGATCTGGGAAGTTTTGAAGGCAGTAGTCAGAGGGGAATTAATCTCGTTCCGGGCCCACAGAGAAAAGGTGGAACGGGCTGAGAGGGATAGATTAGTGGAGGAGGTACTCCAGGTGGACTAGAGATACTCGGAGGCCCCGTTCGCAGGGCTACTGAGGGAGCCGCGGGGGTTACAGGTGGAGTTTGGGCTGTTGACCACAGGGAAAGCAGTGGAACAGTTAAGGAAGACAAGGGGGGTGATCTAGGAGTATGGGGAAAAGGCAAGCAGAATTTTGGCGCACCAACTCAGGATAAGAGAGACGGCCAGGGAGATAAGTAAAGTAAAGAATAGAGATTGTAATACTGCCCTCGACCCAGTGGGGGTGAACGAGGTTGTAATAATCCACAGGAGGCGTCACCACACCAATATTTATTGCCAATAACTATATACAAGAGCAGCTCCAACAGTGCTGCTAGCATTCTAGTCAACTTGAGACTGGATCACAAAGCCTACACAGGTGCTTATATGGGCCCCCTCAATGAGCTATCATTGAGGGAGCTCATACTCCAATTGGCCAACCAATAATGCTAATTGGAGGTCATTACACCCTCCTCCCCCCCCCTTCCCAAGGTCCGAGGAATTCCTGCCAGCTGGCATTCCTCTGAGCTTCTTCCTGCTCCTCATGTCTGTCACCTCTGTGTCGTCCGCCGGGTCGTTCTCTGACGTGGGCGGGGTGTACCTTATAGGTGCCCGTCTTTTTCTTGACTACCTCCCTGGAAGTTGTTCTTCCTCCTCCTTGGGGAGAGGTGTCGCAGCGGCCTCATCGAACGTGTCCATCTCCGACTCTGACGACTGGATGACGGGGTCTGGAGAAATTGCTCGGGGCTGGGGTGTGGGTATCTTTTCCGTCTGGGCTATCCCAGCTTGAGGCGGTCCTGCTTCGCCTGGCTCCAGGTGTGGTTCTGCTGCCCTTATTTGGTCTAGGTGTTCCTTCAGCACCTTGCCTCCTATCGAAACTTCATGGGATATGGGCCCTGTTTGGGACTCTACCGTGCCGTTGACCCACGTTGGACCATTACCATAATTCTTGACCCAAACCGGTGCCCCCACCTGGAAATGTCTCTGCTGCCGACTATTATCATGCCCCCTGCGTTAGGCCTCCTGTTGTTTCTCCACTTTCCCCGTTAAATTTGGGAAAAGGAGACTCCGCCTCGTTCGCAGCCGCCTTCCCATTAAGAGTTCAGCTGGCGGTATGCCCGTTGTGGAATGCGGTGTGGTCCTGTAATCAAACAGCCAGTGGGAGAGCTTTGTGTCCATTGACGCTGCCGGCTGCTTCTTGAGTCCCGCTTTTAGTGTCTGGACCGCTCTCTCTGCCAGGCCGTTGGTCGCTGGATGGTAAGGGGCCGTTTTGATGTGGCGGACTCCGTTTTCTTTTAGGAATTTTCCAAATTCCCCACTTGTGAATGCCGTTCCGTTGTCCGACACCAATACCTCCGGAAGTCCATGTGTTGCAAACGAGGCTCTGAGCTTTGATTGTCGATGCTGTGCTTGCCGTGTTTACCTGGTGGACGTCCAACCATTTGGAGTGGGCGTCCACTATCACCAAAAACATTGAGCCCATGAAAGGGCCGGCATGGTCAATATGCAGGCGGGTCCACGGTCTGCCTGGCCATTCCCACGGATGCAATGGCGCCGCTGGTGGCACTCTTTGCCCCTGTTGGCACTCCTGGCACCGACGTACCAAGGCTGCTATGTCTGTGTCCAATCCTGGCCACCAAAAGTAGCTTCGAGCTAGCATCTTCATTTTAGACACCCCTGGGTGTCCGTGATGTAACTTGGTTAAGATTGGCCCTGAGCTGGGACTATTACCCGGGCTCCCCATAATAGGATACCGTCTTCAACGGTTATTTGGTCCCTTCTGCTCCAGTATGGGTGCATCTGGAGCTCCCCTGGTCTTTCCAGTTCCCCTGTTAGCAGTAAATGCTTCATCTTGGCTAAAACTGGGTCTTTTTGCGTCCACAACCGAATATGTTGTGCGTCCTCTGGTAGGGTGTCCAAAAAGTTTAGAGTCATTACTGTTTCCTCTACTTTCGGTATTAGCGGCAGGATGTCTGTGACGGGAAGTCTGCTCAAATCATCTGCATTTGCTACTCGCGTTCCCGGTCTGTGCTCCAGAACGTATCTATACGCCGCCAGTAGCAACGCTCAGCGTTGGATTCTAGCTGATGCGATCGGGGGTATTGACTTGTCTTCTTTTAATAACCCTAATAATGGCTTATGGTCCGTCACTCTGGTGAATTTCCGCACGTACAGATACTGGTGAAATTTTTTTACTGCAAATATCACCGCCAGTCCTTCCTTCTCGATTTGGGCGTACTTCCTCTCAGCCATCGCCAAGGTCCTCGAGGTATAGGCTATTGGCCGTTCTTCCCCATTCCTTCCTCTATGGGCTAAGACGGCTCCTACCCTGTAAGGGGATGCGTCACAAGTGACCCCCAACTCCTTCCTTGGGTCATAATGCTCTCTAGGACATTTTCGGATGACAGCTGTTCCTTAATGTCCCTAAATGCTCGGTTTTGGCAGGCGGACCATTTCCATTCTTGCCCCTTTTTTAGTAGCTGGTGGAGGGGTTCTAGGATGGATGCCCTATTTTCAATAAATTTGCCATAATAGGTTACCAACCCTAGAAATGATCGTAACTCCTGGACCGGGGTGGGAGCTGGGGCCACTTTTATTGCCCTTACTCTGTCTTCCAATGAGTGTAAGCCCGACTCGTCTAATTTATATCCCAGGTATGTCACTTGTGGGGCCAGAAAAACCCATTTTTCTCTTTTACGCCGTACGCCTGCCTTTGCGAAACGCCTGAGCACTTCCTCCAGGTTCCTTAAGTGTTCCCTGTTCGTCCTACCCGTGATTAAGACATCGTCCAAATAAATCACCACCTGCGGTAGTCCCTGCAGAATATTTTCCATCGTACGCTGGAATATAGCGCAGGCTGATGACACTCCGAAAGGTAGCCTAGTATAATGAAAAAGGCCCTTCAGGGTGTTGATCGTAGCGAACTTCTGGGAGCCCTTGTCCAGTTTTAACGGCAGGTAGGCGTGGCTCATGTCCAGTTTCGTGAACAAAAGCCCACCTGCCAATTTGGCATATAGGTCGTCTATTTTCGGGATCAGGTATTTGTCCAGCAGTACGTATTTGTTTACCGTCTGTTTGAAATCTCCACAGAGATGTATCGAGCCGTCTGGCTTCAAAATTGGTACCACCGGCGCTGCCCATTCCGAGAACTGTACTGGTCTGATAATGCCGTCGCGCCGTAACGTTTCTATTTCGACCTCTACTTTCTTCCTTAACGCGAAAGGTACCGCCCTGGCCTTACAAAATTTCGGAAGGACTTCTGGCTCCACGTGCAAAGTTGCTTTGGCGCCTATGATTTCCCCCAAACCTTCTTTGAAGACCACCGGGTAGTTTTGGAGTACTCCACTCAACTGCCCGCTTCCACTCTGGAAAATTTTCATCCAATCTAATTTTAGGTCTTTCAGCCAGTTCCGTCCAATTAAGCTCGGTCCGGAGCCCTCTACTATCGTCAACGGTAATCTGAGCAATTATTTCTCATATTCCACGGGTACATGAGTCGTGCCTAGAACTTCCAGAGGTTCCCCCGGGTAGGTTTTAAGTTTCGTCGATGTTTTTGTTAGGGTTAGTGGCTGGAGTCCATCTTTGATTTTTTAAAATGCTGCCACTCCCATTACTGATACGGTCGCACCCGTGTCTATTTCCATTATTGTCGGCTGACCGTTCACCCGTTCATCTAGCTGCGTTTCCGCCAACAGGCGCTTCTGTATTGTGAGGTTGTTTATGCCACACACCAACTGGTCCCGAAGCATTTCTTTTAGCGTCGGGCCGAACTCACATTTTTCCGCCAACCTTCTCAGGCGGGTCAAGAAATTTCTGACTGACTCCCTTTCTTCCTGCTTCGCTGTGTAGAATCTTTACCTACGCAAAATGAGGGGTGGTTTTGAGTCGTAGTGCTCTTTCACCAATTCCGTTAATTCTTGGAAAGGTTTCGTGTCCGGTGCATCGGGATAAGTTGGACTACGTATAATGGCGAAAGTTGAGGGTCCGCACGGTGACAGCAGGATAACCCGTTTCCTTTCGTCCGTAGTTATATCATTGGCCCGGAAGAAGTAACACATTCTCTCCACATACTAGGACCAGTCCTCAATAGTCGGGTCGAATGCATCTAACCTCCCAAAAAACGGCATTTTGGAAATAGCAAGGCTTACCCTCTGAGTGCGACAGCTGGTCTCCGCAAAGTTCTTTGTTTACCTCTGTAATAATCCATAGGAGGCAGGAGTCCCGTCACCACACCAATATTTATTGCCAATAACTATATACAAGAGAGGCACATGGGACTCCGAGAGTGAAGAGGGTGTTCCTGGAGCGAGGGAGGGATAGAGGCGGGCTGGCGCTGCCCAACCTTTTGGGGTACTATTGGGCGGCCAATGTGTCAATGGTGCGTAAATGGGTGATGGAGGGGGGAGGGGTGCGTGGAAAAGAATGGAGATGGCGTCATGTAGAGGTACGAGCCTGGGTGCCATGGCAACGGCGCTGTTGCCGCTCTCCTCTAAGAGGTTTACCACGAGCCCGGTGGTGGCAGCGACCCTAAAAATCTGGGGACAGTGGAGACGGCATAGGGGGGAAACAGGGGCTCGATGGAGGCTCCATTGGGTGGCAATCATCGGTTCATCCCAGGGAACAGGGATGGGGGATTTAGGGGGTGGCAAAGGGTGGGCATCAGTAAATTGAGGGACCTGTTTATTGGCGGGAGGTTTGCGGGCCTGGGGGAACTGGAAGATAAATTTGGGCTTCCCCAAGGGAACATGTTCAGATACTTGCAGGTAAAGGCGTTTGCTAGGCGACGGGTAGAGGGATTCCCTTTGCTGCCCTCGCGGGGACGATGGACAGAGTGCTTTCGGGGGTGTGGGTCGGAGAGGGGAAGGTGTCTGACATTTAACAAAGCAAGAGAGAAGGGAGTCGTCCACCCCCCCCCCCCCCCCCCCCCCCCCCCCCCCCCAAACAATGTCGCAGGCCTCGATTTCATTGAACTTGAAACGGGAGAAGGATCCGGAGCAATGCGGGTCATACAGGCTGATTTCTCTACTGAATGTGGATGCCAAATTGCTGGCTAAGATACGGCCGCAAGGATAGAGGACTGTGTCCCGGGGGTGATAGGGGAAGACCAGACGTGATTTGTTAAGGGCAGGCAACTCGAGGCCAATGTTCCAAGGCTTCTAAATGTTGTTATGATGCCCTCAGAAGGAGAGGAGGCGGAGGTGGTGGTAGTGATGGCTGCGGAGAAGGCTTTGGATCGGGTGGAGTGGAATTATCCATGGGAGGCGCTGGGAATTTTTGGGTTTGGTGAGGGCTTTATTGACTGGGTGCGGTTGCTCTATCAGGCACCAGTAGTGAGTGTGCGTATGAACCGGCTGAGGTTGGGGTGTTTTGAACTACACCGAGGGATGAGGCAAGGGTGCCCCCTCTGCTCGTTACTGTTTGCTCTGGCCAAAGAGCCATTGGCCATGGCGTTAAGAGCCTCTAGGAACCGGAAAGGGCTGGTTCGGTGTTTGGGGGGGGGGGGGGGGGGGGCGGACCACCGGGTCTCGCACTCCGCAGATGACCTGCTCTTGTACATTTCCGACCCGTTGGAGGGGATGGGGGAAAGTAATGCGAATCTTGGGGGTAGAACAAATGTAAGGGGACTTTAAAAGATGGGACATGCACCCGCTATCACTAGCGGGGAGGCTACAGACCGTGAAAATGACGGTCCTCCCCAGATTTCTGGTTGTCTTTCAGTGCCTCCCCATCTTCATTCCTAAGGCCTTTTTCAAGCGGGTAATAAGGTTATTTTGGGCTTTGTGTAGGTGAGTAAAACCCCGCAAGTGATGAAAGTGTTGCTGGAGCGCAGTTGGGGGGAGGGTGGGTTGGCGCTGCCGAACTTCTGCAATTACTACTGGGCGGCTAATATAGCCATGATCAGGAAGTAGGTAGTGGGGGACGGGTCAGCATGGGAGCGGATGGAGGCGGCGTCATATAAAGACACCAGTATGGGAGCATTGGTAACGGCACCTCTGCCGTTCTCGCAGGCCCGATACCCCACAAGTCCAGTGGTAGTGGCGACTCTGAAGATCTGGGGGCAGTGGAGGAGATATAAGAGAGTGGAGGGAGCATCAATTTGGACCCCGATTTATAACAACAACAGGTTTGTATTGGGTTGGCTAGATGGCGGGTTCCGGAGTTGGCAGAGGGCAGGAATTAGAAGGATGGGGGATCTATTTATAGCTGGGAGCTTTCCCAGCTTGAAAGCTTTGGAGGATAGATTTAAATTGCCAGCAGGGAATGGTTTTAGGTATTTGCAGGTGCGCGACTTCCTGAGAAAACAGGTGCTGGCCTTTCCGCTGCTGCCGCCATGGGGGATACAGGATAGTAGTTTCCAGTACCTGGGTGGGAGAGGGGAAGGGATCGGATATTTACCAGGAGCTTTCGGAGGCAGAGGAAACTGCAGTGGAGGAGCTTAAGGGCAAGTGGGAGGATGAGCTAGGAGGAGAGATGAGGTGGGTCTATGGGCAGATGCCCTAAACAGGGTTAAAACCTCCTAATCGTGCGCCAGGCTTAGCCTGATACAATTTAAGATAGTCCACTGGACACACATGACAGTGGCTAGGAGGAGCACGTTTTTCGGGGTAGAGGATAGGTGTGCGAGGTGCACGGGAGGCCCAGCAAATCATGGCCACGTGTTTTGGGCATGCCCGAAGCTTAGAGGGTTTTTGCAGGGTTTTGCTAAGGCAATGTCCACGGTGCCAAAAACATGGGTAGTGCCGAGTCCGGAGATAGCGATCTTTGGAGTGTCGGAAGATCTAGGAGTTTAGGGGACGAAAGAGGCCGACATCCTGGTCTTTGCCTCCCTGGTAGGCCGGAGATGGATCTTATTAATGTGGAGGGACTCGAAGCCCCTGAGTGCAGAGACTTGGGTTAGGGACATGGCTGGGTTTCTCAGTCTTGAGAAAATAAAGTTTGCCTTAAGAGGGTCAATGTTAGGGTTCTCCAGAGGTGGCAGCCGTTCGTCGACTTTCTCGGGGAAAATTTAAAATGTCAGCAGATGCAGTATTCCAAGGGGGGTGTGGGGGGGGGGGGGGGGGGGATTATTGTTGTATGGTTGAAGTGTGTGAAGATTGGGCTGAGGGGGGTGGGGGGGGGGGGGGGGGAGTGTTTATTTTACCATGTTGATGTCATTGTTTTTGTTACTGTTAGAAAATTTTTCAAATACCTTAATAAAATACTGTATTTAAAAACATTTTCATTGTAAGATTAAAATAAATTTACATCAGATAATTAATTAATGAAGCATTGTTGTTTATTTTTGTCCCTTTTATTATGATTGCTGATGTTACTACTGGGCAGTCAGGTCCCAGAATGGCTTGATAGATCCAAACTTTTATTTTTAAATTTAGAGATGTGGATGAACGCAGTCACAAGACTGCCGATTAACTTGTAACGAAAGAATAAAACCATTTATTAAGCAATAAAAGATTAACTTGAATTCACCTCTTTACCCTAGCTATGCCTTTTCAGATATATACAGATAACACCAAGTTGCACAATATAGCTTGTACTCTAATGTTCTCATTAAGCACACAGTGTTTGTAAACAAAATGTGGTCAAACACACCGCACTCTGAAACCAAATGATAGAAGCCACCTTCTGTGGAATTGTCTAAAATACCCCCAGATGCTTGTTACACTGTGAGCCAATTGGTCTCACTGGAACTCTGACTTTCACACAAGAGTTCCCAAACTCCACTCTCAAAGAACACGCCTTGGAATCTTCTCCAAAGCAATGCTTTCTCTCGGATGCCTTCACCAAGGAGTCACATGGAGGATTTCAACCATTCCTTTCAGTATTCCTCTGCCCTGGAATAAATACCCTGTGCATTCATGCTTCTATATAGTCTCTCGTACCAAGCCACACCAATAGAACACCACTGTTTCACAGGCTATATTGAGGTGTGACTAATCTTAGGATCTCCACGGATGTCTAGCTTCTTGCTAACCAACTTTAAATCTGTTTTGTGCAGCTGTGTTGTTAATTCAAAGCCTTTTCTTTGACTTTTGCTTAATCTTCACCAAACGAGACCTTGTCCAAATTCCCATTCTTTGATCCTTTGACTCGTATGTCTTCCTGGGCATTCTTTTATCCCCACACTCCGGTTTTTGGGACTTTCTCCTTTAGATCCTGGGACTTGCTTTCTGTCCCTCTATATTGTCCTGCCTGTACTGGATGTTTCTGGGTTACCTGGTTCACAATGACTCTGCTTTCTCAGTGTGGGCCTTTGGTTGCTGAGCAGCAACTTAATTTGTTTAAACTCTATAATTGCTTTTATGTTACAGTGAGAAGTATGACAACACCAGGTTAAAGTCCAACAGGTTTGTTGCAATTCACTAGCTTTCGAAGCCCAGTTCCTTCCTCCAGTCCTTCAGACTTCTTACTGTGCCCATCCCAGTCTAATGCCGGCAACTCCACATCTTGCTTTTATGTTGTAAAACCTTCATTAGAATTCAGGAAAAGTTTAAAGCACAATTAAATCTATAGATAATAATCGCTTATTGTCACAAGTAGGCTTCAATGAAGTTACCGTGAAAAGCCCCTAGTCGCCACATTCCGGCGCCTGTTCGGGGAGGCTGGTACGGGAATAGAACCCGCGCTGCTGGCCTTGTTCTGCATTACAAGCCAGCTGTTTAGCCTACTGTGCTAAACCAGCCCCTTTGCAGACACCTTTGTTGAATATGAAACTAAACTGAAGTTTCAACCCTTTCTTAGCACACAAATACAGAGTGTTATAATACCAGTTCATGTTATAACTGGATGGTAAGATCCTAGAATGGAACCCTGGCTCAAAGGATAGTAACATTTTACTTGCTTGCGAAAACGTGGAGGTACAGAGTCACAGGATCACCAGTTAGTTTCAACAGGAAGAAAGCAAACATTTATTAAACATGCAAAGATTTTTTATGCTAGTACAAAGCTTATTTTCTCCCACTTCACAAATATACACCGGTTTTATGATTAAAAATGGTTACAAAGTATATCTTAGCTATAAATGGTTTCATTAACACACAATCCCTTTAAGCACAGGCTGAACAAATGGCCAATGCCACTCAACTGAGCTCCGTGGATTTCGCACACGCTCCCCCCAGATGATTTGTCATATGAGGGTGTCCCAAACTCCACCCCCAAAAAGATACGTTTAAATCTTTTTCTAACACTGCTTTCCATCAATGATTTGCACTAAAATCCCACTCTAGGTTTTCTACCTATACTGTCAAACAAAGCTTATGCTCCACATTTTAACATATTCAGTCCCAGGTTTCCCACCTCCTTTTGGGTTTCCTTTGTCTTACAAGTTTTTACACTCTGAGATCTAGCCACTGATTTCCAGTTATTTTAACTCTCGTTCCACAGGCTGTTGTAAAATCTCTCAAACTGAAAATCACTTCAGATATCTTTCTGGTGTCTCAGCCTTCTTCTTGACTGAACAGTGCTCTGTTCCAGAACCGTTAACATCCGACTACTTGAAAACGTCTCTTAATTCTCTCATTTCCTTAACTAGCTGTTCTTTAAGTTTCCCGACATCTGTTTCTTAACCTTTACTACATAGTATGGCTTTTCTTCTAGCAAAGCTGAGAGAGATGTTTCCTCTTTAGCATTCTAAAATCAATTACTACTAGCAGAGCCAACAGAGCTTGCTTCTCTTTCAGTACCTATCTTCAACTGCGTTATATGCTCCGTGGATTTCGCACACGCTCCCGCACACGGGTGCGGGACTCTAGCACGGAGTCTGTCCCTGTTGCTCAGAAGGGAAGGGGGGAGAGGAGCAGAGCATTAGTAATTGGGGACTCAATAGTCAGGGGCACAGATAGGAGATTTTGTGGGAGCGAGAGAGACTCACGTTTGGTATGTTGCCTCCCAGGTGCAAGGGTAAGTGATGTCTCGGATCGTGTTTTTCGGGTCCTTAAGGGGGAGGGGGAGCAGCCCCAAGTCGTAGTCCACATTGGCACTAACGACATAGGTAGGAAAGGGGACAAGGATGTCAGGCAGGCCTTTAGGGAGCTAGGATGGAAGCTCAGAGCGAGAACAAACAGAGTTGTTATCTCTGGGTTGTTGCCCGTGCCACGTGATAGTGAGACGAGGAATAGGGAGAGAGAGCAATTAAACACGTGGCTACAGGGATGGTGCAGGCGGGAGGGATTCAGATTTCTGGATAACTGGGGCTCTTTCTGGGGAAGGTGGGACCTCTATAGACAGGATGGTCTACATCTGAACCTAAGGGGCACCAATATCCTGGGGGGGGAGATTTGTTAGTACTCTTTGGGGGGGTTTAAACTAATTCAGCAGGGGCATGGGAACCTGGATTGTAGTTTTGGGGTGCGAGAGTTGAGAGTAGAGAGGTCAGGAGCACAGATTTGACTTCGCAGGAAGGCGGCAGTGTTCAGGTAGGTGGTTTGAAGTGTGTCTATTTCAATGCCAGGAGTATACGAAATAAGGTAGGGGAACTGGCAGCATGGGTTGGTACCTGGGACTTCGATGTTGTGGCCATTTCAGAGACACGGATAGAGCAGGGACAGGAATGGTTGTTGCACGTTCCGGGGTTTAGGTGCTTTAGTAAAGTCAGAGAAGGGGGCAAAAGAGGGGGAGGTGTGGCGCTGCTAGTCAAGGACAGTATTACGGCGGCAGAAAGGGTGCAAGATGGGGACTCTTCTTCCGAGGTAGTATGGGCTGAGGTTAGAAACAGGAAAGGAGAGGTCACCCTGCTGGGAGTTTTCTATAGGCCACCTAATAGTTCTAGAGATGTAGAGGAAAGGATGGCGAAGATGATTCTGGAAAAGAGCGAAAGTAACAGGGTAGTTGTTATGGGAGACTTTAACTTTCCTAATATTGACTGGAAAAGATATAGTTCGAGTACATTGGATGGGTCGTTCTTTGTACAATGTGTGCAGGAGGGCTTTCTGACACAATATGTTGACAGGCCAACAAGAGGTGAGGCCACTTTGGATTTGGTTTTGGGTAATGAACCAGGCCAGGTGTTAGATCTGGAGGTAAGTGAACACTTTGGAGACAGTGACCACAATTCGGTGACCTTTACATTAGTGATGGAAAGGGATAAGTATACCCCGCAGTGCAAGAGTTATAGCTGGGGGAAGGGCAATTATGATGCCATTAGACATGACTTAGGATGTGTAGGTTGGAGAAGTAGGCTGCAAGGGTTGGGCACACTGGATATGTGGAGCTTGTTCAAGGAACAGCTATTGCGTGTTCTTGATCAGTACGTACCAGTCAGACAGGGAGGAAAGGGTAGAGCGAGGGAACCGTGGTTTACCAAAGAAGTGGAATCTCTTGTTAAGAGGAAAAAGGAGGCCTATGTGAAGATGAGGCGTGAAGTTTCAGTTGGGGCGCTTGATAGTTACAGGGAAGCGAGGAAGGATCTAAAGAGAGAACTAAGACGAGCAAGGAGGGGACATGAGAAGTCTTTGGCAGGTAGGATCAAGGAAAACCCAAAAGCTTTCTATAGGTATGTCAGGAATAAAAGAATGACTAGGGTAAGAGTAGGGCCAGTCAAGGACAGTGGTGGGAAGTTGTGTGTGGAGGCTGAGGAGATAAGCGAGATACTAAATGAATACTTTTTGTCAGTATTCACTCAGGAAAAGATAATATTGTGGAGGAGAATGCTGAGACCCAGGCTATTAGAATAGATGGCATTGAGGTGAGTAGGGAAGAAGTGTTGGCAATTCTGGACAAGGTGAAAATAGATAAGTCCCCGGGGCCTGATGGGATTTATCCTAGGATTCTCTGGGAAGCCAGGGAAGAGATTGCTGAGCCTTTGGCTTTGATTTTTAGGTCATCATTGGCTACAGGAATAGTGCCAGAGGACTGGAGGATAGCAAATGTGGTCCCTTTGTTCAAGAAGGGGAGTAGAGATAACCCCGGTAACTATAGGCCGGTGAGCCTAAGATCTGTGGTGGGTAAAGTCTTGGAGAGGATTATAAAAGATACGATTTATAATCATCTAGATAGGAATAATATGATTAGGGATAGTCAGCATGGTTTTGTGAAGGGTAGGTCATGCCTCACAAACTTTATCGAGTTCTTTGAGAAGGTGACTGAACAGGTGGACGAGGGTAAAGCAGTTGATGTGGTGTATATGGATTTCAGTAAAGCGTTTGATAAGGTTCCCCACGGTCGGCTATTGCAGAAAATACGGAGGCTGGGGATTGAGGGTGATTTAGAGATGTGGATCAGAAATTGGCTAGTTGAAAGAAGACAGAGAATGGTGGTTGATGGGAAATGTTCAGAATGGAGTTCAGTTACGAGTGGCGTACCACAAGGATCTGTTCTGGGGCCGTTGCTGTTTGTCATTTTTATAAATGACCTAGAGGAGGGAGCAGAAGGATGGGTAAGTAAATTTGCAGACGACACTAAAGTCGGTGGAGTTGTAGACAGTGCGGAAGGATGTTGCAGGTTACAGAGGGACATAGATAAGCTGCAGAGCTGGGCTGAGAGGTGGCAAATGGAGTTTAATGTGGAGAAGTGTGAGGTGATTCACTTTGGAAAGAATAACAGGAATGCGGAATATTTGGCTAATGGTAAAATTCTTGGTAGTGTGGATGAGCAGAGGGATCTCGGTGTCCATGTACATAGATCCCTGAAAGTTGCCACCCAGGTTGATAGGGTTGTGAAGAAGGCCTATGGTGTGATGGCCTTTATTGGTAGAGGGATTGAGTTCCGGAGCCATGAGGTCATGTTGCAGTTGTACAGAACTCTAGTACGGCCGCATTTGGAGTATTGCGTACAGTTCTGGTCGCCCCATTATAGGAAGGACGTAGAAGCTTTGGAACGGGTGCAGAGGAGATTTACCAGGATGTTGCCTGGTATGGAGGGAAAATCTTATGAGGAAAGGCTGATGGACTTGAGGTTGTTTTCGCTAGAGAGAAGAAGGTTAAGAGGTGACCTAATAGAGGCATACAAAATGATCAGAGGGTTAGATAGGGTGGACAGCGAGAGCCTTCTCCCGCGGATGGAGGTGGCTAGCACGAGGGGACATAGCCTTAAATTGAGGGGTAATAGATACAGGACAGAGGTCAGAGGTGGGTTTTTTACGCAAAGAGTGGTGAGGCCGTGGAATGCCCTAACTGCAACAGTAGTGAACTCGCCAACATTGAGGGCATTTAAAAGTTTATTGGATAAGCATATGGATGATAAGGGCATAGTGTAGGTTAGATGGCCTTTAGTTTTTTTTTCCATGTCGGTGCAACATTGAGGGCCGAAGGGCCTGTACTGCGCTGTATTGTTCTATGTTCTATGTTCTATATCCATCTAAAATTTTTCTTTAAAAAACACTTGCTAAGCAACGACTTTTACTTCTCCAAACTTTTATTTACTTTTCACTCCGCAACTTCTCTAAACATAATGGAAGCACAGTTTGAACTTAGCCAACCCACATACAAACACCTTTGTCCAGCATGAATCTAACTGTAGGTTTACCCTTTTTTAAACAGTAACACTAATTTATCCCATTTCTAATATTTACCAATACAAATATAAATTCCTTTAAACCATTTTTGTTTTCCTGACAAGACACACAAATTAAGCTGAAACTTGTACCTTGGGCGGGAGGGATCGGAGATTTGCCGGGGCAGGCTCGAATCAGGCGATGCTGCTCCAATGCCAGTCCGCCGATTCTCTGGCGATCGGAGAATCGGCGCCAATGGTGCGGTGTGGTCGGCTCGGCGCCGGTCGGGGGCCGTTCATGCGGCACCCTGGCGATTCTCCCCGAGCAATGGGCTGAGCGCCTGCCAAGTCCCGCCGGCGTCGTTCTCGTGTGGTCCTTCCCAGCGGGCCCTCGGCATTCATGTTGCGGGGGGGGGGGGGGGGGCCTGGTGGGTGGGGGGGGAGGAGGAGGAGGTGGGATCCGACTCGGGAGGGGGGCCTGCACGGTGGCCTGGTCCGTGATCGGCGGGCAGGCTTATACCGGAGGGGGCCTATGTTCCTCTGCGCCGGCCCCTGTAGGTCTCCACCATGTTGTGTCGGGGCCGGCGTTGAGAAGGCAACCCACGCGCATGCGCGAACCCGCGCCGGCCGTGGCACGCATGCGCGGGCCTGTGCTGACGCCCGTGTCGGCAGCTGGAGCAGCACGAGGCTCTCCAGTGCCGTGCTAGCCCCCTGTGCGGCGCAGGATAACTGATCCTAAGGGCCAGATGATGCCGTTGTAACACGCTCCTGTTCATCCAGGGTTTCCGGTTTGCTTCTTTGGTACACAGTCTTCTACACACTTACTAATGAAGTCAGTTACTGTAGTGGCATACTCATTCAGGCTGGTCGCAGAGTTTTTAAATACTGACCAGTCCACTGACTCTAAGCAGTCCTGTAGGAGATCATCCGATTCCTCAGACCAATGTTGCACAACTTTCTTGACGGATTCTCCAGCTTCAGTTTTTGCTTATAAGACGGGAGCAGGAGTACAGCCTTGTGGTCAGATTTGCAAAAGTGTGGGCGGGCGGTAGAGCGGTATGAATGTTTGATATTTGTGTAGCATTGGTCCAGGATGTTTGGACCTTTAGTGGAATAGATGACGTGTTGGTGGTAACCTGGTAGTATGCTCTTGAGCTTGGTCTGATTGAAGTCCCCATCCACGATGAATAAGGCCTCGGGATGTTTTGTTTCAAGGTTATTTGTGGTGGCGTGTATTTCGTCCAGCGCGATTTTCACGTCTGCGTGGGTTGGGATGTAAACTGCCGTTAGAATAACAGAGCTGAACTCCCGCGGAAGGTAGAAGGAGCGGCATTTTAACGTCAGCTATTCTAGGTCCGGTGAGCAGAAACACGCCAGTATTGCTATATCTAGGCACCAGGAGGTGTTGATCAGGAGGCAGACACCACCTCTCCTAACCTTACCTGAGGCTGCTGTACGGTCCATTCAGTAGATTGAGAAGACATAGGAGCAGAATTAGGCCACTTGGCTCATCGAGCCTGCTCAGACATTCAATCATGGCTGATATTTTCTCATCCCCATTCTCCTGCCTTCTCCCCATAATCCCTGATCCCCTTATTAATCAAGAACTTAACAAACTCTGTCTTAAAGACACTCTGTGATTTGGCCTCCACAGCCTTCTACGGTAAAGAACTCCACAGATTCACCACCCTCTGGCTGAAGAAATTACTCCTTATCTCAGTTTTAAAAGATCGTCCCTTTAGTCTGAGATGGTGTCTTCTGGTTCGAGTTATTCCTACAAGTGGAAACATCCTCTCCACGTCCACTCTATCCAGGCCTCGCAGTATCCTGTAAGTTTCAAGATCCCCCCTCATCCTTCTAAACTCCAACCAGTACAGACCCAGAGTCCTCAACCGGTCCTCGTACGACAAGTTCTTAATTCCAGGGATCGTTCTTGTGAGCCTCTTCTGGACCCTTTCCAAGACCAGCACATCCTTCCTTAGATACAGGGCCCAAAATTGCTCACAATACTCCAAATGCGGTCTGACCAGAGCCTTATACATCCTCAGAATTACATCCCTGGTCTTGTATTCTAGCCCTCTTGACATGAATGCTAACATTGTATTTGGCTTCTTAACTGCCGACTGAACCTGCACATTAACCTTAAGAGAATCGTGGACAAGGACTCCCAAATCCCTTTGTGCTTCTGATTTCCTAAGCATTTCCCCATTTAGAAAAT
Organism: Scyliorhinus canicula; assembly: GCF_902713615.1. Taxonomy (NCBI): domain Eukaryota; kingdom Metazoa; phylum Chordata; class Chondrichthyes; order Carcharhiniformes; family Scyliorhinidae; genus Scyliorhinus; species Scyliorhinus canicula. The sequence goes on from NC_052147.1 coordinate 202,937,672, forward strand.
AGTCTATGCCTAAGTTCCTCCTTCCAAAGTGCATAACCCCACACTTTTCCACATTGTATTTAATTTGCCACTTCATTTCCCACTGTCCTAGCTTATCCACATCCTTCTGCAGCCCCCTTGCTTCCTCAATACTACCTGTCCCTCTACAGATCTTTGTATCATCTGCAGACTTGGCAACAGTGCCTTCAGTTCCTTCCAGATCATTAATGTATATTGTGAGAATTTGTAGTTCCAGCACAGACCGCTGAGGCCCACCACTAGTCATTGGCTGCCATCCTGAGAAAGATTCCTTTATCCCCACTCTCTGCCTTCTGCCAGTGAGCCAATCCTCTATCCATGCTAGGATCTTACCCTTAACACCATGGGCGTTTAACTTATTTAACAGTCTCCTATGCGGCACCTTGTCAAAGGCCTTCTGGAAATCTAAATAAATCACGTCCACTGGTTCTCCTTTGTCGAACTTTCTTGTTATCTCCTCAAAGAACTCCAACAGATTTGTCAGACACGACCTCCCTTTGACAAAGCTGTGCTGACTCAGTCCTATTCTACCAAGCACTTCCAATACTTCGCCATCTCACCTTTAATAATAGACTCTAAGATCTTCCTAATGACCAAAGTCAGGCTAACCTGCCTATAATCTCCCGTCTTCTGCCTCCCTCCCTTCTTAAACAGGCATGTTACATTATCCATTTTCCAGTCTTCTGGGACCCTTCCTGCCTCCAGTGATTCCTGAAAGATCATCACCAATGCCTCCACAATTTCCTCAGCTATCTCTTTTAAGACCCTGGGGTGTAGTCCATCCTGTCCAGGTGACTTATCCACCTTCAGACTTTTCAGTTTCCCAAGAACCTTCTCCTAAGTAATGTTCACTGCACTCGCCTCTGCCCCTGGTTCTCCTGGAACTATGGCATCCCACTGGTGTCTTCCACCGTGAAGACTGATGCAAAATAACTATTCAGTTTGTCTGCTATTTCTTTGTTTCCTATTATTACTTCTCCAGCCACATTTTCCAGTGGTCCAATGTCTATTTTTGCCTCTCTCTTATCTTTTATATATTGAAAAAATCTCTTCCTATCTTCCTTTATATTATATATATATATTATATATCTCCTCCCCTTATTGCTTTTTTAGTTGTCCTCTGCTCACTTTTAAAGGCTTCCCAATCCTCTAGCTTCCCACTAATCCTCACCACTTTGTATGCTTTTTCTTTAGCTTTTATGCTGTCCTTGACATCCCTTAACAGCCATGGATGCCTTGTCCTCCCCTTAGCATGTTTCCTGCTCCTTGGGATGAATTTCTGCTGTGCCTCCCTCATAACCCCCAAAAACACCTGCCATTGCGGTTCCACTGTCTTTCCTGCTAGGCTCTTTTTCCAATCAACTCTGGCCAGCTCCTCCCTCATGTCTTTGTGTTACCCTTATTTAATTGTAATACTGTTACATCTGATTGCAGCGTCTCCCTCTCAAACTGCAGATTAAATTCTATCATATTGTGTCACTGCTCCTGAAGGGTTCCTTCACCTTCAGTTCCCGAATCAAGTGTGCCTCATTACACATCACCAAATCCAGAATTGCCTGTTCCCTAGTAGGCTCTGTCACAAGCTGCTCGAAAAAACCATCTCTCAGACATTCCACAAATTCCTTTTCTTGGGATCCACTACCAACCTGATTTTCCCAGTCCACTTGCATAGTGAAGTCCCTCATGATTATTGTAATGATGCCTTTTTTCCATGCCTTTTCTATCTCCTGATTTATTTTCTGCCCCACATCCTAACTACTGTTGGGGGGCCTGTACATAATTCCCATCAGGGTTTGTTGCTCGTTCTGGGTGAGTGTGCTTAACACTCAATTTGGCTCTGTTTCGTTACTTAGCTCTGGGGTCGTCTGGTATCGTTAAGATACCACCACAAATTTCAAGGTCAAGTTCAAAGCAATAAAACCATACACCAATTAGTAAGTTCAAACAACTGAGTTTATTATAATACAATTATAATACTACCCATGCACACGCTAAGAGGATGAAACTATTCCTACCACTAAATAAACCAATACTCATCTCAAAGGGAACTGCCGGATCAGGGGACAAGGCCTCTTGCTCTGCTCTGTTCTGCAGACTTCAGGTTGGTACGGGTTAAAAAGTGGTCAGGAGTGTCTATCTCTGATAGCGATCGTTGTGAGACACTTACTTGCTGGCGGCTGCTGTCCCAAACCTCTCCTCTCTCTCGTTCAAGGTCTTCTTTGGCAAAAGCTGGTCGAGATGCTGGTCCAGAGAGGAGGGCTGGTTAAGAAGAACAAACTAAGTGTGGGACCTGTCTTTTATAGGTCCTAGGGCTTCGCGCCCTTTTGGGCGGACCCCTTTACCTGCTCGGAATCGATTGGGTCTCTAGACAATCGATTTGTTTGAATCCCCCCAATACTGAGGCTATCTCTCGGCTACTGGGCGGGCCTTCAGGTGCTTTGTTTTCGAACCCCGCTGGTGCCGGGGTGTCTGGTTTCCCATACACTGTTGCAATCACTTCTCTATTTGTGTCCATTGTCCCTGGGATCGTTCCATTGCTATGTTAACTATCCCGGAGATTGCCTCATTAGTATGCGGAATGTTTGTTTTGGTGCTGTCTGCTCTCTTAGCAGACAGAATACACATGGCTTGGTGCAGCCTGCTTGTGCTGCAAACATTGTCCATTTTAACCTGTAAGCTTTGCGTTCCTCCATTTTGTATTTAGGGAATGGCCAACTTCGGTGGCTACAGGTCTTTTTACCGTTGCGATTCCTCAACTCTACCCACAGAGATTCTATGCCTTCTGAACCTATATCGTTCCTTGTATTGATTTACCTTCACTCCTTACTAACAATGCAACCCTGCCCCCTTTTCCCATCTGCCTGTCCTTTCGATATGACATATATCCTTGGATATTTAGATCCCAGCCCTGATCCCCTTGCAGCCACGTCTCTGTGATGCCCACCACATCGGACCGGCCAATTTCAATGCGTGCAACAAGCTCATTTAGCTTGTTCCCTATCCTGCGCGCATTTAGGTACAACATCCTCAATCCTGCATTGGCCACATCCCTTTTCACATTCTCCTCAGTCACTGTACCCTGTACTGTGGCCCTTTTTGATTTTTGCCTATTGCTTCTCTGCCTTACACTTTACCCCTTACTGCTTTTTGTTTCTGGCCCCGTTTTACTTCCCTCTGACCTCCTGCATCGGTTCCCATCCCCCTGCCACATTAGTTTAAACCCTCCCCAACAGCACTAGCAAACACCCTCCTGAGGACATCGGTTCCAGTCCTGCCCGGTCCAATGCAGACCGTCTGTTTTGTACTGGTCCCACCTCCCCCAGAACCGGTTCCAATGCCCCAGGGATTTGAATCCCTCCCTCTTGCACCATCTCTCGAGCCACGCATTCATCCTATCTATCCTGACATTCCTACTCTGAGTAGCTCGTGGCACAGGTAGCAATCCTGATATTACTACCTTTTGAGGTCCTACTTTTTAGTTCAACTCCTAACTCTCTGAATTCAGCCTGTCAGACCTCATCCCAATTTTTACCTATATTGTTGGTGCCTAGGTGGACCAGGACAGCTGGCTCTTCTCCCCCCCCCCCCCCCCAAATACCCTGCAACCGCTCTGAGTCATCCTTGTCCCTTGCACCAGGGAGGCAACATACCATCCTGGAGTCTCGATTGCGTCCGCAGAACCGTCTGTCTATTCCCCTTACGATCGAGTCCCCTAGCACTATAGCCCTGCCATTCTTCTTCCTGCCCTCCTGTGCACCACAGTGCCATGAACCTGGCTGCTGCTGCCTTCCCCTGGTGAGCCAACTCGCTCAACAGTACCCAAAGCGGTATACCTGTTTTGCAGGGAGATGACCGCAGGAGACACCTGCACTGCCTTCCTACTCTTGCTGTCTTTTGATCACCCATTTTCTATCTCCCTCAGTAATTTTCACCTGCGGTGTGACCAACTCGCTAATCCACGATGTGCTATACACGACGTCCTCAGCATCGCGGATGCTCTAAAGCAGGGGTGGGCAAACTTTTCCGTGCAAGGGCCACATTCAGAAATTCACAATTCACAAAGGGCCGCATAGTATATTAAGTAAAATAATTACTTCACCCGGTTATGATTCTGGGCGCCTCATATAGAACATAGAACAGTACAGCACAGAACAGGCCCTTCGGCCCTCGATGTTGTGCCGAGCAATGATCACCCTACTCAAGTCAACGTATCCACCATATACCAGTAAGTAACCCAAAAGCCCCCCCCCCCATTAACCTTATAAAAATAAATTTTATTTAAAAAAAAAAATTCTTTTTTAAAAAAAAAATATTTTTTTTTTTAATTTTTTTTTTTTTTTTAATGACTTGGTGGGCCGCAGAAATACCTTTGGCGGGCCGCATGCGGCCCGCGGGCCGTAGTTTGCCCACCCCTGCTCTAAAGTGTGTCGATCCGCAGCTCCACAGCCATCAAGCGGTCTTACAGGAGCTGCAGCTGGACACAATTCTTGCACGTGAAGGATCCAGGGTCAGTGAACGTGTCCCTGAGCTCCTACATTGCACACAAGGAGGATGACACAGGTCTGGGATCTTCTGCCATGTCTTAAACCTTAGGTTAACTTATACAACTAAAATTCCAAAAAAGGAAAGAATAAAAATAAATAAGTAAATAGACAAATGAAAAGACAAACTACTTACCAGTCACTTACCAGGGATAAAAAGCACCTCTGGTTGTAGGGCACAGTCCGGTGAAGCAAGTGTGAGCCATGTCTCCTAGAAACGGAGCACACAGCTGTCCTTCAGTTCTGTTTGAAAAGTAAGTCTGGTTTTATGTTCTTCTCGCTTGTTTTCCAGAGGTTGGACATTTGCTAGGAGTAACGAAAGGGACAATGCTGGAAAATCTCAGCAAATCTGGCAGTATCTGTAGGGAGAGAAAAGAGCTAACGTTTTGAGTCCGATGACTCTTTGTCAAAGCTGTTTGACAAAGAGTCATCGGATTCGAAACGTTAGCTCTTTTCTCTCCCTACAGATGCTGCCAGACTTGCTGAGATTTTCCAGCTTTGTCCCTTTCGTTTCAGATTCCAGCATCCGCAGTCATTTGCTTTTCTCTTTTGCTAGGAGTAAGCTGGGCAGAGGGGCTTTGGGGCCGCGTTGTTTCACTCTCGCCTGCAGGCCTGCACGTTTTCCATGCTTTCTGGAGTGATTGCTTCTTTCCGAGCCTGGGAGACGGTGAGAGTATGCGGTGTTAAGGTTATAGTTGTGTCCAAAGAGGTTCTTCACTCTGGTTGGTGGTGGATGGAGGATTTGTTGCCTTGCTTGCAGTTCCTGCATTGGTAGATGGGTCTGCGCGGTTGAGCATTCTGGGTCGCTGTCGGGTTGCGGTTTGTCCTCACAGGTCGGTGGATTTCCAGACCATGCCGAATCCGGCATGGATGGGCCGAAAGCTGGTAAGTGGGTGACGTCTCAGGGGTCGCGGTTGCTGATGAGGCGATGGCCGGTTCCATGTTTGATTTGTTTGATTTAATTTGATTTATTGTCACATAGAACATAGAACAGTACAGCACAGAACAGGCCCTTCGGCCCTCGATGTTGTGCCGAGCAATGATCACCCTGCTCAAACCCACATATCCACCCCATACCCGTAACCCAACAACCCCCCCTCCCCCCCCCCCCTTACCTTTTAGGACACTACGGGCAATTTAGCATGGCCAATCCACCTAACCCGCACATCTTTGGACTGTGGGAGGAAACCGGAGCACCCGGAGGAAACCCACGCACACACGGGGAGGACGTGCAGACTCCGCACAGACAATGACCCAGCCGGGAATCGAACCTGGGACCCTGGAGCTATGAAGCATTTATGCTAACCACCATGCTACCGTGCTGCCACATGTACCAAAGTACAGTGAAAAGTACTTTTCTGCGGCCGAGTGTACACTGTCGACAAAAAGAATAATCAACAGAGTACATTGACAAATGGTACATCAACAAACATTGATTGGTTGCAATGCGGAACAAGGGACCAAACAAAGCAAATACTTGAGCAAGAGAAGCATAGGATGTCATGGATAGTCTACTTACAGGGAACAGATCAGTGCAAGGGGGAGTCGGTGAGGAGTCTTGTAGCTTTGGGAAAGAAGCTGTTCCCATGTCTGGATGTGCGGGTCTTCAGACTACTGCACTTTCTGCCTGATGGAAGGGTCTGAAAGATGGCAAGCCTGGTTGGGAGGGGTTGCTTTCTGCCTTCCTGAGGCAGTGGGAGGTGTATACAGAATCAATGTGAGGGTGGAAAGCTTGTGTGATACGTTGGGCTGAGTTCACCACACTCTATTGTTTCTTGCGATCTTGGACCGAGCAGTTGCCATACCAGGCTGTGATGCAGCTGGATAGGATGCTGGATAGGATGCTCTCTATGGTACATCTGTAGAAGTTTATGAGAGTCAATGCAAACATGCCGAATATCTTTAGCTTCTGTAGGAAATAGAGATGTTGTTGAGCTTTCTTGACTGTTGAATCAATCTGAGTGGACCAGGACAGACTGTTGGTTATGGTGACCCCCAGGAACTTAAAGCTGTCGAGCCATTGATGGAGATATACCATATCCTACTCCGCCGGTACTGTCCTCAAAAGATTCTACTACATTAGTTACGCACTGCCATGTATGAACCGATGCTGCGTCTGTCCAATGGGACAATTTCCATCCAGATGCCTCGCTATTTCTTCCTTGATGATAGATTCCAGCATCTTCCCTTCGACTGAAGTTAAGCTAACTGGCCTATCATTACCCACTTTCTGCTAATTTCCAATCCGCAGGGACCATCCCAGAGTCGAAAGTGTTGTGGTAAATTGTCACGAGTGCATTTACAATTTCCCTAGCCATCTCTTTTAGTACCCTAAGATCCATTTCATCAGGGCCAGGAGACTTGTCTACCTTTAGCCCCATTAGCTTCTAATCAATCATCTCAAGGTACTCACCTGTCATAGCCTCATTTCCATCATCCACTGGCATGTTATTTGTGTCTTCCACTGTGAAGACTGACCCAAAAAACCTGTTCAGTTCCTCAGCCATTTCCTCATCTCCCATTATTAAATCTCCCTTCTCATCCTGTAAAGGACCAATATTTACCTTAGCCACCCTTTTTCTTTGTTTTATATATTTGTCGAAACTTTTACTATCTGTTTTTATATTCTGAGCAAGTTTACTCTCATAATCTGTGGGTGGTATTCTCTCCCCCCCCCCCCCTCCCCCCGCGCCGGGTGGGAGAATCGGCGGGGCACCGCAGGAATCGTGCCAAACCGCCACGACCCCCGCATGTGATTCTCCAGCCCCCCCGAAACCAGCGCCGCGCGAATCGCGCCCGGCTGCTCGGAGAATCACGGCGAGCGCCGATTCTCCGGCCCGGATGAGCTGAACGGCCGCTCTGACACGACAGGGTCCTGCTAATGCCGTCCACCCCTGGTCGCTGCCGGTGGGAACTCTGAGGGATCGCTCGGGGGGGGGGGGGGCAGCCTGTAGGGTGGGGGGAGGGGGAGAGGGGCTTCTTCATCGGGGGGCTCCTTCATCGGGGTGGGGGGGGGGCCTCTGATGGGGTCTGGCTCGCGTTCGGTGCTCACCCATCGGCGGGCCGACCTCTCCCCCCCGTGGGCCTAAATTCTGCTGCAGCCGGCCCCTGAACACCCACGCCATATTGCGTTGGGGCCGGTGCGCGTATGAATTTCCCCGCGCATGCGCCGGATGGGGCTTTGGAACCGGTTCTGGGGGAGGTGGTGATGCTGGAGTGGCATGAACCGCTCCAGCGCCATGCTGGCCCCCTGTTGGGGTCAGAATAGGTCGTGCCCGGGCCCTGTTCGCGCCGCCGTGAAACGCGACGGTGTTCACGACAGTGTGGGCACTTGGTGCGCGGAGCGGAGAATTAGCCCTTATTTTACTCTTTATAGCTTTTTGAATAGCTTTCTGTTGCTCCCTAAAAAATTAGCAATCCTCTAGTCTCCCACTAATCTTTGCCACTTTGTATGCTTTTTCCTTCAATTTGATGTTCTCCCTTATTTCCTTCGATATCCACGGTCGATTTTCCCTCTTCCCACCGTCCTTCCTTTTTACTGGTATAAACTTTTGCTGACACTGTGAAAAATTGCTTGGAAGGTTCTCCACTGTTCCTCAACTGTTTCACCATAAAGTCTTTGCTCCCAGTCTACCTTGGCCAGCTCTTCTCTCATCCCATTGTAATCTCCTTTGTTTAAGCACAAAACACTAGTGTTTGATTTTACCTTCTCACCCTCCACCTGTATTTTAAATTCCACCATATTGTGATCGCTCTTTCTGAGAGGATCCCTAACTATGAGATGATTAATCAATCCTGTCTCATTACACAGGACCAGATCTAGGATCGCTTGTTCCCTTGTTGATTCCATTACATACTGTTCTAGGAAACTATCGCGGATACATTCTATAAACTCCTCCTCAAGGCTGCCTTGACTAACCTGGTTAAACCAATCGACATGTAGATTAAAATCCTCCATGCTAACTGCTATACCATTTTTACATGCATTGGTTATTTCTTTTTTATTGCCCACTCCACCGTAATATTACTATTTGGTGGCCTATAGACTACTCCTATCAATGACTTTTTCTCCTTACTATTCCTGATTTCCACCCAAATGGATTCAACCCTGTCCTCCATAGCCCCGATGTCATCCCTCACTACTGCCCGGATGTCATCCTTATATAACAGAGGTACATCACCTCCCTTACCATCCACTCTGTCCTTCCGAATAGTTTGATACCGTTGGATATTTAACTCCCAGTCGTGACCATCCTTTAACCATGTTTCAGTAATGGCCACTAAATCATAGTCATTCACGATGATTTGCGACATTAACTCATTTACCTTATTCCGAATACCATGTTTATTCAGGTAAAGTTCCCTTATGTTGACTTTTATACCTCCGTTTTGAATCTTAGCACCTCATCAGTAACCTTGCCTAAGTTTTCTTCCTTTAACTTTTCTCCTACTTTTCCTTATCGTCAAACCCAAATCTTCATGTAATAACCACTGCTTCGCTTTCTATTTATGGTTTTACTTCCCGTTTTATTCCTTTTAGTATTACTGGGCCTAGTCACTGAGCTCTCCTGAGTCATTTTACCCTGTACTGTGGTCCTTTTGATTTTTGATTATGGCTTCTCTGCCTTACACTTTACCCGTTACTACCTTTTGGTTCTGTCCCCGTTTTACTTCTCTCCGTCTTCCTGCATCGGTTCCCACCTCCCTGCTACATTAGTTGAAACCGTCCCCAACTGCACTAGCAAACCCCCCCCCCCCCTCTCCGAAGGACAATGGTTCCTGTCCTGCCCAGGTACAGACCGTCCGTTTTTTCCTGGTCCCACCTCCCCCAGAACCAGTTCCAATGCCCCAGGAATTTGAATCCCTCCCTCTTGCACCATCTCTCAAGCCACCCATTCATCCTATCTATCCTGAAATTGGCTGTCTTAATTTTTCTGCCCCCCGTCACCCATTCCAACCTCTCTCCTTCCGAACTTTCCACTCCTCCCTCCTTCAGGTCCAACCCTGACTTTGTTATCAAACCTGCCAACAAAGGGAGTGTTGTTGTCGACTGGCTGGCGTGCTGACCTCTACCTCGCAGAGGCTGAGCGCCAACTCTCACATACTTCCTCCTACCTCCCCCTGGACCATGACCAGACCACTGAACAGCAAGCCATTATCCCCAACACCATGAGCGACCTCAATTCCTCCGGATGCCTTCATCCTATGGCTTCCAAACTCATAGTCTCCCAACCCCGGACAGCCTGCTTTTACCTACTTCCCAAAATCCACAAAAAGGACCGTCTCGGCACCCCATTGTGTCAGCATGCTCCTGCCCCACCGAACGTATCTCATCTTATCTTGACTCTATCCTCACTCCTCTGGTCCATTCCCTCCCTACCTACATCTGGGATTCCTCTGATGCGCTGTGTCATATTGACAGCTTCCAGTTCGCGGGTCCTAACTGCCTCATATCCACCATGGATATGCAATCTCTCTACATCTCCATTCCACACCAGGATGGCTTGAGAGCTCTTTGCTTCTTCCTCGAAACGTGGCCTGGGCAATTCCCATCCACGACCACTCTCCTCCGCCTGGCTGAATTTGTTCCATCTCTCAACAACTTCTCCTTTAGCTCATCCCATTTCCTCCAAATCAAAGGCGTCGCAATGGGTACCTGCATGGGTCCTAGCTACGTTTTTCTCTTTATACGGTATGTGAAACATTCCTTGTTACAGTCTACCCGGGTCTCCTCCCACATCTCCTTTACCGATACTTTGATGCCTATTTTGATGCCGCTTCAAGCTCTTGTCCAGACCTGGAAAAACTGATCAACTTTGCTTCCAGTTTGCACCCCTCCGAAACTTTCACCAGGTAAATCTCAGACTCTTCTCTTCCCTTCCTTGATCTTTCTGTCTCCATTTCCGGCAATAGACTATCTAATAATATCCATTACAAGCTCACTGACTCCCCCAGCTATCTGGCCTACAGCTCTTCACATCCTACATCTGTAAGGACTCCATCCCTTACTCTCAGCTCCTTCGCCTTCGTCGCATTTGTTCCGATGATTCCACTTTTCAAAATGGTGCTTCAAAAATGTGTTCCTTGTTCCTCAACCGTGATTTCCCACCTACAGTTGTTGACAGGGCCCTCAACAGTGTGTGGTCCATCTCCTGCGCCACTACCCTCACCCCCTCCCCTCCCTCCAAGAACAAGGATAGAGTCCCCCTCGTTCTCACATTTCACCCCACCAGCCTCCTCTGCCATTTTCGCCAACTCCAGAATGATGCCACCACCAAACACATCTTCCCTTCACTCCCTCTGTCAGCATTCCGCAGAGACCGTTCCCTCCGAGATAATCTAGTCCACTCCTCCACCATACTCAACACGTCTCCCATTACCCATGGCATCTTCCCATGTGTCATGTGACAGTACCTTTAAGAAATGGATGTTTAAGAAATGTACCTTTCAGAAATGGGTGTTTATCAGTGATGTCAGAGTGTGGGTGGAGCTGGGCTGTGTCAGCTTTTTACTTTCGTTTTAGGCTGTTTTAGTGTGTGTTTAGGGTGTGTTTTAGTTTCGTTTTTAGTGTTGGAGCTGAAGCCAGACAAAGTAGGTGTACTGCTGTTCTCTCTGCCATGAAAAGACTATCTCTTCATCATTTGGTGAATTCAGAATTATAAATGTTTTCATTAGGGAATGTAAGCTAATTACCGAATGTAAACGATGGCTAAGTGGTTAGCACAGCGGCTTCACAGTTCCAGGATCCCAGGTTCGATTCCCGGCTTGGGTCACTGTCTGTGCGGAGTCTGCACGTTCTCCCCGTGTCTGCGTGGATTTCCTCCGGGTGCTCCGGTTTCCTCCCACAGTCCAAAGATGTGTGGGCTAGGTGGATTGGTCGTCATGCTAAATTGCCCGTTGTATCCAAAGAATGTTGAGTGGGGGTTACTGGGTTACGGGGATAGGGTAGAGATGTGGGCTTGTGTGGGGTGCTCTTTGTGAGGGCCGGTGCAGACTAAATGGGCCGAATGGCCTCCTGCACTGTACATTCTATGAAACCTGATGTGCTTCTGTTAAAAGGTGTTTCTTTTGTCTTCTGGATGTTGTTTGGGGAGTTATTAAGGATTACTTAGTGTTGTATTCTTTGGGTGTTGTATTTGAATTAATGGTTGCTAAGATGTTCACTGTATGTTTTAAAAAGGTTAACTTGAGTTCATAGAATAAACATTGTTTTGCTTTAAAAAATACTTTTCTATTTCTGCTGTACTACACCTGTAGAGTGGGCCGTGTGCTCCTCATACCACAATCTATTAAAAGTTGTGGGTCAGGTGAACTCCATGATACACTTTGGGGTTCTCTAAACTCTGGTCCTTAACACATGCAATCGCAGAAGGTGTAACATTTGCCCCTTTACCTTTCATGCTTAACATTCCAGGCCCAAAGCACTCATTCCGGGTTAAGCAGCGTTTCACTTGCACTTCTGTCAATCTGGTCTATTGCATTCGCTGCTCCCAATGTGGTCTCTTCTATATTGGAGAGACCAAACGCAGACTGGGTGATCGCTTTGCTGAGCACCTTCGGTCTGTGTGCATTCAGGACCCTGACCTTCCCGTTGCTTGCCATTTTAACACCAAGACCCTGCTCTCATATCCACATGTCTGTCCTTGGCCTGCTGCAATGTTCCAGTGAAGCTCAACGCAAACTGGAGGAACAACATTGCACCTTCCGGTTAGGCTACAGCCTTCTGGTCTCAAAATCGAATTCAACAACTTCAGATGATTAGCTCTACCCCACCTCGACCCCTTTGGTTTCATCGCATTTCATTTTAACTGTCTTTTACCATTTATTTCTTTATTGTATTACTTTATATATATTCCACCCCAATCTTAACCCATTTTCCTTACTTTATCTCCCCTTTGCTTCCCCTTCCCCATCCCCCACATATACATCTGTCACAGCTTACCCTCTGATGTTAGTTTCTCTGCTGTTTGGCCTTTCATACCTTTTGTTCTCTCTGGGGACTGCCATTAGCATTCTCCCCTTGGTTTCTGTGGACATTAGCACTCTGTCCCCTTGGTTTCTGTTGCTTTGACTCATCTTTCAGTCTCTCACACCACAGTATAAATATTTCTAAGTCTTTTAGCTTTGACAAAGGGTCAGCTGGACTCGAAAGTTAGATCTTTCCTTTCCCTACAGATGCTGCCAGACCTGCTGAGATTTTGCTGCATTTTCTGTTTGGTCCCAACCTACCTAATTTATCCAGGTGGCTATATACTCTCAATTCTGATGTTATTTTAGGAAATAATGTTTTGAACCTTCACTAGTGACTGTATATTTATTTGTTCACGGGAAGCGGGCATCGCTGGTGTACCAGCATTTATTGCCCATCCCTAATTGCTCTTGAACTGAGTGGCTTGATAGGGTATTTAAGAGTCAGCCATACTGCAGGGTGGGGAGGGGGTATGTAGAGCAGAGAACCCTGGGAGGGCGGGCCAGGGAACCCACCTCGACAACTCTGGAAAAAGCGATGGGGTCACCTCAGAGAAAAAAAAGCATGGATGCTCTGATCCAGGTTAAAAATAAAAGAAAAAGGGGGTGGCATGTGGCACAGTGGTTAGCACTGGGACTATGGCACTGAGGACCCGGGTTCGAATCCCGGCCCTTGCTCACTGTCAGTCTGGAGTTGGCACACTCTCCCCGTGTTTGCGTGGGTTTCAGCCCCACAACCCAAAAATGTGCAGGTTAGGTGGATTGGCCATGCTAAATTGTCCCTTAATTGGAAGATGAATAAATAAATAATTGGGTACTCTAAATTTATTTTAAAAAAGTAAAAGAAAAAGACCCTGAAACTTGGACTTTTTAAATTAGGCTGTTCAACGGTACAGGCATTGACACCAACATATTTCACTTCCCTGTAAATGGAAACAATTGACAACATCAAGCAGACAACAACATGATCAACAGGGAGAATAGTTTAGGATAATAATTGAAATGCAGAAATGCAAGGCAGTCCTCAGGATAAAGACTTCTTCATAGGCGCATGAAGAAAGCCAAAATCAAGGATGAGGCAAGATCAGGATCATTGAGCATTCTTTAGGATCTCTCAAAGATTCCAGCGATTGAAGCGCGATTAACCATTACTTCCATCATGCCGTCTCATCAGAACCAATGCGATCAACAACCTAGGCTCCAGCTGTGGGGGCTCTCGACCAGCTTGACCACCCCCAACCCTCACGGCCGACATCCGGAACAGGACAATGCAGAACCAGTGGTCAGAAGGCCACATCCCAGGCATGAATGACAGGGTTATGTGGTCCATTGAATTTCTCTTGTTGCACCTCAAACTTGGGGCAACGGACAAAAAACTCATACACTCAAATTATCGTACAACAATCTTATTTATTGCACCAAGTTACCCCAAAAATATCAAAACGCCACCATAAAAGGTATCGGAATCTCTGTTGCACACAGTATTGAAACACGGTTCCAGAAAAGATATCAAAACTCACGGCCTGGACCTAAATATCACCCATGAAGAGGAAGGTGATCAGACTCCTACTTGTTGGATTCCAATATCCTTTCTGGATCCCGGACCCAGGGCACGGCTTCTTACGATGGTTATTCCTGCAGGTTACTGCTTCAGAAATCTCTTTGCCTCTCCTTTTCCCGTATCAGCCTCCCCGAACAGGCGCCGGAATGTGGCAACTAGGGGCTTTTCACAGTTACTTCATTTGAAGCCTACTTGTGACAATAAGCGATTTTCATTTTTAATTTCATTTTTGTACAGATTTTGCTCATGCTTCTAGGCATGTAGTCACAAGACAGCACTAATTTATCAATGTCCTTGAGTCACTAATGCACAAAGAATTGTGACTCATTCAGGAGTCGTAATTCTCTCAGGAACGTGACACACAGAGATCTGTGTTCAATTACTGCCTGTCCAAAGCATAGCAACAGCCATTGTCAAATCAGCTTCTGTGCTCATTCCCCGGTTGCACATCCTGTTCTTCACTGCAAACAACAGCTGTTGTTTTTGTTGCTTACGCTAATACAGAGTTAGCCTTTTTTACCATTCGGCTTTGCTGTTGTCTTTACGAATGTCCATCAGGCTTGCTGTTGTCTTTACAAATATTCATCAGGCTACACTCTAATGTAAGAACCTCTTCGTGCACCTCTATTACCTCCAATAAAATACCCGCATCTCTTGGATTTGGGCCTTGGCGACCTGTACCTCAGAGCCAAGATCCACAGTCAGAACAGCATCTTCACTAGCAGCCTTCACCTGTCGAGGCACACCACCGTCAGGATGGAAGCACGCTCTGTCTGCCCGAAAGCAACTGCGGCACTAAAGGTAGGACCCCACCCTAACTCCTACCAGGCACAAGTGAGGATTCAAAAATTCTAACTCTGCTGCATCATATAGAAACACCGACTAACAATTCTCAGGAAATAGTATAAACCACGTAAAAGAAATGTGACGAGAATAAAAAGATGGATTAAAAGATGAGCAGAGCTGGACCTCGCAAAAATACAGCTGCTTCCATGCTCATTTCATGTAAACCCGCTACCATTGCATTTTTAAACTGATGGACAAAAAAAGTGGAGGCGGCGGGGGCAGTTAATAAGACTATAAGACATAGAAACAGAATTAGGCCATTCAGCCCATCGGGTCTGCTCCACATTAAATCATGGCTGATGTGATTCTCATCCCCATTCTTCTACCTTCTCCCCATAATCCCTGATCCTTTTATTAATCAAGAATGCAACTATATCTGTCTTAAAGTGCTTCTGATTTCCGAACTTTTTCCCATTTAGAAAATAGTCTATGGGCGCGATCTTCCCAAAGAGGAACAAAGTCCCCGCGCGAGCGTGTTTAGCCGCGTGTTTTGCAGCACTCGCAGTGCGGAGAAACATGTGGTTATTCAATGCGATTCACTTTGAATAAGGGGCCTGAATGGGGAATGCGTGGCCTTGGCCTGTTTTTTACAATGGGGAGCTCCTTTCACTGTAATATCCCATGTAGCAAGAGATCAGGATGCCATTTTAAAATGGCGTCTCGATCTCTGATGCCCGAAAAAGAATGCCCCGCCCGAATCCAACATGGGAGGGTTCCCCAGCTCGCCCTCCCCCAAACGCCGGGCAACCCCAGACCAATTGCGCACATGCAAATAATGCCAGCCTGGCAGTGCCAACCTGGAACCCTGGCAGTTCCCCTGCCAGACGGCAGTGCCACTTGGGCCAGCACCCAAATAGCACTGCCCGGCTACCCAGGTGGCACCGGTAGTACCAGGGCACCACCCTGCCCAGAGGGCATGTATCTGGGGGCCTCCGATTCCCTTTGAGACCCCCAGGAGTGCCGTTCCGTCTGGTCCCCGTTTGTGGGGACCAGTTTCAAACTGCGCTCGCCCGAGTTCCTCGAAGGGATTCAATCCCAAAACCTCGGGTAACTTGGGAATCTGCACATTGGAGTGAGGCTTACTGCCTCACTCTAATATGTAGATTTGCTAAAAATGGTCCCGCCCATTGTGGGCAGGATTTCCCTTGCAAAATCTCGCAAGATTTTGTTGCATCTTGCGAGGCGTGGCGAGCCAAGTAGTTCCTGGGAGCAGGGTCTCCCGGCTTTCACTGACTATGTTGCGCCGAGGTGAGATATTTTTCTGGCGCAGTGTGTCCGAAGGTCGCGCCCTATGCCCCTATTCTTCCTTCCAAAGTGAATAACCTCACACTTTTCCACATTGTATTCCTTCTGACACTTCTTTGCCCACTCTCCTAGCCTGTCCAGGTCGATGCTTGATCAACACAATCTGTCCCTCTACATATCTTTGTATCATCTGCAAACTTAACAACAATGCCCTCAGTTCCTTCTTTCAGATCATTAATGCATATCATTGGGTACCAACACTAACCCCTGTGAAACACCAATAGTCACCAGCTGCCATCCTGAAAATAAACCCTTTATCCCCATTTTATGCCTTCTGCCAGTCAGCCAATCATCTATCCATGCAGTACCTTGTCCCAAACACCATAGGCTCTTATCTTATTTAGCAGCGTCCTGTACGCCACCTTGTCAACGGCCTTCTGGAAATCCAAATAGATCATTTTCACTGGTTCTCCTTTGTCAAACTTCCCTGTTACCTCCTCAAAGAATTCTAACAGATTTGTCAGGCATGACTTCCCCTTGACGAATCCATGCTGAGTCAGTCCTATTTTATCATGCACTTTTAAGTACTCCGCAATCTCATCCTTAATAATAGATACTAAAATCCTACCAACTACCAAAGTCAGGCTAACCAGCCTATAATTTCCCGTCTTCTGCCTCCCTCCCTTCTTAAACAAGGGTGTTACATTAGCCATTTTCCAATCCTCTGGGACCCTCACTGCCTCCAGTGATTTCTCAAAGATCACATCAATGACCATAAGACATAGTGCAGAATTAGGTCATTTGGCCCATCAAGTCTGCCACTCCATTGAGTCATGGCTGATATGTTTCTTATCCCCATTTTTCTGCCTTCTCCCCATAACCCCTGATTCCCCCCTGATCCTCTTATTAATCAATAACCTAGCTATCTCTTCTGAAAGGCATTCAGTGACTTAAATGCCTCCACAATCTCCTCAGCTGTCTCCTTCAGAACCCTGGGGTGTCCCAGGACAGTGCCAGGACACTGCCTGCACATGACCCTACCCCCCTGGGGGCTGTACTCACCTGTGCACCTCCGGCGGGATCTGCTCACCAGGTGCACATCATATGATTCACGTCGGTCAGTGGGCATGCTGGCATGAATGGACAAATTTACATTGGGGAACCATGAGGCATAAAGACCAGGTAATGACCTTTAAATGTATGCAAATTGGATTCCTGACTTTTAAAGCAGGATAAAAGCAAATTACTGTGGATGCTGGAATCTGAAACGAAAGAGAAAATGCTGGAAAATCTCAGCGAGTCTGGCAGCATCTGTAGGGAGAGAAAAGAGCTAACGTTTCGAGTCAGATTACTTTTTGTTAACTCCTTGAGTTAACTCCTTGTTTGACTCTTCAAAACATTAGCTCTTTTCTCTCCCTACAGATGCTGCCAGACTTGCTGAGATTTTCCATTATTTTCTCTTTTGTTTTAAAGCAGGATTCCTGTTCCATCATGGGTGGGTGTGGGGACGACAATCAGTCGGGGAAACCCCTTCGTTGTAAAAGCCGTTTTGATTCTCTGCCCTTCCCACCCCCTGAGAATGGGAGTGCTAATCCTCCGTGCGCATTTCTACATTGTTTCTGTAGTTTTAAAAAATTGATATTTTAGCTCTTATTTAAATCCAACCATTCATTATGCAATGTGAAATTTTAACCTAAGAATGAAGGGTAAACAATGTTCCCAGCTTCCTAATTTTCCCGGGTGAATTGGGATTCCATTGGAGGTCTCAACTTGGGGTTGGGAACTGGAAGTTGATGTGAAGAGGTGCAGGTCATGCTCTTTTTGGAGTTTGTCAATTAAGGAGCTGACTCCAGAAGCCCCAATCAATTCGGGTCAGTGGTCACCTTCGAACAAAGGAAGGTCCCTTTAGTCAAGACCGCGGGTAGGGCAGTAGGCTGTACTTGTAGTGTGGGTGCTGCTAAGGGGTCAACAGCAGGTATCCGTGGTGCCACACAGGCACATCCAGTAGGGGCTGTAAAAGGTTTCCTTTACTCCACACAGACTGGTCTTGGGTGTCACTGATAACTGTGGGAGTCTCTCTCCTGCTGGTGTTCAAAACCACAATCCGGAAGTGTCGCTGTGGGACAGGTTCGCAAGGGAGAGCAAGGCTCACTGTTTATACCTGACCAGTGAACTTGCCCTTGTGTCACAACATTATCCTGACTGCCACCTACGACTGTGCGACTCTCTCTCTTGTGGATGGCGAAATGTCAGCCAGAAGTGCCTCACTAGGGCAACTTCACAAGAGAGAGAGACCACTGTTTAATCCTAACCAGTAGATTCTCTTGAGTGAGCATTTTTGAGGTTCCCAGATTCCTTTTGGGTCCTGTTCTGACAATCATTGTGACTCACCAGAGCAGACAATGAGAGAAAGAGAAACAAGGGTAATTTTCTTTTTTTAAAAAATATTTTATATTGAAATATTTGTAAAATTTTCTAACAAAAACATTTTTTAAAAATAGGTGTAAAACATTAACATAGTGCAAAAATAGACATTTCCCTGAACAGCTCTGACTTCACAGACCATCAAAAATAGCAAAAACAAACAAACACTACACTAACACCCCCCTCCCCCCCCCCCCCCCCCTTCGGAAAGCTGCTACTGCTGACATTTTAAATTAAATTGCCCCAAGAAAGTCGACGAACAACTGCCACCTCCGGGAGAATCCTAGCATTGACCCTCTCTCAAGGCAGAGAAATCCAGTCATGTAATTGACCCAAGTCTCTACACTCGGGGGTTTTGAGTCCCTCCACATTAAAAGGATCCGTCTCCGGGCTGTCAAGGAGGCAAAGGCCAGAACGTCGGCCTCTTTCACTCCCTGAACTCCCGGGTTTTCTGACACTCCAAAGATCGCCACCTCTGGACTCGGCACCACCCGCGTACCCAGCACCTTGGACATTGCCCTGGCAAACCCCCTCTAGAACTCTTCAAACTTCGGGCATGCCCAAAACATATGGACATGGTTGGGCTCCCCGCATATCTGTCTTCCATCCCAAAAAACTTGCTCATCCTTGCCGCCGTCATGTGTGCCCGGTGAACCACCCTGAACTGTATGAGACTGAGCCTGGCACATGATGAGGAATTGACCCTACTTAGGGCTTCCGCCCATAGTCCTGGCTCTAACTGCCCTCCTAACTCCAACTCCCACTTGCCTTTAAGCTCCTCCACCGGGGTTTCCTCGTCCTCCAACAGCTCCTGGTAGCTGTCCGACACCTTCTCCTCCCCCACCCAAGTACCGGACACTATCTTGTATCCCCCGTGGCGGCAGCAGTGGGAAGGCCACCACCTGCTTCCTCAGGAAGGTTCGCTCTTGTAAATACCTAAAGCTGTTCCCTGGCGGCAATTTAAACTTGTCCTCCAGTGCCTGCAGGCTGAGAAAGCTCCCATCAATAAACAGGTCACCCATCCTTCTAATACCCGCTCTCTGCCAGCTCTGGAACCCGCCATCCATCCTACCCGGTAGAAACCTGTGGTTATTACATATCGGAGTCTAGACCGATACTCCCTCCACCCTCTTGTGTCTCCTCCACTGCCCCCAGATCTTCAGTGCCACCACAATACCTGTGGAGTATCGTGCCGGCGAGAACAGCAGAGGAGCCGTTACCAGCCCTCCCAAACTGGTGCCTTTGCATGACGCCGCCTCCAACCGCTCCCATGCCGACTCCTCCTCCAATACCCACTTCCTGATCATGGCAATGTTGGCCGTCCAGTAGTAGTTGCAAAAGTTCGGCAGCAGCAGCCCACCCTCCCCCCGACTATGTTCCAACAACACTCTCTTCGCTCACGGGGTCTTATTCGCCCACACAAATCCCAAGATGATCTTATTAACCCACTTGAAAAAGTCCTTAGGGATGAAGATGGGAAGGCACTGGAATACAAATAAGAACCTGGGGAGGACCGTCATTTTCACGGTCTGTACCCTCCCTGCCAGTGACAGTGGGAGCATGTCCCATCTTTTAAAGTCCCCTTCCATTGGTTCCACCAGCCGGGTCAGGTTAAGCTTATGCAACAAATCCCACTTCCGGGCCACCTTTATACCCAGGTAACGAAAGTTCTTCTCTACCCTCCTCAGCGGCAGCTCTCTCAGTCTCTTCTCCTGTCCTTTAGCCTGGATCACAAACAGCTTCCCCACGTTCAATTTATAACCCGAGAAACTGCCAAATTCCCTTAAGATCTGCACGACCTCCCCCATCCCCTCCAATGGTCCGAAATATGCAGGAGGGGATCATCCGCATAGAGCGAGACCCGGAGCTCCCCCCCCCCCCCCCCCCCCCCCCCCCCCCGACCAGTCCCTGCCATTTCCTTGAAGCTCTCAGCGCGATGGCCAGCGGCTCAATGGCCAGAGCAAATAATAATGGGGAAAGGGGACACCCTTGCCTCGTCCCTCGGTGCAATTTGAAATACTCTGACCTAAGCCGGTTCGTGCACACGCTTGCCGTAGGCTCCTGGTACAGCAATTGCACCCACCGGATAAAGCCCTCACCAAACCCAAACCTATCCAGCGCCTCCGACAGGTACTTCCACTCCACCCGATTAAAAGCTTTCTCTGCATCCATCGCTGCCACAACTTCTGCTTTGTCCCCTTCCGAGGGCATCATAACAATATTTAAAAGCCTCCGCACATTAGCATTAAGTTGTCTACCCTTAACGAATCCAGTCTGGTCTTCCCCTATCACCCCCGGGACACAATCCTCTATCCCCGTGGCCAAGATCTTAGCCAATAGCTTGGCATCCACATTTAGCAACGAGATTGGCTTGTAAGACCCACACTGTTCAGGGTCCTTATCCCATTTCAGAATGAGTGCGATCGAGCCCTGTGACATTGTAGGGGGGAGGATCCCCTTCTCTCTCGCCTCATTAAAGATCCTCATCAAAAGTGAGCTCAACACCTCTGAAATTAAAAAAAATATTCCACCGGGAAGCCATTCGGCCCTGGAGCTTTACCCGACTGCATGCCCTCCAGCCCCTTAATAATTTCTTCTCCAATTCAGATTCAATGACCGTATTAAAGTCCCCTCCCATGACCAAGTTGTGTGACTCCAGTCCGGGATTTTACCTAGCACACGCCTCATAAAATCGACATCGTCCCAGTTCAGGGCGTAGACATTCACGAGCACCACTCGGATCGGTGCCCCCAGTCCCTCCACCCGACCCTCCTCCACCCTTGGGAACCTCAACTGGTCCAGAAATTGGCTCATCCCTACCGCACCTGCCGGGGGTTCCGACTCATATAGTTTGCTGTAAAATTCCTCAAAAACTTTATTCACCCCCTCCGGGTTTGAGACCAAGTTGCCCTCCTTATTCTTTACTCCCATAATCTCCCTCGCTGCCTCTCTCTTCCTAAGCGGGTGCGCCAGCATTCTACTCGCCTTCTCCCCGTGTTCATACACCACAGCCCTAGCCTTCCTCAACTGTTCTATCACTTTCCCTGTGGTCAACAATTCAAACTCCGCCTGAAGCTTACGCCGCTCCCTCAGGAGGCCGCGTCGGGGGCCTCTGCATATTTCCTATCCATCCGTAGCCTTTCTATTATTTCAAAGAATTCAATATTGCAGACTTTATATATACAAAGCAGTGGACAATCTGGATTTGGGATGAAAGAGGAGAGAAGGGTTCAAAAATTTATTTTACCCTAGTAACTTGACCCTGACCTACAGCTAGGATATAGTACCAGTATTGCCTATGAAAATATCACTGGTATACTTTTGAAAGTGCCCTCCATGGAGATTCCAGCACGGGGTAGATTTTCTCTATGTGCTATATAATAAAATCATAAACCTTTTCTTTAATAATGTGTTCATGATTACGTCATTCAAGCCGCACAGGAAATCTCTGTCTTTGCAGATAGCTGATGGTTACTGCCACTGTTATCATGGTAGCATTCCATCTCATGAGACAATGGTTTCACCATCACTGTATGTTAAACATTACTTGGTGTGACTTGGGAGTGCCACTCTGGTGTGGCAATCTCTGCTACATTTATTGCAAATGAAGACGGTGGGTTAAGAAAGTGTAGTTCCTTATGGTGCTCGTTATGCTTTCCTTAATTTGCTCTGTTTTAATTACCTTTGCTCAAGAGTCGCCAGGTATCTTTTTGATACCACCACATGGTTCAAAACTGAATACTGATCAATGACACGATACACCAGTTAGTAAGTTTGAAATCAATGCACATTTATTTACACAGACAGTCAATTATTACTCTTGCACAAACACTACTCACTAAACTACAACTACTACTAAAAGCCTATACCTAGCTTCGGGCGCCCACTCAGTCAGAGGAACAATGGCCGTTGTCCGGTTCTGATACTGCTGGCTTCGAACTGGTATAGAATAGTAGCTAGGAGCGCCTATCTCATAGCGTACGTTGACCTTAGACTTACTTGGCTGGTGCTTGGCGGGCCTCTCGTCGCTGAGAGCCAAAGGCCAAGGTGAAGGTCAAGAAGAAGAGAGTGCTCTGACCTTGGGGACTCTTCTTTATATCCCAAAGGGTTTCGCGCCCTTCTGGGCAGATCCTGAACTTGGTCCCAATTAATTGGACCATGTCCCAATCATTTTTATTGATTCTCTCCAATAAAGGGGTTGTTCCTCGATCACTGGGCAGGCCCTAGGTAACCGTTGGCCTGCCTTTGTTTTAGTCTCCACTGGCGCCGGGGAGTCTGCCCTGGTACCGATTGCTTAAACGTTTCTCTTTTGTCCCCGGAGATAGCTCATTACTATGCTAATGGCTTGTAGTATCAGTTCTGTCTGGGATCTGCAAGTTCCAATCCACAGGCAAACCTTGCGCCTGCTTGTTTTCCTAGTACTGTCGAATTTTCCCTGTACTCTTTGCGAATGTCCATTTTGGAATCGGGACGTGGCCACCCCAGGTGGCTACACTTAGCCTCTCTTTTCTCCTGGCCCTCCTCTCAGCCAGCTGAGCTTTCCATTTACCCTCGCCTCTTCCAATGCAGCACGGTAGCACAGTGGTTAGCACAGTTGCTTCACAGCTCCAGGGTCCTAGGTTCGATTCTCGGTTTGGGTCACTGCCTGTGTAGAATCTGCATGTTCTCCCGTTGTCTGCGTGGGTTTCCTCTGGGTGCTCTGGTTTCCTCCCACAGTCCAAAGATGTGCAGGTTAGGTGGATTGGCTATGCTAAATTGCCCTTGGTGTCGAAAAAGGTTAAGTGGCGTTACTAGGTAACAGGGATAGGTTTGAAGTGTGGGCTTAAGTGGGGTGCTCTTTCCAAGAGCCAGTGCAGACTTGATGGGCCGAATGGCCTCCTTCTGCACTGGAAATTCTATGATTCTATGAATGCCCTTACAAACAGTTAGCCTCAGAGGTCGCAGTTGTTGACAACTGTCTCCAGCTGTTTAAGTGTCAAAAACCGTCAGCATTGAATTTGTGACCACTAACGATCTGCTGCTACTTGCCAACATATGTTCAAGCCATGAAGACTAAAATGTCCCAATAGCTGAATTTAACATTTTAACACAGGAAAATACTGAAGGATTGATTGATTAAAAATTCTGCATTTACAAATTGGAAAAAAATGACTTAGAATTTACTAATTTTTTTTGTCTGTAATTTTTCAATTAATAAAAACATACTTTTAACAGATATTTGATCTCATGTCAGTTTAATTGTTTTTGGTGATTACATATCTGTTGATATATACTTTCTGCAGGTGAAGAGGAATTATGGAGTATTGCATAAGAATATGCCAATGATAGCAGGCAAACTGAAGTGGTCCCAAGAGCTTCGTGAAAGAATCTTGAGTCAGAGGAATCAATTTGAACACATTAATCATCTGTAAGTATAGCTTTAACTAGAGAACTTGTTTCGTGCAAAATATTACTCAAATTATAGTTGTTATTTATAATTATAGCTTTTAAAATAACTTGTTTGTATATATGGCATTGTTCTAGAAGCTTACAAACAAAGGAAGCAAACCTAGTTTTCCAAAAATGTGACCGAATGTTAACTTTGATTGATCACCATGATGAAGAAGTCTACACGTTGTGGGTAGAAAGTCTAGATGCTCTTTGTCAGGAGAACTTGAATCAGCCATTTCTAAAATGGAACAAAGATTCTGGTTTATACTTTGTGAACTTTAGCTCTGAGGTAAGATATTTTTCTCCTTTTTGGGGGCTTAAAATGGTAACGTGATCGAACCATAGTTACAATATGGATATTGCGTATTATGTAAGAAAAGCTTTCCTTGAATCACATTGTAATTATTTTCACTCAGCTTTCATCTGTGCTTCGTGAGGTCAAATACCTTGAGTTGTTAAAAGGATTTATCATCTCGGATGTGGCATTAAATTTGTACTCAAAAAGAGAAATTCTTCAGATGGTAAATATATGAATACTTGTTCTGGATACACATATATGCAGTTGCTTTGTGTGACAGATATGTTAGCACTGATATATTATTGAAATTCTAAATGGTTTCTCAGCATTTTTAAAATGTTTGACATGTTTAAAATTTAGTAAACTAGTTGACACAACATGCAGCTAGGTTTGTAGGAAAGGGTCCTTGTGTAATTTGTGCGAAACTACCATAATGAAATGTTCTTCTGAGTTACCTTCTCCAAACAAACTATAGTTAGCAAAATAACGTTTTCCTTTCGCAACGTCACTGTTCCTACATTTCTCATCATTTCCTATCTCAATTCATATGTATTTCTTCCTGCCCCATACATGATAATGCACAGTCAGTGTTACAAGGGACAAACATCCCAAAGAATCGTTGTGACTTGATTACACAAAATTGAAACTTGAGTAATACATTAAACTCATCTTATTCCCAATATATTTCTGCCTTAATAGGTGGAGGCCATATAATTAAATAAACGTTCAGGATTGTTCCCCATTCGCATTTCTCGCTTCACATTCTTTCATTGTATTGCTCTTTTAATGCAACACAGTAGTTTTCAACATTGAAGCTTAATGAAGACTGATCAATCAGTCGTGGTATTCTACTGAAGCATGCTGACTAGAATATTTGTGTTCCAGCAGCTGTTCAGTCAGCTGTAATGTTGAAAACTGCTGTGCTGGTTAAACTGGTGAGTGAAGCAGAAGGAATGGGGTCAGCTGTTTGTTTAAAACTGTTTCTAGCTAGGGATTGTAGCTCAAGATGGTAACTTCTTAATTTACTGAAATGATCTGTAAAACATGGGGAGCCATAACGGAAGGATTTCTGCTCAGAGATTTAATTCACTTAAGTGAATATCAGGAAAGCGAATCACTCACTTAGGAGGGCTTAATTATGTATACAAAGTGCTTTTTCCTGTAAGAAATATAAAGCAGAGGCAATGAAAATTTGGATTCCAGGTTTGTGTCATGCGTTTCTAACTTGCAACAGCCATTTGAATTCAGAAACTGTTGCAAATTGGACGAATCACAAACTCTACCACATCATGGAAACTGTAATAATTCCAGGAGGCACAGAATGAAAGGCCAAATTTGTTTATTTTAAACTGAAAATAAAGCCGCTATCGCAGCACACAAAAGAAATGTTGAAGCCCAGGACTATCGGAAACTGCCGGGCCGGGTCTGGGAGCTACATTTAAACGTCTGGCTAACGGTTCCAGCTGGGTGGGTCTCTGCCTGCTCACTACAGAAATCGTATTCTACAAAACCCACGGGGAGATCGATCAGCAATTTCCCCATGGTCCTCCTGAGGGTTATCACATCTCTCCCCCTCAATCTGAATCATCCCCTTCACTCCCACGGTGATGAGGCCTCTTTCGTCGCTTGGCACAAGGCATCACATCAGTGGCAGATGGAACCAGATTGGTGGCATATAATAGACTGGAGATTGTCGCTTCCTTGAAGGGCCAGAGGCAGAAGCTCATCTTCTGTGCTGACGTCCGGTGGAGGATTAATTTCCTCCATCTCAATTTCGGACTCTGAATCTTCTTCATCGGGGGAACGACCATAAGCTGAGTCCGCTTCCTGCAGATAGTTGCAATGGACGTCAAGGGTGTTGTCTCTGCTGAAATGGTCTCCGCTGGAATGGGTTCCCAGCTTATCAGGTGGTCCAGGTATTTTGTTATGGCCTTCCCTCGGACTTTGACTTTATAAGAAACCAGACCAGTCTTTTCCAAGCACAGCTCCTGAGATCCATTGGGAGTCATCTCCAAATTTCTGCACATGGACTGCATCTCCTGTTCTGAAGGTCCTTACCCCCCACCCCCTCCAGCATTTAGGGAAACAGCAGGCTGAGCCTGGTGTGCAGTTGATGTCCCATTAACAATTCCACTGGTGCGACTCCTGTTATTGTGTGCGGTACGTTCTGTAATTAAATTAAACCGGGTCAATTTCATACCCAAGGAACTAGCAGGCAGTTTCTTTATTCCGGTTTTGAATATTGAATTGCCCGTTCAACCAGGTCATTAGATGATAGATTGTATGACCCCATTTGGATGTATTTAATGCCATTCAACTTCACGCATGTTTGAAATTCTCCACTGGTAAAGGGAGTACCATTATCAGATCCGAGGACTTCTGGTAGGCCGTAGGTACAGAAACTTTGCCGGAGATTTTCTATTGTTGCCTGAGAAGTCTTGAAGGATATACAATGTACTCTAACCATTTTGAGTGGGTGTCAACCATAATACGGAATATTAATCCCAAGAGCGGACCAGCGAAGCCCACGTACACCCATACCCATGGTTTATCCTGCCCATTCAAATGGGTGCAAAGTGGCCAAAGGTGGGGGCTTCTGATTCTCCTGGCATAAGGAGTAACTGCTTCACTAGATTCTCGATGTCTGTATCGGACCATGTCTTTAACCCGGATCTCTGATTTGGGGGCTTCGAGTCCCTCCACGCTAGCAATATCCGTCTTCGGGCTACCAAGGAGGCAAAGGCCAAGACATCAGCCTCTTTCGCCCCCTGGACTCCCGGATCTTCCGACACTCCAAAAATCGCCACCTCCGGACTCGGCATCACCCTTGTTTTTAGCACCGTGGACATGACCTCTGCAAATCCCTGCCAGAATCCCCTAAGCTTCTGACATGCCCAGAACACATGGACATGGTTTGCTGGCCCTCCCGCACAACTCGCGCACCTGCCCTCAATCCCAAACAACTTGCTCATCCGGCCCACCATCATGTGTGCCCGGTTAACGACCTTGAATTGTATTAGGCTGAGACTGGCACATGATGAGGACGTGTTGACTCTGCTCAAAGCATCCACCCACAAACCCGCCTCTTATCTTCCCCTCCAGCTCCTCTCCCCATTTGCACTTTAGCTCCTCTATCTGAGTTCGCTCCGACTCCATGAGCTCTTTATAGATATTTAAAACCTCCCCTCTCCCACCCCCATTCTAGAAACTACCCTGTCCTGTGTCCCCCGTGACAGTAGGAGCGGAAAGGTCAAAACCTGCCTTGGCAAAAAATCCCGTGTCTGAAGATATCTAAATGCATTCCCTCCCGGCAATTCAAATTTCTCCTGTAAATCCTCCAAACAGTGGAAGCTCCCATCTATGAATAAATCTCCCATCCTCTCGATCCCTGCTCTCTGCCATCTCCGAAACCCTCCATCTAGCGTGCCCAGAATAAACCGATGATTGTTACAAATTGGAGCCCAGACTGATGCTCCCTCCACTCTCATTTGCTTCCTCCACTGACTCTTAGGGCCATCACTACCACAGGGCTTGTGGAATATCGGGCCGGCCAGAACGGTAGAGATGCCGTTATCAATGCTCCCAGACTTGTGTCCTTCAACGATGCCGCCTCCCCTCGCTCCCACACACCCTCACCGCCCCCCCCCCCCCCCCCCCCCCCCAACCCCCCCCACCCCCCACTCCCTAATCATGGCTATGTTTGCCGCCCAGTATTAGTAGTGGCTAAACTTCGGCAGCGCCAACCCACCCTCCCTCCGACTACGCTCCAGCAGCACTTTCTTCACTCGCGGGGTTTTACCCACCCACACTAAACCAGAAATCACCTTATTTACCCATTTAAAAAAGGCCTTTGGGATTATGATGGGGAGACACTGGAAAACTATCAGAAATCTCGGGAGGACCAACCCTCTCCGCCAGTGACAGCGGGAGCATGCCCCACCTTCGAAGGTCCTCCTTCATTTGATCCGCTAAGCGGGTCAAATTCAGTTTGTGTAACAGCTCCCATTCTTGTGCCACCTGGATTTCCAAATAGCAGAAGCTCCCTCCCACCACTCTGAACGGCAGCTCTCCCAGTCTCCTCTCCGGCCCCCTTGCCTGGATTGCAAAGATCTCACTTTTCCCCATATTCAATTTGTACCCCGAAAACCAGCCAAATTTCCCTCGGCATAATCTCCCCCACCCCCCAGACCAACCCCGTCCAGTCCCTTGATGCTCTTAGCACCATCACCAGTGGCTCTATGACCAAAGCAAACAGCAGCGGGGAGAGGAGACATTCTTGCCTTGTACCTCGCTGCAGTTTAAAATAAGCCGCCGTCTGCCGATTCGTTCGTACACTCGCCACCGGTGCCTGGTACAACAACTGAACCTAATAAATGAAGCTCCGCCGAAACCCAAACCATCCTAATACCTCCCACAAATAGTTCCACTCCACCCGGTTGAAGGCTTTTTCTGCATCTACCGTGACTACTACCTCCACATCCCTTCCCTCTTGAGGGCATCATGATCACTTTTAAAAAAAAATGTTTTTTTATTGAGTTTTCATATTTTATATCCAACAAATTACAAACTATTAGATAAAAAAAACACGCAAAAATTAACATGTATATTTACAGGTAAGCATCTTCATAATAACAACTTTGGCCGCCCCCTTTAGTCGGCATACATATTTTACATTCCCCAATATGGCCGAGGCACATGTTTATAGGCAATTATTTACAGTTTGGTTTTGGGCCTTAGCTAGCCATCAAACCCCCATAACGAACCCGTAGCCCCCCCCCGGCTACCTTCCCCCAATTCCCGTCCGTTTTCCCCTGATTCTTGGCCACCCGACTATTCTTACATTTCTACACAAATTTTTATAGAATGTACAGTGCAGAAGGAGGCCATTTGGCCCATCGAGTCTGCACCGGCTCTTGGAAAGAGCACCCTACCCAAGATCCACACTATCCCCATAACCCAGTCCAACACTAAGGGCAATTTTGGACACCAAGGGCAATTTATCATGGCCAATCCACCTAACCTGCACAT
The DNA here is from genome assembly GCF_902713615.1 of Scyliorhinus canicula. Taxonomy (NCBI): domain Eukaryota; kingdom Metazoa; phylum Chordata; class Chondrichthyes; order Carcharhiniformes; family Scyliorhinidae; genus Scyliorhinus; species Scyliorhinus canicula. The sequence continues at coordinate 202,967,031 of NC_052147.1, forward strand.
CTTTGGACTGTGGGAGGAAACCGGAGCACCCGGAGGAAACCCACGCACACACGGAGAGAATGTTCAGACTCCGCAGACAGTGACCCAAGCCGGAATCGAACCTGGGACCCTGGAGCTGTGAAGCAATTGTGCTAACCACAATGCTACTGTGCTGCCAAAAGTTGTAAGTTGCCACCCAGGTTGATAGGGTTGTGAAGAAGGCCTATGGTGTGTTGGCCTTTATTGGTAGAGGGATTGAGTTCCGGAGCCATGAGGTCATGTTGCAGTTGTACAAAACTCTAGTACGGCCGCATTTGGAGTATTGCGTACAGTTCTGGTCGCCCCATTATAGGAAGGACGTGGAAGCTTTGGAACGGGTGCAGAGGAGATTTACCAGGATGTTGCCTGGTATGGAGGGAAAATCTTATGAGGAAAGGCTGATGGACTTGAGGTTGTTTTCGTTAGAGAGAAGAAGGTTAAGAGGTGACTTAATAGAGGCATACAAAATGATCAGAGGGTTAGATAGGGTGGACAGCGAAAGCCTTCTCCCGCGGATGGGGGTGACTAGCACGAGGGGACATAGCCTTAAATTGAGGGGTAATAGATATAGGACAGAGGTCAGAGGTGGGTTTTTTACGCAAAGAGTGGTGAGGCCGTGGAATGCCCTACCTGCAACAGTAGTGAACTCGCCAAGATTGAGGGCATTTAAAAGTTTATTGGATAAGCATATGGATGATAAGGGCATAGTGTAGGTTAGATGGCCTTTAGTTTTTTTTCCATGTCGGTGCAACATCGAGGGCCGAAGGGCCTGTACTGCGCTGTATCGTTCTATGTTCTATGTTCTTCCTCTTGTTCGTTGGCCACAAACAGGTCCCGGAACAATTGCATGAATGGCTCCCACGTTCTGTGGAAGCCGTCGTCTGACCCTCGGATGGTGAATTTGATTTTCTCCATTTGAAGAGATTCCGAGAGGTCGGACAGCCAGTCTGCAGCTCTGGGCGGTGCTGCTGACCGCCAGCCAAACAGGATTCTACGGCGGGCGATCAGGGAGGCAAAGGCAAGGGCGTCCGCCCTCCTCCCCAGGAATAGATCTGGCTGGTCTGAAACCCCGAAGACCGCCACTATCGGGCATGGCTCCACCCTCACCCCCACCACTTTGGACATAGCCTCGAAGAAGGCTGTCCAGTACTCCACAAGTCTGGGGCAAGACCAGAACATGTGGGTGTGGTTGACCGGGCCTCTTTGGCACCGTTCACATCTGTCCTCCACCTCCGGGAAGAACCTACTCATACGGTTTCTTGTTAAGTGGGCTCTATGTACCACCTTTAGTTGCGTCAGGCTGAGCCTTGTGCACGTGGAGGTGGAGTTGACCCTATGCAGTGCTTCGCTCCAGAGTCCCCACCCTATCTCAATCCCCAGGTCGTCCTCCCATTTCATTCTTGTTGCGTCCAGTACGGTGCCGTCCCTTTCTACCAGTCGATCATACATGTCGCTACAGTTCCCTTTCTCTAGGATACTTGCGTCCAGTAGGTCTTCCAGTAGTGTCTGTCGTGGCGGTTATGGGTACGTCCTTGTCTCCTTTCGTAGGACGTTTTTGAGCTGCAGGTACTGTAGCTCGTTCCCCCCGGCTAGCCGAAATTTCTCTGTCAGTTCGTCCAGTGTTGCGATCCTGTCGTCCGTGTATAGGTCCCTGACTGTCAGTGTCCCCCCCGTCCTGCCTCATCATGATCACATTTAAGAGCCTTCTAACATTGACCGTTAGCTCCCTGCCCTTAACAAACCCGTCTAGTCGTCCCCTATCACCTCTGGGAAAGCATCTTATATCCTTGAGGCCAAGATTTTAGCCAATAGTTTGGCATCGACATTCAATAGAGAGATTTGCCTGTATGACCCCCATAGCTCTGGGTCCTTCTCCCGCTTCAGGATCAGTGAGATCGAGGCCTGTGACATTGTTGGGGGAAGGACCGCCCACTCCCAACCCCTCCACTACCTTTTCCTCCACCTTGGGAAATGTCAACTCTCCCAAAAACTGCCTCATCCCCTCCACCCCAGCTGGGAGTTCCGACTCATACAGCTTGTAAAATTCCTTAAACACCCCGTTCACCCCTGCTGGATCCGAGACCAAGCTCCCCCCTCTGTCCTTCTCTCTTCCTATCTCCCTGACCGTTGCCCTTTTCTTTAGCTGGTGTGCAAGCATCCTACTGGCCTTCTTTCCATACTCGTATATCACCCCCCTCGCCTTCCTCAACTGCTCCGCCGCTTTCCCTGTAGACAACAGACCAAACTCCATCTGTAGGTTCTGCCGCTCCTTCAATAACCCTGCCTCAGGGGCCTCCGAATATCTCCTGTCTACCTGGAGTGTTTCCCCAACCAACCTATCTATCTCTACTCGCTCCACCTTCTCCCTATGGGCCCGTATCAATATTAGCTCCCCCCTAACCACTGCCTTCAGCGTTTCCCAAACCGTTGCTGCCGAAACTATCCCCAAATCATTTATTTCCAGATAGTTCTGGATGGACTTCCTCACGTATCCGCGCACCCCTTTGTCCGCTGACAGTCCTACGTCCAATCTCCATTGCGGGCGCTGACCCCTCTCCTTGCTCACCTAATGTGGGGCATGGTCTGCCACAGCAATCGCCTAATACTTGGTATCAACCACCCCTGCCAGTAAAGCCCTGTTCAGGATAATGACAAATTGATACGGGAATATACTTTGTGGACATGGGATAAGAAAGAAAACTCCTTCGCTCTTGGCCATCTGAACCTCCATGGGTGTCGTCGTCTCCCCCCCCCCCCCCCCCCCCCCCCCAACCTGCTCCATGAACCCCTTTAATGCCATTGCTTACACCCTCCCTGTCTTTGACCTCGACCGGTCCAACCCTGGATCCATAACAGTATTAAAGCCCCCACCATGGTCAGCTTATGCGTGTCAAGGTCCGGGATCTTCCTTAACACCCGTCTCATAAACTCCGCGTCGTCCCAGTTTGGTGCGTAAATATCCACGGACACCACCATCACCCCCTCCAGTTTCCCCCTCACCATGATATACCTACATCCGCAACTATATTCCCTGCCCCAAATGACCCCTGCTTATTGATCAGGAGCACTACCCCCCCCTAGTCTTAGAATCCAACCCCGAGTGAAACACTTGCCCGACACACCCCTTCCTCAATCTGGTCTGATCTATTACCCTCAGGTGTGTCTCCTGCATCATTGCCACGTCCGCCCTCAATCCCCTCAAATGCGCGAACACACGAGCCCTCTCTTAACCGGTCCATTCAGCCCTCTAACGTTCCATGTTATCAGCCTGGCCGGGAGGCATCCCGCCACCCTCCAGCTCGCGACCTGCGCCTCTGCAGATCCACCCTTGGGCACCCACCATCCTTGACCTCCCATTTGTCTCCCAACAACAATCCCTCCCTTGTCAGCAGAGCAATCTCCCCCCTCCCCCCCATTAACAGCAGAGTAATCCCAACCCCCCTGAACAAAGTTATCACCTACTCACCCCCCACTGCGTTTCCATGAGCTAGCCCGCCCAGCTAGCCTGGTAGCTCCCGCCCATGGCGTCAAACATCCTACCCATTATTGTTTCTCCCCCCCCCCCCCCCCCCCCCCCCCCCCCACCAACTCGAACATATATATTCAAAACAGCACAGTCCCCAACAAACACAGCGAAGAAAAAGAACCCACCAACCAGCCCCCCACAAGAACCAAGTTGATTTACGGAACTGAGCAATGGCCCTAAAATTGGTACAGAACTCACACCATGTACAGTTCAAAACAAAAATAACTTTTACAGAATCGATACAGCATTACCTGCCCCCAGAGTGCTGTGCCTTCAGTCACCTGCCAGTCTTTTGTCTTAAACAAAGTTCATCGCCTCGTCCGGCGATCCAAAATAATGCTCCTGACCTTCATAGGTGACCCACAAACGAGCTGGATGTAGCATTCCAAAGTTCACCCCCTTCTTGAAGAGGGCCGATTTTACTCTATTAAATCCCGCTCTCCTGTTGGCCAGTTTTGCACCCAGGTCCTAGTAGATGCGCAGCTCGCTCTTTTCCCACTTGTCTGCTTGGCCCATCGCAAAATCTGTTCCTTATCCAGGAACCGGTGCATTCGCACCACCATCGCCCTCAGCACTCATTCACACGCGGCTTCCTCACATGCGCTCTTTCCACTTCCAAGGGTCGAGCAAACCCCCCATCACCCATTAACCTTTCAAGCATACTCGCCACTTATGCCCTTGCGTTGATCCCTCGCTGCCCCGGGAGGCTGACAATCCTCAAGTTCTGTCTACGGGACCTATTCTCCAGGTCCTTCACCTTCTCCCGCAGCCTTTTCTGGTGGTCCCTCACCAGCCCCACCGCCACCTCCAGCGCGGTTAGCTGGTCCTCGTGCTTGGTCACCTTCTCCTCCATCTTCTGAATCGCCAGTCCATGGGCGTCTAGTCTCTGGTCTGTGGGCGTCTAGTCTCTGTTCTACCTGATCGATTGATGCCTTGATCAGGTCTACACCTTCCTTCTTTTACTTGGCGAAACTCTCCTGAATGAATTTCACCAACTGTGCCGTTGACCACTGGGCCGCCAAGCCAGGATCCTGCACCTCCGCCATGTTTTCCTGTGCTGTAGGTTCTCTACGTGCCTTCTTTGCTCGGCTATTTCTTTTTATAAAACCACTTCTGTTCCACGTCTCCATATACTGATGGGGATTCCTCTTCACTGTGCACCCGCCACCGATTTTTCCAATAAAATTCCAAAAAAGCCGGGAGGAAAGATCAAAAAGTTCCGACACAAGCGGGAGCTATCAAATAAGCGACCTCCTACTCCATGGCCGCCACCGTAAGTCGATGATGCCGTTTTCTTCACTCTTCTTTTGGCGTTTAGTGAGGAAAGGGTTCATGTCATCTGTGGGGTGTCATGGTTTCTGCCACTGACTATCATATGGTGAATTTTATCAGTGTGGAATGTTTCTGTGTCCACGCTTGAATCTGCTTCATGGATACTGGCAAGGTGTCCAGGAAGTTCAAGGTCTTGAGGACTTCTTCCAATGCCATCAGAGGGGCCAAACTTGTGGGCAGTGGGAAGTGACACAGGGCATCCGCATTGGCAGATGTTTTCTTTCTTATCCCATGTCTACAACAAGGGGCTGAAATTTGCGCTACTGTCCATCTGTGGATGACCTACGAAGGCCGGGAATTGTACTTTGGATCGGTGAGGAGGCGGTAAAATTTGTCAGAGACAATGGACTGGCAGGAGAAGGTGGACCTTGAACTTTGGTGGGGATGCGGTTATGATGTTACGGTTAATTTAGGTTTGGGGCCATTTCTTTCATTTTTGGCTTCAGGATTGTTTTTTCTCTTTTGTTAAGAGATGGGTGGCTGATCTCTTTGTTTGGGTTTGGGGGGGGATTTTTTTTGGTTGTTTTCACTAATGTTCGAGCGGGGGGGGCAGGGAATCAGTGGGGGCAGTGAGCAAAGTGGGGGGGCTAGCGCCGGCAATGGAGGCTGGATGTGGGACTTTTAGCGGAGGAAGAGGTGTGTGAGCGGGTGAGGAAGGCCATCCAGGGGCATGTTGAGATTAATGACACGGGGGAGGTTTCGGCAGGTACAGTTTGGGGGCCACTGAAAGCAGTTATCGGGGTGGGGTGGGGGGGGGGGGGGGGGGAGTTTATTTCAATTTGGGCACACAGAGAGAAGGTGGAGCGGTTGGAGACAGAAAGGCGATGAGGAATTCTGCAGGTGAACAGGAGATATGCAGAGGCCCCGGAGGAAGGGCTGTTAAAGGAACACCAGAGGCTGCAAATGGGGTTTGGGCTATTAACCACGGGTGAGGCGGTTGCGCAGTTGCGAAGGGTGAGAGGGGCGGTATACGAGTACGGGGAAAAAGCGAGCAGGATGTTAGCGCCCCTGTTGAGAAAGCAGGAGGTGGCGAGAGAAATTAGGAAAGTGAAGGACATAGGAGGGAACACGGTCTTGGACCAGGCGGGGTGAATGGGGTGATCAGGGAGTTTTACAGTAAATTGTCTACTTTGGAACCCCAGCCAGGGAAGAGGGGATGAGGAGGTTTCTGGGAGGGCTGGAGTTCCCGAAGGTTGATGAAGGTGGAGGGCTTGGGCTTGTAGAAGTCGTAGAGGGGTGGAGGCGATGCAAGCGGGTAAGGCCCTGGGACCGGATGGGTACCCGGTAGAATTAGAACAGACAACATAGAATATAGAACAGCACAGCACAGTACAGACCCTTCGGCCCACGATGTTGTGCCGACCATTTATCCTAATCTAAGATCAACCAAACCTATACCCCATCAATTTACTGCTGTCCATATGCCTGTCCAAGAGTTGCTTAAATGTCCCTAATGACTCTGACTCCACCACCTCCGCTGGCAGTGCATTCCATGCATCCACCACTCTCTGTGTAAAGAACCTACCTCTGACATCTCCCCTATGCCTTCCTCCAATCACTTTAAAATTATGTCCCCTCATGACTGCCATTTCTGCCCTGGTGAAAAGTCTCTGGCTATCCACTCTATCCATGCCTCTCATCACCTTGTACACCTCTGTCAAGTCACCTCTCTTCTTTCTTCGCTCCAGTGATAAAAGACCTAGCTCCGTCAACCTTTCTTCATAAGACATGCTCTCCAGTCCAGGCAGCATCCTGATAAATCTCCTCTGTACCCTCTCCAAAGCATCCACATACTTCCTATAATGAGGCGACCAGAACGGACACAATATTCCAAGTGTGATCTAACCAGGGTTTTATAAAGCTGCAGCAAAACCTTGCGGCTCTTAAACTCAATCCCCCTGTTAATGAAAGCCAACACACCAGATGCCTTCTTAACAACCCTATCAACCTGTATGGCAACTTTGAGGGATCTATGTACGTGGACCCCAAAATCCCTCTGTTCCTCCACACTTCCCATAATTCTGCCTTTAACCCTGTATTCAGCATTCAAATTCAACCTTCAAAATAAATCACTTCACATTTATCAAGGTTGAACTCCATCTGCCACTTCCCAGCCCAGCTCTGCATCCTGTCAATGTCCTGTTGTAACCTTCAACAGCCCTCGTCACTATCTACAGCTCCACCAACCTTTGTGTCATTGGCAAACTTACTAACCCACCCTTCCACTTCCTCATCCAAGTCATTTGTAAAAAAACACAAAGAGCAGAGGTCCCAGAACAGATCCCTGCAGGACACCACTGTTCACCGACCTCCAGACGGAATATTTTCCATTCACTATCACTCGCTGTCTTCTTTCGGCCAGCCAATTTTATATCCAGACAGCCAAATTTCCCTGTATCCCATACCCCCTAACTTTCTGAATGAGCCTACCATGGGGAACTTGTCAAATGCCTTACTGAAACCCATATACACCACATCCACTGCCCGACCTTCATCAATGTGTCTCATCACATCCTCAAAGAATTTAATGAGGCTTGTGAGGCATGGCCTGCCCCTCGCAAAGCCATGCTGACTATCTTTAATCAAACTATGTTTTTCTACGTAATCATAAATCTTATCTAGCTCTTGGCCGTCTTAACCTCCATGGGTCTACCCACCCCCCCATCTGCTCCAACTTTGGTCAATAAACGGGTGGCGTTTGAAGTGGGAAATAAAGTGGCAGACTATCTTTAGCTTCCAAACCAAATGTCTAAAATCACTTTTTCGATCCTCAACCCTTTTCTTAACTATGAGTTGGTGCCTATGTTCACGACGACTTCTGGTTGCTCCCCATCGGGGCTTCTTCTATCTGGCAGAAGATACAAAAGCCTGAGAACACGCACAAACAGACTCAGAACACCTTCTTCCCCGCTGTTACCAGATTCCTAAACGACCCTCTTATGGACTGACATCATTAACATTACACCCTTGCGTGCTTCATCCGATGCCGGTGTTATATAGTTACATTGTGTACCTGGTGTTGCCCTATTATGTATTTTCTTTTATTTCCTTTTCTTTTCATGTACTTACTGAACTGTTGAGCTGCTCGCAGAAAAATACTTTTCACTGTACCTTGGCACACGTGGCAAGAAATAAGATACAATCCTCCCCCTTAAGAATCCTGTAGACTTGATCCGAGACCTCACTGACCCTGGCACCCGGGAGGCAACATACCTTCCGGGAGTCTCGTTCGCAACCACAGAATCTCCTGTCCGTTCTCCTAACTATTGAGTCTCATCACTATCACTTTTCTATCTCCCCTCTTCCCTTCTGAGCCACAGAGTCTGGCTCAGTGCCAGTGACCTGGCCGTTATGGCCTCCCCCTGGTAGGTTGACCCCCCAACAGCATCCAAAACGGTATATTTGTTTTGAAGGGGAACGGCCACGGGGGATCCATGCACAGTTTGCATGTTCCCTTTCCTTCACCTGACTGTAACCCAGCTACTCTTGTCCTGAACCTTGGGTGTGGCTACCTCCCTGCAACTCTTCTCTATCACCCCCTCTGCCTCCCGAATGATCCGAAGTTCATCCAGCTCCAGTTCCCTAATGCGGTCTCTGAGGAGCTGGAGTTGGGTCCACTTCCCACAGGTGTAGTCAGTGGGGAAACTAGTGGTGTCCCTTACCACCCACATCCTACAGGAGGAGCACGCAACTGCCCTGGATTCCATCCCCTCTGATCTGAATTCCCAATGAGATTTAAAAGGGGGAAAAAAATTAAAGATTAAACACCCATTAGGCCCTTAAATAAAATATATACTGCTGCTACTCTGTCAAGTGAACACTAAACTTGGTGATTCTGTTGAATGACACAAATATAGCTTGCTGCCCCCTTACAGAATGTAGCTGAGATTCTGCCCTGTGAACCAGCTGGAACTCTGCCCTCTGACTCTGCTCCCAGTCAGCTGTACTCTTTGTAAACTCCCAGCTCCCCATACGCTCTTTGAGGAAATGTAGGAAATGAAAGGAGCACCGTGCTCCCTCCTTACCAAACTCCCATCAGTCACCGAACTCCCACTTCAGCACTCTAATGCAGCCCAAAGTCAGCCGAGCAGTGCAAACAAAGTCAGCACTGTAAGATGGCTCACTTTTATTCTGTCTGACTCTAGCCTCTGAAAACTGGCTTAATCAGGTTATCTAATTAACTAATTAACAGATTGTAGCTGCAAATAGAGCCTGAGTAAATTCTGTTTAAAGCGGGTTTTAAATTTGCCTTCTTCTAACCCAAGCAGCACGTTGTAAGTTAATTTACTAAATAAATGAAAGACTAGACTTTAGATGGAAATGAACCCTTGATATGCTTCAGTCACCGAACTCGCTCTTTAGCATTCTAATGCAGCCCAAAGCCAGCACTCCAGTGAGATTCTGTCAGAAGTTCTCGGGGGTTCTGGACCACTGCTTGTAAGGGCCTTCAATGAAGCAAAGGAGTTGGGAGTGCTTCCTCCCGACGCTGTCACAGGCGTCGATCTCCCTCATCTTTAAAGAATCCAGAAAATTGTGTGTCGTATAGACCGAACTCCCTGTTAAATGTGGATTCCAAACTATTGGTGAAGAACCTGGCCACAAGGATCGAGGACTTTGTCCCAGGGGTAATAGGGGAGGACCAGACGGGGTGTGTTAAGGGGCGGCACTTGTCGACCAACATTAGGAGGTTGCTAAATGTTATTATGATGCCTCCAGAGGGGTGGCCATGGATGCAGAGAAGGCCTTTGATCGGGTGGAGTGGGAATATTCATGGGAGGTCCTGGGCGATTTGGGTTTGGGCAGGGATTTGTGGATTGGGTTTGATTGCTATACCAGGCGCAGTGGTGAGCGTGCAGATGAATCAGGTGAGATCGGACTACTCCAGGTTGTACCGGGGGCGAGGCAGGGATTGGGGGGGGGGGGGGGGGGGGGGGGGGGTGAAACACAGCATCTCGCTCTACACAGATGATTTGCTCCTGTACATATCGGATCCTGGGGGGAATTGGAGGGATTATGGGGATATTAGAGGAATTTGACGATCCAGGCGTGGGGGCAGGAGAACAGACTGGGTGTGATGCTGTTCAAGATGATGGGAATGAGTGTATTTGGGTGTCCAGGTGCCTCGGGAAAGGGAGCAGCTGCATAAACTGAATTTTGGTCGGTTGGTAGATCAGATGAGAGTGGACTTTCGCAGGTGGGATGCTCTCCCATTGTCATTGGCGAGGCGGGTACAGACAGTTAAAATGACAGTCCCCTCGAGGTTTCTGTTTGTTTTCCAGAGCCTCCCAACTTTTATTCCCAAGGCGTTCTTCAAAAAGGTGAATGCAGAGATCTCGGGATTTGTTTGGGCAGGTGGGAGGCTGGCACTCCGGAATTTTATTAGCAACTACTGGGCAGCAAATATTGCGATGGCCAGGTAGTGGGGGAGGGGTCGGTATGGGAGCGGGTGGAGGCGGCCTCATGTAAGGACACAGGTTTGTGCAGCTGCTCCCATCCCCCACGCCACCTGAATACCCAGATATCAAAAGATCCGCCCCCACCACTCTAAACAGCAACTCCTTCTCCTGTCCCCTCACTTGAATTGGAAAAACCTAGCTCTTCCCAATATTCAAGTTGTACCCCGAGAACCGCTGAATTTCTCTAAAATACTCATAATACCCCTAATACCTTCCGACAGGTTTGAAATATAAACCAGCAAGTCGTCCCCGTCCCCCCACCCCCACCCTCACCCCCCGGACTATCCCCTGTCAGTCCCTTGACGCTCACAGCACCTTTGCCAATGGCTCGATAGCCAAGGCAAAGAACAATGGGGAGAGTGGACATCCCTGCCTCGTCTCCCGATGCAGCCTGAAATATTCCGAAACTCATCCGGTTCGTTTGCACACTCGCTACCAGTGCCTGGTACAACAGCTGGACCCAATCAACTCCTGCCCAAATCCAAACAGCCCCATCAAAACCCACAAATAGTCCCACTCCACCTGGTAGATGGCCCCGCATCCATAGCGACCACCACCTCCATACTTCTTCCCTCTCGGGGCATCATTATAATATTCAACAGCCACCTGATGTTGGCTGACAAATGCTTCCCCTTAACAAATCCGTCAGGTCTTCCCCTATCACCCCCACCACATTGTCCTCAATCCTTGAGGCCAAGATCTTGGCCAGTAACTTGGCATCCACATTTAACAGCGAAATTGGCCAGTAGTACCCCACCAGCTCTGGATCCTTGCCCATTTTTAAAATTAAGGATATCGAGGCCTGCGATAGCACGCCCTGCCCCCTTGCCTCATTAAACTCCCTGACCAACAGGGGCCTCAGGACCCCCGAAAGCATTTTGTGAAATTACACTGGAAACCCGTTAGGGCCCGGGGCTTTCCCCGCCAGCATTGGCCCCATACCCTCCAAACAGGTGGATGAGGGTAAAGCAGTTGATGCGGTGTATATGGATTTCAGTAAAGCGTTTGATAAGGTTCCCCACGGTAGGCTATTGCAGAAAATACGGAGGCGTGGGATTCAGGGTGATTTAGCAGTTTGGATCAGAAATTGGCTCGCTGTAAGAAGACAGGGTGGTGGTTGAAGGGAAATATTCAGACTGGAGTCCAGTTACTAGTGGTGTACCACAAGGATCTGTTTTGGGGCCACTGCTGTTTGTCATTTTTATAAATGACCTAGAGGAGGGCGCAGAAGGATGGGTGAGTAAATTTGCTGATGACACTAAAGTCGGTGGAGTTGTGGACAGTGCGGAAGGATGTTACAAGTTACAGAGGGACATAGATGAGCTGCAGAGCTGGGCTGAGAGGTGGCAAATGGAGTTTAATGCAGAAAAGTGTGAGGTGATTCATTTTGGAAGGAATAACAGGAAGACAGAGTACTAGGCTAATGGTAATATTCTTCGTAGTGTGGATGAGCAGAGAGATCTCGGTGTCCATGTCCATAGATCCCTGAAAGTTGCCACCCAGGTTGAGAGGGTTGTTAAGAAGTGTTACGGTGTGTTAGCTTTTATTGGTAGAGGGATTGAGTTTTGGAGCCATGAGGTCATGTTGCAGCTGTACAAAACTCTGGTGTGGCCGCATTTGGAATATTGCGTGCAATTCTGGTCATCGCATTATAGGAAGGATGTGGAAGCATTGGAAAGGGTGGGAGGAGATTTACCAGAATGTTGCCTGGTATGGAAGGAAGATCTTATGAGGGAAGGCTGAGGGACTTGAGGCTGTTTTTGTTGGAGAGAAGAAGGTTAAGAGGTGATTTAATTGAGGATTACAAGATGATCAGAGGATTAGATAGGGCCTTTTTCCCCGGATGATGATGTCTAGCACGGGGACATAGCTTTAAATTGAGGGGAGATAGATATGGGACAGATGTCAGAGGTAGGTTCTTTACTCAGAGTAGTAAGGATGTGGAATGCCCTGCCTGCAACAGCAGTGGACTCGCCAACACTAAAGGCATTCAAATGGTCATCATTGGATAGACATATGGATGATAAGGGAATAGTGTAGATGGGCTTTAGAGTGGTTTCACAGGTCGGCGCAACATCTAGGGCTGAAAGGCCTGTGTTGCACTGTAATGTTCTATATTCTATGTTCTAACACCTCTACCAGCCCAATTGGGGCTCCCAGTCCCTCCACCAGGTCCTCCTTCACCCTTGGGAACTCCACCCCCACCAACAACATCCTATCCAACCCCTCCAAAAAACATCTCATTCCCTCCACCCAGGCTGGGGTTCCGACTCATACAGTCTCTTATAAAAATCTCCAAACACCCATTCACCCCCAGTGGGTCCAAGACCACCTTCCCTCCCCGATCCTTCGCTTTCCCGGTTTCCCTTGCTACCTCTTGCTTCCTCAGTTGATGTACCAACATCTTACTCGCCTTTTCCCCGTAGACCGCCCCTTTAACTATCCTCAACTACTCCACCGCCTCACCTGTGGATATCAGCTCAAACTTCATCTGTAATTTCTGCCACTCCCTCAGCAACACTGCTCCTGGGCCTCTGAATATCTCCTATCCATCTGCAAAATCTTATCCACTAACCTCGTCATCTCCACCCACTCCGTCTTATCCCTATGTGCCCCTATCGAAATAAACCCCAACCTTACTCCTACCGTGACATTCAGCTCCACATATCCCCGAATGGCAGCCCTCACCCGCTCAGAAACCTCCTCATCTGCCAACCTCCTCTGTGGAAATTGCCTCCCCCCCCACCCCGATTCACCTGCAAGTCCACCCAATGCGGTGCATGGTCCGAGACCACAATTGTCGAGCACTCCGAACCGACCACCCCCCCCCAACAACATCCTATCCAACACAAAATAGTCGATTTGAGAGTACACCCTATGCACGTGGGAGAAAAATGGGAATTCCCTCGCCCTCGGTCTGCCAAATGTCGACAGATCCACCCCCCCCCCCCCGTGCACTCCATAAACCCTCTTAGTTCCCTCACCACCGTCGATACTCACCTCGACTTTGGGTTCGACCGATGCTATTCCCCTCCCATTATCAATCGGTGCGAGACCAGGTCCAGGATCTTCCCCAACACCTGCATCATAAACTCTACATCGTCTCAGTTCGGGGCATAAATATTCACCAATACCACCGGCATCCCCACCAAATTCCCACTCACCACAACGAACCTCCCCCCGGAATCTGCCACTATGCACTTCAAAAGTTACACTTTTATTTATCAATACCACCACCCCCCTCGTCTTCAAATCCAATCCTGAGTGAAATACCTTCCCTATCCACCCTTTTGTGAGCCTAGTCTGATCCCCAATCTTCAGGTGCGTTTCCTGTCAAAATGCCACGTCTGTCTTTAGGCTCCTCAGATGTGCGAACACGCGAGCCCTCTTGACCGGCCCTCAGGAACCGGTGCAGGCACACCACCATCGCCCTTGCCGGCTCATTCTCCTGCGCTTCCTCATCAGCGCCCTGTGCGCCCAGTCTACTTCCAAGTGTTGTTCAAAGGCCCCCTCGCCCAGCAACTTCTCGAACATCCGAGCCACGTATGAGCCAGCACCTGCTCCCTGCTGCCATCCGGCAGCTTCACGATCCTCAAATTCTGCCTGCGGGACTGGTTCTCCAAGTTCACCACTGAGATACCCTCAATTACAACTCGAGAGAGATGATTGGTAATACAGTAGTCCCCCGTTATACGCGGTTCGCGATATACCGCGGGGGGGCTTATGGACCCCAACTGTCAGTTGTGTCAATTTCAGCGGCCGGCTCACTTTGATCCGGAGAAGGAAGCTGCTCTCTCACTGAAACAATCAGCCGGCCGCTGAAATTGACACTGCCGGCTTCTCTCTCCCTCCAATCAGAAACATTAAAACTTAAAAGTTGGATTGGAGGGAGAGAGCAGCCGGCAGTGTCAATTTCAGCGGCCGGCTCACTTTGATCCGGAGAGGGAAGCTGTTCTCTCACTGAAGCAATCAGCCGGCCGCTGAAATTGACACTGCCGGCTGCTCTCTCCCTCCAATCAGAAACATTAAAACTTAAAAGTTGGATTGGAGGGAGAGAGCAGCGGGCAGTGTCAATTTCAGCGGCCGGCTGATTGTTTCAGTGTGAGAGCAGCTTCCCTCTCCGGATCAAAGTGAGCCGGCTGCTGAAATTGACACTGTTTTAATTAGATCCACGATGGGGGTTTTAAATTTATTAAAAAATCTATGCTAGCGCTTCCCATTGTGAGTCTACGGGGGTCTGACCTCTCCCCCCCGCCCCCCGTAGACTCACAATGGGAAGCACATGCATAGATTTTAAAATAAATTTAAAACCCCCATCGTGGATATCCGCGGCTCGGTTGCAACGCGGGTGGCTGTCTTGGACCCCAACACCCGCGTTATAAAGGGGGACTACTGTACAAAGGCTTTAATTAGCAGAGAACCAGACAGCTACCGAGAAGTGTGCTCACTGCTCACTGAACATTACCTTATATATGGCTCCCTGGGGGGGGGGGGGGGGGTGGGGGGGGGGGGGTGGACCCAGAGGCGGAGTCCCCCAGGGTTCCAAACCCGGTCTTAAAGGGATCATTACATTAAAGGTGCAGTAATCATTCATCACAACCACCTTCTCCTGCAACCGCCTCTGATCATCCTGCATGTAATGACTTAGGCCAGGCCTTTGAGATTGGCAAATTAGAATATGAGTTCCCTGATTAGTGGCCCAATCAGGGAACCCATTTCTCTGTATATAACAGGAGTGCCAGATCCTCTGCATTCCCTGTGTAGATAGCAAGCTGAATGCACTTGGTTGTTCAGCTGCTGATTTTGTAAATAAAAGGAATTCTGGTGACAGGATTTCTGCCTCCGTGTACTTATTACAGCGGCGACGTGGAAAACGGAACAACCCAAAGGAATCTGCTCATTAGCAGCTGCCGCATAATGAGGGGAAGCCACTGACAGGCAAAATGCCTTTAGTCGGAAAGTTGGACTCTTTTGACCCTGCAGTGGAAGATTAGGCCCAATACGTATAGCAGATGAAGTACTTTTTAGAGCAAACGATATAATTCCGGATGAAAAGCAACAGGTCAATCTGCTGACTGCGTGTGTGCCAGCAGCTTTTGTCATTATGGGCAGTCTCACTTTTCTGGAGGCACAGGACCCAAAAGCTTTCCAGGAATTGATGGACTTAGTAAAAGAGTATTATGACCCTAAGCCACCACTGGATTGCAAACAAGCATTACATCTGGCTTTGTCCTTAGAAAAAGTGGCAAGCGGAGCACATGAGTTACAGGGTACTCCGATGGAGGTAGACGCCCACACCAATAAAACTGAGTTAAGGGACTACTGCTGGTGGATAGGCAACTACATAGCCACCCTCAGGAACGACTCGGATACTAAGTTACCCAGGCCCATTCGCTGAACCGCTCTCAAGAAAGGGAAAATTAGGACCAGACAGACGGCAGCCCCTGCAGCCTTTCGCCCGGCAAAATATTGTAGTTGTTACCAGAGATTGGAGACGGAGAGGAGAAATAGAAGCCCAAAACCAACATCTTAGAGAAGGACACGTAGACGGGGGTACAGGAGAATGCACACCCTAGAAGCCCCACCTATCTCCGACGAGGATCAAATAAATTGTGTAACGATTGTTTGGTTAAATTAAAACCCATTAAATTATCCATAAGGTTGAATGGACGTCCCACACTAATGGAAGTCAACACAGGAGCAGTCGTATCAATGATAGGGGAAACAGTATTTAGTAAAATTTGCACTGGACTCCAACCCTTATCCCTAACCAGGACCTCAGCAAAACTGAGGACGTACACAGGAGAACCACTGAGAGTGTTGGGAACAACACATGTACCTGTGGCTTATGGAGAGCAACTGGTTAGGCTGCCTTTAATAGTAATGAAAGGTGTGGGACCAAGCTTATTGGGACGAAACTGTCTGAAAGAGATCCAGCTGGATTGGGTAAACATTTTCCAGCTAGAAAATTGTTGTGTGAGTGAACTCCTGTGCAGATGCCCAGAGGTTTTCCAAGAAGGGCTCGGAACAATAAAGGGAGCAAAGGGGACATTATAATAATATAATAATAATTGCTTATTGTCACAAGTAGGCTTCAATGAAAAGCCCCTCATTGCCAAATTCCGGCGCCTGTTCGGGGAGGCTGGTACGGAAATTGAACCCGCGCTGCTAGCATTGTTCTGCGTCACAAGCAAGCTGTTGAGCCCATTGTGCTAAACCAGCCACTCCATTACATGTAGATCCAGAGGCGGTCCCAAATTTCTACCAGTACCCTTTGCATTAAGGCAGAAAGTCAATACAGAAATCAAAAGATTAGAGCGAGAGGGAATAATAAAACCGGTCCAGTTTGCAGAATGGGCGGCACACGTGGTGCCTATCCTTAAGCCGGATGGCTCAGTCTGCCTTTATGGAGATTTCAAACAAACGATTCATCGTTACTCACAATTGGATAAATACCCAATTCCCCGGATTGAGGATTTGCATGCACAGCTGGCTGGAGGACTCTTATTCTCAAAGCTGGATATGAGCCATGCATATCTACAGCTGAAGCTGGACGAAGAGTCGCAAAAATTCTCAACAATAAACACCCTGATGGGCATTTTTCACTATCCAAGATTACCCTTCATTGTATTGTCAGCCTGTGCGATATTCTAGAGGACAATGGAGAATATATTACAAGGGTTACTACAGGTCGCCATTTACCTGGATGGCGTCCTTATTAAGGGAAAAACCTGCCAAACCTGGAGGAAGTCCTTAGGAGGTTTTCAGCAGCAGGCGTGCGCCTAAAGAGGGAAAAATGTGTTTTTCTAGCACCTTAAGTAACATCTGGGGTACAAGGTTGACAAGACAGGGCTACACCCTTAGGAGGATCGGGTGAGGGCGATTAAAGATGCCCCGGCCCCCACCACAATCCAGGAGTTAAGATTTTTTTTAGGACTGGTGATATATTATAGAAAGTTCATACAGAACAGGGCTTCCATCCTGGACCCCCTACACCAATTACTAAAAAAGGGGCAAGCCTGGGAGTGGTCCGCCCGCCAAGACAGGGCTTTCAAGAAGATAAAAGAACAGCTCTCCTCAGAAAGCGTCTTGGCACACTACGACCCCAGGAGAGACTTGGTGCTCTCCATATGGCGTTGATGCAGTTCTGGCACACAGAGGGCAAAACGGACAGGAACGGCCGATAGCGTTTGTTTCCAGGATGTTAGGAGCAGCAGAACGAAAGTATGGCCAAATTGAAAAGGAAGGACTGGCTGTGATCTTCGCGGTGAAGAAATTTCACCAGTACTTGTACGGGCGGAATTTCACTATAATCAAAGACCACAAGCCATTGCTGGGTTTGCTGACTGAAGACAAAGCAGTGTGACCAATAGCTTTGGCCCGGATCCAATGCTGGGCCTACTACTGGCGGCGTACCAGTATCAACTGGAGCATCGGCTGGGAACCCGGGTGGCAAACGCCGATGCACTAAGCAGGCTGCCATTACCAGACACCCCGCCATTAGTACCCAGAATTGAGGAAACTGTGATGATATTAAATTTCATGGACAGCATTCCAGTGGCCGCACAAAACATTTGTTTGTTGCCCTGTCTTGGCGGGCGGACCACTCCCAGGCTTGCCCCTTTTTTAGTAATTGGTGTAGGGGGTCCAGGATGGAAGCCCTGATCTGTATGAACTTTCCATAATGTCACCAGTCCTAAGGTAAAAATATCTTATCTCCTGGATTGTGGTGGGGGCCGGGGCATCTTTAAATGCCCTCACCCAGTCCTCCAAAGGGTGTAGCCCTGTCTTGTCAACCTTGTACCCCAGATGTTACTTGAGGTGCTAGAAAAATACATTTCCCCCTCTTTAGGTGTACGCCTGCTGCTGAAAACCTAATATATTCTCCATTGTCATCTGGAATATTGCACATCAAAGGGACACGGTTTTATCAAAAATAAAAGACATGGTGCTAACAGGGGAGATGGAAAGAACCGTCCAGGTGGAATTCCACCCTTACTGGAATGAAGAGCAGATCACTGTGGAAGATGGGATACTGCTATGGGGTGGCTCGAGTGATAGTTCCATGTCAACGCCTTCGAGCCATATTGGCTGAACTACATCATGGAAACCCTGGAGTCTCAAAAGTGAAGATGCTGGCAAGGAGCTATGTCTGGTGGCCGGGCCTGGAAACAGGCATAGCGGCATTGGTAGGTCAGTGCCAAGAATGCCAACAAGGGCAGAAGGTGCGACCGGCATCCCCGCTACACCCATGGGAATGGCTGGGTAGACCATGGTCGCGACTTCATGTTGATTTTGCAGGCCCATTTATGGGTTCAATGTTTTTTGTATTAATAGACGCCCATTCAAAATGGCTGGATGTCTCAAAATGAACTCTGCAAATTCAACAGCTACCATCGAAAAACTTTGCACCTCGTTTGCAACACATGGTATCCTGGATGTGTTAGTTTTGGATAATGGATCGGTTTTCACCAGTCAGGATATCACTAAATTCATGAAGTCAAATGGCATTTGGCACATCAGGACGGCACCATACCACCCGGCATCAAATGGGTGGGCGGAGAGAGCCGTCCAGAATCTAAAAGTCGGGTTGAAAAAACAGTCAGCAGCATCATTGGACACCAAACTGTCGCGCTGCCTATTTGACTATAGGGCAACCTCACACACCACAACGGGAATAGCACCGGCAGAGCTAATCGTGGGCAGACGACTCCGAACCAGGTTAAGTCTTCTATTCCTAAATTTGGCGGAAGAGTAGAGCGACACCAAGATGCCCAATGCAGGGGCCATGACAACACTCGCCGAGAATGACAGTTCAATACGCGTGAAAAGATTTGGGCCAGAAATTATGTGAATGGCCCCACATTGATAGCAGGAAGAGTCAAGGGCAGGACAGGACCTGTGTTGTAGGAGATACATGTGGGAAAACATGTAATAAAAAAGCACCTGGACCAGGTGCGGGCCTCGGATTCATTTCCTCCCCTGGAGCTGACTCAGACCGGCATACCGAGGACAGTGGAGAGTCCTGCCCGACAAACTATTCACGCCCCTCCGACACCACTGGTGAGGACATCGGACTCGGACATGGACACAATGGATGATGCCGCAGCTATTCCCCTGCCGCCGGAGGAAAGGGGTGAACTGCCTCTCGGGCGCTCACATCGGAAAAGACCGACGCCTAGCTGTTATAGCCCCCTACGTCGGTGGCCAAAGTGGAGGATCCGGACCCGACGCAGCAAAGACACAGGAGACCCATGAATTATGAGGACCACGTGAGCTCCTTGGACTTTGGGGAGGAGGGGTGTAATGACTTAGGCCAAGCCTTTGAGATTGGCCAATTAGAATGAGCTCCCTGATTAGTGGCCCAATCAGGGAACCCTTTCTCTGTATATAGCAGGGAGTGTAAGATCACCTGCACTCCCAGTGTAGATAGCAAGCTGAAGGCACCTGGTTGTTCAGCTGCTGGTTTTGTAAATAAAAGGAATTCTGGTGACGGGACTTCTGCATCCGTGGACGTATTACACCACATCACCCCCAACTCGGCCGCCATCGAGGCAAACTGCTCCTTGTGCTCCCCTACCGTCTCTCCACCTTCTGGATCGCCTGGCTCTGGGCTTCCAGCCCCCTTTCCAGGCAGGTTGATACCAGCCTTTATCGGATCCACCACCCTCGCCAGATCCTCTAGATTCTCCTTCCTCTGCTGGGTGAACTTCTCGTTCAAGAAGAGCACCAACTGCTCCGTCGACCATTGAGAGGGTAGTGCTGATCCCTGATCCTCTGGCATCTTCTCCTGTGTTGCAGGTACAACTTCAACTCGCTTCAACTGCTCCTTTCTTTTTAGACCCCTCCTGGTCCACAAATCCATCAACCAGTCTCCCCTACCACCCCTCCTGCACCATGCTCCGATTTCCTCCCACAAGTCCTGAAAGACGTACTTGTTAGATGAATTAGACATTCTGAATTCTCCTTCTGTACCTGAACAGGTGCCGTAGCGTGGGGATTTGCACAGTAACTTCATTGCACTATTAATGTAAGCCTACTTGTGACAATAAAGATTATTATTATGCATGACTTCCTCCATTCTGAAAAACAGCCTTTCATCATTCTTCTCTGTTTTCTGTCACTCAGTTAACTTTGTAATAAGCTGCCACTGTCCCTTTTATTCTACCACTTCAACTTTGCTAGCAAGCTGAGAAAATAAGAACTTAAGAAATAGGAGCAGGACATACGTCCCCTCGAGCCTGCTTTGCCATTCAATAAGATCATAGCTGATCTGATCTTGGCCTCCACTTGTATTTTCTTGCCCATCCCCCTTAACTCTTGACTCCCTGGGAGATCAAAGATCTGTCTAATTCATCCTTGAATAGTGAGGGTATTCACTGTGGTCGTAAAAATAGAAAAGCAGAATAATCTTTCAAATGTGGGAAACTTGTAAATGATGTTCCGTGGGACTTGGGTGTACTTGTAATGGGCACACAAAGTTAGCATACAGGTACAGCAAGCAATTAATAGTATGTCTTACGACAATTCTACAGGGCTTTGGGGAGAACACACCTGGAGTAGTGTGTGCAGTTTTGGTCTTCATGCTTAAAGATAGCTATGCCAAAGGAAAAACCAATAAAACCTGGAAATAAAGGGTACGAATGACCTTGTCCGATTTAGTCTTCAAAACTTTAAAATGGAATTTAAATATTAATAATAATTATTAATTAGTGTCACAAGTTGGCTTACATTTACATTGCATCTAAATTGGAGGGGTACCGATATCCTGGCTGGGAGGTTTGCTAGATTCACTCGGGAGGATTTAAACTGGTATGGCAGGGGAGTCGAACCGAGAATGTGAGCTTAGATGGTGTAACAACTGCAGGGGAAATAGATAACCAAAATAAAAGAACAACATCATCCTCAGGCAAAGCAAAAAAGTTGACAAGTGGGAAAAGGGAGCTGGTCAATGTAGGATTGAGGATGTTGTACCTAAATGTGCGCAGTATACAGAACAAAGTAAATGAGCTTGTTGTGCACATTGAAATTGGCAGGGTACGATGTTGTGGGAATCACAGAGGTGTGGCTGCAAGGGGATCAGGGCTGGGATCTAAATATCCAAGGATATGTGTCCTAT
The DNA here is from genome assembly GCF_902713615.1 of Scyliorhinus canicula. Lineage (NCBI taxonomy): Eukaryota > Metazoa > Chordata > Chondrichthyes > Carcharhiniformes > Scyliorhinidae > Scyliorhinus > Scyliorhinus canicula. The sequence goes on from NC_052147.1 coordinate 202,988,482, forward strand.
CGAAAAGACAGGCAGATGGGCAAAGGGGGCGGGGTTGCATTGTTAGTAAGGAATTAAGTTAAATCGATGGCAAGGAGCGCTACAGGATCAGAAGGCATAGAATCTCTGTGGGTAGAGTTGAGGAATCGCAAAGGTAAAAAGACCCTGATGGGAATAATTTTTACAGGCCCCCCAGCAGTAGTCTGGATGTGGGGAAAAAAAGAAATCAGGAGGTAGAAAAGACATGTAAAAAAGGCAATAATACAATAATCGTGGGGGACGTCAATTTGCAGATGGATTGGGAAAACCTGGTTGGTAGTGGATCCCAAGAAAAGGAATTTTTAGGAGATGGTTTTTTGGAACAGCTTATGACAGAGCCTACTAGGGAATAGGCAATTCTGAATTTGGTGATGTGTAATGAGGCAGACTTGATTAGGAAATTTCAGGTGAAGGAACCCTTAGTGAGCAGTGACCACAATATGATCGAATTTACCCTGCAGTTTGAGAGGGAGAAGTTGGAATCAGTTGTAACAGTATTACAATTAAATAAGGGTAACTACAAAGACATGAGGGAGGAGCTGGGCAGAGTTGATTGGAAAAGGAGCCCAGCGGGGAAGAGAGTAGAACAGCAATGGCAGGGGTTTTGGTGGTTATTTGGGAGGCATAGCAGAAATTCATCGCAAGGAGGAGGAAACATGCTAAGGGGAGAACAAGGAATCCTTGGTTGACGAGGGAAGTCAAGGACAGCATAAAAGCAAAAGAAAGATCAAACAAAGTGGGAGGACTAGTGGGAAACCAAAGGATTGGGAAGCCTTTAAAAGTGAGCAAAGGACAACTAAAAAAGCAATAAGGGGGAAGAAGATGAAGTACGAGTGCAAGCTAGCTAGTAATATAAAGGAAGATAGGAAGAGTTTTTTTTTCAATATATAAAAGGTAAAAGAGGCAAAAATAGACATTGGAACAGACCATTGGAACGTGTGGCTGGAGAAGTAATAATAGGAAACAAAGAAATGGCAAACAAATTGAATCGTTACTTCATCAGTCTTCACGGTGGAAGACACCAGTGGGATGCCATAGCTCCAGGAGAACCAGGGGGCAGAGGTGAGTGCAGTGACCATTACTTTTTTTTTGAAAATCTTTTTATTGCCTTTTCTCATATTTATAAACAGTTGTTGTTTATATACATTACATTTTTCTTGCCCGAGCTAATTTGCTTTATTTTACAGAGAGGTTTGTTTTGTCCTTCATTTGACTAACTGTACATACATTTTGTCGCACTCTGGATCGGTCTATGATATCCCCCCCCACCTCCCATTGGTTTCAGCATTCTTCGTCTTTTGTGGTTTCCCCATTTTCCTCCAGCTTTGGTTGGTGCTGCCGATCGCCAGCTGAGCAAGAGTCTCCGGCGTGCGATTAGAGAAGCGAAAGCAAGGGCGTTAGCTCCCTTCCCCATGTGTAGCTCTGGCTGCTCCGATACTCCGAAGATTACCACTATTGGGCATTGCTTCACCCTCACCCCCACAACTTTGGAACATTGCCTCGGAGAAGGCTATCCAGAACCCAGCAAGCTTGGGGCAAGCCATTCTCCCTCTCCACCTGCCCATTTCCCCTGGGGTTGTAGCTGGTCGTCCTGCTCGAGGCAATGCCCCTGTTGAGCAGGTACTGGCGCAGCTCATCGCTCATGAATGAGGATCCCTGGTTGCTGTGAACGTAGGCGGGGAAGCCGAACAGAGCGAAGATGGTGTTGAGGGCTTTGATGACGGTGGCAGATGTCATATCGGGACATGGGACGGCAAAGGGGATTCGGGAATATTCATCGACCACACTGAGAAAGTACATGTTGCGGTCGGTGGAGGGGAGGGGCCCTTTGAAGTCCACGCTGAGGCGTTTAAAGGGGCGGGAGGCCTTCACCAGGCGCGCATGGTCTGGACGGTAGAAGTGCGGTTTTCACTCCGCGCAGACCTGGCAGTCTCTGTTGATCGTCCTGACTTCCTCGATGGAGTAGGGCCGGTAGCAGGCCTTGATGAAATGGTAAAAACGTGTGACCCCTTGGTGACAGAGGTTGACGTGCAGGGTCCAGAGTCGGTCCACTTGTGCGCTGGCACATGTACCTCGGGATAGGGCTCGGGGGGCTTGTTGAGCTTACCGGGGCGATACAAAATTTCGTAGTTGTAGGTGGAGAGCTCGATCCTCCACCTCAAGATTTTATCGTTTTTGATCTTGCCCTGCTGTGTGTTAAACATGAAGACAACCGACCGTTGGTCAGTGAGGAGAGTGAATCTCCTGCCGGCCAGGTAATGCCTCCAATACTGCACAGCTTCAACGATGGCTTGGGTCTGTTTTTCGACGGCGGAGTGCCGAATTTTGGAGGCATGGAGGGTGAGGGAAAAGAATGGCACGGGCCTGCCTGCCTGGTTGAGGGTAGCGGCCAGAGCGACGTCTGATGCACTGCTCTCGACTTGGAATGGTAACGTCTCGTCGACCATGTGCATCGCGGCTGTGGTGATGTCGGCCTTGATACGGTTGAAGGCGTGGTGAGCTTCGGCCGTCAGAGGAAAAAACAGTGGATTGAATGAGTGGGCGGGCCTCGTCCGCATAGTTTGGAACCGACAGGGCGTAATAGAAAAAGAACCCAAGGCATCGTTTGAGGGCCTTGGGGCAGTGGGGGAGGGGGAGTTACATGAGGGGGCGCATTCGATCGGGGTCGGCCTCAGAACTCCATTCTGGAACACATAGCCGAGGATGGCTAAGCGGTTTGTGCTGAACACGCACTTCTTGTTATACGTGAGGTTGAGGAGAGTGGCGATGTGGAGAAATTTGGCAAGGCTGGCATTATGGTCCTGCTGATCGTGGCCGCAGATGGTGACATTGTCCAGGTACGGGAAAGTGGCCCGTAATCTGTACCGGTCAACCATTCGGTCCATCTCCCGTTCAAGCCCGAGACCCCATTGGTGATGCCGAAGGGGACCCTAAGAAAGTGGTAAAGGCGGCCGTCTGCTTTGAACGCAGTGTATGGGCCTTGCGGATGGGGAGCTGGTGGTAGGCAGATTTCAGGTCCACTGTCGAGAAGACCCGGTACTGTGCAATCTGATTGACCACATCTGATAGGCGTGGGAGGGGGTACGTGTCGAGCTGCGTGTACCGATTGATGGTCTGACTGCAGTTAACGACCATCCTGTTTTTCTCCCCAGTTTTGACCACTACCACTTGGGCTCTCCAGGGGCTGTTGCTGGCATCGATGATGCCTTCCCGCAGCAGCCGCTGGACTTCAGACCTGATGAAGGTCCTGTCTTGGGCGCTGTACCGTCTGCTCCTGCTGGCGACGGGTTTGCAAGCCGGGGTTAGGTTTGCAAAAAGGGAAGGCGGGTCGACCTTAATAGTCGCGAGGCCGCACACGGTAAGGGGTGGCAGGGGCCGGCCGAATTTCAGGGTTAGGCTCTGGAGGTTGTACTGGAAGTCCAGGCCAAGTAGCAAGGCAGCGCAGAGGTTGGCGAGGACGTAGAGGCGGAAGCCGCTGAACTCCACGCCCTGGATTGTGAGGGTGGCGATGCAGTACCCCTGGATCACTACAGAGTGGGATCCGGAGGCGAGGGAGATTCTCTGGTTAGCGTGGTGTACCGCGAGGGAGCAGCGCTTTACCGTATTGGGCTGAATGAAGCTCTGAGTGCTCCTGGAGACCAGCAGGCAGGAGACCTCATGCCCATTGACCTTCACTTTAGTTCAAGCAGTCGCGAGGTTGTGTGGCCGAGACTGGTCAATCGTGACCGGGGCGAGACGCTGCTGGTCGTCGGCAGTTGCAGGTGATGAGTGGCCGGATGAGGTGCCCGACGGGCAGGAGTCCTGAGTTGGGTAAGATGGCGGCGCCCACAGTCCGCACGTGTCGTGGGGGAGGTAAGATGGCGGCACCCTGGGCTGCATGTGTCATGAGGAAGGCACGATGGCGGCGCACGTTGGTCCTGGGAGGAACAAGATGGCGGCGCCCACTGGCCGCACGTGGGGGGTGCCAGGACAATAGCAGCGATTGAGCGGGCCTGGCACACTGCAGCGAAATGTCCGTTCTTGCCACAGGCCTTGCAGAGGGCGCTCCGTGCTGGGCAGCGTTTTCGGGGGTGTTTTGACTGCCCACAGAAGTAGCATTTGGGCCCCCCGGCTTGGTTGGCTGCCGCGAGGTACAGGCGTGGGGTTGGCTGAGGGCGGTCACTGATCGGGTCTACGATGGGGTGGCCGTCTGCGGAGTCCACAATGCACAGGGGGGTGGGCTGCGCAGCCAGGGGAATATGCCTGAATGTTGCGTGATGCGACCGTAAGTGAGAGCGCTAGTTTTTTGATCGCCGCGAGGTTGAGCGTGGCCCCTTCTAAGAGGCACTGACGGATGTAGTTAGACCCTATGCCCGTAACATATGCGTCTCTCATTAGCAAATTCGAGTGTTCCATGGCCCAAACAGCCTGACAGTCACAGTCTCTAACTAGGGAGAGCAGGGCGCGCCAGAAATCTTCCACCGACTCACCGGGAAGTTGGCGCCGCATGGAGAGGAGGTGTTTGGCATAGATTTTATTAGTCCGCTGAGCGTAGTTTTCCTTCAGTAGCGCCATGGCCTCTGCATAGGTCGGTGCGTCCTGGACGAGTGGAAAGAGGTTGGAGCTCAGCCGCGTGTAAAGGATCTGGAGCTTCTGTGCTTCTGGAATTGCGTCTGGCGCAGACCCGATGTACGCTGCAAAACAGGCTAGCCAATGTTTGAAGTCCTTTTTGGAGTTGTCTGCTTGAGGATGCAGCTGCAGGCGATGCGGTTTGATGCGGAGGTCCATCTCTTAAAAAAAAACTTAGTGTAATAAATTGATGCAGTATCAATTACGCAAAGACGGGAGTAGGATGTAATCGAGGCTTTATTACACTGAGATGTTGGGCCTCCTACAGCAGCTGACGAAATGGCTGCTGTACGAGGAACACACATTTATACTCCGCCTACTGCAATGAAATTACTGTTAAAAGCCCCTCGTCGCCACATTCCGCCGCCTGTTCGGGTATACAGATTGTTTCACCTTCTCCTCCTCCCATGTTCCTATGTACAAACTGAATGAGAAATTCCATCATATTATGATCACTCTTCTGTGGAGGATCCTTTCCTGTGAGATCTTTAATTAATTCTGCCTTCTCCAAAAGAGTACTATTGGACTCAAAACATGAACTCTGGGTGTAATTTTAAGATGGCAAACTCTCGGTGTTCGCCATCCTGAGAGTTGTTGCATAATGCACTACCACCTTCTTGCGGAAGCCCATTGCCATTTAATACTCAGTTGGATGTTGATTGGCAATGGGCGGGACTTCCATCCATCCTTGGAAGAGGATGAGAGCTGCTGGCCAGTCCATCCAGGCACAGCGTTGCAGTGACCAGAAGAGATACCGCAGTTCTCTGCCTGGAACTAAGTCATGAGTCTGTTCTAAAGCTAGGTCCTGGGGATGGGAGGGAAGGGAATGCCCTAAGGGGTAGGGAAGTGGTTCAAGGGAGAAGAAGGACCAGAACTCTAAGGTCCTGGAGAGGAGATCGGCCTAAATCTGAAAGGCCCTTCAGATTGAGGCGCCTCACCACCTCCTAACTGAGATCGGGTACATTTTACAGAATTACAGAATTTACAGTGCAGAAGTAGGCCATTCCGGCCCTTGGAAAGAGCACCCCATATAAACCTACACCTCCACCCTTTCCCCGAAACCCAGCCACCCTACCTACCCTTTTTTGGACACTAAAGGCAATTTATCATGGCCAATCCACCTAACCTGCACATCTTTGGACTGTGGGGAGAATCCGTGGCACCCGGAGGAAACCCATGCAGAAACGTGGAGAACATGCAGACTCCGCACAGACAGTGACCCAAGCCAGGGATTTAACCTGGGACCTTGGAGCTGTGAAGCAACAGTGCTACCGTGGCGTCCATTTACGTCTCTGTTTCCCACCTTACTCGCACTTGCTCCCACCAGCCTAAAAATTGAGGCTGGCCGGAGAAGGCCCTTAAGTGGCCTTTAAGTGGCCACTTAAGGGCCCTAATAGGTGAAATGGCGAGTCTCCCGCCCAAGGCGCTGCCAGCCCACCTGTGAAATTGCAACCGGGTTGGGGCACTGGTGGGACCCCAGGGAGAATCCCATCCAGGCAATTTTTAACTCTCCCCGCCCACTGCTCCGAACCCGCCTTGCGGGGAGCGTAAAATTCTGCCCACTGTTTCTTATTGCACTGATGCTGTCAGACCTGCTGGGTTTTTCTAGCACTTTCTGTTTTTAATTCAGATATCCAGCATCTGCAGTTTTTTCTTTATCTTATACATTTAGAGTCTTGAACTAAATGATGCAAAGGTAAAAAATACCTTAAAGAGAGGCATTGTATTTAGATTTTTCTTTCAAAGATAAAACCAGATTTAGTTCTGTTCAGTAGTGTACTGTGGTTAATATTAGATTTATTTAAACTGTTACCAAGGTAAAATTTGCATTAAATGATCAAAGCATATTAAGATTGTGAAATTAATTTAAATTTTTTGAATAGGTTGACAAACTGTCACGTGTGCTTCTTTGACAGTATATTGGAAACTGGAAACTCATTGTTGAGCTCTACAACCAACTACATACTTCTATACTGGAAGTGGAATTTCCACTTGTTAAGAAGGAATTAGAGAAGATTAATGAACTGTTGAGACCTGCTACAGAAACCCTAACGTGGCAGGCTGAGGATTCATGGGAATATATCCAGCAGACTCGAGATCTGATTCAAGATGTGAACAGCAGAGTGCAGAAAATCAAATGCAACATGGAGACAATACACACAGTAGTGCAATATTGGAATGATGAACTGTTTTTTCTGCATAACAAATATGAATCTGCAAAACTCTGCCTTGATAAGGAGAAGAAAATGATAAAATACCACAAATTAATTCAAGATGGAGGAGAGTCAATTCACCAACTGGTGAAGGTCAGAGTTTTTGCATGCACCATAATATATAAATTAGGTTTCTTTCACAATTGTTTGGAGAAAGCTTGGGGATGCAGTATACACTGACATGGATAACGACCTGTTTTGGATTGATGAGGCCAAAGACAAAATTCTGGTTGATATCAGAATGTTTTCACTGATTTTTGTAATTGCAAAAAAAATATAGATTGTTAAGATTTATAAAAGCTTTGGGTTAGGTACTGGTGATGGAAAGATGGGAAAGTGCAACTTTCCAGATCTACTAGCTGCTTCTCCATCTCCTTTACCATTCAGGAATCCATGTCCTTTGGTGCAAGCTCTTTTATGTTCACCATTCTAAAATTGATGTTATTTTTAACTGATATGAAAGATGCTTTCTCTCTTAACACAGATGATTAATTGCCTCCAATGTCTACTAAATGAACTTACTATATATGCCTTTGGACATTCAAACCTTTGTTACTGCTTGGAGATCAGGGTCAGAATTTTTCCAATGGGAAGCCAGCATGAAACACATCCTTGCTGCTCAGGTCTACCCCTCATACGTTTTTTTTTTAGAAAATATTTTATTGAGGCATTTATAATTTTTATACATTTCAACAACAACATCCAACAGAGACAGAACCCACAGCAAAATAACCATCATAACCCCCCGAACACAAACCACAACCAAAATGGCTTATAAAAACACACTGCCAGCCCTCCCACCATTGGTTTCCCGACCCTTATTCGTCAGTTCCAGGGCTCCCATTCCCACCAGGGAAGGAAAGTCCAAAGTGTCGGCCTCCGGGTCTTCCGACACTCCAAAGATCGCCACCTCTGGTCTCGGTGCCAAAATTCCTTGCAGGACCTCTGACATGACACCCGGAAATCCATGCCAAAAGCCCCTCCGCCTCGGACATGCCCAGAACATGAGAAATGAAAATCGCTTATTGTCATAAGTAGGCTTTAATGAAGTTACTGTGAAAAGCCCCTAGTCGCCACATTCCGGCGCCTGTTCGGGGAGGCTGGTACGGGAATCGAACCATGCTGCTGGCCTGCCATAGTCTGCTTTAAAAGCCAGCGATTTAGCCCAGAGAGCTAAACCAACATGTGTACATGATTCATAGGACTTCCCGCACATTGCACACAGATGTCTTCCACCTCCTTAAAGAGCCTGCACATCCGGGCCACAGTCAAATGAGCCCTGTGAACCTCCTAGAATTGGATCAGACTGAGCCTGGCACTCCCCCCATAATCCAGCCTCCAGCTCTCCCCCAGCTCTTCTTCCTACTTTCTTTTCACCTCCCCTATTGGGGCTCCCTCCCACTCCATCAGCTCCTTATAGATCTCCGAGACCTTCTCCTCCCCAACTCCTGTTCTCTACATCACCTTATCCTGCAACCCCCTTTGCAGGAGGCGTGGAAAGCTCGAGACCTGGCTCCGTACAAAATCCCTCACTTGCAGGTAGCGGAACCCGTTTCCACCTGGCAGCTCAAACTCTTCATCCAAACTCGGAAAACCCTCATCAAGAAAGAGATCCCCAAATCTCTCGATCCCTGCCGCTACCACCTCCGAAAGCCCCCATCCAGCCCCCCCGGAGCGAATCTATGGTTATCGTACTTGGGTGACAACACCGACGCCCCCTCCAAACCCATATCCTGCCACCACTTTCTCCAAACCCTCAGGGCTGCACAGTAGCACAGTGGTTAGCACAGTTGCTTCACAGTTCCAGGGTCCCAGGTTCGGTTCCTGGCTTGGGTGACTGTGCGGAGTCTGCACGTTCTCCCCGTGTTTGCGTGGGTTTCCTCTGGGAGCTCAGGTTTCCCCCCACAGTCCAAAGATGTGCAGGTTAGGTGGATTGGCCATGCTAAATTGCCCATAGTGTCCTAAAGGGCTGGGTGGGGTTACTGGTTTATGGGGATAGGGTGGAGGTGTGGGCTTGGGTTGGGCGTTCTTTCTAAGGGCCGGTGCAGGTTTGATGGGCCAAATGGCCTCCTGCACTGTAAATTCTATGATTCTACTGTTCTATACTATCGGGCATGTGGAGTACCGAGCCGGCGAGAACGGCAGAGATGCCGTTAACAATGCCCTCAAACTCGTGCCCTGACAGGATACCACCTCCATTCGCTCCCACACGGACCCCTCCCCTCTACCCACTTCCTGACCATCGACACATTCACCACCCAGTAATAGTTAATAAAGAGCCGGCCCCCCCTCCTCATGTACCCGGTCCAGCAGCACCTTCCTCACCCGCGGGATTTTACCTGCCCAAATAAATCCCATAATTGCCGCATCCATCTTCCTAAAAAACGCCTTGGGGATAAAACTTGTTTTTCAGTGTCTCCCAATCAGCAACCTCTGGAGGTCTGTCATTTTCAGTCTGTACCCTCCCTGCCAGAGACAGTGGGAGGCGTCCCACTTCTGGAAGTCACTCTTCATCTGCTCTACTAAATGTCTGCCAAATGTCCCCATTCCCGTGCCACCTGGATACCCAAGTACCTAAAGCTCCCTCCCACCACCTTGAATGGTATCTCCCACAATCTCCTCTCCTGCCCCCTTGCCTGGATCGCAAAAACCTCACTTTTATCCATATTCAATTTAAACCACGAGAACCCGCCGAATTCCTCTAATATCCCCATAATCCCCCCAACGGGTCTGATACATACAAGAGCAAATTGTCCGCATAGAGCGAGACCCTATGCTCCACCCCCCCCCCCCCCCCCCCCCCCCTCCTGTGGTACTATCTCCTGCCAGCCCTTCAAAGTTCGCAGCGCCATTGTCAAAGGCTTTATGGCCAGGGCAAACAGCAGTAGGGAGAGTGGATATCCCTGCCTCATTCCCCCGGTACAGCCTAAAATACTCCAACTCACCCGATTTGTCTGCATGTTTGCCACTGGTGCCTGATAAAGCAACAGGACCCAGTCCACAAATCCCTGCCCAAACCTGAACCTCCCAAGACCTCCCATAAATACTCCCACTCCACCTGATCAAAGGCCTTCTCTGCGTCCATAGCGACCACCACCTCAACCAGGGCAAACAGCAGTAGGGAGAGTGGATATCCCTGCCTCATTCCCCCGGTACAGCCTAAAATACTCCAACTCACCCGATTTGTCCGCATGTTTGCCACTGGTGCCTGATAAAGCAACAGGACCCAGTCCACAAATCCCTGCCCAAACCTGAACCTCCCAAGACCTCCCATAAATACTCCCACTCCACCTGATCAAAGGCCTTCTCTGCGTCCATAGCGACCACCACCTCAACCTCACTCCCCTCTGTAGACATCATGATTACGTTCAAAAGCCTCCTAATATTGGTCGACAGGTGTCGCCCCTTAACAAACCCCGTCTTATCTTCCCCGGTACCCCTCGATCCGTGTGGCCAGGGACTTTGCCAACAGTTTAGCATCCACATTCAGTAAGGAGATTGGTCTGGAGTATGACCCGCAGTTTTCTGGGTCCTTGTCCCGCTTCAAAATAAGAGAGATCGATGCCTGCGACAACACTAGGGGAAGCACTCCCAGCTCCTTTGCTTCATTAAATGCCCTTAGCAACAGCAGCCCCAGCACCCCCGAAAACAGCTTATAAAATTCCACCAGGTATCCGTCTGGTCCCGGGGCCTTACCGATCTCATCGCCTCTATTACCTCCCTAGGCCCAATTGGGGCCCCCTTGCCCTCCACGAGCTCCTCATCCACCTTTGAGAGCTCTAGCCCTCCCAAAAATCGCCTCATCGCCACCTCCTGCTTCCTCATTGTAGTGATCCTTACTTGAGTGTGTACAGAAGGGGCTGATGGGTAATGGAAAGACCACCAGGCGCAACACGGGCATGTATAAAAGTGATGCCGACGGCCCTCCCCCTCACTTTGGCTGATGTGACTGTGAGGGGAACAGGAACGGAAATTTAGCTCAGGGCTGCTAGTGTGGTCAGGCCTAGTTGCAGAGCATAGAAAAGTTGTAACCTCATTTACAAGTGGAGTTCTTTAAGTAAGAGCTCACGCAGTTATTTAAGTTGTGTTGCTCAATAAACCAACCATCAAACTTCTGGACGACTTCTAGCCTTCTTTCCAGAGCGTCTACTGTAACTGAGTTACCATCTCTACAGGTAACAAAACATGGTACAGGAGTGGCTTTATTTGAACAGCACTAGATAGATTAGGTTAGAGACCAGAAAGAACCAAAGCAACCAGCAAAAGCAACGGGCCGGCCGCTCGACTGTGGAAGACTTCGCAGCATTTTGATTCCAAACAACCTACTGAAGCGATGGATCACATGCTATTTCCAGAGATGCTGAAAACTACTGGTAATTTAAATAGTAACTGGAAAATGTATAAACAGGAGCTTCAGATATACATGGCAGCTATGGACCTAAATGCAGCCACCGACGAGAGAAAGATTGGACTATTACTCTCAACGGCAGGCGGTAGACATTTATAACTCGTTTACGTATGGTGATACTGAAGATATAACTAAATATCAAGTGATAGTGGCAAAGTTTGATGACCACTGTAAATCACAATCAAATTAAATCATGGAATGATTTAACCTGCGTAACAGATTCCAAAAAAACGGGGAGACTATCTCCAATTTTGTCACAGATCTCCGCTTGCTAGCACAAGGCTGCAACTGTGATGATGTAACAGACTCTATCATCAGGGATCAATTAATCTATGGTCTTTCCGACGAAAATTTAAGGGAATCATTAATGCAGCAAAATGATTTAACATTAAAAACCAGAATAGCGACATCCTGGGACTTCAGCAGTGGGTGCCCGAATGGACATAAAAGACTCTGGGTCTCCATGCCCACTCAGGAGGTCTACCCGGATCAGACGTGCACCAAACTGCCTGAACTTGTGAACGTGGACTGCTCTGCTCTGTTTTTGTGCATGAAACTAATGAATTTGGTTCTTAGTTACAGCTCTGCAACTATGAAAAAAAAATGAAAAAGGGGGATGTAGTGATCCTTACTTGAGTGTGTACAGAAGGGGCTGATGGGTAATGGAAAGACCACCAGGGGGCAGCACGGGCATGTATAAAAGTGACGCCGACGGCCCTCCCCCTCACTTTGGCTGATGTGACTGAGGGGAGCAGGAACGGAAATTTAGCTCAGGGCTGCTAGTGTGGTCAGGCCTAGTTGCAGAGCATAGAAAAGTTGTAACCTCATTTATAAGTGCAGTTCTTTAAGTAAGAGCTCACGCAGTTATTTAAGTTGTGTTGCTCAATAAACCGACCATCAAACTTCTGGATGACTTCTAGTCTTCTTTCCAGAGCATCTACTGTAACTGAGTTACCATCTCTACAGGTAACAAAACACTCATCTTATGCACCAGCATCCTTCTCACTTTCTCCCCATACTCATACACCGCTCCTCTCACCCTCCTCAACTGTTCCACCGCCTTGCCAGTGGATAGGAGACCAAATTCCAATTGTAGCCTCTGGCGTTCCTTCAAAGCCCTTCCTCTGGGTCTCGTCGTATTTCCTGTGCACTTGCAGGATTTCTCACACCAGCCTTTCCATCTCCACCCACTCCGTCTCCTCCTTCTGTGCCCGAATAGAAATAAATTCCCCACTGATAACTGCCTTCAGTGCCTCCCCTGTATTGTTAATCTTCATATACCTCGGATGGCTTCCCTCACCCGCTCGCACACTTCCTCCTCCGCTAACACCCCACATCCAACCTTCATTTCGGGTGCTGGGCCCTTCCTTTGCTCATTCATAGGTCCACCTAATGCGGGGCGTGGTCCAACACCACTATTGCTGAATATTCAGTATCTAACACCTCTACCCAGCAGCGTTTTATCCAGCACAAAGAAATCTATTTGGGAGCGCACCTTGTGCACATGGGAGTAGAACGAAAATTCTTTCCCCGTCGGCCTCCCAAATCTCCAGAGATCGACCCTCCCCATGCGCTCCATGAACCCCCGGAGCTCCTTAGCCGTAGCTGATACCTTCCCTGACCTAGAACTCGACCGGTTTAAGTCTACCCCCATAATCAGTCGATGAGAATCCAGGGGCTGCATTCTCCGTTCTGATCTTCATGAAACAGCCAGTTTTGCTGGGGGCTAGCAGGCAGGCAGTTTAGAGAACCCGGCTCTAGCTGCCAATACGGCCTGTAGAATTGCCGGGTCTGTGGTCACGCATACGCACGGCAGAGGCCTGCAGCGGCCGCGCCGTGCTTCATGGCAGACGTAGCCAGCGGACCCGGTCCGCAAAATAGTCACCCCCTTCGGCTGGCTGGCGCGCCCCTGACTATCCCACCACACTGCCCCCAGCCCCGAATATATCTACTCCTGTCCGCGGATCGGTCCTCCCCTGACTGTGGCAGCGCTGGACTGAGTCCTCAGCCGCCATGCTGAGTCCCCGACGGGTGAGACCACATGTGTCCCACAATATCGGGAACTCGGCCATTCGGGGATGGAGCATCGCAAAAGCGGCGCTGACCCCAATTTCGGCATCATCGGGGATTCTCCGCCTCGTCGCCAAACGTGATTTTGGCGTCTGGGATCGGAGAATCCAGCCTCAGGTCCGTAATTCTCCTCAGCACCCACCTCATGAATTCCATATCATCCCAGTTCAGGGCATACATATTCACCAGCACTACCGGCATTCCTACGTGTGTTGCCAGCACCACAATCGCTCTGACCAACTTATTTCCTCGAACATCCACGTGACCAGCCTGGTTGGGGGGCACCCTGCCCCCCTTGCTGATCAGCCATAGCCCCTCTTGGGCCAGCCTCTGACCCGTGCCCCGCACCTCCCTTAGCCCACCCACCGTCATCAACTCTCCTCCTCCTCCATTATAAAGGCCTCACCCCTGTCAGCAGTACACCCCCCATTCCCCCTCCCCTTGCTAACCTTCAGCTCACTCCTGCCCCTGCACTGTGCTTCCGTGAACTAGCCTGCCCAGCTAGCCTGGCAGCGCCCACCCCTGTTGCCTAGCATCCTAACCCCCACTCATTCTCCTCCTCCCCCAGCTCAACATTAGTGCAAACAATCAATAGAAACAGAAAAAAGAAAAACCAACGACAAAGAACAAGAAGCAAATCTGAAGCTGAAAAAGAAAAAAACAGAAATGGCCCCGAACAAAGGTTTTACATCATCAGCATCACAACTCCTCCACCAAAGTTCAAAGTCCACCTTCTCCTGCCAGTCCATTGCCTCTCATAAACTCGGCTACCTCCCCGAAGATTCAAATTACAGCTCCCGGCCCCCATAGGTCACCCATAGACGCGCCGGTTACAATAGTCCGAACCTCACCCCCTTCCTGTAAAGTGCCGCTTTGACCTGATTGAAACTTTCCTTCCTCTTGGCCAGCTTTGCACCCAGGTCCTGGTACACACGAATCTCACTGCCCTCCCAGGCGCAACATCTCGTCTGCCTGGCCCACCTCATGATTCGCTCCTTATCAAGGAACCGGTTGTAACCACACCACCACCGCCCTCGGTGGCCCGTTCCCCTGGGGCTTCATCATCAACGCCCTGTGAGCTCAATCCACCTCCCAATAGTTGGTCAAACGTACCTTCACCAAGCAGCTTCTCAAGCATCATCCCCACGTATGCGCATGCATCGACTTCTTCACGCCCCTCAGCAGACCCACGATCCGAATATTCAGTCTGCGTGACAGGTTATCCAAGTCCTCCATCTTCTCCTCCAACCGCTTCCACTGGTTCCGCATCAGCCCCACCTCCGCTGCCATCGAGGCGAACTGCTCATTGTGCGCCCCTGTCAGCTCCTCTAACTTCTGGATTGCCTGACCCTGGGCTGCCAGCCTCATTTCCAGCGGTCAGCCAGCGCCTTGATCGAGTCCACCGCCTTGGCCAAGTCCTCCAGACTCTCCTTTTGTTGCTGGGTGAACTTCTCATTGAAGAAGCTCACCAGCTGCTCCGTCGACCATTCAGCCAGCAGGGCTGCTCCCTGCCCCTCCGCCATCTCCACGTGTGTTGCCAGCACCAGAATCGCTCCGACCGACTTATTTCCTCTTTTTCGGGCACTTCTGGTCCTCAACTCCATAGACTAGAGGGCCAATCTCCTCCACTCACTCTCCTACACATTTTTTCGCCTCGCTTCCAGCTGCAAACCGGGAAAAAGGCCCAAAAACTTTCACCATGAGCGGAAGCTACCAAATGTGCGCCCGCTCACTCCATGGCCGCCACCGGAAACCCTGCCCCTCATACATTTAACAAGGAGGCAAGATTTCTGTCCCTCACTCAAGAATTTTACTGCCTGTAAGCCTGCTGCCGATTGTGGAGGTGGGGGTGTGAAGATTGCAACCATTGTGACTTTTAAGTAGTTATATAAACCAGACTTTATATACTTGTGACTTGCACTTTCATCATTTAGAAAATAGGCTAATGAGCACGTCTTTTTCCTGGCAAATGATCAACTTCAATTATCTTTGTTCTGAAACATTGAACTGTAAAATTATTTTTTGATTTTAGAAGAGTAGTTTGATAAAACAAAATGTTGCATTTTCAGTTATTTCTTCCCTTTGCATTTTTAGCTATTCTACTTCCTGGTATCCAGAATGGAAATGCAATCAATACTTGCAGAAGTTAACTGTTCCTTATTTTGTAAGTAATTGACGTGTTTTTTTCTGTTTACAGGATAATCTTCATCTATTCCGCGCTGATCCCCTGACTGATGAATGGAAGGTGTACTCTGAGTACATTGATCATATAATTTTAGATGGATTCTTCATTGCCATTAAATCCTTCCTTCAATATCTAATTGAATGTACAGAAATGTTGCCAAAATCACCACCTTTGTTTGAAGTGCAGCTGGTTCTTAATTGCTGTGAATTGTCATTCAACCCATCCTTGGATCTGGAAATGAATAATAGCTTTTATTATCTCATCGAGGAATTAATGAACGATATATACAAAATAGCCTCTAAAGTAAGAAAAGTAGCAAAACATCTAGGAATTGACACCTATCAGGTACTATATCTCTCATTGCATTAATTTCACTGAAGGAAGGAACTTGCATTTATGTCGGTCATCATATAATTTCAGGATGACTTAACATATTTATAGCCAATTAAGTATTTTTGAAGGGTTGTCATTTGTAATGTCAGAAATGCAGCAGCAAGATCCCACCTGCAATAAGTAATAAATAGTCTGTTTTGTGTCAAATGCAGCAGATCAGACAGCATCTGTGGAGAGAGAAGGGAGCTAACTTTTCGAGCTTGGATGACTGTCCAGCAATTGTCCAGTATTTTCTGTTTTTGTTTCAGTTTGAAGAGTTTCAAAATGTGAAGCATTGCTTGTGTCAAGTAATAAGTGATTAATGTATTTAGCGCAACATCACTTTACATTTCTGACTGTCCTTCGGGTCTTAAGTTACACCCTGGCTACCTTAAATGGCTGTGCAAGGGATCATGTTGCATACTGTCAATATTCACCCTTGTTGCTGTGTAACGTGCAACTGGGCGCAGGGCAATGGTAAACGAAGGAGGCTATGGCAGGACTGTAGAAAGGTAAGGCTTTATATCGGTGGATCCAAAAGGTAGGAAGGATCATGTGAATTCAATACATGTTAGCATATCCTCAGCCTCCTTTGCGCATATCATTGCAGCTTGCCTGTGATCCCTGGGATTTTTCATCATGAACCATTTCATATCTTCATGAAAATCGCTTATTGTCACGAGTACGCTTCAAATGAAGTTACTGTGAAAAGCCCCTAGTCGCCACATTCCGGCGCCTGTTCGGGGAGGCTGTTACAGGCTGTTACATCTTTGAGGTAGCATCGTGATTCATGATATCTTTGTTGTTTAATACCTCGTCCCTCTGCAGCACTGGTTGTACAGTACACAGCAGACCACAACAATACTCAGGACCCTCACTGGGCTAGTGAAGGGCTCCAGTGGATCAATCAATGTGTCTATGGATACTTTAGTTGGCTCGTGGCAGATGTTGACTTTTTCTGTGCTTCTTGTGTGGATTTCTCATCTTCATGAGCAACCATGTCCTCAATAGGTAGTGTTCATCTCTATTCATTGCTGAAGGTGTGCAGGGATCCAAAAGGACCGTGGTACTTGGGACACATAGGTATGGTGACTTCTCAGGAACCGTCCCCACACCTGAAGGATCCATTATAAGTGCGGTCAAACCAATTGGACATTGAGTGAATGAATGCCCTTCCTGTTACTGAAGGCTTGCTGTTTGGTCAATGGGAGTCTTAATGATCACATGCATAGATTGGTGACACCCTGCATATCAGGATCCAGAGAAGGCCCCAAAACCAATGCTCAGCTTGACTGTTTTCGATTGGTGCAGAAATTTAACATATTTACCAACCCTGTTGAACAGGTCATTACCTTGATGCATTGATGTTCCGCAGATTGTGAGAGCCCACACATATCTCCAGTGGATCCCTGGAAAGATCCAGAGATGTAGAATTTCAGTGCCATTGTTGACCATAAGCACCATGGCATTGGGTGACTACCACCTCCTTTGTAGCATGGATGGACGGATGGATGCACGTCACACACATCAGTGATCGCCTCCCTGGAGAATCACAGATTTTAGGGACACACATTTTAAGGTGGATGAACTTTGGATAATAGACTCCCTCTGGAGGATAGGCGCTTCTGCACTCAGTAGGCTGACTGTGTGCCCTTCTGTGTCCGGTCCCTCCCCTGCCCCAAGGCAGGCCTTCGTATTGGCCCTGTGGTTGCTGCTCTTCTCACTTTCGCTGCTGCAGCTTCACCTCTCTGGAGGCTACTTAGCCTGGGTGAATGAGGCCCAGGTAGGTGGCCTCTCATCCTGCCAGGCCTCTTATACAACATACCAACTTCTGCCCTCCCTTGTGTTCAAATGTCACTGCCCAGATGGGATACTGGTATCATTCCCCCATATAATTGCCCCCCCCCCCCACCAACACTCCTCTCCTGCCTTAATTTGTCATTGTCCACACTGTTCCACCCACCCTGGCACACCACTTTGGTTCTCAAGATAGCTGGCTGAGAAAGGCAGCACCGAGTTCCTGCTTGCTTGCTGCCTACTTTTACCAGGCATCATTTGCAAAATTTAAAAAAACTGTAAAATTCCTCTTAATTGGTTAATTAGTTGCTTTAATTACCTTCCTGGCTTGAAGGAAAGTTATATTAAAGTTGTATTGAATCTCGGTAAATCACATTTAGAAACCTCATGCAGTTTTGGTTGCCATATTATGAAAAGGATATAGAGGCACTGGAGAGAATGCAGAGAAGGCTTACAAAGATGATACCAGAAATACAGGGGTTTACATATCAGGAAAGGACTGACAGGCTGTGTCTCATCTCTCTTGAAAAAAGAAGGCTGAGGTTTTGATGGAGCGGACACAGAGAGAATGTTTCCTCTTGTGGAGAAGAGCATAAGTAGAGGTCATCAATATAAAATAGCCACCAAGAAATCCAATAGGGAATTTAGAAAAAACTCTTTACTCAAAAATGATGAGAATATTGAATTCATTACCACATGGAATGATTGAAAGTGAATAATATAATTACATTTAAAGGGAAGTTAGAAAATCATATGAGGGAGAAAGGAATAGATAGTTCCAGTAATACATTTAGATGAAGAAATATTGGAGGAGGCTTTAGTGAAGCAGAATAGCCTGCTCCTGTGCCATATTTCCTGTGTGATCCTACATTTAATCCTGTGTCCACATGTGAACTCCTCTTGTCATGCAGGCCACCATTGGGAAAACTAGGAAGTGACGTGGCAAGTACTGTCACAATGACCCGATGTCTTCCATCCTGATATTTTGTGCTCTGCCCCCCCACCGAGTCTTCTCAAAGAGCCTGGAAAATCTGGTCATTATGTTGTGTGCATTATTGCTGAATCTTCCAAAATAAATTTTCTGGCACCAAGAATAGTGCAGAAGCTGTGAGGAAAATTGATACCAAGAAATTATCTTGATAAAGCAACAAAGACATTTTTTAAGCAGGA
The DNA here is from genome assembly GCF_902713615.1 of Scyliorhinus canicula. Lineage (NCBI taxonomy): Eukaryota > Metazoa > Chordata > Chondrichthyes > Carcharhiniformes > Scyliorhinidae > Scyliorhinus > Scyliorhinus canicula. The sequence goes on from NC_052147.1 coordinate 203,007,323, forward strand.
AAACTTGAGCAAGTACAGTAACCTGTGAAAATAGCCGGTCTATTTGATACCACTCTGTCTATTTGATACCACCTAATGACCAGCAATGTTTTTGCCACATCAATTGTTTTTCTTTTAGTTATGCCACAGGCGGTATGGGAAGGAAGGAGTTTCAGACATCACTCTGTAATGAAATTCCATCTGCCTCCAGCAAGTTGCCTGCATTATCTGTGCAGGAAAATTGTAACAGCTATTTTTATAGCGGGGAATATGTATTGTTGTCCCAGTTAGCTCTAACATCTGATGTGAACCTATTAGAAAGAAAGTATTCTGCATGGGTTTCTTCTGAGTGCTCTGATTTCCCCCCACAAGTCCTGAAAGATGTGCTGTTAGGTGGTTTGGACATTCTGAATTCTCCCTCAGTGCACCCGAACAGATGCCGGAATGTAGCGACTAGGGACTTTTCGCAGTAACTTCATTGCAATGTTAATGTAAGCCTACTTATGACAATAATAAATATTATTATAGGAGGAAAATTCAGGCCTACCATTCAACATTTCACCGTCATTGTGTGGGTCCAGGATTCTGGATTAGTGAAGTGGAGATTTTGCATAAGATGAAGGAACTGAAATTAATAAATTTCCTTACACACCAAGGTACATGGGTTTATTTATTTTATTTAAATCCTGAAGCAAAGCAGTGTTTTCCAGTCCTGCTGTGTTGAGTGCAGGTAGGCCTCTGCTTAGTCTGTGGATTGAACATTCTTCTCTGATGTAGCAGAGTCTGCTCTCTCCTACAGGTAGGGTAAAGTCGGAATAGTCCCAGATGACCATAGGTTGCTTTCCCTTTTGAGGGGAAGAGATGACTGGTGGTGATTTAACCTGAGGATCGCCACACCTCAGGCGAGGGCAAGGTTGAGAAGGTGGACCTTCATGAATAAACTTGGCCGGTACAGGAATTGAACCCATGTTGCTGGCCTTGCTCTGCATCACAAACCAGCTGTCCAGCCGAGTGAACTGAACCGGGAGGTTAGCTTGAATAATTTTGTGATTTGGATTTGGGATTATTGTCACGTGTACCGAGGTACAGTGAAATGTATTGTTCTGCATACAGTCCAGACAGATCGTTCCATACTTAAAAATGTAGGACATACAATAGATACACGAATGTAAATACGTAGATATCGGGTGACGCATGCGGAGTATAGTACTATTCAGCAGAGATATTGACCTAACATTAAGCGAGTCTTACGAAATGTTGAAGACAGAACTTTGACTAGCAAAATAGCTTTGTGCAGACCAAAACACTATTTATTCTTTATTATAGCAAGAAGTGGATAAGATGAGCGATTTAGCAGGGATGCGTCTAGAGATCATGGACAGAGTGAAAAGAGCTATTGACAAAGCCAAAAAATATAAAACTTCATTTGACAAATACAGTTATCTGTGGATGAATGACAAAACAGAATTCATGAGGCAGTTTCTCCTCTATGGTCGCTTCCTTACTTCTGAGGAGTTGGAGGTTCAAGCAGATTATGGACTTCCAAAATGCCCACTGCAGCTGGAGCAGTATAGAGAGCAGGTAAGATAATGTTCACAAAAGTTTGCTAAGTGATGAAAAATAACCAGTTGTTCCCCTTCTGTCCGAATTGTGTTGGGTGTTTTAACTCTTTTTACAATTTATCATCAATGGATAAAATATATAATTTTGCTGCATTGGAATCTGTGCCATGAAGTGGTGTCATGTGATAGTACCTTTAAGAAATTGGTGTTTATAAATGGGTGTGTATATAAATATCTGTAGTGAGAGTACCTTTAAAAAATGGGTGTTTATTACTGCAGTGATGTCAGCGAATGGGTGGAGCTGGGCTGTTTGTCAGCTTTTTACTTTTGTTTTAGGCTGTTTGCTGCAGGGCGTGTTTTAGTTTCGTTTTCAGAGCTGGATAGCTACAGTCACAGCCAGAAGGTATATGAGTCTCTCTCTGTAATCTATAAACTGTAAATCGATCCTTTGGTGATTTAAAACTAATAACTGCTCTCAGTAGTGACTTTAACCTGATGTCCTTCTGTTAAAGGTTTTGTTTTTTAAGTCTTATGGATGTTAAAAGGAAAGCTTAATGGATTATGTAATGTTGTAGTCTTTGGGGGTTGTATTTGAATTAATGGTTGCTAAGGTGTTCACTGTATGTTTTTAAAAGGTTAACTTGCGTTCATAGAATAAACATTGTTTTGTTTTTAAAAAATACTTTTCCATTTCTGCTGTACCTTACCTGTAGAGTGAACCGTGTATTCCCCATACCACAATCTATTAAGAGTTGTGGGTCAGATGAACTGAATGATACACTTTGGTGTTCTCTAAACCCTGGCCCATAACAGTGGTAGGACACAGAATTGACTATGTAGTTCTTCTTGCCTGTTTATAATTTCAAACACAACATCTGACGAAATGGCAAATAGGTCCCAAGCAGGTAATGGTCAATGGTCAGTTTGCAGAAAAGCAAAAATATGGGGGAAAATCACTGCAAGCTCTCTTGTTGGAGAATTATATTTTGCAAGATGAAACATAAAATGTAATGTACAAATAGCTTTCAAAGTGGAGAGAAAACTTAAATTGTAAAATTTTATTCAAGAATCATTTTAAACAATTCTAAAACATAAAGAAGGTACAGCATGACTGGCTCCTATGATAGCAATCTTTTTAAAAAAAAAAACTTTTTTATTGAAAAATGTTGTATTTATATAACAACAACGAACAGCAATAAAATACCAACAATAACAATAACAGTCATAAACATTCGCCCAACCTCAATGAACAACAAAACATATTAACAACAAAGTAAATTAACACAATATTAAGTTAAATAACCATAGAAAAAATAAAGAACACCCTCCTCCCCCCTCCTCCCGGGTTGCTGCTGCTATTGACCGAAAAAGTCCAGAAAAGGTTGCCACGTTTATAGAACCCTTGTACTGATCCTCTCAGGGCAAATTTGGGGGCCTCGCATCCTTCCACTGCAGCAAGATCCTCCGCCGAGCTACTAGGCCAAAACACCGGCCTCTTTTGCCTCCTGGCTCCGCCGCAACTCCAAAAATCGCGAGTCCCTAACCTGGTTTGACCCTGGATCCAACCACCCTCGACACCGTCTTCGCCACCCCCTACCAGAATTCTTCCAGTGCCGGGCATGCCCAGAACATGTGGGCATGATTCGCTGGACTCCCCGAACACCTGGTGCACCATTCCCCAGAGAACCTACTCATCCAAGTCACAGACATATGGGCCCGATGCAGCACCTTAAATTGGATGAGACTAAGCCTCGCACATGAAGAGGAAGAGTTAACCCTCTCCAAGGCATCCGCCCAAGTCCAATTCTCTATCTGCTCCCCTAGTTCCCCCTCCCATTAAGCCTTCAGCTCCTCCACTGACGACTCCTCCACCTCCTGCATTACCGTATAAATGTCAGACACCTTCCCCTCTCCGACCCACACCCCCGACAGCACTCTGTCCATCGCCCCCCGCGAGGGCAGCAAAGGAAATTCCTCCACCTGTCGCCTAGCAAACGCCTTTACCTGCAAGTATCTGAACATGTTCCCTTGGGGGAGCCCAAATTTATCTTCCAATTCCCCCAGGCCCGCAAACCTCCCGCCAATAAACAGCTCCCTCAATTTACTGATGCCCACCCTATACCACCACCTAAATCCCCCATCAGTGTCCCCCGGGATGAACCGATGATTTCCACCTAATGGAGCCTCCATTGAGCCCCCCGTTTCCCCCCTATGCCGTCTCCACTGTCCCCAGATTCTTAGGGTCGCACCACCACCGGGCTCGTGGTATACCTCTTAGGAGAGAGCGGCAACGGCGCCGTTACCAAGGCACCCAGGCTCGTACCTCTACAAGACACCATCTCCATTCTTTTCCACGCCGCCCCCCCCCCCCCCCCCCCCCCAATCAACCATTTACGCACCATTGACACATTTGCCGCCCAATAGTACCCCAAAAGGTTGGGCAGTGCCAGCCCGCCTCTATCGCTCCCTCCCTGCAGGAAAACCTTCTTCACTCTCGGAGTCCCATGCGCCCACACAAAGCTCAAAATACTGCTAGTCACCCTCCTAAAGAAGGCCCTGGGGACGAAGATGGGCAGGCACTGAAAGAGGAACAAGAACCCTCGGAAGCACCGTCATTTTGACGGACTGCACCCACCCCGCCAATGACAATGGCAACATGTCCCACCTTTTGAACTCCTCCTCCATCTGATCCACAAGTCTGGTGAAATTACGCTTGTGAAGAGTCCCCCAGTCCCTGGCCACCTGCACCCTCAGGTACCTAAAACTCTCCCCTGCCCTCTTAAGCGGGAGCCTACCAATTCCCTCCTCCTGGTCCCCAGGGTGCACCACAAACACCTCACTCTTGCCTAGATTTAGTTTATAGCCTGAAAAGGTCCCAAACTCAACTAGCAGCTCCATCACCCCAGGCATCCCTCCCACTGGGTCCGCCACAAATAGTAGCAGGTCATCGGCATACAACGACACCCTATGTTCCTCCCCATCCCGCACCAAACCCCTCCACCTTCCTGAATCCCTCAACGCCATCGCCAACGGTTCGATTGCCAATGCAAACAGCAAGGGGAACAGGGGGCAACCCTGCCTGGTCCCTCAGTAAAGCCGGAAGTAGTCCGACCTCCTCCCATTCGTGGCGTGTGTTAACTGGTCTCTTTTCTCAGGTTTTGTTCTTCTCTCCTTTAACTCTGCTGTCAAATCCATCTCCTCAAAAGACCAACCCTTTGCCCCTTCATCCTTGCAAACTACCGCCCCGTCTCCATTCTTCCTCTCCTCTATAAAGGTCATTTACGACCTTCCAAATTTGTCTCTATCTTTTCTGAAATCCCATGCTCGAATCCCTTCAAGCAGATTTCTGCCTCTGTCACAATACCGAAGCGGTTCTTATTAAAGTCACAAATTACACCCCATATGATTGTAACAAAGGAGAATTGTCCTTCCACGTCCTTCCCAGCCTGCCTATAGCCTTTGACATAAATACAAGGAGACTAGTGACTAAGGCAGATGAGCTGAAGGCACAGATAAACACTTGATAGTATATCATAGATACTGAAACACAGCTTAAGGAAAGACAGGAATGTAAGCTGCAAATTCTTGGTCACAGGGTTTTCAGACAGGATAGAAAGGGGACATTGGCAGTGGATGAGGCATTGAGACATTGGTTAACGAAACACCATAGCCATGAGGAAGGATGACCTGCTGAAGGATCATCAAATGAAGCTTTATGAGTTGAATTGAGGAACAATAGGCCGGATTCTCTGTCCTGAGAAGAAGTGTTGATGTCGGGGCAGGTTTAGTGTACTTCTAAGACAGCAAAATTGGCGCCACACCTGGACCAATTCACCGACCGCTAAGGGGCTAGTACCAGCGCCACGTGGACACGATTGATTCCAATGAGAAACGGCGCCGGATTCACCAGGTTTGGGATTGACACTCAGGAGGCTGACAAGCTACAGCCGCATATACACACTTTACTCCCCATATTCATCCCAGCCAAAAAGCACCACGTTTCACCAACGCTGCACTGGATATCCTGCTAGACGCCGTGGAGGATAGGCGGGCAACCCGGTACCACGGGGTGGTGTTTCTACTTCTGTGTGAGTATGCTTAACACTCAATTTGGCTCTGTTTCTTGTCCAAGCTCTGGCGTCGCCAGGTGTCGTTAAGACACCGCCACAAGCTTCAAGGTGAAGTTCAAAGCAATAAAACCGTACACCAATTAGTAAGTCCAAACAACTAGAGTTTATTATAATACGATTATAATAACTACCCATGCACACGCTAAAAGGATTAAACTTATTCCTACCACTAAATAACTAATACTTATCTCGAAGGAACTGCTGGGTCAGGGAACAAGGCCTCTTGCTCTGCTCTGGTCTGCAGACTTCAGGTTGGTATCAATTTAAAAAGGGAGTCAGGAGTGCCTACCTCTGGTAGTCGTTGGGAGGCACTTACTTGGCTGCTGTCTGAAGGCTGGAGCAGGAGACAGGAGACTGAACCATGTGTGGGACCTTTCTTTTATAGGTCCCAGGGGATCCGCGCCCCTTTGGGCGGACTCCTTTACCTGCTTGGAATCGATTGGGTCTCTTCCCAATCGATATGTTTGAACCTCCCAATCATGGGGCAGTTCCTCGGTCGCTGGGGCAGTTCTTGGGACTTATTGTTTTGGGCTCCTCTGGCGCCAAAGGGTCTGGCCTTCCATAGAATGTATCGATCTGTGTTTAACTTGTTTCCATTGTATCTGGGGATCGCCCGGTATCGCCTCATTAGTATGTTAACTGGTTTCTTTTCACAGTGCTGTCTGGTTTATGCAACAGTCAAAACTGGTTTCTGCAGTCGTCCCAATATACAATCGCTTTGCAAGCTGCTTGCTTTACAACATGTCCATTTTCCCTGCATTCCTTGCAATCTTCCATTTTGTGTTGGGCAGCGGCCACCCCAGGTGGCTACACTCCCTCCTTGTGATCCTCATGAGAAATCATGAAGGATCACCCAAGTTCGGTGCCTTTGTGTTCCCTGACCTCAGCGAGTTCCATGGCTTCTATTCTTTCCTCAACTATGGCAAAAAATTTTTTAACTAACATTTCCTGATTGGCGCTATGTCAAAGGAGACATGCATTACCAATTTGAATCGGGAACCTCTAACTGTCGCAATAAACTACTCTCATCTCACATTTAAAACATCCTATAATATTCTAAACCTTTACTCATTCATACAACAGTATCTTTACATTTCGTTTTCTGACTCGGCAGTCGAGCGCAGAACATTATAATACATCCGCAATAATCTTTATTTACAGATTGTATTAAATAAAATCTTTTATTATACATCAAGGGGTTGGGGGGGGGATTGGTGGAATCCGAAAATAGGGGATTGTACTCTGTAAATGGTTGAGGCGCAAGAGCGGGAGGCTCTCCGTCTCCATTTTCTCATCCTGAGGGTCTGCACTATGATGCAGAGAACTGCAATCACCAAAAGTGATTCAATAACGTACGAAAGTGAGTACCAGTTCATGAATTTTGTGCACCAGGTCTGGTCCTTGCTGTTCATTACTTGGCTTTGAGAAGTCGGCGTGTGGGAAACATTAACGGCGGGGGTCATAGGGGAAAAATGGTTTGCGTCCACGCGCAAAAATACAAAAACAGTAACTAAAAGCATGTAGTTCTTCATCGTGGTCTTCTTCCTTCTCTTCCTTCTGTCCTTTTGTATTGCTGATCTTGCTCTGATCCTTCCTTCGAACGTTCGAAAGCTATGGGATCAAGCACAGTATCTGTCAATAATTCGTTAATACCTGTAATGTTAGTGTATCTGTCCTCTCATTCCAATTGTCCCTTAAATGAATGGCCAAGTCACACCCTGTGACTCCTCTCATTTTTTTTTCAAAAGCGAATTTAGGACCAGACATACACCTAATGACTTTGCCACTGCGAGCCGTCTCGCAGGTTTTGCAATTTACCATCCGAGTGTTCCTGGATGTAAATAGCATATGGGATGGCGGCCGAAGGGCTACCTTAAACAAAAATGAAACCAAAGTTTAGAACGAAAAGGTCGAATGAGTTGCGAATGGGCCGCGACGGGAAAGAGTTGTATGGGATCCCCGGGTAGGGCGTGCTGTGCTGTACCCGAGCTTAGCTGACCAAAGGGGAGTCCTCAGACAGGGCGGGTCCTCAATGCCGTTTCTCCACTGCCTGAGCAACCTGAAATGAACGGGCAAGAATGTAGTCGTAGTGGAATTGCAGCCTCTATTCCCAGAATAGAGGGGCACCTAAAAAAAAAAGTGGAGGAGCCAAGATGCTCCAACATCTGTAAACAGAAGACAAGTTGTGAACATTGTCGGTTCTGCAAAGGACATTTCAATTGAGTGAAGTTCTCCGAAATTTCGGCGGACAAACTAACGTGCATGTGAGGTGGTCACAAGCTTTTCAGCTGAAAAGTAAGTGGCCGATCTCCAAATCAAACATTTAACATACAAACATCCGTGCAGGTTCCATCAGAAAGGACAGCGCTTCTCTCAAGCGGTTCCTCTTTTACATCATCTGGACACCTCACTTCTCCTCATGCTCTGCGAACAGGGTCACAAAGGGGTTGCCGTGTCGGGAGTCAGACATCAAGTCCTCCTCTTCTCCCGGATCCCATACCCTTGTATGGATCAGGCATGCAATCTTTGCATTGTGTGACCGGGGGTCACTCTAGTCATTGCGGACAAGTTGCGAAGAATTGTCCCTGTGCCAAATCGTGGGGTCTAAAATTGAAGGAGCATTGTCGGGGTCGTCAGTGTTGGGTGGTGGGTGTAGGTGTGGGTCTGGATATTTAATGTAGGTGATCTCCATGGCGTCACTGGAGTCGGGGTCGTAGTTGCTGAAGTGGGGGCTGTAGGGTGGAGTGCTGTGGCTGTCCTCAGTTTCACAGTCACTGTCACTGTCTCTGCTGTGGCAGCTTGTGGGCGTTCCGGGGCGTGGTCTGGAGTCAGTGGCCAGAGTCGAGGTCGAGTCCGACGAGGAACTGGTCTGTGAGGGGGATGGTGGAAATGTGTCTCTTGTGGGCGGGGCGAAGTGTTCTGCTGCATCGAGCAGGACATGGTGCGTGTGGTTTGACTGTGTTCCATAAGCCTTCAGTTGGTTAATATGAAACCACGCAGTCTTACTGTTGGGGTACTTTATCCTATAAACGGAGGGGCTGATTTTGTCCGAAATTGAGTACGGGCCGGAAAATTTAGGAGCCAAAAACGTGCTGGGGTTATAAACAGATAGCATAACCTGTTGCCCAACCTGAATTTCTGTGGGGTGTACATTCTTGTTAAAACAGGCTGTGCTTTGTTTCCGTCGTTTTCCCAATGTTACTGCGGCTGCAAACTGTGCAGACCTCACAGTTTCAACTAATTCTTTGACTGCTTTCTCGTGTGTGAGGGCCGTCACTTCTGGGCTGGTCATGTCCAGTCCTAAAAGGAATTCTGCTCCTTTCATAGGGCATCCGGTCATGAGTGTGTGTGGGGTGAAACCTGTAGATGATGAAACTGTATTTCGGATGAACATTAGAGCGAATGGGAGCACTGAATCCCAAGTCGAATTGTTCTCCTGTACCATCTTCCTGAGGGTCAATTTTAGGGTCCGATTCATGCGTTCTACTATCCCGCTTGACTGGCGGTGATACGCAATGTGGAAATTCTGTTTTATGCCGAATATGGTCAGGACGTTCTTCATGACCCGTCCTGTAAAGTGAGATCCCTGATCTGACTCTATACTTCTGGGGAGACCCCATCTCGTAAAGATGTGGTGGGTCAGGATCTTTGCAGCTGTCTTAGCTGTGTTGGTGCGTGAAGGGAATGCCTCTACCCATTTGCTAAAGGTGTCTATGACCACCAGAACATATTTATAGCCATTTCTGCAAGGGGGCAATGGTCCTATAAAATCGATCTGGAGGTTTGTCCAGGGGCCATTAACGGGGCGAGTGTGGCTGAGTTGTGCCTTCTTTGAATACCTCTCCGGGTTATTCTGCGCACAAATTAAACAATTCTCAATATAGTGGGTTACATCTTGTCGTAAGTTGGGCCACCAACAGAGTTGTCTAAGGTGTCTTGTGGTCGGGTCGATCCCTTGGTGTCCATGACTGTCATGGAATAAGGCAATCATTTGATTCCTGTCCTGGTCAGGAACCACATACAATTTATCTTTAATGATCACACCCTCATGTGTGGTCAAAGCGTGTTTGAATCTATCGTACTGGGCCACAAAGTTTCCTTTAAAAATCTCCCGGAGATTTTCGTCCTGTTCTGTGCCTGTACTAAATCTTTGATTTCGGTCTGTGAGACCTGAACTGCACTCACAGGGGCGCTAGCTGGTGCGCTAGCTGGGGGTGTCCAAAAGTGACCTCGCCTGGAACCTGCTTTTGCCAATGCGTCGGCTTTTACATTTCCAGGGGGGATGACCTATGGTGACTTCTGACTTTAACTATGCCATACGTCCTATCCTTTGCCTTCTCTAGGATATGGCGGAGTAATGGGGCTGATGTAAGGGGCTTCCCGTCTGCGGAGACAAAACCTCTTGTCCTCCACAGGGGTATAAAATCGGTCAGGCTGTCACAGACATATAAGCTGTCCGAGTATATATCTGCTGGGCTGGGGAACAAATCTGGGTGGTCCACTATATATGCAATGGCCGCGAGCTCTGCTGCCTGCGCGCCGAAGTGACCTGGTAATTTTAATGCGATCTCTTCCAATGCGCGACCCTGCGCATCCTCAACATAAATCCCGCATCCAGTGATGCGTTCTCCATCTAAAACTGTGGATAAACCGTCCAGATATATTTTCAATGGGGCACACGTGTCTGTGTGCTGGGGGCTCTGGCTTGAATTCCCTATCTTCCTGGGGGGGGGGGGGGCGTCTTTGCAATGAAGGGTCCTGTGTTGTGTAGGGGTGCTACAATCTCACATTCATGGGGTTGTCCTGGATACTGGAGGTTGTCCGCTAAAAATGTGTGTGTTTTGGTCCGTTTAACTGTTATGTCCCGTCCTTGTAACAGTAGTTTCCACCTAGCTGCTCTTATCTGGCTCACTGAACCGTCCTTCAGTCGACCGTCTAAAAGTAACTGTGTGTGGGTGTGCTCGGTCAAAATGGTGATGGGATTAAGTCCGGTAATGTACGAAAAGTACTGAACTGCCCAAAAAACTGCTAGTAGGTGCCTCTCGCAGGCTGAAAATCCTTGTTCTACGGGGTCTAAAAGACATGAGGCATAAGCCACTGGTCGTAGCTGCTCGTGCCGTTCCTGAAGGAGCACGGCCGAGATGGTCAGATCGGTGCTAGCTACCTCTATTGCTTAGGGGGAGAGTTGGTCTGGAACTTGTAGCGTGGGTGCTGCGCTAAGGGCCTTTTTGAACTCTTCCACAGCCTCTGTATGCTGCGGAAGCCATTCCCAAGGGACTCCTTTCTTAAGGAGGTCTGAGAGTGGGGCTGCCTTTGTCGCAAAACCATCGATATGGTTCCGACAGTACCCAACCAGTCCTAAAAACGACCGGAGGGCTGAAACATTCTGGGGAAGGGGCATTTTGACAATCGATTCAATTCTTTTGAACTCGATCTCGCGTTTGCCGTGCGTGATGACTGTACCCAAATACATCACTTGATTCTCCAATATCTGGGCCTTTCTGGGGTTAACTTTACATCCAATCTCTTGTAAAATTTCCAGGTGCTCGGCCAGAAGCGTGATGTGCTCTGCCTTGGTGTCTGTCTGCAGTAATAGGTCGTCCACATACTGTACCAGACATTCGGGTCGGGAAAATTTGGCTAATCCATTTGCCAGCTGTCGGTGGAAAATGGAAGGGGAATTGTGGAATCCTTGTGGGAGGCATGTTCACGTATACTGCTGTCCTTTAAATGTGAAGGCAAATTTGTACTGGCACTCCTTTGCCAATGGGATTGACCAGAAGCCATTGCTAATGTCGAATACCGTGAAATATTTGGAGTGGAGTCCCTGCTTGAGCATGGTCTCGGGACTTGTTGCTACCGTGGGGGCTACTGCTGGGGTTACTTTGTTGAGTTCCCGATAATCAATGGTCAGACGCCATGATCCGTTGGGCTTCCTCACTGGCCAAATAGGTGCATTATTAGTCGAGGCTACTGTCCTAAGTACACCCTGCTCTAATAAGCTCTCTATAACCTTTCCAATTTCTCCCTCTGCTTCTAGGGGAAATCGGTACTGTCTCTGTTGTCTCGGGTCAGGTCCAGTAACTTGAACTTGTCCAGTCATTCTGCCGCAGTCGTGCCGGTGACTGGCAAATGCTGTCCTGTGTCGGTTCAAAACTGCCCTAACCTGTTTGTCCGTGCTAAGCGTGGTCGGGTTGAAACAATAGTCGCCTACTGCGCTAATCCTATTTGCATACTCTCCTACTGTGAGAGTTGCGGGTGCTCTGTCCGATTTTGCCATTCTCCAGACACACTGATTGACTGGATCGAACGACAGGCTGTGGGCATTCATAAAATCAATACCCAGTATGTGTTCTGCTGTGTGGGGCAGACTAACTAAAACAATGCGGTGTCTGGTGGAGATGTTCCCTAGCTGAATTGATACAGGGGCTGTAATGTGTCCCTGCTGCGAGTGACCTGTAAATCCGCTGAGTGTAATTGTGGATGTGGTCGGCCACGTGTCTGCCTGTGCTGTAATGGTGGAATTCATTGTTGTGCGGGACCCTCCTGTGTCCCAAAATAATTCTATGGGCTTCCCTCTAATCTTTGCTGTGACCACCGGCCTTCCGGATCGGCCCCAGAGGGTGTCACAGACCCAAGTGGGGGAGCCCGAACACCGTCAGTCCGTTCCGTCCACATTGGTCTGTCCTGACTGCGTCTCTATACTATGGATTGGCTTAGCTTTGTTCCTGTTCAGAGTGCCTGTCTGCTGGCCTCTCTGAGATCTCTGTGATCCCTTGCAAAATGTCCTAACTGTCCGCAGTTGTAACATTCCTGCGACTTCTGTGGGGGGCTGTTCTTTCCTTCGTTTACCCATGCGGGGTTTTGGTGCGCTCTTACTGCCTGTATATCCGCTGCAGCCTGAGCTTCTTCTGGGATCTTCACTTTAACCTTGCCTTGGACAGATTGCTCCCAAGCGCGGGGCAATCTTTTCAAAACCCATTTTTCATTATGGGCCTCTTCTGAGGGGTCATAACCATTGCAGACATTCTGTCCTGCATCTGTGGTGTGGGAGATTATGGTGCGGGTCCATTTAACCATATTATCGCGGGTTAAATGCGCTCGGTCTAAATCGCCAAAAACGGCAGTGAAATGAATCCACAGCCTTCCTGCGAATGCTGTGGGATGTTCTGTCCTCTTCTGCCTACACTTATTTAGGCCTTCGACTGGGTCTCCTCTATTGTACCCTATCGCGTCTAAAATAGATGTATGCATCTCCTCTAGTGTGCCTCCTCCAAAGTTCTGTGGGTCGGGGAGGGCTGCAACTACTGATGAGTCTAAACTCCAAACTGTGAGCTTCACTTGCTCTCGCTCATCCAGGCCGTACATGGTCGTCTGCTGTTTCACTTTTGTGAAAAATTGGTGGGGGTCTGCAGTGGGGAGGAACGGGGTGATTTTCTCACACGCGTCCCTGAGTTGTGTTACAGTTAAGGGGGTGGTGTAGGTGATGTCGGGTGCGCCTTCTGTGGTTGCCTTTCTTTGGCTGGTGACTGGGTTCATAGGTGCGGGTGCTATCTGATCTGTGCGGGGTTGGGGCGCTTTCCTTTTCTGTTGAGCTGCTGGCGCACATGTTCCCTGAACATAGCACTGTGCTGTCTCGCTCAATTCTTGCCAATCTGGGGCATTTTCCTCATCTAACTGTGTTCCAAAGGTGTTTTGGAACCCATTCTGTATGTAAAGCAGAGATTGCAGCTCCACAATCTGCTTCCTACACTTTGCGTGATCCACTGTGCTTTGTCTTTGCTCAGTGGTGGCAGCATGGAGTGCTCTTTAAACTGCCTTTAGGTCAGAGCATTGCCTTTGCAGTGCCTCTACCTGCTTTTCTGACTCTTCTCTTATCAGGACTGCGCGCTGCACATCTTGATAGGCTTTTTCATATTGGGTTTGGGAACTGCTCAGATGGGCTAGACAGGACTGATGTGCCCTCTTGGCATCATCCACCTCTCTATCCTTCTCTGCCAGCTTCCTTCTTAACTCTAGGTTTTCCTTTTCGATGTCCCTGAGATCCACTTTGCTCATCCTATTCCTTTCCTCTAATTCTGCTCGGAGTGTCCGAACGACCTCCTCTGTGCCTCGCAATTGTGCCAAGCAGGACACAATTGCCATCGGCTTGCGTGCTTTACTTAAATCCTTCTTGTGAATTTGAGAAAGGTTCTCCCACCAAGTATGTCCTATACTCCCGGGACCTGTCTCCTGATTCACACAAAACTCACTCCAAAGGGGCCATCCTTTCCCTTTGAGATTTCCTGAGTTCCAGCTCCCATACAGGACACTGGCCTACTCTGCTACTGCTGGTCGCTGCGACCACGAACTGCTCTGGGTTCATGAGGCGTTCCATTGCCTGCATGGCCATTTCCTCTTTCTCTCCTTAATTTGGAACAGGGGATGATCAGGTAATGCTTTTAAATACGGGTACGGCTTTCGCTATGTTCCGATTATAAAACTCCCGACAGTTTGACGCAACAAAAATCTCTCGGTTTAACCTTACAACCCTGTTAGTTACGCATGCAAAAACACACTTCCGAATTATCGTTATTGATTTGAACTCCTTGAACACTTGTGGTTTTTCCTTTTCCCAAATGGATTTGCAATTCAAATTTCTGGGTTCTCTCGGAGTGGGGGTGGGGGGGGGGGGGGGGGGGGGGGGGGGGGGGGCACTTCTAATCGAGTCCCGGCGGAATCGCCACTAAATGTTGCTACTTCTGTGTGAGTGTGCTTAACACTCAATTTGGCTCTGTTTCTTCTCTAAGCTCTGGAGTCGCCAGGTGTCGTTAAGACACCGCCACAATCTTCAAGGTGAAGTTCAAAGCAATAAAACCGTACACCAATTAGTAAGTCCAAACAACTAGAGTTTATTATAATACGATTATAATAACTACCCATGCACACGCTAAAAGGATTAAACTTATTCCTACCACTAAGTAACTAATACTTATCTCGAAGGAACTGCTGGGTCAGGGAACAAGGCCTCTTGCTCTGCTCTGATCTGCAGACTTCAGGTTGGTATCAATTAAAAAGGGAGTCAGGAGTGCCTATCTCTGGTAGCGATCGTTGTGAGACACTTACTTGTTGGTGGCTGCTGTCCGAAGGCTGGAGTAGGAGACAGGAGACTGAACCATGTGTGGGACCTTTCTTTTATAGGTCCCAGGGGATCCGCGCCCCTTTGGGCGGACTCCTTTACCTGCTTGGAATCGATTGGGTCTCTTCCCAATCGATATGTTTGAACCCCCCAATCATGGGGCAGTTCCTCGGTCGCTGGGGCAGTTCTTGGGACTTATTGTTTTGGGCTCCTCTGGCGCCAAAGGGTCTGGCTTCCATAGAATGTATCGATCTGTGTTTAACTTGTTTCCATTGTATCTGGGGATCGCCCGGTATCTACTCATTAGTATGTTAACTGGTTTATTTTCACAGTGCTGTCTGGTTTCTGCAACAGTCAAAACTGGTTTCTGCAGTCGTCCCAATATACAATCGCTTTGCAAGTTGCTTGCTTTACAACATGTCCGTTTTCCCTGCATTCCTTGCAATCTTCCATTTTGTGTTGGGCAGTGGCCACCCCAGGTGGCTACAGTGGGAAGGAGGCTTCACCATGCCTGGGCGCAGGTGGCATACGTTGTGAGCGCCATGGCCAACACTGTCCAGTCGAGCCAGCAGGGCTGTAAAACCTGCATAACCTCCTCAGGGCGGCCAGGGTGAGTAGGCAGCACTGTGCCCCAAGCACCAATTCCCATCCCACAACCCATAACCCTACCCCCACCCCCAGCCACCTGGAGGGCGGCCGAACCCCGCCCTGCACCAAATGCCAGCACCCATACCGGCTGCCTTGGATGGGTGCCCTGGCCAATGAAGCCACCAGCTACCCAACCCCAGGGACTAGCTGCCATTCAGATGGGTTTCTGCCTTCTGGAACGGATCCCATCGATTGTGGAGATGCAGTCGCAGAGGCAGGGTCTACATGAGGGGCTGTCGGCAACCATCCAGCATCTGCAAGTGCAGGGGGAGGAGTCCAACCGCGTGCAGGAGCAGGAGGTGGTGCCGACCATGCGTGCCACCCAGATCGGCACTGCACGGGTGGCGTCCATGGTGGAGTCCTTGGGTGTGAAGGTTTCAGCCAAGGGTGAAACTTTGGGGCTTGGGGCTATCTGCGCAGGTGGTGACCGAGACCCTTTCACAGGGAGCCATGTGCCAGGGCCACCTGGATATTGCAGCGGCGCTCTAGATCGTGGCCCAGTCACACCAGCTCGTGGCTGAGAGCATAGGCGGCATTATCGATTTTTCCTGTTCCTGATTTTTAAAAGTACAAGTGAACCTCACCATTGGGAATTCCCCCCCCCGGCCGAGGCGGAGCATCGCGGGTCAAGCCCGCTAATGAGATGCATTTATTGCACGAGCGGCTTTCATTATACGATTCTGGCGTCGGCCGACGGAAATTCCTGCTGATTAAGTGGGAAGCACACTGCTGGGAGAATACTATAGACCCCAAACATTTGCTGAAAGAAGACAAAATATTGTTAAAAGTGCAGAAATTAAAGGGCTGTAACATTAGGGGATTTGAACCGCCTTAATATTAACTTGATACATTCAGTGTAAAGGTTATAGAGGGTGCAGAATTGTTAAAATGCATTCCGGATAACTTTTTTAGTTGGTGCGTAGCAAACCCAACAAGGGGCAATCCCTGACTTCATTTTCATCCAATCATAGAATCTATGGCTCGGACACAGGCCTTTCGACCCAAACTGGTCCATGCCAACAAAAAGTCCATCTAAGCTAACACAATTTGCCTGCATATGGCCCATATCCTTCTAAATTGTTCCTAACCATGTATCTGTCCAAATGCCTTTTCAATGTTGTCAATGTCCCTGCCTCAACCACTTCCTCCGGCAGCTCATTCCACATGCGTACTACCCTCTGTGTAAAAAAAAGTTGCTCCTTAGGTTCCCATTAATTCTTTCCCCTCTTAACTTAAACCTATGTCATCTAGTTCTCGATTCCCCAACCCTGGGAAAAGACAGTGCATTCACCCTATCAATGCCTCTCATCATCCTACACACCTCTATAAGATCACCCCTCAGTCTCCTATGCTCCAAAGAAAAAAATCCTAGCCTGTCCAATCTCTCCCTATAACTCAGTCCTTTGAGTCCTGGCAACATCCTTGTAAATCTCTTCTGAACTCTCTCCAGTTTAACAACATCTTTCCTGAAGCAAGGTGACCAAAATTGAACACCATACTCCTCAATCCTCACCAAGTCCTGTACAATTGCAACATAATTCCCAACTTCTATATTCAATGCCCTGACTAATGAAGGCCAGTATGCCAAAAGTCGTCTTGATGTGGAGATGCCGGCGTTGGACTGGGGTGGGCACAGTAAGAAGTCTTACAACACCAGGTTAAAGTCTAATAGGTTTGTTTTGAATCACTAGCTTTCGGAGTGCAGCTCCTTCCTCAGGTGAATAAAGAGGTGGGTTCCAGAAACACCTATATAGACAAAGGCAATGATGCAAGAATATACTTTGAATGCAAGTCTTTGCAGGTAATTAAATTTTGACAGGTCCAGACGGTGCAACTGGAGAGAGGGGTAATCACAGGTAAAGAGGTGCGAATTGTCTCAAGCCAGGACAGTTGGTAGGATTTTGCAATCCCAGGCCCATTGGTGGGGGGGGTCGCACGAGTATGTACCGCAACCTCTAAGACGTGCCAGATCATCGACATGGGTACCACCATTACACGTGAGAACACCACCCAGGTACGCGGTACATACCCGTGTGACTTGGACAACTTGCAGTAGGGGGATGTATGCCTGTACCTGTAATACAGGTTCCTCTGGTAAGCCCCTGCCAGCTAGCTCCGCCCACAGGGAGCTTGTGTATAAATATGCGTGTGAGTCACTCAGACCCTAGTCTACAGTTGCAGATGGAGGAATAGCATCGCACAGCAATAAAGCCTCTATTGTACTTGTCTCTCGTCTTTGAGTATAATTGTTAGCGCAACACTCCGCGTGGATTTAAAAGGGCCCCTCCCCTCCACCGACCGTAACACGTATTTTCTCAGCGTGGTCGATGAGTACTCCAGATTCCTCTTCGCCATCCCATGCCACGACATGACATCTGCCACCGTCATCAAAGCCCTCAACCCAATCTTCGCTCTGTTCGGCTTCCCCACCTACATCCACAGTGACAGGGGATCTTCATTCATGAGTGATGAGCTACGTCAGTTCCTGCTAAGCAGGGGTATCATCTCCAGCAGGACGACAAGCTATAACCCCCGGGGAAACGACAGGTAGGGAGGGAGAACGGGACGGTATGGAGGGCCGTCCAACTGGCCCTACGGCCCAGGAACCTCCCAGCCTCCCGCTGGCAGGAAGTCCTCCCTGATGCACTACACTCCATTCGGTCACTACTGTGCACCGCCACTGACAACACACCCCATGAACGTCTTTAAGCCTTCCCCAGGAAGTCCACATCCGGGGTGTCGCTATCGACCTGGCTCACAGCTCCAGGACCCGTCCTGCTCCGCAGGCACGTCCGACTCCGTGTCTGGTGGAGAGGGTGCAATTGCTCCATGCAAACCCCCAGTATGCCTGCATTGCGTACCCCGACAGCCGCCAGGATACTGTCTCCCTCAGGGACCTGGCGGCAACAGGTTCCACACACCCACACACATCCCTCCGGCCCGGCGCACCCGGACATACCCCCCAGGACCATCCGTCCTCCCCCTGCCCACGCCCGAGTATGAAGAGGATTTTGGCACACTCCCGGAGTCACCGTAGATCAGACCGGCATCGCCGCCACCACTGCGTCGCTCCCAGCGGCACATCAAGGCCCCGGACCAGTTAAACTTCTAACTGGTCCACTGGACTTCAAAAGACATTTTTCTTTTCTCTCAAAATTTGTAAATGTATAGCTCATTTGTTGTATATAGTTCTCCACCACCCCGCTGGACTCAATTTTAACAGGGGGTGAATGTGGTAAACCACTGTTGCACCTATATTAGGTGATGTATGGTAGGACCTGTCCTAAAGGTACGTCGGTAGTCCCTGCCTACTGGCTCCGGAGTATAAATGTGTATGTCCTCCATGCTGCAGCCATTTCACCAGCTGCTGTGGGAGGCCACACATCTGAGAGCAATAAAGCCTCAGTTGTACCCAACTCAAGTCTTTGTGCAATTTATCGTGCATCAAAGCGGCAATATCCAGCCAAAGGGAGGCGATGTCTACAGTGTGAAAAGTCTGGGCATTACGCGGCCTTATTCACGTCCGCTCCACCGACCAACAGCCAGCGGATCGACCAGCAGACGTGTCCGCTGCGTACAACAAGGCATGCAGGATTCAGATCCCGACAGCCGATGCTGACTGCCTCGAGTCTCCATAACCGGGTGGGCATAATCACCACGTGCGAGCTGGCCTCCACCGTGCCTGCAAACCGTTTTTCAATACGAGTGGTATGCTGTCGTCACGGGTAACCAGTCTCGCATCCGATTTACATTTGACACTGGCGCATCTGCAAACCTCGGGCGCAATTTTCCCAAAGGGAGACAAAGTGCTGGTTTAGCTCACTGCGCTAAATCGCTGGCTTTTAAAGCAGACCAAGGCAGGCCAGCAGCACGGTTCGATTCCCGTACCAGCCTCCCCGAACAGGCGCCGGAATGTGGCGACTAGGGGCTTTTCACAGTAACTTCATTGAAGCCTACTCGTGACAATAAGCGATTTTCATTTCATTTTCATTTCAAGTGCCGACGCCGGAGTGAAAACCGGAGTGTTTCACTCCGGCGTCGGAGGCCTCTCCTCGCCCCCTATTCTCCCGCCCCCAGGGGGCTAGGAGCGGCGCCCGCGTCACAGCGGCGCTGCCTGAATGACGCGGCCGGTGGCGCCTAAATGACGTCACCCGCGCATGCACAGGTTGGCTGGCGCCAACCCGCGCATGCGTGGTTGCCGTCCTCCCCGCAAGAATGGACCATTGATCTTGCGGGGCGGCAGAGGGAAAAGAGTGCATCTTTTAGAGACGCCGGCCCGACGATCGGTGGGCACCGATCGCGGGCCAGACCCCTCTTGAGCACCCCCTGGTGCTTGATGCTCCTCCACCCCCCCCCCCCCCCCCCCCCCCCCCCCACAGACCCCACACGCAGTGGACCCTCACACACACGAAACAGAACAGCCAATCACCAGACAGGACACCACCACTATCAAACCCACAGGACATTAAGGGTCTTAGGGAGATAGTCGCAGTGCACAGGCCAATGAACATTATCACCATGTGATAGAGAGCTAGTCTGGTCAAGCCAGTAGGAGGTTATCAGTTAGGTTAATAGAGTGTCAACCCACAGCAGATTATGTACAGCAATCAACAGGTTAAATAAAACAGTGTTGGACCATCTCCTGTGTTGGAAGCCTGTTTCTTGTTTTCCTGCATCCAGTTGCATTCGATGTTAGATCAACACAGATAACACATCAGGTCCTTCCCTCTCCACTGGGGTCTCAACACTGCTGTCCCTTTCTTTATCATCTGTTCCTGTTCATTTATGATGTGTACTTTATCGTGTGACAACACAACATTCGAGGAGTGCATATCTGAGTTGTCGGGTGTGCGTAAGTCATGCAATGGCACTTCTTCAGTTCTCTGCCTCTCCTGGTGTTTTGTGCTCTCTTCTGCAAGGAAAGAAGAGTACAAGTGTATCTCACAGGTAACAAATGCTAAGTATGTCTAGAGCCCCCACTTCACTATGTGAGAAGCTGGAAGGACATTCGTGGAAGGTTACTGTGGGAATGGGTGTGTCATGGCAATAAGATGAGGAGTTCCAGGGTTGGCTTGTCAGATCAGGATATCAGGAGGTGCCTCAAATGAGATGCATGTTTGAGCCTTATCTGAGGACACTCTGATTGCCAAATGGGTACAATCTATGACCTCCCTGGATCTGTGGAAATTCAGCCAAATCGGAGAGCCCCCTCTTTCTGACTTCATCAATAGTGAAGTGTGGGCTCCAGACAAACTTAGCATTTGTTAGCTTTGAGATACTCCTGTGCACAGCAGACTATGAGATTCTACAGATATCTGCTGATGTCTGGAAGGGACCGGAAGCATAGAAATTCAGTGTTGTGGTGATCTCGATGACGACTGGCAATTGGTGTGCATTAGGTCCACCTGGAAGGAAGTTCTGTTCCAGGAGGCTGTAAATGTCAGCAATAACCTGCATGAAAGACTGAGCATCTTGAGACACTTGTTCCACCATGTCATGGAAACTCATCCTCTGCCTGTATAACCTGTGTTAGGGGGACTGCATCCTGCACAAACCTTCTGTCTGCAGAACTACAGATGGTTGAAGAGAACATATTAACATAAGAACTAGGAGCAGGAGTAGGCCATCTGGTTCCTCGAGCCTGCTCCACAATTCAATGAGATCATGGCTGATCTTTTGTGGACTCAACTCCACTTTCCGGCCCGAACACCATAACCCTTAATCCCTTTATTCTTCAAAAAACTATCTATCTTTATCTTAAAAACATGTAATGAAGGAGCCTCTACTACTTCACTGGGCAAGGAATTCCATAGATTCACAACCCTTTGGGTGAAGAAGTTCCTCCTAAACTCAGTCTTAAATCTACTTCCCCTTATTTTGAGGCTATGCACCCTAGTTCTGCTTTCATCCGCCAGTGGAAACAACCTGCCTGCATCTATCCTATCCCCTTCATAATTTTATATGTTTCTATAAGATCCCCCCTCATTCTTCTAAATTCCAACGAGTACAGTCCCAGTCTACTCAACCTCTTCTCGTAATCCAACCCCTTCAGCTCTGGGATTAACCTAGTGAATCTCCTCTGTACACCCTCCAGTGCCAGTACATCCTTTCTCAAGTAAGGAGACCAAAACTGAACACAATATTCCAGGTGTGGCCTCACTAGCACCATATGCAATTACAGCATAAACTCCCTAGTCTTAAACTCCATTCCTCTAGCAATGAAGGACAAAATTCCATTTGCCTTCTTAATCACCTGTTGCACCTGTAAACCAACTTTTTGCGGCTCATGCACTAGCACACCCAGGTCTCTCTGCACAGCAGCATGTTTTAATATTTTATCATTTAAATAGTAATCCCATTTGCTGTATTCCTCCCAAAATGGATAACCTCACATTTGTCAACATTGTATTCCATCTGCCAGACCCTAGCCCATTCACTTAATCTATCCAAATCCCTCTGCAGACTTCCGGTATCCTCTGCACATTTTGCGTTACCACTCATCTTTGTGTCGTCTACAAACTTGGACACATTGCCTTTGGTCCCCAACTCGAAATCATCTATGTAAATTGTGAACAATTGTAGGGCCAACACTGATCCCTGAGGGACACCACTAGCTACTGATTGCCAACCAGAGAAACACCCATTAATCCCCACTCTTTGCTTTCTATTAATTAACCAATCCTTATCCATGCTACTACTTTACCCCTAATGCCATACATCTTTATCTGATGCAGCAACCTTTTGTGTGGCACCTTGTAAAAGGCTTTCTGGAAATCCAGATATGCCACATCCATTGGCTCCCCGTTATCTACCGCACTGGTAAATGTCCTTGAAATTAGTTAGGCACGATCTGCTCTTTATGAACCCATGCTGCGTCTGCCCAATGGGACAATTTCTATCCAGATGCCTCGCTAATTCTAGCTTGATGATAGATTCCAGCATCTTCCCTACTACCGAAGTTAAGCTCACTGGCCTATAATTACCCGCTCTGTACCTCCTTTTTTAAACAGTGGTGTCACGTTTGCTAATTTCATCCGCCGGGACCACCCCAGAGTCTAGTGAATTTTGGTAAATTATCACTAGTGCATTTGCAATTTCCCTAGCCATCTCTTTTAGTACTCTGGGATGCATTCCATCAGGGCCAGGAGACGAGTCTACTTTTAGCCCCATTAGCTTGCCCATAACTACCTCCTTAGTGATAACAATCCTCTCAAGGTCCTCACCTGTCATAGCCTCATTTCTATCAGTCACTGGCACGTTATTTGTGTCTTCCACTGTGAAGACCGACCCAAAAAACGTGTTCAGTTCCTCAGCCATTTCCTCATCTCCCATTATTAAAACTCTTTTCTCATCCTTTAAAGGACCAACATTTACCTTAGCCACTCTTTTTTGTTTTATATTCTGAGCACGTTTACTCTCATAATGCATCTTACTCTTCATTATAGCTTTTTTAGTAGCCCCCTAAAGATTTCCCAGTCCTCTAGTCTCCCAGAAATCTTTGCCACTTTGTATGCTTTTTCCTTCAATTTGTTACTCTCCCTTATTTCCTTACATATCCACGGTCGATTTTCCCTTTCTACCGTCCTTTTTGTTGGTATAAACCTTTGCTGAGCACTGTGAAAAATCGCTTGCAAGGTTCTCCATTGTTCCTCAACTGTTCCACCATAAAGTCTTTGCTCCCAGTCTACCTTGGCTGGTTCTTCTCTCATCCCATTGTAATCTCCTTTGTTTCAGCACAAAACACGAGTATTTGATTTTATCTTGTCACCCTCCATCCGTATTTTAAATTCCACCATATTGTGATCTCTCCTTCCGAGAGGATCCCTAACTATGAGATCATGAATCAATCCTGTCTCATTACACAGGACAAGATCTAGGACCGCTTATTCCCTCGTAGGTTCCATTACATACTGTTCGAGGAAACTATCGCGGATACATTGTATAAACTCATCCTCAAGGCTGCCTTGACTGACCTGGTTAAACCAATTGTCATGTAGATTAAAATCCCCCATGATAACTGCTGTACCATTTCTACATGCATCTGTTATTTCTTTGTTTATTGTCTGCCCCACCATAATGTTACTATTTGGTGGCCTATAGACTACTCCGATCAGTGACTTTTTCGCCTTACTATTCCTGATTTCCACCCAAATGGATTCAACCTTATCCTCCATAGCACCGATGTCATCCCTTACTATTGCCCGGATGTCATCCTTAAATAATAGAGCTACACCACCTCCCTTACCATCCACTCTGTTCTTCCGAATAGTTTGATACCCTCGGATATTTAACTCCCAGTCGTGACCATCCTTGAACCATGTTTTAGTAATGGCCACTAAATTATAGTCATTCACGATGATTTGCGCCATTAACTCATTTACCTTATTCCGAATACTACAAGCATTCAGGTAAAGTACACTTATGTTGGCTTTTTTTACCTCTGTTTTGAATCTTAACACCTCGATCAGTAACCTCTCCTAAGTTATATTTCCTCTTAACTTTTCTCCTAATTTTCCTTGTCGTTGAACCCATATCTTCATGTAACAACCTGCCGCGTCGCTTACCATTAATGTTTTTACTTCCCGTTTTATTCCTTTTAGTATTACTTGGTCTGTTCACTGAGCTCCCCTCAGTCATTGTACCTTGTACTATCGCCCTTTTTGATTTTTGACCATGGCTTCTCTGCCTTACACTTTCCCCCTTACTTCCTTTTGCTTCTGCTGCTTGTGTACTTCCCCTGCTATTGATGCTGTTCTCCTTGTTCCTCATTAGTGATATAAGGCAGAGCTGCATAACCTGAGAAAGCTGAGGAGTGCAGATCAAAGGCAAAAATCTCCATGGTAACTGAAATGACCTCCAAAGTGAAATCACTTCTAAAGCAGTGAAAGCACACTCTCAGAACAAAAAAAAGTACAGCATAGGAACCGGCACTTCAGCCCTCCAATCCTATGCCGATCATGATGCTCTAACCAAAACAAAACATTCTTCCTTTTCTCGGTTTGTATCCCTCTATTTCCTCCCTATTCATGTATCCATCCAGATGCCTCTTAAATATTGCTAATGCACCTGCTTCCATCACATGCTTTGGCAGCGGGATCCAGGCACCCACCACTCTCTGCGTGAAAAATGTACCCCGCACATCTCCCTTAAACTTTCCACCTCTCACCTTGAACCTGTGCCCCCTTGTAATTGTCACTTTCACCCTTAAAAAAGGCCTCAGACTATCACCATGTCAATGTCTCTCATAATTTTGTAGACCTCTGTCAGGTCTCCCCTCAGCCTCCGTCTTTCCAGTGAAAACAATCCTAGTTTATTCAACTGCTCCTCACAGGCAACATCCTCGAGATCAGGCAACATCCTGGTGTACCTTCTTTGCACTCTCCCCAAAGCTCCCATGTCCTTCTGATAATGTGGTGAGCAGAACTGCACACAATACTCCAAATACGGCCTCACCAAGATTTTATATAGCTGCGACATGATTTCCTAACTTTTTTACTCAATGTCCGGCTGATGAACGCAGGTATGCCATATGCCTTCTTAAGGACCTTGGCCACCTGTGTTGCCACTTTAGGGAACTGTGGACCTGCTCGCCCAGATCCCGCTAACATTGTTTCTAAGGGTTCTGCCATTTATAGTATGATTCATACCTTGATTTAATCCTCCAAAATGCATCACCTCGAATTTGTCCAGATTAAACTCCATCTACCATTTCTGTGCCCAAGTCTCCAATCTATTTACATTCTGTTGTATCTTCTGGTAATTCTCGGCACTATTAGCAACTCCGCCAATCTTCGTGCAAACTTATTAATCAGACCTCCCACATTTTCCTCCAGATCACTTATATATACTACAAACAACAGAGGTCACAGCACTGATCTCTGCTGTACACCACTAGCTACAGATCTTTATTCAGAACAACACCCTTCCACCGACATTCTCTATCTGAGCAAAAATCTTTCACTTAGGCAAGAAGCAGCTATCACATCTTCGTAATCTCCAACCTGTCATTTTCTCAGACTCCTCAATTGTCACAGTCCTCTCACCTTAATTAACCTGGTAAGTTCTAAGGATCTTGGGAACTCGTGTGTTGACAGTTAAAGACAGAATCCAGGATTGGTAAGACTCTTGCCTCTAAGTTGCAAGGCTGTTGGAGCAAGTTTCGCTCAAAGATTTGAGCAAAACAAAATCAAGATTTACATCACATTTGTTATGGGCCAGGGTTTAGAAAACTCCACAGTATATCATGGGGTTCACCTGACCCACAACTTTTAATAGATTTTGGTTATGGGGAGCACAAGGACCCACTTTACAGATGTGATGCAAAAGAGATCTAAAGTGTTTTTAAAACAAAACAATGTTTATTCTATGAATTCAGTCAACACTTTATAAACACACAGTAAACATCTTATCAACTACAAACACTGATACTTTCCCAAATACAATATTGTATAGGTAATCATTAGTAACTTTTCCAACAACATCCATAAGCCAAAACACTTTTTTAACAAAGACAGTAGGTTTGAATTCTCTATAGAAACAGATATATCTTTGAAATCATCAAATGAGCTGAAGACATTATTTAGCTTGTGGAGAGATACCAGTATACATCTGCTTGCTTTGACTGCAGCTCTCCAACTCAAAGTGAAACTAAACAGAGCCACAAAGCAGCTTTTCAGCTCAAAACAAAAGTAAAAGCAGAGTTGAGCTCACCTCCACCCACATACTGACATCACTGCAGCTATTTGATAAAAAGCCATTTCTTAAAGGCACTCTCACATGACACAGTACAGAAGGAAGGGAGTTCTGCATAGTTGGAGATGCTGTCCTTTAAACTGAAGCCCTTTCTGCCTTGTCAGGTGGATGCAAATGATCCCCATGCAGTATTTTGAAGAAAAGCAGAAGAGTTGACCCCTATTTATCCTTCTATCAACATCACAAAAATAGATGATCTTGCCATTATCACTTTTATGTTGATGGGTCTGTTATCATCATTGTGGGCCTTCGATGAGGCTGCCTGTGCTCATAATTAATAGAGCCTGATGAAGGCATGACTGTTAGTAAACTACCTGGTAATGAATTTGTAGTTTCTTCACCTGCAGTTCAAGGGAAATCGTCAGTCTGGTTTTCTCGGGGTTTTCACATGGTTCTATCAGGTTCTGGTTAGAGTACCTGTTTCAGTCGTCTTAAGACCATCGAATAATTTTGGAAATTATGTAATAAATTCTTTTGGTTTAATTTTGGCTTCGCAATTTCTCTACTTTATAAATAAATTGTATGGGTCTGTCCAAGCTTTTCAGCTTAACAGTGAAAATTCTTTATTTTGGATCACAAACAAAGTTTCCGTGATTTATCTTCTTTTCTTCTGGCGTTTAGCAGTCAACTGCCTCTTGACCTTCAGTTGAATGCTTCCTGGAGTCATATGGTTGCTGATGGGAGGGATTTTTGCTTCAGCTACTGTTCTGTGTCTGAAAGAACTGGAACTCCCACTCTAGTATTGAACTAAAAAGTTTGTTTTACATCTGTTGACCATTAGATCCTGTAATATCTCGCAAGAATGGCATTTCATTGTCTTTTTTGTCTTCAATTTCTCGATTGTTACAAGTTTTTATTTGTTTCTCCTTTCATTTCTGTATTACGAGCTGTTTTTTGCAGCATAAAGAATAAAAATGATTTCCTTTTACAGGAATAAAACTCAGTATTTTTGGCGGGCAATCTTCACACCCTCCCACAGTGAGCACTCGAGTATTGGTCACTAACCCACCTTCTTTATTCTTTCCCTGTTTTTGGCGGGTGTGCTGCTACTTCTGTGACCTACAAACTGCACTGCATCAGTTATTTTTCTCCACTGGGTTTCTTTGTCACCTCAAATAAATACATGCGGCAGAATTTTCCATTCCTGCGACTTGTGTCGACCCCAGGGAAGGATTCCACGACAGCAAAACAGGCGCTGCACCTGGAACAATTCCAGGTTGAGGGGCTCGCACCGGCGCCACGTGGAACACCATAAGACCATAAGACATAGGAGCAGAATTAGGCCACTCGGTCCATCGGGTCTGCACCGCTATTCAATCATGGCTGATATTTTTCTCATCCCCAATCTCCTGCCTTCTCCCCATAACCCCTGATCCCCTCATTGATCAAAAACCTATCTATCTCTGTCTTAAAGACACTCAGTGATTTGGCCTCCACAGCCTTCTGCGGCAAAGAGTTCCACAGATTCACCACCCTCTGGCTGAAGAAATTCCTCCTCATCTCTGTATTAAAGAATCGTCCCTTTAGTCTGAGATTGTGTCCTCTGCTTCTAGTTTTTCCTGCAAGTGGAAACTTTCTCTGCATGTCCACTCTATCCAGGCCTTACATTATCCTGTAAGTTTCAGTAAGATCCCCCCTCATCCTTCTAAACTCCAACGAGTGCAAATCCAGCGTCCTCAACCGTTCCTCATACGACAAGCTGTTTATTCCAGGGTTCATTCTTATGAACCTGCTCTGGATCCTTTCCAAGGCCAGCACATCCTTCCTTTGATACTTAGCCCAAAACTGCTCACGATACTCCAATTGGGTTCTGACCAGAGCCTTATATAGCCTCAGAAGTACATCCCAGGTTTTGTATTCTAGCCCTCTTGACATGAATGCTCACATTGCATTTGTCTTCCTCACTACAGGCTGAATCTGCACATTAACTTTAACAGAATTGTGAACAAGGATTCCCAAGTCCCTTTGTGCTTCTAATTTCATAAGCATCTTCCCATTTTGAAAATAGTCTGTGCCTCCATTTCTCCTTCCAAAGTGCATAACCTCACACTTTTCCACATTGTATTCCATCTGCCACTTCTTTGCCCACTCTCCTAGCCTGTCCAAGTCCTTCTGCAGCCCTCCTGCTTCCTCAATACTACCTGTCCCTCTACAGATCTTTGTATCATCTGCAAACTTAGCAATCGTGCTTTCAGTTCCTTCCTCCAGATCATTAATGTATATTGTGAAAAGTTGTGGTCCCAGCACCGACCCCTGAGGTACACCACTAGTCACCGACTGCCATCCTCAAAAAGACCCCTTTATCCCCACTGTTGGCCTTCTGCCAATCAGCCAATCCACTGTCCATGCCAGGATCTTACCTTGAACACCATGGGCTCTTAACTTATTTAATAGTCTCCTATGCGGCACCTTGTCAAAGGCCTTCTGGAAATCTAAATAAATCACGCCCACTGGTTCTCCTTTGTCTAGCTTCCTTGTTACTTCCTCAAAGAACTCTAAACAGATTTGTCAGACATGACCTCCCCTTGACGAAGCCGTGCTGACTCAGTCCTATTTTATCATACATTTCCAAGTACTCCGCGATCTCATCTTTAATAATGGACTCTAAATTCTTACCAATGACCGAAGTCAGGCTAACGTAATTGATTTTTATTTTATTTTATTTATTTATTGTCACATGTACCGAAGTACAGTGAAAAGTATTTTTCTGCAGCCGAGGGAACGTACGTTCAGAGTAGACGAAAGTATAATCAACAGATAACATTGACAAATGGTCCATTGACAAAAAGTGATTGGTTACAGTGTGGAATGAGGGGCCAAACAAAGCAAATGCATGAACAAGAGCAGCATAGGGCATCGTGAATAGTGTCCTTACAGGGAACAGATCAGTTTGAGGGGGAGTCATTGAGGAGTCATGTAGCTGTGGGGAAGAAGCTGTTCCTTTATCTCGATGTGCAGGTACCTTCTGCCTTATGTAAGGGTCTGGAAGAAGGCAATGCCTGGGTGGGAGGGGTCTCTGATAATGCTGTCTGCCTTGCTGAGGCGGCGGGAGGTGTATACAGAATCAATGTGAGGGTGGCAAGCCTGTGTGATGTGTTGGGCTGTGTTCACCACACTCTGCAATCTTGGACCGAGCAGTTGCCATACCAGGCTGTGATGCAGCTGGATAGGATGCTCTCTATCGCACATCTGTAGAAGTTTGTGAGAGTCGATGCAGACATGTCAAATTTCTTTAGCTTCCGTAGGAAGTAGAGACATTGTTGAGCTTTCTTGACTGTTGCATCAACGTGAGTGGACCAGGACAGACTGTTGGTGATGGTGACCCCACAGGAACTTTAAGCTATCGACCATTTCCACTTCGGGGCCAGTGGTGCAGACGGGAGTGCGTGTCGTGCTACGCTTTCTGAAGTCGATGATCAGTTCCTTGATCTTTCCAACATTTAGAGAGAGGTTATTTTTGGTACACCACGCAACCATGTGGTTTATCTCCCTTTTGTAGTCTGATTAATCGACTTCCCACCACAATCATATCATCCACAAACTTATAGATTGAGTTGGAGTCCAACAAGTGCCATTTGACCTAAAATTTCAAAATTATCAAATTTGCTTAAAGATGGGTTTTTAAATTAGAGAAACAACTGACCTTTCAGAAATTTGTACAAATTTTGGTATCAGAAAGCATTCTGCCATTAATTGCATCACTTATAATGTGATGCAATTAATCTTTACACTTAAAATAAAACACCCTGCCTTATTTAATTATTCATTTTATTAGCTTTAAATAAATTGTATGGTTAAGGTACAGTATAATAAATATAAAACATTTGTATGATTAAAAAAGATTAACCAAAGCATAAATTATGGTTGTAAGCTTTAAAAAAAATATTATAAACAGAGTTTACAACGTAAAGACTGGACACAAAAAAAATGGTTTCCTCATCCTACTTAAAACGCACACTGTGCCTTTGTAGCACGAGTGCAAAAGCTTCCTGGTTAATTTAAACAGTTTTAAAAATAACACTAATCTACAAAAATAGTAAAGAATCTCTCAAGAAATCTTTAACTTACCTGTGATTCATTGATGATTTCCAAACCGCAGCGTAAGTAAACGGAAGAACAAGGTAAAACGCGGGACACAATGCGGTCTCATTCACAAATTTTAAAACTGTAGTAGTTCACGTGTTCTTACCTTGCGCACGTGGTAGGTCCATCCGGGTGCTGTGGAATCAGGTGATTTTTCCCTTTGTTAATTTCGCCGGTAGTGTCTTTGCCATGATCAAACATGGCAGACGTAAAGTTTTCTGGGACATCATTTAACATCATCAAAAAGGTAATTGCAATTTTTTTTTGTTAAAAATGTGGGCTATATTTAATGTTTTATGTTGTAATGTGTGCTGCTAATGTATGTTTATTTTATACTGACAAGACTGACTTGCCAACGGAGTTTAAAAAAAATTTACATAGCTTTTAAATTCGAGATCCAACGTAAATAACTGGGCAATAAAATTTACGAAATTTGCATTTTATTCCAGCACAAAAATGATAGACAACATTTAAAATAAGGAAATTTAATACTTTCCAGAATTAACCATTATTGATAAAATTGTGATAAACAGCAAAATCACTCAAATTCATTAATGAGAATGAATTATACAGCCTTAAGAACAAAGGGAGTTTCCATGTCTCTAAAAAAAATGTGAAAATGTGGGGGACACGAATGATTAAGTTATAAATTTGAATAAAATCATCTTCTGTTTTTCTTTGACCCGAGTACATTTGAATACCCAAGTATAATCCTCATAATAAAATTAATTTGGGTGGTGTGTGTGTACATGAATTTAGCATAAAATATGTATGAAATGTGAATACCCTTTAAAACCACTCTTGGCCTCCAAAAAAAAATAACTAGCCGTGTATAGTGAGTACAGCAGAGGACTGAGCACGCATTCTTGCGGGGCCCCGGTGTTGAGGGCTATTGTGGAGGAGATGCTGTTGCCTATCCTGGCAGATCTGTGGTCTGTTGGTGAGGAAGTCAAGGATCCAGCTGCACAGGGAGGAGTCAGGTCCAAGGTTGCGGAATTTGGTTATTAGTCTTGTCGGGATAATGGTGTTGAAGGGGAGCTGTAGTCGATGAACAGCAGTCTTACATAGATATCCTTGTTGTTGAGGTGTTTGTGTGTTGATTATAGAGCCAGGGAGATAGCATCTGCTGTGGACCGGTTGCGGTGATAGGCAAACTGCAGTGGATCGAGACCGTGTGGGAGGCTGCCAGTGATCCGTCTCATGACTAGCTGCTCGAAGCATTTCATGATAACCAACATCAGGGCCATCGGTCGGTAGTCGTTGAGGCAGGCTACCTTGTTCTTCTTTGGCACTGGTACTATGGTGGTCTTCTTGAAGGAGGTGGGGACCTCAGCAGAGGAGTGAGGTGGTGAAAACACTTGCCACCTGGTCTGCGCAGGCTCTGAGTGCTCACCCAGAGACTCCGTTGAGGCCCGTCACTTTCCGTGGATTCACCTTCAAGAAGGCAGCTCTTACCTCCTGAGGCTGTAATAGTGGGTATGGGTATCCAGGGCTGTTGGGGTGGGTGGCACTGATACATTGGCTGACTGCTCAAAGCGGGCATAGAACTTATGCAAATCATTGGGTAGGTATGCTCCAGCCACAGATATTCCACCTGGCCTTGCATTAAAGCCTGTGATCTTGTGTAAGCCCTGCGATAGTCGTCATGGGTTAGTGTCGTTGGCCTGGGACTCTAGTTTGATGCGGTATTGTCTTTTTGCATCCCTGATGACTTTCCGTATATCGTACCTGGATTTCGTATATAGGTCAGGATCATCAGACTTGAACGCCTCCGTCCGGGACTTTAGCAGGGAGTGAACCCTTTGGTTGAGCCAGGGTTTCCGAATACCTATATTGTCTTCTTTGGTATGCAGTCCTCAACACACTTACTGATGACGTCTGTGACGATAGTTGTGTACTCGTCCAGGTTAGCTGCCGCGGCCTTGAATATGGACCAGTCCACAGTCTCCAAGGAGTCGCGGAGGATGTCCTCAGATTCCTCGGACCAGCTCTGCACGGTTTTCTTGACTGGCTCAGCATGCTTGAGTTGCTGTTTGTAAGCGGAAGTAGGAATACCGACTTGTGGTCGGATTTGCCAAAGTGTCGTCAGGAAATGGAGTGGTAGGCACCTTTGATGCTTGTGTAACAGTGATCCACGGTTTTTGTACCTCTGGTGGGGCAGCAGATATGTTGATGGAGTTTGGGTAGGACCTTCCTGAGGTTGGCCTGGTTGAAGTCTCCAGCCACGATTGTCAGGGCTTCGGGGTGATTTGTTTCTTGGTTGTTGATGGTGGAATGTAGTTTGTCAAGTGCTTTCTTCACTTATGCATGGGGTGGATGTACACTGCTGTGATGAGTACAGAGATGAATTCATGTGGGAGGTAGAAGGAGCAACCCTGTATCCCGGCCCAGGATGGAGGCTGCCAGCCACTACTATTCACCATGCCTGACAAGAGGTGATGGAGGCGATCAGCATCACCAGCAACGTCTCCAGTGCCAGAAGAAACTGCACAACCTCCGGGGGACCAGGGTGAGGGGACCACTGTGTCCCTAGCATTAACCCCATTCCACACACCAGTAACCCGCCATCTCCGGAACCCCCATCCATCCTCCCTGGGGAAAACCGGTGATTATTGCAGATTGGGTACCACACCGATGCCCCCTCTGCTCCCACATGTCTCCTCCATTGCCCCCAGACTCTCAAGGCCCCCACCACTATGGGGCTGGTGGAGTACCACGCTGGCGGAGACGGCAGAACCACTGTTACCAATGCCCCCAGACTTGTGCCCTTACAAGAAGTCGCCTCCATACACGCCCCCCCCCCCCCCCCCCCCCCCCACCACCACCACCACCACCACCAGCCACCTCCTCACCATGGCTATATTAGCCACCCAGTAATAACTGCTGAAATTCAGCAGTGCCAGCCCACCATCCCCCCTGACTCCGCTCAAGCATTGCCCTTTTCACTCGCACTTTGCCCCCCCCAAACAAAGCCCACATTTTTATAGATCCGCTTAAAAAAGGACCACGGGATGGAGATGGGGAGGCATTGGAAAATGAATAGGAATCTCGGGAAGACCGTCATTTCTACCGATTGAACTCTGCCCGCCAGAGACAACGGGAGCGCATCCCATCTCTGGAAATCCTCCTTTATCTGCTCCACCAGCCGGGCCAAGTTCAATTTATGTAGCCTGTCCAATCCCTCACCACTTGGATACCCAGGTACCTGAAACTGCCCCCTACCACTCTGAACGGTAGTTCCCCCAGTTGCCTCTCCTGACCTCTCGCTTGGACCACAAACATCTCGCTCTTCCCCATATTGAGCTTGTACCTGAAAACCGGCCGAATTTCCCTAAAATTCCCATAATTTCTTCCACATCTTCCATTGGGTCTGAGTCATACAACAGTAGGTCATCCGCATACAGCGAGATCCTGTGCCAGCCCCTTCCAGTCCCTTGAGGCCCTCAGAGCAATTGCCAGCGGCTCTCTTGCCAGCACAAACAGCAGTGGGGGGAGGGGGCATACCTGTTTCATCCTCTGCTGCAGTCTGAAATAGTCCGAAGTCGTCCTGTTTGTCCTTGCAACCGGAGCCCGGTTCAGCAACCTAATCCGGCCAATAAAGCCCCTCCCAAAATCGAACCGCTCCAGCATCTCCCATAAATAATCCCACTCAACCTGGTCAAAGGCTTTCTCCGCATCCATCGCAACCACTACCTGAACCTCCCTACCTTCCGGGGGCATCATGATCACATTTAACAGCCTTCTTACATTGGCCACCAGCTGCCTACCCTTAACGATCCCCTTCTGATCCTGATAACGTCCGGTAAACAGCCCTCAAACCTGGAGGACAAAGTTTTGGCCAGATGTTTGGCATCTACGTTCAACAAGGAAATCGGCCTGCTCTGATGGTCTTGTCCTGGTTCAGGATGAGCGAGATCATGGCCTGTGACATTGTCTGGGGCAGAACCTCTCTTTCCTTAGCCTCGTTAAAGATCTTCATCAGCACCGGCCCCAATATTCCGGAGAACTTTTTATAGAACCCGACTGGGTACCCGTCTGGTCCCGGGGCCTTACCCGACTGCATGGCCTTCAAACCCTCCACTATCTCCTCCAGCCCCATCAGGGCCCCCAGCCTTTCTACCAGCTCCCCATCAACATTCGGGAAAGTCAGCCCCTCCAGGAAGTGCCTCATCTGCTCCAGCCCCGCAGCTGTCCACCACCCCAGCACCACTCGTCAGGATCCACACTCGGGATTGAAAGGCGGTTTGCAGGCACGGTGGAGACCAGGTCGCGTGTGGTGACAATGCCCACCCGATGTGGAGACTCGAGGCAGTCAGCATCGGGGTCCGTTGGGCGGTCGGGATCAGAATCCTGCATGCCTTGTTGTACGCAGCGGACACGTCTGCGCTGCAGCTGGGATCGCTGGCTGTTGCTCGGTTGAGCGGACCTGGGAATGCCCAGGCTTTCCACACTGTAGACATCGCCTTCCTTTGGCTGGACATTGCCGTTTTAAATGGACGGAGCCACAATTTGGACACGTCATGACGCTGACGTCAGCACGTTCTGTGCGCCATCGCACTGGCGCGGTGCGACCGGCCGACGTTCGCACATACGCATTAGGGTCTTCGGCATCATCGTCCACCCGGTCGTGCCGCGCATGCATCAGGACCTGGGAAAAGCGCGCAAAACGGCCACTCTCCTCGATGCTCAGGCCTTGCATTTTTGCGATGGCCTGCACCCTTTCTGCCTCGTGGGAGGCCAGGTTTTGCAGTTTCTGCCGCCCTGATGCGGGAGTGACGATTTCTGGCATGCTCATGGACAACGCATGTTTCGATGGCGACGGAGAGGGTCAACTGTTTGATTTTGAGGAGCTGCTCCCGCAGGGAGTGGGACTGGACCCCGAAAACTATCTGATCCCGTATCATGGAATCAGCCGTCGAGTCATAATTACATGGCTGCGCTAGGATTCGGAGATGGGTCAAAAAGGATTGAAAAGGTTCATCCTTACTCTGTTGGAAGATGTACCGTTCAAAGCTCTCATTCACCTCAATGTCGCAGTGGCTGTCCAATTCCAGCAGAACCGTCTTGAACTTCGTCGTGTCTTCGCCATCGGCAAACGTGAGCGAGTTATAGATGTGGATGGCGTGATCCCCGCAGCCGACAGGAACAGCGCGATATTTCTGGCATCCGATGCTGCCTTGAGGCCGGAGGCCTTGATATACAGGAGGAACTTCTGTTTGAAGACTTTCCAGTTGGCTCCGAGGTTGCCAGAGATTTGGAGTTGTGTAGGAGGCTGGATCTTTTCCATGCCGCTGGATGGCTGCTTGCTGGTTATCGCAGATTCACTCGAGGTAGGTTCGTTAGACTTAATACCTCCCTGGTACCATGATGTGTTAAGTGAGTTAGTTCAACGTTGACTGCAACTGAATGCAGTGAAACTAGAAAAAGACTTCCGACACAGGAGATGGTCCAACACGGTTTTATTGAACTGGCTGATTGCTGTACATAATCTGTTGTGGGTTGACACTCTATTAATCTAACTGATAACTTCCGACTGGCTTGACCAGACTAGCTCTCTACCACATGGAGATGATGCTCACTGGCTTGTGCACTCTAACAATCTCAGTAGCTGTGTCCTGTGAGAGAGGGAGAGTCTTAATGCCCTGTGGGCTTTAAAATGGTGGTGTCCTGTCTGGTGATTGGTTGTTCTGTGTAGTGTGTGTTCATTGGTTAACCTGTGTGTCAATCAGTGCCTGTCTGCATCTCATTATATACATGAGTGGATATTATGACAATATCGACCTCCCACGTCCGAGACTATTCTTCCCACCTCAAATGTCACCCGCTTGTTGACCAAGATCGCAACCCCACTAGTCTTAGTATACAGCCCCGAGTGGAAAACCTGATTAATCCAGCCTTTCCTCAACCTGACCTGGTCCACTACTCTAAGGTGCGTCTTCTGCAACATTACCACATCTGCCTTTAGTCCCCTCAGGTGCGCAAACACCCGTGCCCTCTTTACCGACCCATTTAGCCTCCGAACAGCAGCCCAGGGGGTGGGTAGCTGGTGGCCTCAGTGGCCAGGGCACCCGCCCATGGCGGCTGGTATGGGTACCGGCATGTGGTGCAGGGTGGGGTTCACTCATCCTCCTGGTAGAGGGGTGGGGTTACGGGTGTGTGGGAAGCGGTTACTGCCATGGGCGTGGAGGTGCCTACTCACCCTAGCCGCCCTGAGCTGGTTGCATAGTTTTTTCCGGCACTGCTGGCCTGTCTGGATGGTGTTGCCTATGGCGCTCAGGGCCTCTGCCACCTGTGCCCAGGCACAGCGAATGGCGGCAGCTGGTAGCCTCCTTCCCGGGCTGGGCTATAATGTCATCCACCACTCCTCCACCATCTCCAACAGGGTCTCCAGATAGGCATCGGTAAACCTCGGAACTGCTCTTCTCGCTACCATCTTATTGGTTGGGATGATGTTTGTGGTGACTGCAGTGTGTATATGCGAGTAGAATTGATTGTGTTCCACGTGGTGCCAGTGCTGGCCCCTTAGCAATATCGGAATCGGTCCAGGTTCGACACCAGTTTTTCTGCTGTGAAAGTGAAATTCTGCCTTGGCGTCAACACTTAGTCTCAGAAACGGAGAATCCCTCCCCCTAGCTCTCTTCCCTCCCCCCAACAGCCCACCCACAACCTTCGCCCATCGCGGTAATTCACTCTTTGAAGTATGAGATAAATTAGTGCTGCTTCAAGTGGAAACCCTCCACCGACCCTCCAACGGTGTACTTCACATTTTCCAGGTATAACAGATCCATAAAGTCACCCAACCAGGCCGAGGCAGTAGGCGGAACGGACTAGACTATCCCAGCATAGCTCGCTTTCGAGCTATCAGCGACGCAATGGTGAGCATATCCGCCTTTACACCCTGTCTGCAACCCCGGCGAGTCCGATACCCCAAAAATGGCCATCAACGGACTACGCTCCAGTTTGATATTACGAACCACTGACATGGTGCTAAAGAAGGAGACCCAAAAGCTCACCATCTTTAGATAAGACTAGAACGTGTGGGTATGGTTGGTGGGCCCACGAGAACACCGCTCACATTTTACCTCCACTCCATCAAAGAACTCGCTCATCCTATTTTTGGTTTGATGAGCTCTGTGAACTACATTGAGTTGGATCAGGCTGAGCCGCTTGCATGATGAGGTAGAATTGACCTTACAAAGGGCTCTGTGCTACACACTCTCATCTAAGATGGGTCCCAACTCCTCCCACTTCGCCTTCACCCAATCAAGCGGTGTAGATTCCAATGAGATGGATCCCTCATATTCTATTTAAGATCTCCCCGCCCCCAGTCATCGCAACCGTAAGATTTTCCTCAACAGGGAAGACTGTGGAGCCAAAGGGAACGCAGAGAAAGCACCACAAACTAAGTTGCGCATTTGAAACTATTGCAACTGATAGTTGGAATTTTGCTGAGTACTCCCCCCAACTGTCGAACCATCCCTCTATAAACTGGGCTCTAAAGCACTCTTGCCCCTTCTCTTCCCATGCCGTAAAAACCTGATGGCGCAAACAAATGGTTACCACTAATTGGAGCCAATAATGACATGGCACTCAACTTATAATGTTGTCTGAGCTACTTCCATATCTTCAAAGTGGAGATCACCACTGGGTTTGAGGTATAAGTCACTGGAGTAGTGCCGTTACTGGGACCCAGAGGCTCGGCCCTTTACATGAAATTGCCTCCATCCTCCCCCATATGGTGTCCGATTCTCTGTACCATCCCAAAATCATCTCCACATTGGCCGCCCAAGTAATACATGAGAAAATTGTCGGGCTACAAACTCAACATGAGCAAAAGTGAGATCTTCCCAGTACACCCGCAAGGGGGGGGGGGGGGGGCAGCACTAAAGGGGCTGCCGTTCAAACAAGCCCGACATAAATTCCGCTACCTGGGGATCCAAATAGCCCATGACTGGAAAGGGATCCACAAATGGAACCTCACCAGCCTGACGGAGGAAGTTAAAAAGGACCTGCAAAGATGGAACACACTCCCGCTCTCCCTCGCGGAGAGAGTTCAGACGATCAAAATGAACGTACTGCCCAGGTTCCTCTTCCTGTTTAGATCCATTCCGATCTACATCCCCAAGGCCTTTTTCAAAGCGCTGGACAAACTCATCATGGCGTTCGTATGGGGGGGGTAAAAATGCTAGGATCCCAAAGAAGGTCTTACAAAAAACAAAAACCAGGGGAGGGTTAGCCCTCCCGAATCTACAATTCTACCACTGGGCAGCAACAGCCGAGCGAGTAAGGGGATGGATCCAGGAGCCAAAAGCTGAGTGGGTGCGTGCGGATGAGGCCTCCTGTATGGGAACCTCCCTCCGGGCCCTCGCCACGGCAGCACTCCCATCCCCACCCAAAAAACACTCCAGCAGCCCAGTGGTGACAGCCACCCTCCAATCCTGGAACCAACTGCGGCAGCAACTTGGCCTGACCAAAATGTCGAACAGGGCTCCCATCTGCAACAACCATAGGTTCAAACCAGCACTGACCGACGCCACCTTCAAAAGGTGGAGGCAGGACGGGGGGACACTGACAGTCAGGGACCTATACACGGACGACAGGATCGCAACACTGGACGAACTGACAGAGAAATTTCAGCTAGCTGGGGGGAACGAGCTACGGTACCTGCAGCTCAAAAACTTCCTACGAAAGGAGACAAGGACGTACCCACAACCGCCACGACAGACACTACTGGAAGACCTACTGGACGCAAGTATCCTAGAGAAAGGGAACTTTAGTGACATGTATGACCGACTGGTAGATAGGGACGACACCGTACTGGACGCAACAAGGAGGAAATGGGAGGACGACCTGAGGATGGAGATCGGGTGGGGACTCTGGAGCGAAGCACTGCATAGGGTCAACTCCACCTCCACGTGCGCAAGGCTCAGCCTGACGCAACTAAAAGTGGTACATAGAGCCCACTTAACAAGAACCCGTATGAGTAGGTTCTTCCCGGAGGTGGAAGACAGATGTGAACGGTGCCAAAGAGGCCCGGCCAACCACGCCCACATGTTCTGGTCTTGCCCCAGACTCGTGGAGTACTGGACAGCCTTCTTCGAGGTTATGTCCAAAGTGGTGGGAGTGAGGGTGGAGCCATGCCCGATAGTGGCGGTCTTCGGGGTTTCAG
The DNA here is from genome assembly GCF_902713615.1 of Scyliorhinus canicula. Taxonomy (NCBI): domain Eukaryota; kingdom Metazoa; phylum Chordata; class Chondrichthyes; order Carcharhiniformes; family Scyliorhinidae; genus Scyliorhinus; species Scyliorhinus canicula. Next base: position 203,046,764 of record NC_052147.1, read on the forward strand.
AACAGCCAGATCTATTCCTGGGGAGGAGGGCGGACGCCCTTGCCTTTGCCTCCCTGATCGCCCGCCGTAGAATCCTGTTTGGCTGGCGGTCAGCAGCACCGCCCAGAGCTGCGGACTGGCTGTCCGACCTCTCGGAATCTCTCCAAATGGAGAAAATCAAATTTGCCATCCGAGGGTCGGACGACGGCTTCCACAGAACGTGGGAGCCATTCATGCAACTGTTCCGGGACCTATTTGTGGCCAATGTACAAGAGGAAGAATAGTCGGGGGAAGGTAGCGGGAGGGGGGGGGGGGGGGGGGGCTACAGGTTCGTTACGGGGGTTCGATGGCTAGCTAAGGCCCAAAACCAAACTAAATAAACATGTTGAGAGGGGGGGGGGGGGGGGGGGGGGGCGCAGTTACTACTACGAAGATGCTTACCTGTAAATATGTATGTTAATTTTTGCGTGTTTGTTTTTTTTTTCTCTCTCCTAACAATTTGTAATTTGTTCAATATAAAATATGAAAACTGAATAAAAACATTTATAAAAAAAAAAATACATGAGAAAATTGGGTAGTGCAGGTTAAAACTGCATCACCCCCAATTTCCAGTTGCAGTTACAAGGAATACTGTTGTTATACCCCTGGCAATATATTATTGTGCAGTAATATACTGAGTAGCAATGTCACACCCCTAAATGAAAGGCACTTTGCCTGTTCTCTGGAATGACTAGAATGGCTGCATCCACAGGAAAATCTCAGACTAGACTCTTGTGCAAGTAATATATTTACAATTCTTTTCAAGTTAATTGTAGATTACATTAATTTGGGAATATTCTTGAACGGTATGGAGATATATTTTTATGTGCTCGATACCATGTTACCGTGAAGTATTTCAAAGAAAGCTTAATAGGCATAAACCCATGTTAAGACATTTCTAAATTAATCATTCTGCTCAAGGACAGTATGAAGTATTTCAATACTTAATAAGATGAATGAATTAGGGTCTGAAATAGCTGAAGAAAAATCTTGAGATATACTTCAGTAAACATAGAACATAGAACGATACAGCGCAGTACAGGCCCTTCGGCCCTCGATGTTGCACCGACATGGAAAAAAACTAAAGGCCATCTAACCTACACTATGCCCTTATCATCCATATGCTTATCCAATAAACTTTTAAATGCCCTCAATGTTGGCGAGTTCACTACTGTTGCAGGTAGGGCATTCCACGGCCTCACCACTCTTTGCGTAAAAAACCCACCTCTGACCTCTGTCCTGTATCTATTACCCCTCAATTTAAGGCTATGTTCCCTCGTGCTAGCCACCCCCATCTGCGGGAGAAGGCTCTCGCTGTCCACCCTATCTAACCCTCTGATCATTTTGTATGCCTCTATTAAGTCACCTCTTAACCTTCTTCTCTCTAACGAAAACAACCTCAAGTTCATCAGCCTTTCCTCATAAGATTTTCCCTCCATACCAGGCAACATCCTGGTAAATCTCCTCTGCACCCGTTCCAAAGCTTCCACGTCCTTCCTATAATGAGGCGACCAGAACTGTACGCAATACTCCAAATGCGGCCGTACTAGAGTTTTGTACAACTGCAACATGACCTCATGGCTCCGGAACTCAATCCCTCTACCAATAAAGGCCAACACACCATAGGCCTTCTTCACAACCCTATCAACCTGGGTGGCAACTTTCAGGGATCTATGTACATGGACACCGAGATCCCTCTGCTCATCCACACTACCAAGAATTTTACCATTAGCCAAATATTCCGCATTCCTGTTATTCTTTCCAAAGTGAATCACCTCACACTTCTCCACATTAAACTCCATTTGCCACCTCTCAGCCCAGCTCTGCAGCTTATCTATGTCCCTCTGTAACCTGCAACATCCTTCCGCACTGTCTACAACTCCACCGACTTTAGTGTCGTCTGCACATTTACTCACCCATCCTTCTGCGCCCTCCTCTAGGTCATTTATAAAAATGACAAACTGCAACGGCCCCAGAACAGATCCTTGTGGTACGCCACTCGTAACTGAACTCCATTCTGAACATTTCCCATCAACTACCACTCTCTGTCTTCTTTCAACTAGCCAATTTCTGATCCACATCTCTAATTCACCCTCAATCCCCAGCCTCCGTATTTTCTGCAATAGCCGACCGTGGGGAACCTTATCAAACGCTTTACTGAAATCCATATACACCACATCAACTGCTCTACCCTCGTCTACCTGTTCAGTCACCTTCTCAAAGAACTCGATAAGGTTTGTGAGGCATGACCTACCCTTCACAAAACCATGCTGACTATCCCTAATCATATTATTCTTATCTAGATGATTATAAATCGTATCTTTTATAATCCTCTCCAAGACCTTACCCACCACAGACGTTAGGCTCACCGGCCTATAGTTACCGGGGTTATCTCTACTCCCCTTTTTGAACAAAGGGACCACATTTGCTATCCTCCAGTCCTCTGGCACTATTCCTGTAGCCAATGATGACCTAAAAATCAAAGCCAAAGGCTCAGCAATCTCTTCCCTGGCTTCCCAGAGAATCCTAGGATAAATCCCATCCGGCCCCGGGGACTTATCTATTTTCACCTTGTCCAGAATTGCCAACACTTCTTCCCTACGCACCTCAATGCCATCTATTCTAATAGCCTGCGTCTCAGCATTCTCCTCCACAATATTATCTTTTTCTTGAGTGAATACTGACGAAAAGTATTCATTTAGTATCTCGCTTATCTCCTCAGCCTCCACACACAACTTCCCACCACTGTCCTTGACTGGCCCTACTCTTATCTTAGTCATTCTTTTATTCCTGACATACCTATAGAAAGCTTTTGGGTTTTCCTTGATCCTACCTGCCAAAGACTTCTCATGTCCCCTCCTTGTTCGTCTCAGCTCTCTCTTTAGATCCTTCCTCGCTTCCTTGTAACTATCAAGCGCCCCAACTGAAACTTCATGCCTCATCTTCACATAGGCCTCCTTCTTCCTCTTAACAAGAGATTCCACTTCTTTGGTAAACCACGGTTCCCTCGCTCGACCCCTTCCTCCCTGCCTGACTGGTACGTACTTATCAAGAACATGCAATAGCTGTTCCTTGAACAAGCTCCACATATCCAGTGTGCCCAACCCTTGCAGCCTACTTCTCCAACCAACACATCCTAAGTCATGTCTAATGGCATCATAATTGCCCTTCCCCCAGCTATAACTCTTGCCCTGCGGGGTATACTTATCCCTTTCCATCACTAACGTAATGGTCACCGAATTGTGGTCACTGTTTCCAAAGTGCTCACCTACCTCCAGATCTAACACCTGGCCTGGTTCATTACCCAAATCCAAATCCAATGTGGCCTCGCCTCTTGTTGGCCTGTCAACATATTGTGTCAGGAAACCCTCCTGCACACATTGTACAAAGAACGACCCATCTAATGTACTCGAACTATATCTTTTCCAGTCAATATTTGGAAAGTTAAAGTCTCCCATAACAACTACCCTGTTACTTTCGCTCTTTTCCAGAATCATCTTCGCCATCCTTTCCTCTACATCCCTAGAACTATTAGGTGGCCTATAGAAAACTCCCAACAGGGTGACCTCTCCTTTCCTGTTTCTAACCTCAGCCCATACTACCTCAGAAGAAGAGTCCCCATCTAGCATCCTTTCCGCCACCGTAATACTGTCCTTGACTAGCAGCGCCACACCTCCCCCTCTTTTGCCCCCTTCTCTGAGCTTACTAAAACACCTAAACCCCGGAACGTGCAACAACCATTCCTGTCCCTGCTCTATCCATGTCTCTGAAATGGCCACAACATCGAAGTCCCAGGTACCAACCCATGCTGCCAGTTCCCCTACCTTATTTCGTATACTCCTGGCATTGAAGTAGACACACTTCAAACCACCTACCTGAACACTGGCACCCTCCTGCGAAGTCAAATCTGTGCTCCTGACCTCTATACTCTCAATCTCCCGTACCCCAAAACTACAATCCAGGTTCCCATGCCCCTGCTGAATTAGTTTAAACCCCCCTAAAGAGCACTAACAAATCTCCCCCCCCAGGATATTGGTGCCCCTCAGGTTCAGATGTAGACCATCCTGTCTATAGAGGTCCCACCTTCCCCAGAAAGAGCCCCAGTTATCCAGAAATCTGAATCCCTCCCGCCTGCACCATCCCTGTAGCCATGTTTTTAATTGCTCTCTCTCCCTATTCCTCATCTCACTATCACGTGGCACGGGCAACAACCCAGAGATAACAACTCTGTTTGTTCTCGCTCTGAGCTTCCATCCTAGCTCCCTAAAGGCCTGCCTGACATCCTTGTCCCCTTTCCTACCTATGTCGTTAGTGCCAATGTGGACTACGACTTGGGGCTGCTCCCCCTCCCCCTTAAGGACCCGGAAAACACGATCCGAGACATCACGTACACTTGCACCTGGGAGGCAACATACCAAACGTGAGTCTCTCTCGCTCCCACAAAATCTCCTATCTGTGCCCCTGACTATTGAGTCCCCAATTACTAATGTTCTACTCCTTTGCCCCCTTCCCTTCTGAGCAACAGGGACAGACTCCGTGCCAGAGGCCCGTACCCTATGACTTACCCCTGGTAAGTCGTCCCCCCCACAAGTATCCAAAACGGTATACTTGTTACTCAGAGGAACGATCGCAGGGGGTCCCTGCACTGACTGCTTCTTCCCAGTCCCTCTTACAGTTACCCATCTATCTCCAGTCTTTGGTGTAACTACTTCCCTGAAGCTCCTATCTATGACCCCCTCTGCCTCCCGAATGATCCGAAGTTCATCCAGCTCAAGCTCCAGGTCCCTAACACGGTTTTTGAGGAGCTGGAGTTGGGTGCACTTCCCACAGATGAAATCAGCAGGGACACTGACGGCGTCCCTCACCTCAAACATTCTGCAGGAGGAGCATTGTACTGCCTTCCCTGACATCCCTCTAGATTTAAAAAAAAACAGTAAAGATATAATAGAAGTTACTCCGGGCGTGCAATTAATAGATTACCCTTTTTAAAATTACTTTTTTTCTTTTTCTAGATCAATATCTATGAAACATTATATGTCCAAGTTAGCGTCTTTGAAGATGTCCACACATTTGGATGGTTTCAAGTGTGCATCAAACCATTCAAATCATCTTTGTTAAATACAATAAAAAGATGGAGCTGGATGTTTAAGGAACACCTTCTAAACCATGTGATCGATAGGTAAGGAAATACTGTTGCAGTAGTTTCCAAACTGAGTAGTTACGAAGTGTAAAACTACATGTTTATCATTTTTTCTTTTGATATATGAGTCAAAATATGTACAAGACAAACCCAATTGAAACAAAATTTTAAACCTTGTTGAGCATCCACCTTCTGAGCTCTAACAACATCAAATTTACTGAAATAATAAATCTCATAGCTGACTTAAAACAAAAATATTATATTACTTACCATCATTGTTTCCTCAGGAGTTTTGACTTCTCTTTCAAGACATCCATTTTAATTAAAAATCATTGATCTCTCTGACCTTGAGTACTACAGCCCAAGTTCCAATCTCTTTTTTTAGCATGCAGGTACAGCAGGCGGTGAGGAATGTTAATGGCATGCTGGCCTTCATAGCAAGAGGATTCACTTATAAGAGTAGGGATGTCTTGCTGCAGTTATACAGGGCCTTGGTGAAGCCACACCTTGAGTATTGTGTATAGTTTTGGTCTCCTAATTTGAGGAAGGACATTGTCGCGATTGAAGGTGTCCAGCGAAGGTTCACCAGACTAATTCCCAGAATGGCAGGACTGACATACGAAGAAGGACTGGATCCACTGGGCTTGCACTCCCTGGAGTTTAGAAGAATATATGAAATCCTGATCGGACTAGACAGGCTAGATGTGGGAAAAATGTTTCCAATGTTGGGGACGCCCAGAACTATAGGTCACAGTCTAAGAATAAGGGGTAAACCATTCAGGACTGAGATGAGGAAGAACCTCTTCTTTCAGAGAGTTGTGAACGCGTGGAATTCTCTTTTTTCTTTTCTTTTTTTAAATTTAGATTACCCAATTATTTTTTTTTCTATTAAGGGGCAATTTAGCGTGGCCAATCCACCTACTCTGCACATTTTTGGGTTGTGGGGGCGAAACCCACGCAGACGCGGGGAGAATGTGCAAACTCCACACGGACAGTGACCCAGAGCCGGGATCGAACCTGGGACCTCAGCGCCGTGAGGCGGTTGTGCTAACCACTAGACCACCGTGCTGTCCTAACGCGTGGAATTCTCAACCACAGAAAGCTGTTGGGACCAGTTCATTGGATATATTCATGAGGCAGCTGAGGCTAAAGGGATCAAGGGGTATTGAGATAAAGCGGGACTGGGATACTGAATTTGCATGATCAGTCCAATCACATTGACTGGTGGTGCAGGCTCAAAGGGCTGAATTGCCTTCTCCTGCACCTATTTTCTATGTTTTCTAATTCCTTGAACATGTTGTCATTTCTCAATGAAAGGGTAATTATCAGAGTGGGGAATGGTGTTCCACAAGGATCAGTGCTTGGACCATTGCAGTTCACAATTTACTTTAATGACTTGAGTTTTGAAATTAAAAACACAGGACGAGATCTACCAGTTACTTTGAGCCCGAAAAGCAGCACGGCGCAGCCTTTTGATGCCGGGAGATCCCTCTTCCAGGATCTATCCGGCTTCTCGAGAGATCTTAAGTGACTCACAATGTGAATCCTGCCCATTGTAGGCAGGATTACTTTCTGAAAAATCTGCTTACTAGAGTGACAGCTAGTCTCGGCCTAACGTGCATTTCCGAGATCTAACCATGGAATGGAATCTAACCTTGGAGACCTTGGGCAAGCGCTGTTCAGTGCTGGTCTCCAAAAACGGGGATCAGATGGAAATGCACTTATGGGGGTACCCCAGGGGATCAGAAGCCCCCAAGTGCTTGCCCTCTGGACAGGGTGACACCTGGGCACCTTGACACTGCCAGTCTGGCACCCTGACAGTGCCAGCTTGGCACTGTCAAGATGCCCAGGTGGCATTGCCAACTTGCAGGAGCACTGCCAGGCTGTCAGAGCCAAGGTGCCAATCTAGCATTTTTCTTGCAATGGGGATTGGGCCTGGGGGTGCCTGGTGCGGGGGAGTGCGAGTACCCCGTTATAGGTGAGTTTTGGAGGTTTGTGGGGTTGAGAGATGGGAACGTTATTTAAAAATGGCGTCCTGATCTCTCCCTGCACTGAAGGGTTTCGCCGAGCGGAGCTCCTCAGTGCAAAAAATGGGACTATGTTCGGCCCCAGCTGCGTGTTCCCCACTGAGGCCCTCGATCTACCCGAATGGCCGTTTGGTAGCATGGTGTTTCTCAGCACTATAAGCCCTGGGAGACACTGGGCTAATTGCGCTCTGGAACTCAGGATTTTGCGAATGGACACCAAATTGGGTAGCGGAGAAGGGTTCCTAATAGGCAATTCTGAGGAGAACTGCAACAAATTATAGGATGATATTAATAAACTTGTAGAATGGGCAAATAATTGGCAAATTAAGTATAACACTGATAAATGTGAGGTGGAAAATTTTTGGTAGGAAGAATACGGAAGTCCCTTAATACTTAGACGGTGCAAGTCTAGGTGGAGTAGAGAAAAGAGTGACTTCACAAATCACTAGAAGTTACACTACAGGGTAAAAGGCCACAGAGAAAAACTAAGCAAATACTGGGCTTTATTTCTAGATGGATAAAATTGGAAAAAAAGGGCAGTTATTTAAACCTGTATTAAACCTTGTTCGAGTACTGCATTTAGTCCTGGTTTGCATACTATATAATGCATATAGAGGTACTCGAGAGTGTGGTGAAGATTTACAAGGAAAATACAAGAAATCCAGGGATAAGTATCAGGAAAGGAGTGACAAGTATCTTCTCTTTTGATAAAATAATGTCCAGTGGTGACATCATAGAGATCTTTAAAGTTAAGAAAAGATTTGATAATAATCTTTATTTGAGGGCAGCATGGTGGCGCAGTGGTGAGCAATATAGCCTCATGGGGCCGAGGTCTCAGGTTCGGTCCAGGCTCTGGGTCATTGTCCGTGTGGAGTTTGCACATTTTCCCTGTGTTTGCATGGGCTTTGCCCCCACAACCCAAAAGATGTGCATGATAGGTGGATTGGCCAAGCTAAATTGCCCCTTAATTGGAAAAAACGAATTAGATACTTTTTTATTAGTGTCACAAGGAGGCTTGCTTGAACATTGCAATGACGTTACTGTGAAAATCCCCTAGTCACCACACTATGGCGCCTGTTCGGGTACACGGAAGGAGAAATTAGAATGTTGTGACTATAGATAGAAGGTTTCCTCCTGTGAGAAAGCATAACAGGAAACCATCAAGTTATCACCCAAAAAATCCATTGGGGAATTCAGAAAGAATGTCTTTACCCAAAGGGTGGAAACTTATGCTACCACAGGGAGTGGAAGCTAGACATGTAATGATGGCTGAGAAGTGAGTAGAGGATTCTGATGATAGACCTGAATGAGGAAATATTTGAGGAAGCTCGAGTGGAGCTTAAAAATTGACATGGACTGGTTGGGCTGAATGGCCTGCAATTTATCTTATGTATGCCCATGTTCACCTTTTCTGCAACTCTGTTTAAATCGCTCTCATAGCCCAAACTAAAGTCTTAACCGGCATCCTCTATGACTGTTACCACAGTTGTTACGATTCCAGTTGATGTTATAACCGGATGGGAAGATGCTTTTTAAAAGACAAAATTGTACCAGCCTCTACTACTGCCTCTAGCAGTACGTCCAGACACTCACCACCCTTTATGTGAAAAAAGTGCCCCTCTGAACCCTTCAACCTATGCTCTCTATTTTCCCCTACCTTTCGGAAAAGATGTTGACTATCTACCTTATGGCCCTCATTTTATAGACCTCTTTAAGATCACCCCCAAGTCTCCAATGCTTCTGGGAAAATGTCCCAGTCTGTCCAACCTCTCCTTATAACTCAAACCACCAAGTCCCGATGGCATCCTAGTAAATCTTTTCTGCACACTTTCTAGTTTAATAATATCCTTTCTACAATAGGGTTCCCAGAACTGTACACAGTATTCCAAGTGTCGCCTTACTAATGTCTTGTACAACTTCAGCAAGACATCCCAACTCCTGTATTCAATGTTCTTTTTATTTATAAATGTAGAGTATTTAATTCAGTATTCTGACCAATGAAACCAAACATGCCAAATGCCTTCTTCACTACCCTGTCCACCTGTGACTCCACTTTCAAGGGGCTATGAACCTGTACTCCTAGATCTCTTTGTTCTATAACTCTCCCCAACACCCTACCATTAACTGAGTAGGTTCTGTCCCGCTTCAATCTACCAAAATGCATCACTTCACATTTATCTAAATTAAACTCCATCTGCCATTCATCAGCCCATTGGCCCAATTGTTCAAGATCCCGTTGCAATCCTAGATAACTTTCTTCACTGTCCACGATGCCATCAATCTTGGTGTCATCTGCAAACTTATTAACCATGCCTCCTAAATTCTCATCCAAATCATTAATATAAATAGCAAATAACAATGGACCCAGCACTGATCCCTGAGGCACACCGCTAGTCACAGGCCTTCAGTTTGAAAAACAATCTCTGCAACCACCTTTTGTCTTCTGTCGTCAAGCCAATTTTGTATCCAATTGGCTACCTCATCCTGGATCCCGTGAGATTTAACTTTATGCAACAACCTACCATGTGGTACCCTGTCAAAGGTCTTGCTAAAGCCGATGTACACAACGTCAACTGCACTACTCTCATCTAGCTTCTTGGTTACCCCTTCAAAAAACTCAATCAAATTCGTGAGACATGGTTTTACACCCACAAAGCCATGCTGACTGTCCCTCATCAGTCCTTGCCTCTCTAAATACCTGTAGATCCTGTCTCTCAGAATACCTTCTAATAACTTACCCACCACAGATGTTAGGTTCACTGATCTGTAGTTCCCAGTGTCTCACCCCCACAACCCAAAAAGGTGTACAGGGGAGGTGAATTGCTAAATTGGGGCGGCACGGTGGCACAGTGGTTAGCACTACTGCCTCACAGCTCCACGGACACAGGTTTGATTCCCGGCTTGGGTCACTGTCTGTGCGGAATCTGCACGTTCACCTCGTGTCAGTGTGGCTTTCCTCCGGGTGCACCGGTTTCCTCCCACAGTCCAAAGATGTGCAGGTTAGGTGGATTGTGCACGCTAAATTGCCCCTTAGTGTCCAACGGTTAGGTGGGGTTGCTGGTTACGGGAATAGGGTGGAGGTGTGGGCTTAAATAGGGTGCCTTTTCACGGGCCGATGTAGACTCGATGGGCTGAATGACCTCTTTCTGCACTGTAAATTCTATGATAAATTGCCCCTTAATTGGGGAAAAAAAAGAATTGGGTACTCTAAATTTAAAAAAAAAATCTAATTGTTGCAAATGTCTCTTTAACTCAGAACACTTTCTTTACTCTTCCTTGAATTCTTCTGAACAATACCTTAATCTCTGTCCACTTAACTCCAATCACCTTAGACAGTCTTTCTGACCCAATTCCCTGGTTATCTGGACTGTATTCTGTTCCTTAGGAAGCTTTCATCTTTGCAACTCCCTTGTCCTGTCCAGTTTCTCCTGGCAGAGTTGGGAGGTATTCACTCCCCAGTATCCTGTCTACAATTGCTCTCAAATTAGATTTACCGTACAGGTTTCTCAGCACAACTCACATACTTATGCCGTTTATTTGTTTTTTTACACCATAAGCACAATAGAAACCCAGTTGGAACTTAACCAACCCCAACACGTGCAAAGACCTTTGTCCAGCATGATTCTAACTATAAATGGGCAACACGGTAGCACAGTGGTTAATTCAGTTGCTTCACCGCTCCAGGGTCCTAGGTTCGATTCCCAGCTTGGGTCACTGTCTGTGTGGAGCCTGCATGTTCTCCCCGTGTCTGCGTGGGTTTCCTCTGGGTGCTCCGTTTTCCTCCCACAGTCCAATGATGTGCAGCTTAGGCGGATCGGCCATGATAAATTGCCCTTAGTGTCCAAAAAGGTTAGGCGGGGTTACGGGGATAGGGTGGAGGCGTAGGGTCAGGTAGGATGCTCTTTTCAAGGGCCGGTGCAGACTCGATACTTCCAGGCAATGAGACATTTAATTAAATCCACTTAAAACTGTACCTTATTTCTTAAGTTTACTAATGCAAATATAAACCTTTATTTTTCCAGCAGTGTACTATACGACTTTCCCCTGTTTGGCCTCTTGGAAGCTTTGAGTATGGTTAACCACACCTTCCTCCTGTTTTCCAGCTGATTGGATTGGCCTTGCTTGGTTTCACGGTTACCTATCTGATTATTACATCAGTGCCTCCTGTAATAACTTCTTTACCCACCTGGCACAGATGCCTCCACAGATTGCCATAGATATATCCTTGACCTCCTCAACTACTTGCTGCTTATTGGTAACATGATCCACAATTTGGGGCCAGCTTCCACATGTATGATGATGTCCATGAGTTCCACCTTTCCATTACAACTCTTGATTCATCTTCTGTCACTATGTTTTATAGTATTTAATCTTGTATGTGTACAATTTCTTCCAGTTAAACATTGGAATTATCATATTTGTTCTTTGCCACAAATTCCCATATCCTTTCAAATGATTCCATCCTTATCTCATGCCACTGTCCTGGATTGATCCAGACTGTTGAGAGCTTAATCATTTTATCTGACTGCAAACAATGATTGTGAACGCTTATTGTCTCCATCTCCAACCTGCCACCCTTCTTATCTCCGCTAATCTGCTGCCGAAGCTCGGGCAGAATTGTACAGAGGCGAGCAGGTGCACTATATTGCACCAGTAGCCATCGTTCTGGTTTTCTGGCCTGACAGTTGTGGCCATTTTTTAGCGTAAATTCTTTAAAGGTTCTGAGAGGGCACCTCATGATGGAGGCATCCTTTCTCTGTAACAGTGAAATGACATGTGGCAGGTCCTTCTGGGATGGAGGGCTCCTAATTGCATGGTGAGTGCATTCTCTGGCTACTAATAGGCCAATCAAGGAAAATCACATCCAGATGTCTATTCCCAATTCAGTGTGGGGGTCAGGAGCCCCATTTGACCTTAACATCAAGATCCCAACCCAAAATTCTGCCCCATGTCTTTGTCAGCTCAAGTCATCAAGCAAGAGAAATAAGTAGGCAATGTTTGGTCTGTTGAATTCTGTACTTGGAACCTGAGATACCATTCTCTGGAATCAGCTAATGGTTTTAACTTCAATACGACTGGATTTTGATTGTTGCTGCTTTGTCTTTTCAGTGTAAATCAATTGGTGTCATTTATTGCTGTAACCGAGGAGGGCATTTCAAAGAAAGTCGAGGATGGCGATTATGTTAGACTGGTTCAAATCATGGCACATTTAATGGCCGTCCGGGACAGGCAATCAGCTACAGACAATACTTTTGAATCTCTGAAAGAAACAGCAGATTTGTTAAAAACTTATGGACAGCAGCTTCCTGAATATATTTATGCAGACCTTGCGGTAAATACCTTTTTGTTGAAGCAATAACTTTTCATATCCCTTGACATTTTTCTGACACTTTGTTTAAATTTTGATTTTTCTTTGTTTTTATCGAAGCAGTTATTATTGTTTGAGCATTGGTTGTTCAAATCTTAAGTTCTTAAAACTTTTATTCTTCTTTGCTACAGCTTTCAAATTAGTGATATCAAGAATATTTAAAAATTAGAGAGCAGAATTTATTGAACCTGTTCAGTTTTTAAAAATAATATGGCAATACGAATACATTATTTCCTTTCATTCTGGTCTGTAGCACATACATCCTTAACTGTGATCTGAAAATTGGCATCAACAATAATAATAATCGACTTCTGGTGACGGCGGGCGGGAGGCAGCTACACATTGGAGGTCTCCCGTTCGGGAATGGCATTTTCGGGGTTTAACGCCCGGTCCTTGGGGTAGCGAAGGCGGCTAAAGCAGGGAGAAGGCACAGTGAAGGGAAATGCCAAAAATAAGTAAAAAAACGGCCATGAAAAAAGCAGCTGAAAGTCCGTCGGATGGTGGAAAAGCCACCATGGGGACAGCAAGAAAAGTGGAGGCTGGGGCACCAGGGGCGGCCGCATTGCCCACGGCTGAAGAAATAACTAAGGTGATAGCCGTGGAACTCGAAAGGCAGTTCACAAAACATATGGAGGCAATGAGGAAGGAGATGGGGGCGGTATTGATAGTGCTGCTGCAGGAGGCAATTACCCCGGTGAGGACTGCGGTGGCGGGCGCAGTGGCGGACGTGCGGAAGCAAGGCGAGGCGCTGAAGGAAGTGGAAGAGACATTATTGCGGCACAGTGATCAACTTACCTCAATGGGGAAGGAGATGTGGAAGGTGATAGAGATCAACAAGGGTCTGCAAGCCAAAATGTACAACTTGGAAAACAGATCCAGGCGACAGAATCTGAGGATTGTGGGTCTGCCCGAAGGAGTGGAAGGCCCGAGGCAGACTGAGTATTTTGCCACGATGTGGCGAAGTTATTGGGGGAGGGGGATGATCCCTCCCGATATGAACTGGATCGGGCTCATCGGTCGTGGAGGCCTGTACCAAAGGAGAGTGAGCCGCCAAGAGTAGTGACGCTGTGTTTTTGTAGATACAGTGTGAAAGAGAAGGTCCTGTGCTGGACAAAGCAGAAGCGGGTGGTGCAGTGGGCTGGAGCAGGACTTTGCGGTGGAGCTGGCGAGGAGGTGGGCTGCTTTCAGCCGGGTGAAGAAGGCACTGTACATCAGTAAAGTGCAGTGCGGCATTGTATACCCAGCTAAGTTGAGGGTGACCTACAAATCCAAGGACTTTTATTTTGGGATGGCGGAAGCAGCGGAGGAGTTTGCGAAGGCAGAAGGACTGTGGCTGAACTGAGAAGTGGTCATGTACCGATGTAGCCTCATGTAACTATATTTTTTCACTGTGTGCTGGCGTATGTGCTAAATGAGCCGACATTGTATATATTTGGACAAGGGAAGAGATGAGACTTTCACTTGCAATGAAGGTTCTTTGGGGTTTGGGCGTGTATGCGGGGTTTGTGTGCTAAAGGGTATTTCTTGGTTTTCCTGGGACCGGGCAAGGGGGAAAGAGACCCGGGTGGGGGCCTCCATGCTGGCCGGTATAAGCCGGCCAGTGAATGGAAGTGAGGTGGGGGGAGGGGCTGCGGCCATCGGAGCCTGGCAGAACAGGTTCCGATGAGTCTAGCCAGGGTGGAAAGTTGGGGGGAACAGAGGTTAGGTGGAGGAGTTTTATAAGAGGAATTGGAGGGGAGGAGTCGGGGAGGGGTGGGTTTACAGTTCATGGGTGTCATTTACGGTACTCTTTCGGGGGTTGGATGGAATTGAATGTCAGGAGGGGGGGTGGGGGGGGGGGGCTCCATAGGTCAATGGTGACCATAGGCGATTCCTGATTCCTTTTTCTTTTTTTTTCCTTTGCTTTTCCCACTGTGGGAGGGATGGTTTTATTTGATGCTTATATTGTGAGGGCCATTGTTTGGTGTGCTGGGAGGATGGGATCGTTGTTGTTGATAAGGGGATTGACTTTGTATTTGTTACCGTTTACTGCTTGTTGCTGGGGTGTAAATTCTGAAGAAAATGTGAAAATGGAGAATAAAAATATTTTTTAAAAAACAGCAATAATTTCTTAATTCTCTGCGGTTTCTGAGAATACCATATCTACTACCACCTCTCTTTTGGGAGCCAATGTGCATAAATTCTGATTCAGTTGTCCTTCCTTAACATATGATGAACTATTTGACATGTGTTATTGTTGGCATTGCTACCTGAAAGTGTTGTATAAATATTTTTTGAATTTGGCCAGAACTTTCTGGCTGTTCCCCCTGCCAGGATCGTCTAGTTCTACTGACGGCGACCCCCCACCATTGGTTCCTAGGCAGCGGGGGGTCTATACAACGGGGAAACCACATTGATAACGGTGAGACCAGAAGATCCTGCCACCAGCCAATGGTGCGCTGCCTCCACTGCTGCAAAACATGTGGTGGGGGATGCAGAAAATCCCGCTCTTTGAGTGCGATGCTCCGGAAAACTTTCTCAGTTCACTGCTGGCGGGTTTTCAGGGAACCGGCGAGTTCCCCACCACTATTCATTGATACTTAGGGCTGCAGTGCCCTGTCCACCCTGCTGCAAGAACACCACGGGTGAGCCGTGGATAAGGCAGGTGGCCTTGGACAAAGCTGAAAGTGACAGGAGGCACAGGAGGCAACACTTAAAGATCTGGAGAGGGCTGCAACTGACCAGAGTGACCGGATCATTACCCTGGAAAAGGAGGTGTCAAGGCTGGTAGTGACACAAGGCAACCTGAGAGGAAAGGTCAAGGACCAGGAGAACCGGTTGAGGCGGCAGAACCTGCAAATCGTGGGCATACCAGAGGGGATCGAAGGTAGGAACCCCACAGACTATGTGGCACAACTGCTGGGTAACCTGGTGGGAAGGGACAGCTTCTCAAATCCACCAGAAATCGACAGAGCTCCGACCGAAGCCCAAAGCCGGGGAACAGCCGAGGGCGATAATTGCAAAAATGCACTGGTACCAGGACCGGGAGAGAATCCTGCGTTGGGCCAGCCGGTGCAAATATTACAGCTGACCTAGCCAAACACCGAGCTGAATTTAACAAAGCGAAGGCTACGCTGTACAGAAACGATGTGAGATTTGGAATGCTGTACCCTGCCAAGCTTTGGGTCACGCATCAAGCCAGTGAGCACTTTTTCACGGTCTCTGCGAACGCTGACACGTTTGTCGCATTGAACGGACTGGAGAAGCAGCAGCTGGGGCAGTAATGAAGAGCCCATAAAATGAGACTCTCATAACACAATACTTTAACAAAAAAATGTTCTCTCCATTTCACAGCCTGTACAGCCAACAGTAGACCATTGCCACAACGACTGCTTTACGCGGGGAGAACACTGCCTCATTTTGGAGACGAGAGAGGGAAGGAGGAGCGAATACAGCTAAGTACAGGGGAAGGTGATGGGTAATAGCAGACAGGGAGCACAGAGATCGAGCAATGGGAGGATGTGCAACAATCCCGGGAGGGGGGGCCACCACACTAGCAAGGTAGCTAGCACCGGGATTCATGAAGAAGAAAGAGGCCGCGGTGCATCCACAAGGGGGAAGGCACCTGGCGGGGGCGCGAGGGAGGGGTAGACAACTGCACGTAGGGATAACTAGGGGAAAAAGCAGGGGCAAAGGGGAAGGGGGGATTTAGCTATGGGATGGGGGGGGGGCGAAGAGAAGATAACAAGGGAGAGATAGGTGAAGAAAGATGCAGGGCATTAGACTGGCTACAAGAGGTCACATGTGGTGACTTGGCACAAAATGGCGCTGTATACAACCACTTTGGAGGGTCCCTGGACAAAGGAAAACCCTGGAGTGCAGCGCCTCACCCACATGGCAAATTCACATTTGACGGTCATGTTGGGTGCTCCCTGGACAAAGGGAAACCCTGGAGTGCAGGGGCAGGAATGGGGGGACAACCCCTTCCCCTCCCACACGCACACACAAAATCTGGATAGTCACCTGGGGACATCAGGGGACTTAACGGCCCAGTGAAAAGATCCAGAGACTTTGCCCACCTGCAAAGCATGAAAGTCAACATAGTCTTCCTCCAAGAGATACACCTGAGGGAGAAGTTCTGACTGCGGGAAAGGAAGGGCTGGGTAGGACAGACCTGCCATTCCTGCGACGGGATGATTGGATTGGATTGGATTTGTTTATTGTCATGTGTACCGAGGTACAGTGAAAAGTATTTTTCTGCAAGCAGCTCAACAGATCATTCAGTAAATGGAAGAAAAGGGAATTAAACAAAATTCAAAAAATACATAATAGGGCAACACAAGATATACAATGTAACTACATAAGCATTGGCATCGGATGAAGCATACAGGATGTAGTGTTAATGAGGTCAGTCAATAAGATGGTCATTTAGGAGTCTGGTGACAGTGGGGAAGAAGCTGTTTTTGAGTCTGTTCGTGCGTGTTCTCAGACTTCTGTATCTCCTGCCCGATGGAAGAAGTTGGAAAAGTGAGTAAGCCGGGTGGGAGGGATCCTTGATTATGCTGCCCGCTTTCTCCCGGCAGCGGGAGGTGCAGATGGAGTCCATGGATGGGAGGCAGGTTTGTGTGATGGGCTGGGCGGTATTCACGACTCTCTGCGGTCCTGGGCCGAGCAGTTGCCATACCAGGCTGTGATGCAGCCCGATAGGATGCTTTCTATAGTGCATCTGTAAAAGTTGGTAAGGGTTAATGTGGACATGCCGAATTTCCTTAGTTTCCTGAGGAAGTATAGGCGCTGTTGTGCTTTCTTGGTGATAGCGTCGACGTGAGTGGACCAGGACAGATTTTTGGTGATGTGCACCCCTAGGAATTTGAAACTGCTAACCATCTCCACCTCGGCCCCGTTGATGTTGACAGGGGTGTGTACAGTACTTTGCTTCCTGAAGTCGATGACCAGCTCTTTAGTTTTGCTGGCATTGAGGGAGAGATTGTTGTCGTTACACCACTCCACTAGGTTCTCTATCTCCCTCCTGTATTCGGACTCGTCGTTATTCGAGATCCAGCCCACTATGGTTGTATAGTGAGCAAACTTGTAGATGGAGTTGGAACCAAGTTTTGCCACGCAGTCGTGTGTGTACAGTAGAGTAGGGGGCTAAGTACGCAGCCTTGTGGGGCACCGGTATTGAGGACTATTGTGGAGGAGGTGTTGGTGTTCATTCTTACTGATTGTGGTCTGTTGGTCAGAAAGTCAAGGATCCAGTTGCAGAGTGGAGAGCCACGTCCTAGGTTTTGGAGCTTTGATATGAGCTTGGCTGGGATTATGGTGTTGAAGGCGGAGCTGTAGTCAATAAATAGGAGTCTGATGTAGGAGTTCTTGTTTTCGAGATGCTCTAGGGATGAGTGTAGGGCCAGGGAAATGGCGTCTGATGTGGACCGGTTGCGACGGTATGCGAATTGAAGTGGTCAAGGCGTTCCGGGAGTATAGAGGTGATGCGCTTCATGATTAGCCTCTCGAAGCACTTCATTACAACTGACGTCAGGGCCACTGGACGGTAGTCATTGAGGCATGTTGCCTGGTTCTTCTTTGGTACCGGTATGATGGTGGTCTTCTTGAAGCAGGTGGGGACCTCGGAGTGGAGTAGGATAGGTTAAAGATGTCTGTGAATACCTCTGCCAGCTGGTATGCGCAGGCTCTGAGTGCACGACCAGGGATCCCGTCCGGGCCCCTCTCCTTCCGTGGGTTCACTTTCAGGAAGGCCGATCTGACTTCGGAAACTGTGATGGTGGGTATGGGTGAATTATGGGCTGCTGGGGCACTCGACAGCGGATTGTTGGTTACCTGCTCAAACCGAGCATAGAATGCATTAAATTCATTGGGGAGGGGTGCGCTGCTGCCAGAGATACTGCTCGGCTTCGCTTTGTAGCCCGTTATGTTGTTTAGTCCTTGCCACAAGCGCCGAGAGTCTGTCTGTGACTCTAGCTTAGTTTGATATTCTCTCTTGGCATCTCGGATGGCTTTGCGGAGGTCAGACCTGGATTTCTTGTATAGGACAGGGTCGTCTGCCTTGAACGCCTCAGATCTGTCCTTCAGTAGGGAGTCAATCTCGCGGTTGAGCCATAGTTGGGGAACGTATGTACTGCTTTCTTTGGCACGCAGTCGTCCACACATTTGCTGATGAAGTCTGTGACGGTGGTGGCATACTCATTTAAGTTAGTCGCTGAGTTCTTAAATATGGACCAGTCCACTGTCTCTAAGCAATCACGTAAGAACTCTTCTGTCTCCTCGGACCAGCACTGCACAACCTTCTTAGCTGGATTCTCCCGCTTGAGTTTCTGCTTGTAAGCCGGGAGAAGGAGCACAGTCTTATGGTCTGATTTCCCAAAATGTGGTCGGGGAATGGAACGGTAGGCGCTCTTGATTTTTGAGTAGCAGTGGTCAAGAGTGTTGTCGCCCCTGGTAGGACAGGAGATGTGCTGGTGGAATTTTGGCAGTACACTCTTGAGGTTGGCTTTGTTGAAGTCTCCGGCCACAATGAACAAGGCCTCCGGGTGTTCTGTTTCATTGTTGTTTATGACTGTGTACAGTTCATCCAGCGTCTTCCTCACTTCTGCCTGGGGTGGGATGTAGACCGCTGTGATAATGGCTGAATTGAACTCACGTGGAAGATAGTATGGGCGGCACTTTACGGTCAAGTATTCCAGGTCTGGGGAGCAGTAGGTCGCCAGGGTCACCACATCCAAGCACCAGGAGGCGTTGATGAGGAGGCAAACCCCTCCACCCTTCGCTTTGCCTGAAGATGGCGTGCGGTCCGCCGGGTGAATAGAGAAGCCTTCCGGTTGTATGGCACAGTCTGGTGAGGCGGGGGTGAGCCATGTCTCTGTGAAACAGAGCACACAGCAGTCTCTTACTTCCCTCTGGGAGGTAAGTCTGGCGTTAAGTTCAGCCAGCTTGTTTTCAATCGCTTGGACGTTTGCCAGGAGTATGCTGGGGAGAGGGGTCTTGAAACCGCGTTGCTTCAGTCTAACCTGCAGACCGCTGCGTTTCCCTCGCTTCCTCGGTCGGCGGCTGCTGTTGGATGATCCTGGGATCCGATGGAAGACGTCTGCCCTTGTGGAAGGTAGGTGGTTGCGTCTGGCGGAGTCCAGGGTGCTGTTTACGTTTCTGATGTCACATTTGGCAGGGTCCTGGGCGCTGGTTGAGGTAGAGGGGTTGCTGGGGGGGCGAGTTTGTGATCCGGATGGGTCCCGGTGTTCTGCGGGCGCGGGAATACCTTGCAGCGTGTTCGGGTCCTCGCGCGCGGTCTCCGTTATTTCTGGGGTCCTGGGTTGTGGGCGGGGGCTTCCTGGGGCAGGTTGGGCTAGGTCCCATGGTCTGTTCCCTCCCTGGGCGCTCCTGGGGTCGGATCTTGAAGTCGGCATGGTGGGGCCTCCATGTGGAATTTTCTTTCTTCCATCACCAGGTAGGTCCGGTCGCTGGGCGGGTCTCTCGGGGTCGCGTTGGGCCAGGTCTTGCCGTCGGGGGTCGGGTCCGGAGCTCCGGAGACTAGGCCGGCGATCCGGGGGCTGGCGTCGGTAGTTAGGCCGGGTTTGGAGCTCCGAGGCCTGGGTCGGCTCCAAATCGAGGTCGGGGCTTCACTTCCGGTTTGGGCCCTGTGGTGAATGTA
Organism: Scyliorhinus canicula; assembly: GCF_902713615.1. Taxonomy (NCBI): domain Eukaryota; kingdom Metazoa; phylum Chordata; class Chondrichthyes; order Carcharhiniformes; family Scyliorhinidae; genus Scyliorhinus; species Scyliorhinus canicula. Next base: position 203,066,959 of record NC_052147.1, read on the forward strand.
ATTCCGTAATTCACACTGTATTGTACATACATGAGACCATGCATTTGTAAGCGCAGTTGTGTTGCCCGACCACTAGGGGAAGTAGCGCTGGGAATGCTTAGGAGTTTGTACAGGGCTCCACCCTTGGCTCCGCCCACGACTCTTCCCCCTGGACTGCTGTATAAATACCAATGCTCAGAGCCAGTCATTCAGTTCATCGAGAGTTCAAAGCGGAACAGGCTGCTCTGTTGTAAGTAGATTAAGACCACTGTTCATATCTTAAAGCACGTGTCTAGTGAATTGATGGTCTCATCAATTTAATCTACTTAAGAAACAGTCAGGATCAATCATGGAATCAGCCCTCATGCCTGAGCGACTGGAACTCAACCCACAGGATGCAGAGGCAAAATACATTTTTTATCATTGGCTGCAGTGTTTTGAAGCCTACCTGGCGGATGCAAGCACAGCCGAAACAACAGAGGACCAGAAACTGAGCCTACTGCACGCGAGGGTGAGCCACAGAATCTCTACTCAACTAAACTGCGCCGGTTCGTATACTGAAGCCCTAGCGCTACTCGACAAAATGTATGTAAGGCCTGTAAATGAGGTCTACGCGTGACACGTGTTTACTACTCGCCGCCAGCGGCCTACGGAATCGCTCGCAGAATTCCTGAGAGAGCTTAAAACTTTATCTAGTGACTGTAATTACCAGGCGGTTACCGCGGCAGAACATAGAAAACCTGCTGTACGCGATGCCTTTGTTGCGGGCCTTAGGTCAAATTACGTGCGCCAGCGACTGCAGGAAAAGGGGGCCCTAAATCTTGAAGCGACTGTTGACCTTGCTACCACTATGGAGGTCTCCTTCCGCAGCCCCACCTCGTTCCCCGCGACCCCGTCATAGGCCCCCGACCAGCGACTCCGTCAGGCCTGCACCGTGCCGCCGCCCAGCCACAATGCTGCCCCAGCCTGCCACTTTTGCGGTCAGAATCAGCACTCGCGGCAGCACTGCTCTGCAACGCGACCTGCAGCAGCTGCGGGCGAAAAGGACACAATGCCAGAGTGTGTCTGGCGAAGAAAGCCCCAGCCTCTAACCCTCCCACGGCTCAAAGCACTTGTTCCCTGAATTCACAGGCCTGCAGGCCCCAAAATGCTGCAGCCTGTATGCCGACTCCGCCCCTACCCGACATGTGCAACTCATGGGGGCGGCCATCTTGGCAATCCTCCTCCATGCGGCCGGCCATGTGCGACTCATGGGGGCAGCCATCTTGGCAATCCTCCTCCATGCGGCCGGCCATGGGCGACTCATGGGGGCAGCCATCTTGGCAATCCTCCTCCATGCGGCCGGCCATATGCGACTCATGGGGGCGGCCATCTTGGGATCCATCCCCTTCAAACTCTGAAACTCTCCTCGACGACTACGAACTCAGAGGGCAGTCGTCACAGGGCCACTCCAGCACAGCTGATCGAGCCGCCGACTGCCCGCAACTCAGCGCATTCACTCTGGACCAATCTCAGTGAGGGGATCATAGAGGCCAGCAACAGTCTCTGGAGAGCTCAGGTGGTGGTCGTGAAGACCGGGGAAAAATTGCGTATGGTTGTCGACTATAGTCAGACCATAAATAGATTTACGCCCCTTGACGCGTATCCCCTCCCCAGGATTGCAGACATGGTAAACCAGATCGGCCAGTATCGGCTCTTTTCCACGGTGGATCTGAAGTCTGCATACCACCAGCTCCCAATCCGCCCGGAGGACCGCCACTACACGGCATTCGAGGCCGATGGCCGCCTCTTCCATTTCCTCCGGGTCCCCTTCGGTGTCACTAACGGGGTTTCGGTGTTCCAACGAACAATGGACCAAATGGTGGACCAGTACGGGCTGCGAGCCACGTTCCCGTACTTGTACAATGTCACCATCTGCGGCTATGACCAGCAGGACCACGACGCCAACCTCTACTGTTTTCTCCAGACGACTCAGAAATTAAACCTCACTTATAACAAGGAGAAATGCGTTTTCCGCACAACCAGACTCGCCATCCTCGGCTATGTCGTGGAAAATGGAGTCCTGGGCCCAGACCCGGACCGTATTTGCCCCCTCTTAGAACTCCCCCCTCCCTCATTGTCCCAAGGCCCTCAAACGGTGCTTGGGTTTCTTTTTCTACTACGCCCAGTGGGTCCCTCAATATGCGGACAAAGCCCGCCCACTCTTTAAGGCCACACTATTTCCCCTGTCAGCTGAGGCGCACCAGGACTTCAACTGCATCAAGGAGGACATCGCCAAGGCGGCCATGCGAGCGGTGGATGAATCCACTCCATTTCAGATTGAGAGCGACGCCTCAGAGGTAGATCTAGCAGCCACCTTTAATCAGGCAGGAAGGCCAGTTGCATTTTTCTCCCGTACCCTCTCCGCTTCGGACCTCCGACACTCGGCAGTCGAAAAAGAAGCACAAGCCATTGTGGAGGCTATTCGTCAGTGGAGGCACTACCTCGCAGGTAGGAGGTTCACCCTCATCAACGACCAACGATTGGTTGCCTTCATGTTTGACAACTCGCAAAGGGGCAAAATTAAAAACGATAAAATCCTGCGGTGGAGGATCGAACTCTCCACCTATAGCTACGATATTAAGTATCGACCGGGGAAGCTCAACGAGCCCCCAGATGCCCTATCCCGCGGGACATGCGCCAGCGCGCAGATCATAAATATGGCCTGAAAGTCATCCACAACGACCTCTGCCACCCGGGGGTCACCCGGCTCGCCCACTACATCAAAGTCCGAAATCTGCCTTTCTCCACTGAGGAGGTAAAAGCCGTTACCAGAGACTGCCCGATCTGTGCGGAGTGCAAACCGCACTTCTATAGACCAGACAGGGCCCACCTGGTCAAGGCTTCTAGGCCCTTTGAACGCCTTGCGATCGATTTCAAAGGGCCACTCCCCTCAACTAACAGGAACGTTTACTTCTTAAACGTCATAGATGAGTTCTCCCGCATCCCATTTGCTATCCCGTGCCCCGATATGATCTCCCACACAGTCATTAGGGCCCTGCATAGTATCTTCACCCTGTTTGGTTTCCCCAGGTACGTGCACAGCGACTGGTGTTTGTCCTTCATGAGCGACGAGCTGCGTCAGTACCTGCTCGACAAGGGCATCGCCTTGAGCAGGACTACCAGCTACAACCCCAGGGGGAACGGGCAGGTGGAGAGGGAGAATGCGACGGTCTGGAAGAGCGTCCTACTGACCCTCCGGTCCAGGAATCTCCAAGTCTCCCATTGGCAGGAAGTCCTCCCAGACGTGCTCCACGCTATTAGGTTCCTCTTATGCACAGCGACCAATCAGACCCCTCACGAGAGGCTCTTCAGTTTTTCCAGGGGCACTACCACGGGGATCTCACTTCCAGCATGGCTGAAGACACCGGGCCCTGTACTCCTCAGGAAGCACGTCAGGGCGCACAAAACCGACCCCCTTGTTGAGAAGGTGCGCCTGCTTCACTCCAACCCCCAGTACGCCTTCGTCGAGTTCCCTGACGGCCGTCAGGACACCGTATCCCTCTGGGACCTTGCACCCGCCGGATTCAGCATCCCCTCTATCACTACAGTTACACTCCTCACCCTACACCCCATCCTACCGCCCCCTTAGGCTCCCGAGCCCTCTAGCTTGCTGCATTGGTTCCGGGCAACCCAGCCACCCCCTCGCGCTCCCGATCCCACTTGCTTGCTCCACCTGTTTCGCGCGCCCGCACCGACTAACCCCCAGCGCCCTCAGTCCCCAGTCGAACCAGACGGGTGTGGAGCTCGGACGAGATCTTCCCTGGAGTCCGCCATCGTACCCCAACCCACAACACCCGTCCAGCCACCGCAAGAGGCTGCAACCCCGTTGCTCTGCAGATCGCAGCGGACAGTCCGACCACCGGACAGACTCAATTTATGAACCACCACCCCCGCCAGACTTGATTTTTTTGTAGGGGGTGAATGTGGTGAATGTAACTCCGTAATTCACACTGTATTGTATATACATGAGACCATGCATTTGTAAGCGCAGTTGCATTGCCCGACCACTAGGGGGAGCAGCGCTGGGAATGTTTAGGAATTTGTACAGGGCTCCAACCTTGGCTCCGCCCATGACTCCTCCCCCTGGACTGCTGTATAAATATCAATGCTCAGAGCTAGTCGTTCAGGTCATCGCGAGTTCAACGCGGCACAGGCTGCTCTGTTGTAAGAGGTCAGGTCGGGTCGGGTCAAAAGGTCTCCAAGGGCCTCGGAGGATCTTCAAGCCTGCGAGAGAAGATAAATGAGAGAGGTTAGTAATAATGTTAGCTTTAGAATTAATTTTTAAAAGGTTAGAACGAGTATAAGTTATATTAAAAGTGGATCTGTTGGGGAGAGCTTGCAGAGAGTCGCCTCGCTCCGGCGCCATCTTTGTAGCCAGAGGGTTTGAGGGTTGGGGGTTAGCCATACTGCTAAATAAAAGGATGCTGTTCATGTCGACAAGGACGGTTATGGACCCAGGGGACGGTATATCATGGCCAGCGGTGTCCTAGACGGGGCACCGGTAGTCATTGTTAAAGTGTATGCCCAAAACTGGGACGACACGGAGATTATAAAGAAGACCATGGCGAAATTCGCGAAATAAATACACACCAACAGATCATTGGGGGTCTTTAACTCTGTACAGGACCCACAGAAGTGTAATGTTCTTGTTGGATGGCCTGAGTTATATTACAAGAACACTTATAGCTAAAACTATAAATGATTTATGAACATTAACTGTGGGTCTACTTTTGTGAGGGCCACAAAGAATCCAGCACAAGTTGAAGGAAAGAAATAACATTTATTTACAATAACATATATATATATATATATATATACACAACAGCAGCAGCAACTCCCTTGCTGCTCACTCCTCTCTAACTGGTTTCAAACTAGCCAGCTTTATTTATGCAGGGAATCTGCTAATGATTTCTCTGTTCCCCCCCCCCCCCCCCACCCCACCCATTGGGGAAGCTCACACTCCCAAAAGATTGTGGGATTGTCATTAGTCCCCAGCCAGTGGTAAGCAGGCAGGTTATAACATCCCCCCCCCCCCCCACCAAAGTCTAAGGAATCCACCAAAGACCCTGGCGAATGAGTGCGTTGGACTCATTTTGCCGCAAGCCGGACACCATTTGCATGAGACGCTGGATCGGGCGGCGTGTAACGAGACTGAGAATGGTGCTTCCGTGATGAACGGCGTAATGGTTGTGCATCCACAGCCTGTGGGCCTGAGGACTCCCCCTCTGAGGCGTCCTGTGTCTCCATCTCGGAGTCTGAGTCCGCTGCCTCCATCATCTTGGCGTCTCTATCTCCACGCAGTTCTGCAACGACCTGCGTAGGCTTTGAGTGCGGCACCAGAGGAAGATTGTGAGGAATACTCTCCACTGCGTCTGGACTCTGTGGCTGTAGAAATGACCTCCGGGGGCGGGGAATCTTTGGAAGAGATGGTCTCCTGGACCGAACGTGGTCTACATGCTTTCGTTGGAGACGACCCTGGGCTTGGATCTGGTAAGAGATAGGGCCCGTTCGGTGAAAGATAATGCCAGGGACCCACTGAGCACCACCAGCAAAGTTTCAAACGAACACTGGGTCACCGTGCGCAAACTGCCGAATCGGCCGATGCCGAGAAAAACCATGTCTCTGCCGTCCTTGAGTGTAGCGCACTTTTGTGCCAATGTCCGGGAAAACCATGCTGAGGCGGGTGCGTAGTCTCCGGCCCATTCGGAGTTCCGCGGGAACTACCGCAGTAACCGCATGTGGAGTGGTCCTATATGAAAACAAAAAAACGAGGCAGTCTCGTGTCCATCGACCCGAAAGACTGCTTCTTTAGGTCTCGTTTGAATGTCTGCCCTGCCCGCTCCACCAACCCATTGGAAGCCGGGTGGTATGGAGCTGTGCGGATATGGTGTATGCCATTCATCTTCATGAACCTCGCAAACTCCTCGCTTGTGAACGGAGTGCCGTTGTCCATGACCAGCACCTTGGGGACGCCATGCGTACTGAAAGACAAATGCATCTTCTCGATTGTTACGCAGGATGTTGCGCCTACCATCTTATGCACTTCTAACCATTTAGACTTGGCATTAATTAATAGAAGGAACACGATCCTTGAAAAGGGCCGTTGAAATTTGCATGCAAGGCCGCCCTGGCCATTCCCAGTGATGTAGGGGCCCGGCCGGCGGACGCTTCTGATGCTCCTGGCAAATGGAACAGTTTTGGGCCACCTTCTCAATGTCGGTGTCGAGGCCTGGCCACCAGACATAACTCCGGGCCAACATTTTCATTTTGGTCACACCTGGATGCCCACTGTGCACGTGCCTTAGTATCAGCTCCTGTTCTTTTTCCAGGACAATCACACGCATCCCTCACAAGAGGATACCATCTTCCACGCTAAATTCTGGCAGTTTGGAGGAAAATGCCCGCCACTCACCTGGGAGCCGTCTATGCTGCCCATCATATAGGACTATGTGCAGAACCTTTGATAGGACTAGATCTGTCTGGGTCCACTCACGGATCTGTGACGCCGTGACAGGCAAGGAGTCCATAAAATTTAGGGTTGCAACCACCTCACTGGTCGTGGGGGTTGACATGGAACCGGTCGATAAAGGCAATCGGCTCAGTGTGTCGGCATTCACTATCTGGGTTCCTGGTTTGTGCTCCAGAGAATACTCGTAGGCAGTGAACAACATAGCCCAGCGCTGGATCCTGCGGAAGCAATGGGCGGTATTGGCTTATCCTCTCGGAAAAGTCCCAACAGAGGCTTATGATCAGTCACGAGAGAGAAGTGGCGGCCATAGACATACTGGTAGAAGCGTTTCACCGCCAGGCCCTCCTTATCGATCTGCGTGCACTTCTTTTCTGCTGCAGTCAATGTGCGGAAGGCAAAAGCTATCGGCCGCGCTGCTCCATTCTCCATCTTGTGGGACAGGACGGCACCAATACCATACGGGGATGCATCACACGTGATGAGCAAAGGCTTTCCAGGATCATAGTGGGTTAGTAACCCAGACGACGACAATTGTTGTTTTACCCGCCAGAAAGCGGTTTCTTGCAGCTGACCCGAAACCCAGGTGTGATTCTTCTTTAGCAGAAGGTGCAACGGGGCCAGTGTAGTTGCCAGATTGGGGAGGAACTTCCCGTGATAGTTTACGAGGCCGAGAAAAAACAAAGGTGTGAAGTGTCAGTCGGGGCGGGGGCCTGTTGAATTGCGCGCACCTTCTCTGCGACGGGGTGCAAACCTTCACGTTCCATCGAAGGATGTAGGTAGACGACTTCCTTTGCCTGAAAGACGCACTTTTTAATCAAAAAACAAATTTTTTATTGAGATTTTCCAAAACATATCAAAAACAGAAAATAACAACAAGAAACCAGTATTAACAACAACCAAAAGAAAAACACATTAACCCTCAAACGAAACTAACACCCCCCCCCCTTTCCCCCCCACCCCACCGGGTTGCTGCTGCTGCCGGCCTATTTTCCTACCGTTCTGCCAGGAAGTCCAGGAAAGGCTGCCACCGCCTAAAGAACCCCTGTACTGATCCCCTCAGGGCAAATTTCACCTTCTCCAGTTTAATGAACCCCGCCATGTCATTGATCCAGGCCTCCAAGCTTGGGGGCCTCGCATCCTTCCATTGAAGCAAGATCCTCCGCCGGGCTACTAGGGACGCAAAGGCCAGAACACTGGCCTCTTTCGCCTCCTGCACTCCCGGCTCCACTGCAACCCCAAAAATTGCGAGTCCCCAGCCTGGCTTGACCCTGGATCCTACCACCCTCGACACCGTCCTTGCTACCCCCTTCCAAAACTCCCCCAGCGCTGGGCATGCCCAGAACATATGGGCGTGGATCGCTGGGCTCCCCGAGCACCTAGCACACCTGTCTTCGCCCCCGAAAAACCTACTCATCCTCGTCCCGGTCATGTAGGCCCTATGCAGCACCTTGAACTGTATGAGGCTAAGCCTCGCATAGGAAGAGGAGGATTGCACTCTTTCCAGGGCATCCGCCCACGTCCCCTCCTCAATCTCCTCACCCAGCTCTGAAAGACGCACTTTGTGCGACGTAAACAGACTCCAGACTCTGAAAAGCGTCGAAGGACTGTCTCTAAATTTTCCAAATGTTCCGGCTCCGACGTCCCTGTAATCAAAACACCATCTAAGCAGACAGCGACACGCTCAAGATGCCCTCCATGATGCGTTGAAAAATAGCGCAGGCAGAGGATACCTCAGAGGGCAACCATGTATATTCATACAGGCCCCGGTGTGTATTAATCGTTACATATGGCCGGGAGGCAAGGTCCAGCTCCAACTGTAGGTAGACGTGACTCATATCTAATTTCGTGAACGAGAGTCCACCTGCAAGCTTCGCGTAGAGATCCACTATGCGGGAAAGCCATATTCATTGTACGTTTACAGTCGCCGCACAAGCGAACTGCGGCATCTGGCTTCATTACAGGTACAATTGCTGCTGCGCAGTCAGTGAAACGGATGGGCCTGATAATACCCAAAGTCTCCAAACGAGTGAGCTCCCCTTCTACCTTCTCGAGCAAGGCGTAAGGCACTGGGCGTGCCCAGAAATAGCGCGGCGTGGCTCCTGGTTCAACTTGGATACGGGCTACAGCCCCTTTTATTTTCCCCAAACCGGCTGGTATACATCTGGGTACCGTCCTAGCACCTCAGTCAATCCTCCATAACCTGTTTGGAGAATGTGCTGCCATTGCAGCCGCAAATGGCGCAACCAGTCCGGACCCAACAGGCTGGGCCTGTGGCGACGCACCATGATTAGTGGGAAACGCCCTTCCTGGTGTCCACAAACAAAAGGGGTCATCGTAGTTCCTGCAATGTCCAATGGTTCCCCCGTGTCGGTGGCCAACCTGGCCTGTGTGTCGGTTAACGTAAGAGTCTGTATACCCTGCTTGATGCGGACGAATGTCCTCTGGTCGATCACAGAGACGGCTGCGCTAGTGTCCAACTCCCATCTCAAGCAGGTGACCATTGACCCGTACTGTCACCTTAATGGGGGCCACACGGGGAGCTGCCACACAATGCAGCTGCAGGCAGTCGCCCTCTGTCTGCATGTCTTCGGGAGTAGTCACCGCAGGTTCATCCAAATGGAAGGTACGGCTCCTCAGCTGGCCCCAGTTTCTGTCGGAACGTCGGCACCTCTGGTGCCCCCAAGACCGGCGTCCGCGATGGGGTCGGCGCCCATAAGTCCGACACGGACATGGCTCCTCATCCATTGGTTCTGGAGAAGTCTCCCTTTGGGGAGGAACATCCGACGGCCACTGGCGTCGATCCGGACGCCGCCTCGCCCAAGGTACCGCAAGGGTGCGTGGAGATGCTTTTGGACGGAAGGGGTTACGCCCCAAGGCATGCACCTCCATTCCCTGTAGTTCCTGCATTCCCCTTTCTGCACTCTCTCGGGACAATACTATTTGAATGGCCTGTTGAAAATTTAATGTTCGCTCAGCTAACAACCTTCTCTGGGTGGCCGCATTGTTAATACCGCAAGCCAAATGCATAAGATTTCTGACAAGGTCTCACCATAGTCACAGTACTCCACGATCCTGCGTAGCCTGGATCGAAACTCTGCAAGGGATTCTCCTGGAGCCCTCTCAGTGGTATTAAACCGGTAATGCTGGACTATCGTGGACGGGGTTGGGTTAAAATATTGCCCCACTAAGTTCACAAGTTCATGAAACGCCTTGGTGTCCAGCGCAGCTGGGTATGAAGGCTCCCAAATCACCCCAAACGTATGCAGGCCGCAGGTGGTGAGCAAAATGACCACATGGCACTCGTTTTCGGTGAAGTTGTTTGCCCGGAAATAGTAACGCATCTGTTGTGCGTACTGGTTCCAACTTTCCAGCGGCAGGAGGTGCCTTTTATTCCTAGATTTGTCACTCTCAAATTTCCAGTGAGTGGCCTTGCCCTGCTGGAGGTGACTAGAAGGGAGCGAGCTGATTGGTGAGTAGCAGGTCAGGCAGGTAAGTCCTTCACATCGGAGTGAATCTGAGCGGGTGAAATCCCAAGTGCAATCTGAGAAGGTAAGTGGTATTTGTGTCTCTGAGGGGGGGAAATCCGGAGTGCAGTCTGGGAAGGTAAGTGTTTTTTGTGTCTGTGCCTCTGTGTTTTCAAATTGTGGGGGGGGGAAAAGCTGAGAAGTGACATCACAGTAAAGATGTGGCCTGTTTGGCTGGTAGGGAATCTGTGTTAAATTTGAAAGAAAAAATACTGAAACTAATTAAACAAATCAATTAACTAGGTAGCGGAGTAACTAAACCTGAGGATTGAGATTAGTATTTTGCATTTAATTTTACAGTAGAAATCTAACGCCAGGGGCCATATAGTTAATTGTAACTTAATCGATTAATAATTTAATAAGTATTTATTTTAAATTAATTAACTATTGCTTGAATGTCACTCAGCGGGATGAGGTGCTCTAACTGTGAGATGTGGGAGATCCATGATGCTTCCAGTATTCTGGTCAACTAGGTCTCAGGATGTGTAACCAATGGCAACTCCTTACAGACCACGTGGTTCGTTTGGAGTAGCAGTTGGATGCACTTCGGAGCATGCAGGTGGCAGCGTGATAGCTAAGAGTTATAGAGACGTGGTCACGCCCAAGGTGCAGGCAGATAGATGGGCGACCCCTGGAAAGGGCAGGCAGTCAGTGCAGGAATATCCTTTGGCTGTCCCTCTCTCTAACAAGTATACCATTTTGGATTCTGTTCCGGGGGGGGGGGGGGGGGGTGGGGGGGGACGGGATGGGGGGGGTTTGGGGCGGGGGGGGGGGGCTAGCCTATCAGGAGAAAACAACAGCAGCCAGAACAGTGTTCCCACTACTGGCTCTGTTGCTCACCAGGGGAGGGCAAATGCAGGAGTAATAGTTAAAGGGGACTAGCTAGGGGCCACAAATAGGCGCTTCTGTGGATGTGAAAGAGACTCCAGGATGGTATGTTGCCTCCCTGGTGCCAGGGTCAAGGTTGCCTTTGAACGAACACAGGACATCCTGAAGGGGGACGGTGAACTGCCAGAGGTCATAGTACTGATTGGTAATAACGACATAGGCAGGAAGAGCGATGAGGTCCTGCAGAAGGAGTTTGGGGAGTTAGGCGGTAAGCTAAAAAGCATGACCTCTATGGTTATAATCTCAGGATTACACCCTGTGCCATGTGCCAGTGAGGCTAGAAATAGAAGGATAGTGCAGCTAAATACGTGGCTAAACTGGTGGCATAGGAGGGAGTGTTTCAGATTTCTGGACCTTTGGGATCTCTTCTGGGGCAGGTGTGACCTGTACAAGAAGGACGGGTTGCATCTGAACTGGAGGGGCACCAATAACCTGGCTGAGAGGTTTGCTGGAGTCACTTGGGAGGATTTAAACTAGTATGGCAGGAGGTTGGGAAGCAGAGCGTTAGCTTAGAAGGTGTAAGAATTGACGGTGTATGAACTGAAGGGGCAATAGAAAGCAAAAAGAAGAGAACAACATCTTCCTGTCTGCTCAAACGCAGTGATCTAGAGTATATTTGTTTCAATGCCAGAACTACAGCAGGTAAGACAGATGAACTTAGAGCACTGATTAGTACTTGCAACTACAATGTTGTGGCCAACACAGAAACATGGTTAAAGGAAGGGCAGGATTGGCAGTTGAATCAACATCAGACATGTGGAGTCTTTCAAGTAACAGTTGATTAGGATTCAGGAAAGTCACACTCCTGAGAGAACAAAGGATAAGTATGGGATGTTTAGGGAGCCTTGGAGAATGAGGGATATTGTGAACCTCGTCAAAAAGAAAAAGGATTTGTACAGTCTAGAAGGGTGGGGATAGTTGAAACCCTTGAGGAGTATAAAGAAAGTAGGAAGGTACTTAAGCAGGAAATTAGGAGGGCTGGGAGGGGTATGAAAAGTCATTGGCATGTAGGATTAAGGTGAATCCCAATGCTTTCTATTCATATGTAAAAAGCAAGAGGGTGACCAGGGAATGGATTGGACCACTTAAGGACAATGGGGGGAGTCTATGTGTTCAACCAGAGGAAATTGCAAGATACTAAATGAGTACTTTGCATCAGTGCTTACCAAAGAAAACGACTTAGTGGAATAAAACCTTGGGTAGGTTGTGTGGATAGACTGGGTCATGTTGACACCAAAAAGGAGGATGTATTGGGTGTTTTAAAAGATATTAAGGTAGATATGTTTCCTGGGCCGGATGGGATTTACCCCAGAATACTGAGGGAAGCAAGGGAGGAAATTGCTGGGGCTTTGATTGTCATCTTTGTATCCTCATTGGCTTCAGGTGAGATCCCAGAGGACTGGAGAATAGCTAATGTGTTACTGCTGTTTAAGAAAAGTAGCAGGGATGATCCAGGAAACTATAGGCCAGTGAGCTTCAGTTCGGTAGCAGGTAAATTATTGGAGAGAATTCTCAGGGACAGGATTTATACCCATTTGGAAATAAATGGACACATCAGCGATAGTTTTGTGAAGGGGAGGTCATGCCTCACTAACTTGATTACGTTTTTTGAGGTGGTGACAAAGATGATTGATGAAGGGAGGGCGGTGGAAGTTGTTTACATGGACTTCAGTAAAGCCTTTGACAAGGTGCCTCATGACAGACTGGTGCAAAAGGTTAAGTCACACGGGATCAGAGGTGAGATGGCCAGATGGATACAAAACAGGGCTCGGTCACAGAAGGCAGAGGGTAGCAGTAGAAAGGTGTTTTTCTGAATGTAAGGTTGTGACTAGTGGTGTTCCAAAGGGATCGGTGCTGGGGCCCCTGTTTTTTGTAGTATGGCGGAAAATGTAGCTGGTCTGATGAGTAAGTTTGCGGATGACACCAAAGTTCGTGGAGTGGCAGATAGTGTTGAGGATTGTCAGAGGATACAGCAGGACATAGATAGGTTGGAGACTTGGGCAGAGCAGCAAATGGAGTTTAACCCAGACAAATGTGAGGTAATGCATTTTGGTAGGTCTAACATAGAGGGGAACTATACAGTAAATGGCAAGACTCTGAGGAATATAGAAAGTCAGAGAGATCTAGGCATACAGGTCCACAAATCTTTTGAAAGTGGCAACTCAATGGACAAGGTAGTCAAGAAAGCATATGGAATGCTTGCCTTCATTGGATGGGGCATCGAGTATAAAAACTTGCAAGTCATGCTACAGTTGTATAGAACCTTGGTAAGGCCGCACTTGGAATATTGCACACAATTCTGGTCACCACATTACCAGAAGGATGTGGAGGCTTTGGAGAGGATGCAGAGGAATTTTACCAGGATGTTAGCTATGCGGAGAGGCTGAATAGACTTCGACTGTTTTCATTAGAATGGCAGAGGTTGAGGGGCGACCGGCTAGAGGTCTCTAAGATTGTGAGGGGCATGGAAATAGTGGATGGGCAGGCACTCTTTCCCAGGGTGAAGGGGTCAGTCACCAGGGGGCATCGGTTTATGGTTCGTGGGGCAAAGGCCAGAGGAGATGTGTGAAACAGGTTTATTTGCACAAGGTGAGCACCTGGAAGGCACTGCCTGGGGAGGTTGTGGAAGCAAATTCATTAACGGCGTTGAAAAGGCATCTCAACAAATACATGGATAGGTTGGGTACAGAGGAATACGGCATTGGGAAGTGTCAAGGGTTCTGGTCAAGGGTGGTATCATGACCGGCACAGGTTTGGAGGCCCGAAGTACCTGTTCCTGTGCTGGAATGTTCTTTGTTCTTTGAAAAGTAGAGGGGGAGGAACATTAAAATTGGAAATTGCGCAAAGAAAGTGGAAGTTACTGTTTGCATTCGTGGGACGGTGACAACAAGAGCACACAGATTTGAAGTGATGGGCAAAAGAACCAAAGGTGACACGAGGAAAGGATTTTTAACAAAACGAGTGGCTATGATCTGGAATGTTTTGCTTAAAACATGATGGAAGCAGATTAAATCATGGCTTTCAGAAAAGAATTGGATAAGCACCCGAAAGGAAAACACTTGCAGGGCTATGGGAAAAGTGGGGACTATGGGGACTAGCTAAATTGCTCCTGGAGGGAGCTGCATAGGTTTGATGGGCCAAGTGGCCACCACTTGTGCTGTGACTATTCCATGATTTTCAGTAAAATATATTTAGTCTCGAGGCAAATAAAGGAAACTCAATGTGAACAGAAGAACATTGAAAACAAATTAGAAAACAAATCTAATATGCTGGTCAGGATGGAGATTTTAAAATGCACAGATATAAAAAATGTTAAACACACTTTGAAAAATAAATTTGGTAAACTTTGGTTTTGGTTTGTAGCAGCAATCGTGATTGTAGTGAAAAGCCTTCTTGTGAAGTACTCAAATAGTTTTATGTGACTTTAAGCGTTATTTGAAGATCATGCATGTAAATGCATATTAAAAGATATTTCTTGTCTAAACCATCCAACTACAGTGTGTAACCAAACTATTTATGCAAATATACTTTTGAATGCTTGACTTACTACATTATGCATATTTTCTTCATCTGAAAAATTTTAGGAATTGCCAGAAAAGTGGAAGAATCTGAAAAAGATTGCTTTAACAGTAAAGCATGAAGTGGCACCTTTGCAGTCCAATGAAGTAGCTGTTATCAGAAGAAAATGTGTACAGTTTGAGGTGAGATCAGCTTTTAGCTCAGTGCTTTGAATCAAATGGTTTCACATTTTTTGTTCTGCTAACAAACTAGAGGTAAGCATCAGTGAACCAGGAAATTGTAAACTCTGAGAAGGGGATGTCCAGAGATAACAATTATGTGTTTGACGGTGATGAATTCTAAATAGATCTGATAATGTAAATCCCAGTTTGGAAAATGGGAGTAGTGCTTCCTCCCCTTTCAGTGTGAATTATTCTTAATCTACTAGGTTATGAATCTCTCTTGGTAATTGGTTGCAGACCATATAGTCATCCTTTAGAGCTTACTTTGCTGTGGAACGTGTTTCTTAATAGCACCATTAAAGTTAAAATTCTGACACAGTCATGTTATGTAATCATGGAATGTCAGTCTATGCACTAAACAGATGTAATGTTAATATAAGTTTTATAATTTATCGTTTTCGAGGCTCAAACAGTAATTGCACAGGATGTATAAACCAAAGTTGAGAATAATAGGCTGATTAATTTCCATCATTGAATAGTGTTTGTTTACAATGCAGATATTTTGCATTTTACTTGAAATACCTTGCAGAAGTATGTTATGATGGTCCTATTATTTCTACTCCAATGTACATTTTTAAACATCACCACAGTCCCAGAGGTCATGGTGAGGGGCAAGGTTGAGAAGGAGGTTGAGAATAACCTCAGCCAGTTCAGACGATAAAGTCTTTTTAAAAAATATTTTTTATTCTCCTTTTTCACATTTTCTCCCAAATTTATACCCACCAATAAATAATAATCAGTAACGAATGTAATATCAATCCCCATAACAATAACAATGATCCCATCCTCCCACCAAACCCCAAACATTGGCCCACATGTTAACGTAAACAAATGACAAAAAGGAATCAGGAATCACCCATAATCACCATTGACACCCTCGCCGCACCCAACCCCCCCCCTAATGTTCGATGTGATCAAATTCTCGAACAGCAAAATGAATAACGCCCATGAATTGTAGAACCCCTCCATCCTTCCCCTCAGTTCAAATTTGACCTTTTCAAGTGTTAAGAATTCCAGCAGGTACCCCCACCATGCCAGGGCACAGGGTGGAGAGGTTAATCTCCATCCTAACAGGATCCTCCTTCGGGCGATCAACGAGGTGAAGGCTACATCTGCCTCCGCACCCGTTTCCAACCCCGGCTGGTCCGACACCCCGAATATGGCCTCCCAAGGGCCCGGGTCCAGTTTCATGTGCACCACTTCAGAGATTACCCTAAACACCTCCTTCCAGTAATCCTCCAGCTTTGGACAGGACCAAACCATATGAATGTGGTTTGTTTATAGACCGGGGCTTTCCGTGCATGGAAGAGTTGGAGGAGGAGTTTGAGCTGCCCCGTGGGAATGGGTTCCGTCACTTGCAGGTGAGGGACTTTGTGCGGAGGCAGGTATCGACCTTCCCACATGTGCCGCCGCAGGGCCTTCAGGATATGTTGTCGAATACGGGAGTGGGGGAGGGGATGGGAACGGAAATCCACAAAGAGCTGATGGACTGAGAGGGAGCCCCGATAGGGGAGGTGAAGTGGAAGTAGAAGGAAGAGTTGGGTTGGGAATTGGAGGCTGGGTTATGGGAGAATGCCCTGAGGCGAATCAATGCGCCCTCGTTGTGTGCCAGGCTTAGCTTTATACAATTTAAGGTGTCCACAGGGCACATATGACTGTGGCCCAGATGAGCGGGTTTTGTGAAGGGATGGAGGATAGATGTGGCCGGTGTGCGGATGGGCCTGTGCATCATGTCCATATGTTTTGAACATGTCCAAAGCTTGAGGGTTTCTGGCAGTGATTTGATGATGTCATGTCGGAGGTACTGAAGGTAAGAGTGGTTCTGATTTTTGGTGTGTCAGAAGACCAGCAAGTCCAGGGGGCAAGAGAGGGCGATGTCTTGGCCTTTGCCTCCCTGGTAGCCCGGCGGCGGATCTTGTTAGCATGGAGAGACTCGGAACCTCCGAAGTTGGGGGTATTAATACATACTAATCTTTATTGTCACAAGTAGGCTTACATTAACACTGTAGTGAAGTTACTGTGAAAAGCCCCTAGTCTCCGCATTCCGGTGCCTGTTCGTTTCCACAGAGGGAGAATCCAGAATGTCCAATTCAGCACGGGCTGGATTCTACGGCCGTAAAATCGAAGTTTACGACAGAATCGGGGGCGACACCGCTTTCGCGATGCTCCGCCCCCTCCAAAGCGATGTACTCACAGAGTACGCCACGTATCGACAGCCTTAGGACATTGCCTGAGGCCCGCCCCCTGATGCTCCGCCCCTGACCGGCCGAGTTCCCGATGGCGTGGGTCTCTCATGGTCTAACCCGTCTGGAACTCTGTGTGGTGGCTGTGGACTCAGCCCAGCGCCACCACAGTGGGGGGCACTGTGGAGGAGTGGTCTGGGGCGCGCAAGCCGGCCACAGGGGTGGATTATTTTGTGGGGGGGGTCCGCGAGCAGCCTCCGCCATGAAGCACAACTTGGCTGCTGCAGGCCGCCGCTGTCCGCCTGCGCGGCTATGGACCCGGCAATTCTCCGAGGTCGCTGCAGGCCGCCGCTGTGCACATGCACGGCTACAGACCCGGCAATTTAGCTTGAGCCGGGTGCTCTACGTTGCCGTCCTGCTAGCCCGCAGCAAAACGGGGAATTGGTGGCCGTTTTGCGCCGGTCGTGGGAGCATAGCCCTAGAATCGGAGATTCCAGGCTTGCGTCTTTCGGGACTTGTGGAAGGAAATTGGAGCATCCAGAGGAAACGCACGCAGAGAGGATGTGCATACGCCGCACAGACAGTGACCCAAGCCGGGAATCGAACTTGGGACCCTGGCTCTGTGAAGCAACAGTGCTAACCACTGTGATACCATGCCGCCATTGGTGACATTAGTGAACATTAGTAACCACTAGTGTTATGGCTGGGTTTCTCATGCTTGAAGATTAAGTTCGCCCTGATGAGGCTCGATGCTAAGGTTAGCCCGGAGGCGGCAGCCTTTTATTGACTTCTTTGGAAAGGACTAAGCTGTCAGGAGGGTAGGGGTGGTTAATAAGGGGAGGCATAAGGAGTTAGGTAAGGTGGGAGTAGGTTGGTGGGGAATTGTTGTTGGGGTGTTGTTTATGTAAGCCATATTGGCTGTGTTTTCTTGGTGTGTGTTTATTCTGTTAAAATTTGTAATATAAATGCCTCAATCAAATATATTTTAAACAAAAACAATAATAAATGTAAAGTACGAGAAAAGGCTGAGAGAAATTATACAAAATTACATAGACATTGAACTTAAACTGAGAAACAGCATAAAATCGGAAATTTTTAAATATATGTAATCGTTGAGATTTAAGATTAAAATGAGTGTAAGTTAAATTAATGTGAAATATGGGAAGCAATGTGTGTACTGCTGAAAAAAAGTCAAGCTGTTTAAGCTTTTTGACTTGCACTTATCAGAACAGGTAGGAATAGCAAGAATGCTAAATTTGAAATTCTTGAGTTTGCCCTGATGAGTACGAGATGACAAACTTTGACGGCATGCCTCCTTTTTCAACAATGCTCAAGTTCTGTACCTCAACAATTTGTAGCGCCATCTTTCAGGCATTATACAAATTCAATTGTTAGGGAACTGGAGCTGGAGCTGGATGAACTTCTGATCATTCGGGAGGCAGATGTGGTCATAGATAGTAGCTTCATGGATGTAGTTACTCCGAAGAATCAAGATAGATGGGTGACGGTGAGAGGGGCTGGGAGGAAGCAGTTCGTGCAGGGATCCTCTGTGGTCGTTCCCCTCAGTAACAAGTATACCACTTTGGATACTGTTGAGGGGGACGACCTACCAGGGGTAAGCCACGGTGAACGGACCTCCAGCACTGAGTCCATCCCTGTGGCTCAGAAGGGAAGGGGGGAGAGCAGGAGACCAATGGTTATTGGAGACTCGATAGTGAGAGGGACAGATAGACAGTTCTGTGGCAACAAAAGAGACTCATGGATGGTATGTTGCCTCCCGGGTGCCAGGGTCCGTGACATCTCGGACCGTGATTTCAGAATCCTTAAGGGGGAGGGGAACAGTCACAAGTCATGGTACACATCGGTACCAACGACATAGGGAAGAGAAGGGGCGGGGATTTAAAACAGGAATTTAGGGAGCTGGGGTGGAAGCTGAGAGCCAGGACAAACCATGTTGTCATCTCTGGTTTGTTGCCCGTGCCACATGCTAGCGAGGTGAAGAACAGGGAGAGAGTGCAGATAAACACATGGCTGCAGGTCTTGTCAAGAGGAAAAAGGAAGCGTATGTAAGGATGAGAAAACAAGGTTCAGTTTGGTCGCTTGAGGGTTACAAGGTAGCAAGGAATAAGCTAAAAAAAGGGCTTAGGAGAGCTAGGAGGGGGCATGAGAAGTACTTGGTGGGTCGGATCAAGGAAAACCACAAGGCTTTTTACTCTTATGTGAGGTTCGGGCCAGTCAAGGACAGTAGTGGGAACGTGTGCATGGAGTCTGAAGAAATTGGAGAGGCGTTGAATTTTCTTCAGTGTTTACCAAGGAGAGGGGCCATGTTTTTGAGGATAAGAGTGTGATACAGGCGGGTAGGCTGGAGGAGGTAGATGTTCTGAGGAAGGATGTATTAGCAATTTTTAAAAACCTTAGGGTCGACAAGTCCCCTGGGCCAGATGGGATATATCCAAGGATTCTTTGGGAGGCAAGGGATGAGATTGCAGAGCCTTTGGCTTTGATCTTTGGGTCCTCACTGTCCACGGGATAGTGCCAGAGGACTGGAGAGTGGCGAATGTTGTTCCTCTGTTCATGAAAGGGAATAGGAATGATCCTGGTAATTATAGGCCGGTTAGTCTTACTTCGGTGGTCGGTAAATTAATGGAAAAGGTCCTGACGGGTAGGATTTATAACCATTTGGAAAGATGCAGTTGAATCCGGGATAGTCAACACGGATTCGTGAAGGGTAAGTCTTGCCTCACGAATTTGATTTAATTCTTTGAGGAGGTAACTAAGTGTGTAGATGAAGGTAGAGCAATTGATGTCGTATACATGGATTTTAGTAAGGCGTTTGATAAGGTTCCCCATGGTCAGCTTATGAAGAAAGTAAGGAGGTGTGGGATAGAGGGAAATTTGGCCAATTGGATAAGTAACTGGCTATCATATAGAAGATAGAGGGTGGTGGTGGATGGAAAATGTTCAGACTGGAGACCAGTTACCAGCAGTGTACCAGTGCTGGGTCCTTTGCTACTTGTGATTTTTATCAATGACTTGGAGGAGGGGGCTGAACGGTGGGTCAGTAAATTTGCTGATGACGCCATGATTGGTGGAGTAGTGGATGAGGTGGAGGGCTGTTGTTGGCTGCAAAGAGACATTGATAGAATGCAGAGCTGGGCCGAAAAATGGCAGATGGAATTTAACCCTGATAAGTGCGAGGTGATTCATTTTGGTAGAAAAAATTTAAATGCAGATTACAGGGTCAACGGCAGGGTTCTGGGGAATGTGGAGGAACAGAGAGATCTTGGAGTTCATGTCCACAGACCTCTGAAGGTTGTCACTCAAGTGGATAGAGCCGTGAAGAAGGCCTATAGTGTGTTAGCGTTTATTAACGGGGGCTTGAGTTATGCTGCAACTGTACATGACCCTGGTGAGATCACATTTGGAGTATTGTGTGCAGTTCTGGTCATCTCACTATCGGAAGGATGTGGAAGCATTGGAAAGGGTGCAAAGGAGATTTACCAGGAAGCTGCCTTGTTTGCAGGATGGGTCTTATGAGGAAAGGTTGAGGGAGCGAGAGCTTTTCTCTTTGAAGCAGAGGAGGATGAGGCGACTTAATAGAGGTTTATAAGATGATGAGGGGGATAGATAGAGTGGACGTTCAAAGACTGTTTCCTCAGGTGGATGTAGCTGTTACAAGGGGGCATAACTATAAGGTTCAGGATGGGAGATATAGGAGGGATGTCCGAGGTAGGTTCTTTACTCAGAGAGTGGTTCGGGTGTGGAATGGAGTGCCTGCTGTGATAGTGGAGCGGTTATTGGATAGGCACATGGAGCACACCAGAATAACAGGGAGTGGGATAGCTTGATCTTGGTTTCGGACAATGCTCAGCACAACATTGAGGGTTGATGGGCCTGTTCTGTGCTGTACTGTTCTATGTTCTAATTTATTTCCTACTTTTTTAATGTTTGCAAGTAGGGGCTGGTTTAGCTCAGCGGGCCAGACAGCTGGTTTGTGATGCAGAACAAGGCCAGCAGCGCAGGTTCAATTCCCGTATCAGCTAAAAATTCTGCATTCTCCTTCTGTGTACCCGAACAGGCACTGGAATGTGGCGACTAGTGGCTTTTCACAGTAACTTCATTGCAGTGTTAATGTGAGCCTACTTGTGACAATGAAGATTATGATTATTATTACAGAGAATTGGTAAATTTGTCAACAACAAGGCTGGATAATCTCTGAGTTGGGAATTACAGCATGTGGAATCGGATGAATACTTGGGCAACCTTAGCATGCTAGTCCAGGATAGAAAAAATAAAAACCCGAAATAAAATGTTTCAGGGGAACAGACTCAGAGCTTGGAGGAACTGTAGTGCCACCTTGTGTTGGGAGGATTAAAGGCAAGCCTAAATATCCAGTTAAAGTATTGATGGCATCAAAATGTGATAAATCGAAGCAGGAAAGGAATTTACTTCGCAGAACTTGGCTGGGGGAGTTTATATTATTGATAGATAGAGCAAGATATATATAATTGTAGGTGTACGGTCATATTTTGATTTGTATATCTGATATATTGAAAAAGTCCTTTATTCATAAATTTTGCGATTGAATAAAATCAATGCTGTTGTCACGTATCTCAAAACAATATTCTCGTTTCACACAAAAAGCGCATGCACTTGCTCTCAGTGGGTAACAAGATAAACTGATTCAGATGTCCTGGGCTGGATTCTCCGATTTTCAGGCTATGACTGGACGATCTGTGGCATTTCAAGTCAAAAAAGCAGCCGTTGCACCGTACAACATGGCGCCGGCCATGCGTGGATGTGACCTGCCAGATAGTGTCCATAAGACCATAAGACATAGGAGTGGAAGTAAGGCCATTCGGCCCATCGAGTCCACTCCACCATTCAATCATGGTTGATTTCAACTCCATTTACCCGCTCTCTCACCATAGCCCTTAATTCCTCGAGAAATCAAGAATTTATCAATTTCTGTCTTAAAGACACTCAATGTCCCGGCCTCCACCGCCCTCTGTGGCAATGAATTCCACAGACCTACCACTCTCTGGCTGAAGAAATTTCTCCTCATCTCTGTTCTAAAGTGACTCCCTTTTATTCTAAGGCTGTGCCCCCGCGTCCTAGTCTCCCCTGCTAATGGAAACAACTTCCCTACGTCCATCCTATCCAAGCCATTCATTACCTTGTACGTTTCTATTAGATCTCCCCTCAACCTCCTAAACTCCAATGAATATAATCCCACGATCCTCAGACGTTCATCGTATGTTAGGCCTACCATTCCTGGGATCATCCGTGTGAGTCTCCGCTGGACCCGCTCCAGTGCCAGTATGTCCTTCCTGAGGTATGGGGCCCAAAATTGCTCACAGTATTCTAAATGGGGCCTAACTAGTGCTTTATAAAGCCTCAGAAGTACATCCCTGCTTTTATATTCCAAGCCTCTTGAGATAAATGACAACATTACATTTGCTTTCTTAATTACGGACTCAACCTGCAAGTTTACCTTTAGAGAATCCTGGACTAGGACTCCCAAGTCCCTTTGCACTTTAGCATTATGAATTTTGTCACCGTTTAGAAAATAGTCCATGCCTCTATTCTTTTTTACAAAGTGCAAGACCTCGCACTTGCCCACGTTGAATTTCATCAGCCACTTCTTGGACCATTCTCCTAAACTGTCTAAATCTTTCTGCAGCCTCCCCACCTCCTCAATACTACCTGCCCCTCCACCTATCTTTGTATCATCGGCAAACTTGGCCAGAATGCCCCCAGTCCCGTCATCTAGATCGTTAATATATAAAGAGAACAGCTGTGGCCCCAACACTGAACCCTGCGGGACACCACTTGTCACCGGTTGCCATTCCGAAAAAGAACCTTTTATCCCAACTCTCTGCCTTCTGTCTGACAACCATTCGTCAATCCATGTTAGTACCTTGCCTCGAATACCATGGGCCCTTATTTTACTCAGGAGTCTCCCGTGAGGCACCTTGTCAAAGGCCTTTTGGAAGTCAAGATAGATAACATCCATTGGCTCTCCTTGGTCTAACCTATTTGTTATCTCTTCAAAGAACTCTAACAGGTTTGTCAGGCACGACCTCCCCTTACTAAATCCATGCTGACTTGTCCTAATCCGACCCTGCACTTCCAAGAATTTAGAAATCTCATCCTTAACGATGGATTCTAGAATTTTGCCAACAACCGAGGTTAGGCTAATTGGCCTATAATTTTCCATCTTTTTTCTTGTTCCCTTCTTGAACAGGGGGGTTACAACAGCGATTTTCCAATCCTCTGGGACTTTCCCTGATTCCAGTGACTTTTGAAAGATCATAACTAACGCCTCCACTATTTCTTCAGCTATCTCCTTTAGAACTCTAGGATGTAGCCCATCTGGGCCCGGAGATTTATCAATTTTCAGACCTTTTAGTTTCTCTAGCACCTTCTCCTTTGTGATGGCAACCATATTCAACTCTGCCCCCTGACTTTCCTGAATTGTTGGGATATTACTCATGTCTTCTACTGTGAAGACTGACGCAAAGTACTTATTAAGTTCCTCAGCTATTTCCTTGTCTCCCATCACTAGATTACCAGCGTCATTTTGGAGCGGCCCAATGTCTACTTTTGCCTCTTGTTTGTTTTTAATGTATTTAAAGAAACTTTTACTATCATTCCTAATGTTACTGGCTAGCCTACCTTCATATTTGATCCAATCCTTCCTTATTTCTCTCTTTGTTATCCTCTGTTTGTTTTTGTAGCCTTCCCAATCTTCTGACTTCCCACTACTCTTTGCCACATTATAGGCTCTCTCTTTTGCCTTGATGCATTCCCTGACTTCCTTTGTCAGCCATGGCTGCCTAATCCTCCCTCTGATAACCTTTCTTTTCTTTGGGATGAACCTCTGCACTGTGTCCTCAATTACTCCCAGAAACTCCTGCCATTGCTGTTCTACTGTCTTTCCCACTAGGCTCTGCTTCCAGTCGATTTTCGTCAGTTCCTCCCTCATGCGCCTGTAATTACCTTTATTTAACTGTAAAACCTTTACATCTGATCCTACCTTCTTTCTTTCAAATTGCAGACTGAATTCTACCATATTATGATCACTGCTTCCTAAGTGTTCCCTTACTTTAAGATCTTTTATCAATTCTGGCTCATTACATAACACTAAGTCCAGAATAGCCTGTTCCCTCATGGGCTCCATCACAAGCTGTTCCAAAAAGCCATCCTGTAAACATTCAATGAATTCCCTTTCTTTGGGTCCACTGGCAACATTATTTACCCAGTCCACCTGCATATTGAAGTCCCCCATGATCACTGTGACCTTGCCTTTCTGACATGCCCTTTCTATTTCGTGGTGCATTTTGTGCCCCTGGTCCTGACCACTGTCAGGAGGCCTGTACATAACTCCCATTATGGTTTTTTTGCCTTTGTGGTTCCTCAACTCTACCCACACAGACTCCACATCGTCTGACCCTATGTCGTTTAGTGCTATTGATTTAATTTCATTTCTAATTAACAAGGCATCCCCGCCCCCTCTACCCACCTCTCTGTCTTTTCGATAGGTTGTATATCCCTGGATGTTTAACTGCCAGTCCTGAACCCCCTGCAACCACGTCTCTGTGATGCCTACCACATCATACCTGCCAGTCACAATCTGGGCCACAAGCTCATCTACCTTGTTCCGTACACTGCGGGCATTTAAATATAGCACCTTTAATTCCCTATTGACTGTCCCTTTTTGTTTTCTTAGTGTGGTGGACCTTGGTTTACTGAGCCTTTCCATACACTGTGTCATATTTTGTGAGATGGGGACTATCGTAACCTCTCCTGAGCTCTGTCTTTTCGTGATTTTTTGTAATCCTAAGCAGCTACGCTTCCCACTGATTCCTTCACCTCTTGGTTCCCTGACTTTCCCTTCCCCCCCAATCTGTAGTTTAAAGTCCTATTGACCACCCTATTTACTCTTTTCGCCAGAACACTGGTCCCAGCTCGGTTCAGGTGGAGACCATCCCAAAGGTATAGGTCCCCCCTGTCCCAAAACTGATGCCAGTGTCCCATGAAAAGGAACCCCTCTTTCCCACACCACTCTTTCAGCCACGTGTTAACTTCCCTTATTCTTGCCTCCCTATGCCAATTTGCACATGGCTCGGGCAGTAATCCGGAGATTATGACCCTTGAGGACCTGTTTTTTAATTTGAATCCTAACTCTTTATAATCTCTAAACAGGTCCTCTTTCCTAGACTTGCCTAAGTTGCCTAAGAGGGTGTCCCCCTGGGCACCCTCTTACCATCCTCAGGCAACCCCCCACCAGTCCCCCCGGTCCTCGCTGAAGCCCCCCTGGCTAACAGCATGGCTCCCACCCGACTGTGGCGGCACTGGACACAGTCCACAGCCGCCACGCCGGTCCTCCGACCGCTGGGACCACACGTCTGCCACGTGGTCAGCAACTCGGCCTACTGGGGTTGGAGCATCGCAAAAGGGCCTTCAGGTGACTTCCTGAGACTGTCTCAAGGGCGTGCGGCAGCCCCTCAATGACGGTGTTTTGGGGGTGGGGGGGGGCGGGGGAGTATCAGGCACCACCCCTGATTCCATCGTAAAAAGGGATTCTCTGCCTGATCATCAATTACAAAATCGGCGTCGGGGAATGAAGAATAATGTCCCCAGTTTTTCTATGTCTGTAATTATAATGCTACCAACTCCTTTACACACTTCTGGACATTAAACGTTCATCTGATGTCCTGCTGAACACTCTTGCTTCAAATTCTTGCAATTGACTGCCTCATCAGAACTTTCTTGATGCTGCCCGAAATTAATTAATCACATTCAGTTGCTGTTTCCCCCCTTTCCTTTCTCTCCTCCGTCTATTTTCTCCAAACAATCATGCTCACATTTTATCTTTGTTGCTAACACTTTATTCGCCAATTCTGTGCATTTGAAACTAAACGATAGAAATGTCAAGTGATAACTGTTGTGATAGAAATTAGTATTTTAGTTCAAACGCCTTTGCCATGCTTTCAAAAGGAATATCACTGATTGTTTTGTTTCTTTTTCAGGAAAACCAATGCAAGTTTAGAGAACAGTTTAGGAATGAAGCCATTTTAAGGTTTAATACACACAATCCATATACACTTTTAGATAAGGTAAGAACACATTAGACATTTCAACTGTATATTATTGACAGTTCTTTGCAATACATGAATTGCTATAGCTGTTTTTCAGGTGCTATCTAATTTTTCTCTTGTGCCGTAGACACATGGACATATTATCAATCTACAAGCTGAAATGCAATCTCTTCAGAGAACAGCTGAGCTATTTGAAGTGAACGTACCAGATTATAAACAACTGAAGCAATGCAGTTTAGATATTGTTCTATTGAAGTCTGTTTGGGACATGGTTTTTTTTGTCCAGGTAAGTTTGAATTGTTAACCTTCAACTACAAAAGTTAATGAAGTGGCTAAATATTCATTTCAAATAACGATTAAATTTGGAGTATCCCTATCCCACTTCGTTCAGAGGTTTGACTAGAATCAGTTTACAATCTTAGCAATTATAGATAAAGCATTTCATTCACAGAGTTTGTACATCTTGCCTGGTATAGGGTAGAATATTCCACCCCTGCCAATGGTGGGAATCGTGGTGAGCAGGGGCACTAAATTTGACATGATAAAAAAAGTCCCTCTGGTTAAAATAGTTGTGAATTTTGTTCTTGCGACTTTGATGGTGGGTTAAAGATGGGTTTAGTTTCCCGCTGATCTATGCCAGGATCCAGGTGGCATGGTAGCACAGTTGTTAGCACTGCTGCATCACAGCACAAGGAACCCAGGTTCAATTCCAGCCTTGGGTGATTGACTGTGTGGAGTTTGCCCATTCTCCCCGGGGGTGCTCCGGTTTCCTCCCAGAATCTAAAGCTGTGCAGATTAGATGTAGTTGTGGGGATAGAGTGGGGGCCTGGGTGAGAAGCTCTTACAGGGGGTTGGTGCAGACTCGATGGGTTGAATGTCCTCCTTCTGCATGGTAGTGATTCTATGGTGATCCACAATTGCATTAATTTTAATCTCATATGATTTGATTTGATTTCTTGCCACATGTACCGAAGTACAGTGAAAAGTATTTTTCTGCGGCCGAGGAACGTACACAGTACGTACATAGAAGACACAAGAATAATCAACAGGGAACACTGACAAATGGTACATCGAAAAAACAGTGATTGGTTACAATGTGGAACAAGGGGCCAAACAAAGCAAATACTTGAGCAAGAGCACCATTGGGCGTCCTGATTAGTGTTCTTACGAGGGAACAGATCAGTCTGAGGGGGAGTCGTTGAGGAGTCTTGTAGCTGTGGGGAAGAAGTTGTTCCTATGTCTGGATGTGCGGGTCTTCAGACTTCTGTACCTTCTGCCTAATGCAAGGGTCTGGAAGAAGGCAATACCTGGGTGGGAGGGGTCTCTGATAATGCTGTCTGCCTTCCTGAGGCAGCGAGAGGTGTATACAGAATCAATGTGGGGGTGGCAAGTTTGTGTGATGCGTTGGGCTGAGTTCACCACACTCTACAGTTTCTTGCGACCTTGGACTGAGCAGTTGCAATACCAGGCTGTGATGCAGCTGGATAGGATGCTCTCCATCACACATCTGTAGAAGTTTGTGAGAGTCGATGCAAAATGAGTCGTGAATGCTCATTAAAAGTCCAAGTTGTGGAATTACATACTTCCTCTAAATTAAATGCCCCGCCAGTGGATAAATAGAACGGTCTGTTTCACAACTGTGCATAAGTGATGTGCGCCCGGCAAACTTCAGATGTCCATGACTTGTCGGTCCGTAAATGTTATTTTCTCCCATCTTTAACACTGTGACTGCGGAATAGAGGGCAGCTGTAGTACAATCTGCACCAATGCTGAGCATTGGAAACAAAACCAAAGGGGAGAGGTGAGACACAGAACTTGGGGAGAAACAAGACAGGGAAGTGGGGAGATGGAGGCACGACTAGGCCTGGTGGGGGCGGGGGAGGGAGGCAAGATAGGGGAGGGGTGAGACAAGGTAGGGAGAATGAACAGCTAGGAGTTAAACTAAAGAGAAGAACCAAAAAGGTAATAATCTTTGGATTACTACCTGAGCCATGAGCTAACTGGCACAGGGTCAAAAAGATTGAGGAGGTAAATGTGTGGCTCAAAGATTGGTGTGTGAGGAATGGGTTTGAATTCATGGGACATTGGCACCAGTACTGGGGAAGAGGGGACCTGTTCCGATGGGACGGTCTTCATCTTAATCGTGCTGGGACCAGAGTCCTGGCGGAATCATATAACTAGGGCTGTAGATAGGGCTTTAAACTGAATAGTGGGGGGTGGGTTCAGTTGTATGGAGAATTAGAAAATCAAAGTTAAAGGAGAGAGTAGAAGTGCAGGTTAATGATGAGGACTTTCAACTAGTTAAAGAGGCCGGGGGTCAGGAGAGGTTATTAAAGTTTCCAGACCACGTAATAGGACAAAGAGTATAGAAGGTGGCGGAAATCTAACCTCAGGCAGAGCAAACAAAGTGACAAGTATGAGAAGGGAGGTGGTCAATGCGGGACTGAGGATGTTGTACCTAAATGTGCGCAGTATACGGAACCAGATAAATGAGCTTGTTGAGCACATTTAAATTGGCTGGTATGATGTTGTTGGCATCACAGAGACATGGCTGCAAGGGGATCAGGGCTGGGATCTAAATATCCAAGGATATGTGTCTTAGCGAAAGGACAGGCAGATGGCAGAGGCGGCGGGGTTGCATTGTTTGTAAGGAATGAAGTTAATTTGATAGCAAGAAGCAATATAGAATCAGAAGACATAGAATCTCTGTGGGTGGAGTTGAGGAATCACATAGGTAAAAAGACACTGATGGGAGCTATGTACAAGCCCGTTAGCAGTAGGCAGGATGTGGGGCAGAAAATAAAGAGATAGAAAACACATATAAAAAAGACAATATTTTACAATACTCATGGGAGACTTGAATATGCAGGTGGACTGGGAAAATCTGGCTGATAGTGGATCCCAAGAAAAGGAATTTAGAACATAGAACAGTACAGCACAGAACAGGCCCTTTGGCCCTCAATGTTGTGCCCAGCCTTGTCCGAGACCACAGTATAAATATTTCCCACTTTCTCTGTCTATTAGCTTTGACAAAGAGTCATCGGACTCGAAACGTTAGTGGTCGCCTCGATATCGGAGAGACCAAATGCAGACTGGGTGATCACCTTGCTGAGCATCTTCAGGATCCTGACCTTGCCATTTTAACAAAAGACCCTGCTCCCATGCCCACATGTCTGTTCTTGGCCTGCTGCAATGTTCCAGTGAAGCGCAACGCAAATTGGAGGAACATCTCATCTTCCGGTTAGGCACGCTACAGCCTTCCGGCCTGAACATCGAATTCAACAACTTCAGATGATCAGCCTCACCTCAACCCATTTGTTTTAATTTCATTTTAACTTTTACCATTTCTTTCTTTCTTAATATACATTTAATCCCCCCCCCCCCCCCCCTCCCCCATCTTATCCACCTTTCTCCTCTTTGCTTCCCCCTTCCCCTCCCCCCACACCCTACAGTTCATCCTCGGATGTTAGTTTCCCTGCTGTTTGACCTTTCACATCTTTTGTCCTCTCTGGGGACTGCCATTAGCACTCTTTCCACTTGGTATCTGTGGCCATTAGCACCCGGTTTCCCTGGGTTTCTGTGGTTATGACTCATCTTTCATTCTCACTCCACATTATAAATATTTCCCACTTCCTCTGTCTGTTAGCTTTGACAAAGAGTCACCGGACTCAAAACGTTAGCTCTTTTCTCCCCCTACAGATGCTGCCAGATTTGCTGAGATTTTCCAGCATTTTCCCTTTAGACATGAGGGAGGAGCTAGCCAGAGTCGATTAGAAAGGGAGCCTAGCAGGGAAGACAGTGGAACAGCAATGGCAGGGGTTTTTAGGGATTATTCGGGAGGCACAACAGAAATTCACCCCAAGGAGGAGGAAGCATGCCAAGGGGAGGACGAGGCATCCATGGCTGATGAGGGAAGTCAAGGACAGCATAAAAGAAAAAGCATATAAAGTGGTGAGGATTAGTGGGAAGCCAGAGGATTGGGAAGCCTTTAAAAGCGAACAAAGGACAACTAAAAAAGCAATAAGGGAGGAGAAGATGAAATATGAGTGTAAGCAAGCTAGTAATATAAAGGAAGATAAGGAAGAGTTTTTTTCAATATACAAAAGGTAAGAGAGAGGCAAAAATAGACATTGGACCATTGGAAAATGAGGCAGGAGAAGTAATAATAGGAAAAAAAGTAATGGCAGAGGAACAAAATAATTACTTTACATCAGTCTTCATGGTGGAAGACATCAGTGGGATGCCAGAGCTGCAGGAGAATCAGGGGGCACAAGTGAGTGTCATGGCCATCACTAAGGAGAAGGCTCTGGAGAAACTGAAAGGTCTAAAGGTGGATAAATCACCTGGACTGGATGGACTACAACCCAGGTTTCTGAAGGAGAATGCTGAGGAGATTGTGGAGGCATTGGTGGTGATCTTTCAGGAATGACTGGAGGCAAGGAGGTTCCCAGCGGACTGGAAAGTAACTAATGTAAAACAGCTGTTTAAAAAGGGAGTCCATTATTTTATTTTATTTTTAAAAATATTTTTATTGGAATTTTCAGTTTTACATGATGAAACTTTGAACCTTTCTGTCCGATAATTATAGTTTATGCAGTTTTTATGTACATACAATCTTTGTAGGTGTATCCTCCCCCCACCCCCCACCCCCCCCCCCCCCCCCCCCCCCCCCATCTGCTACCTTCACCTTTCCCTGCACCCCAATCACTGACTCGTCCCTGGCATCCCCCTCTTTCGTTCTGGGTGTTCTGTCCCTGAGCTCCTGTTCTCTCCCCCACCCCCCATTCCTTTTGTGGTTTCTGTTGCAGGCCTTGTGGGTTCGGCGGGGGGTGTCTTCCTGTCCCCTCCCCCCACGCTTTTCTTGTGGTTCTCCTGGGTTTCCTCCTTACTTCCTCCCCCCCCCCCCCTTCCCTTTGTACCTCTTCGAGTATTGTATCTCTGTCTGCTCTCCCCATCCCTCACTCTTTCCAGAAACGCTGTTGGCCTCAAACATGTCTTGGAACAGGCCGACAAACCGCCCCCTTGCTTTGAGAAAGCCTTTTTCCAACCCTCGGATGGTGTACTTGACCTTCTCCAAATGGCGAAATTCCACCAAATCTGCCAGCTTTGCCTGTACATTGATGCACTATCAATTACGCAAAGATGAGAGTAGGATGTAATCGAGGCTTTATTACACTGAGATGTGTGGCCTCCTACAGCAGCTGACGAAATAGCTGCTGTACGGGAAGCACACTGGGCGGGGCCAGCAGGCAGGGATCTACCCCCGTACCTGTAGTACAGGGGCCTTACCATAAAGCATCGATATCAACATCCTATATATACAATATATACATCAGTGGTCACTATCACATACATACCACATTCTGTCAGGTCTTTGTCTTTTTTGGGTATCAGCGATATCGTGGCTTGTGTTAGAGTAGGAGGCAAGGTGCCGCTCGCTAGCAAGTCTGCGAACATGTCCCTTAGGTGTGAGGCCAGGGCCACCGCAAAATTTTTCATAGAAATCCTCTGGGAACACGATGGGTCCCGGCGCCTTCCCCGCCTGCATGGAACTGATGCTCCCCATGATTTTTCCCATCTATTGGTGCTTCCAGCTCCATCTGCCTGTCCTCTCCCACAACTGGCTTATCCACTCCATCTGGAACTGTTTCATTCCTGCGCCCCCTTTGTTGTCTTGGAGGAATACAGCCCTCGGTAGAAGGTCTCAAATGCCCGGTTACCAGTCTGCCTCTGCCGTTTTTTATCTGCACTAATTCCCTCGTGGCTGCCTGCTTTCTCAGCTGATGAGCAAGTAGGTGGCCAGCCTTTTCTATGTGTTTGCCGAAGGTCACCCCCTGTCTGGCGGAGTTGGTCCACTGCTTTCCTAGTGGATAGCAGGTTGAAGTCCATTTGCAGCTTTTTCCTTTCTGGCAGAAGCTCTATGGTCAGGGCCTCGGAGTATATTCGGTCGACCTCCAGGATGGAGTCAATCAACTGTTGCCAGCCGCTCTATCTTCCCTTTCTCTGCGAGTCTTGTAGGCTATAATTTCTCCCCTGATCACAGCCTTTAGTGTCTCCCAGAACGTGGAAGGTGAGACTGGCTATCAGTAATGTACTCACTTATGGCCTGCGATGTTTCCTGGCAGAAGGCCTTGCCGGCCGAGAGGTCCATATCCAGCCTCCATGTGGGGCGCTGGGCACAGCCCGTCTCCAACCTCACATCCACGTAATGTGGAGCATGGTCGGAGATGATTATCGCGGAGTATTCTGCTCTTATTATTCCTGGAAGCACCGATTTCTCCACTGCAAAGATTTCTATCTGGTGTATACTTTGTGGACCGGTGAGATGAGTGAGAATTCCCTCTCACCGGGATATAGGAACCTCCATGGGTCAACTCTTTTCTCCGCTCCACTCCCTTTGTGCTCTTTGTTCCCCTCCTGCTTCCCCCCCCCCCCCCCCCCCCCCCCGTCCTCCCCTCCCTATGTCTCCCTCTCTCTGCACCCCCCACTGCGTTCGTCCTCCCTACCCCTCTGTCTCCCCCCTCCCCTGGGCAGGCGCTCCCTCTCTGCCTGCCTCCCCCTTCTATCCCTTCCTGCTAGTATGGTGGCTCCCCTCCCAGGACTGGTTTAGCCCTTTGTCTATGCTTGCCGACTGCCTGTTTTCCCTGTCTGCCCTTTCACCTGCTTTTCCTCTTCCCACTCGCGCCTGTGCCCAGTCTTTCTGGTCAGAATGAGACAGTAGAGTCCCGCGCAAACACATAACCATGACTATGAGTCTCTGATTCTGCCTCCTTCAGCGAGCCTCCTCAGATCCGCTGTGGTGAATGTAACTTGGTAATTCACACTGTATTTACCAATACCTTTGTAAGCGCAGTAGCGTTATCCGACCACTAGGGGGAGTAGCTCTGGGAATGCTCAGGAGTTTGTACAGGGCTCCACCCTTGGCTCCGCCCATGACTCCTCCCCCCCTGTGCTGCTGTATAAATACCCTTGTCCAGAGTCAGCCTGCAGTTCATCGAGAGTTCATCAACAGGTAACAGGCTGGCTCTGTAGTAAGTAGATTAAAACCATTGTTCATATCTGAAAGCACGTGCCTGGTGAATTGATGGTTCCATCATCTGCCTTCAGCGTTGCCGCGCCTGTTCTTTGTCTAGGCCGTTGATCCATACAAAGTCGTTTGCTTCTGCTGGGGTGTTGAAATTATATACTTTGCTCTGGTGAGTGACCCAGAGTCTGGCCAGGAATAGTATGCCAAATCGCACTCCACTCTTGTAAAGCGCCGACTTTGCCTGATTAAACTCGGCCCTTTTCTTTACCAGGTCTGCCTCAATGTCCGGGTAGACCTGGATTCTATGTCCTTCCCATGTGCTCAACTTCGTTTGTTTCGCCCACCGCAGGATCCTTTCACAGTCCTGGTATCGGTGAAGCTTAGCTATGATCGTTCTCGGCTGCTCCCCCGCCTTGGGCTTCGGTCTGAGGGACTGTGTGCACTGTCGAGTTCTGAGGGGTTGGGGAACCTGTCCCTCCTGACTAAGTTGCCCAGATATAATCTGTTGGGTCTCTGCCCTCGATGCCTTAGAGCAGGCCCATAGTCCGTATGTTCTGCAGTCGGGACCTGTTTTCCTGGTTCTCGATCTTTCCCTTCAAGCTTTTCACCTCTGCCTCCAGAGGTCTCTCTGGTCTGCCGAGGCTCTTTCGAGGTCTTGGATCATCTTCTCTTGCGCTTCCACTTTCTTTCCCAGACTGTCGATTGTACGTTGTGGGGAGACCATCGCCTCTGTCACCACCACCTTCACTACCACCTGGCTCTTGATTCTAATTGCCTCCTTCATGGTGGCCAATTCCTTCTTTAGGAAGGTCCTCCATCCGTCTCCTGGTGGGGAGGGGAGGCTAGTGCTTGGGCCACCGGTCTCCCTGCTCTTGGGTGGTCGTAGCTTCCCCTTCGCATTGTTGGTCCACCGGCTCACCCGCCCTTTTCTCGTAGCCCTTTATGCACATCACCCTCACCGGAAGTCTTTGAATCCATTATTAAAAATGAGATTGTGGAGTATTTGGAAGTGCATGACAAAATAGGACTGAGTCAGCATGGCTTTGTCAAGGAGAGATCTGTTTGACAAATCTATTAAGAGTTCTTTGAGGCGGTAACAAGGAGGTTGGACAAAGGAGAGCCAGTGGACGTGATTTATTTAGATTTCTAAAAGGCCTTTGACAAGGTGCCGCATTGGAGACTGTTAAATAAGTTAAGAGCTCATGGTGTTAAGGGTAAGATCCTGGCATGGATAGAGGATTGGCTGACTGGCAGAAGGCAGAGAGGGGAGATAAAGGGGTCTTTTTCAGGATGGCAGTCGGTGACTAGTGGTGTATCTCAGGTTCGGGGCTGGGACCACAACTTTTCACAATATACATTAACGCTTTGGAAGAAGGAACTGAAGGCACTGTTGCTAAGTTTGCAGATGATGCAAAGATCTGTAGATGGTCAGGTAGTATTGAGGAAGCAGGGGAGGCTGCAGAAGGACTTGGACATGCTAGGAGAGTGGCCAAAGAAGTGGCAGATGGAATACAATGTGGATATGTGTGAGGTTATGCACTTTGGAAGGAGGAATGGTGGCATAGACTATTTTCTAAATGAGGAAATGCTTAGGAAATCAGAAGTACAAAAGATTTGGGAGTCCTTGTTCAAGATTCTCTTAAGGTTAACGTGCAGGTTCAGTCTGCAGTTAGGAAGGCAATAGCAGTGTTAGCATTCATGTCGAGAGGGCCAGAATACAAGAGCAGGAATGTATTTCTGAGGCTATATAAGGCTCTGGTCAGACCCCATTTGGAGTATTGTGAGCAGTTTTGGGCCCCGTATCTAAGGAAGGATGTGCTGGCCTTGGAAAGGGTCCAGAAGAGTTTCACAAGAATGATGCCTGGAATTTAAGAGCTTGTTGTATGAGGAACGGTTGAGAA
The DNA here is from genome assembly GCF_902713615.1 of Scyliorhinus canicula. Lineage (NCBI taxonomy): Eukaryota > Metazoa > Chordata > Chondrichthyes > Carcharhiniformes > Scyliorhinidae > Scyliorhinus > Scyliorhinus canicula. The sequence continues at coordinate 203,101,816 of NC_052147.1, forward strand.
CGCTGGGTCTGTATCGTTGGAGTTTCGAAGGATGAGGGGGGATCTTATTGAAACTAACAGGATACTGCGAGGCCTGGATAGAGTGGACGTGGAGAAGATGTTTCCACTAGTCAGAAAACGAGACGCAGAGGGCACAATCTCAGACTAAAGGGATGATCCTTTAAAACAATGATGAGGAATTTCTTCAGCCAGAGGGTGGTGAATCTGTGGAACTCGTTGCCGCAGAAGGCTGTGGAGGCCAAATCACTAAATGTCTTTAAGACCGAGATAGATAGGTTCTTGATTAATAAGGGGATCGGGGTTATGGGGAGAAGGCAGGAGAATGAGGATGAGAAAAATATCAGCCATGATTGAGAGGCAGAGCAGACTTGATGGGCCGAGTGGCCTAATTCTGCTCCTATATCTTTTGGTCTTATGGTCTCGGACTGAGGGGGAAATGAGAGGGGTGGGGGAACACAGAGGCAGGGCTGGGGAGAATCATGAAGGGGGAGACATGCAGAACTGTGGAAACATGAGTCAGGAGGTCAGAGACAGAGGAAGGACTGCAGGGAAACATGAGAGGAGAGAGGTAAGGTAGGACTAAGGGGCGCCCAAGGAACAGATTCGAGCAGTGAAACACTGTCTTGGGGCAAGAGTTACTATTGTAGTGGCGTAATGGTATTGTTGCTGGACTAGTAATCCAGAGACTCAGTATAATGTTCTGGGGTCCCAGGTTTGAATCTCACCAGGGCAGATGGTGGAATTTTAGTTCAATAAAAGCCTGGAATTAAAAGTCCAATGATGACCATAAAACCATTGTCAATTGTCATAAAAACCCATCTGGTTCATAAAGTCCTTTAGGGAAGGAAATCTACTGTCCTTCCCTGGTCTGGCCTAGATGTGACTCCAGACCTGGTTGACTCTTAAATATCCTCAGGGATGGGCTATAAATGCTGACCCTGCCAGTGACACCGACATTCCCTGAATGAATAAAGAAAAAAAAAGTTATAATACTGTAAAAGGAAGAGTCAAAGACTGACCTTGGGCTGAGGCTATCCTCTTGGGGCATATTGAAGAGACTGTTCTGTGGCTCTACGGCTATCTTAGAGGGCTCTGTATGGCACGCATGCCTTGGCCCTGCTCTTGGGCAGGGATAGGCCTCTCTGTGCAATGACATTTGTGCACAGTATTGTTTTCAGGGCGTGGTTAAGTAAGGCATTTGCCCCTGCGGGTTCAAATCATGGTATTGTGAGGCAGAGGGCACAGCAATGTTCAGGGGAGGAATCTGGATCCTGTAAGTCAGAAGCTGAAAAGTTATGGGGGTGGTATTAGATAGTCTCATGGGTGTCTTGAAAATTAAGGATTCATATGGCCTCAAAGGGGAGGTATCAGATTGGCAAACAGCATGGGGACATCAACATTAAACTAAGGGTTCGGGAGGACCAGGAATATCTACATGACTAGTGATCGGAATGGAGGAACTTGGTGGGTGATAGAGGGAGGTTGGAAGCTGGTCTCGAGCACAAAATTCAACAACATAATTTTTTGCATTCAGCAAAGAATGATGCAGGTTGAAAAACAAACTAGAAAATAATTGATTGAGGAGGAATCTCTGGGCGTGTGGAAGGAGTTCAGCACAGCAGTCGTTAGCTGATTGAAAGGTTATTTCTGTTTCTATAAAGAATGCAGCAAATGTGAACCACTTCACCCCTAGACAAGTGGAGGCTCCTTCTCATTACAATCTGGCATTTCCTGGGGCGTTACTGGCTCTTGATTCTCACTGTGATGGTCGGCCCTGAGCTCTGCCAATCGGCAATGGGCCTTCTTGGTAAGAATCCATTAAATTTACTGCTGTGGTGCCTTTCTAAATTGGCACCTGATCCTTATGGAGGCATGTCAGAATGGATGTAGGGTCAAACAATGAAGGGTCATGACTGCTCCACAGAAGCAGCATGGATCCTGCAAGCCCCCTTGTTCCCAGTACGCTGGTCATGGCATTCAAGGCACCATCTTTCCAATCATGACATAAATGCAAGAATTGGGTGTCGATAGTTATTGTCAAGGTGAATGGATGGCAACCACCAGAAGCTTGACTGTGAGTTGTAGGACATGGGCTTTTTGACTCAAATTATGATAGTTAGTGAATTCTCATTCAGGTTAAGGAAAAACTCAGCCACCTGTTGCCCCCCAGGATGATATAATCTTGCATTGTGTGGCCTTGGTATGCCATGTACAGACTGAGGGCAAGTCAAAGATTAGAGACTGCAATCATGCCTTGTATATGGAAGGAGACCATTCAAGAAGAACTCCCATTTATTGGTCAAATATATCTGTTGCTACCCAGAAGAGTGGAGAATGCAGGCTGCAGGCATTGCTGCCTTGTTGATAGCTATGATGAGAATAATGCTAAGAAGGGTGCACTACTGATTGGCACTACTGATTAACAAAAGACAATGCCTTCCCTGGTCAAGGGATGTAATGGTTCACATTTGTCACAGTCTCATAAGAAACTCACACCTTATGGTCTTGGAGGGCATCAAATTAATTTTTTTCTGATAGTTACCAGTGTACTGAATTTTTTTTGCAAGTGGGCAGTTCAGCATTGATGAGGCAAGCCAGCCTGCCAGAGCTATAGGATTCACTGAAGTCTCAATATTTCTGCAAGAGCAGGATGCCATCGACTATACTTGTGGCTTTGAGAGCTGCCTGTCAGCAGCCAGAGCAATTCATTAATAGAAAAATATTTCACTCTCTGAACGTCCAGCTCATTTATGATCACAGAAAGCAGATCCAGCATGTTTGTGCTCAGTATCCAGTGAGCTCACATGGCTCTTACATTCGTCACTTCCATTGGAGATATTTGAGGAACTTTGGAGCTTTGAGGGTTATCTCCTCAGTGATAAGGGGTGCCCCCAGAATTCCCCCTGTTTGTTGGCTACAGAGCATCTAAGCAGAGGTACGTTGCAGCACATTTGGAGCAAACTCTTGGTCTTTTAAGGATACGTTTTTGATGTTTGACTAGTCAGACGGGGCTCTCCAATTCTCACCAGTGTCCTGCATCATCATTATTTGCTGCGCGCAGCGCAACCTAGTGCTGCAAAGGAGGGCATTTTAGAGGAGGATATTGAGGATTAACACATCTTAGATGAGGAGGACTTGGAAAGGCATGAATTGAAAGAGGGTGAAGATTCAGATGCCGTTGCACGGGCATGACATGGCAGACATGCCCATGACAACCTCATAGCTACAAGATTTCAAAACATATCCCCCATCCTCTCAATTCCTGCCCTCTGCCATCTCCGAAATCCCCCGTCCATCTTTCCCGGGGCAAACCGGGGTTATTACAGATTGGGGACCAGACCGATGCTCCCTCCGCTCCCACATGCTTCCTCCATTGCCCCCAGACTCTCAGGGCTTCCACCACCACAAGGCTGGTGGAGTACCGTGCCGGCGGGAACGTCAGAGGCACCGTTAGCACACCGTTAAGCTGGTGCCCTTACATAAAGCCGTCTCCATACGCTTCCATGCCGATCCTCCCCCCACCACCCACTTCTTGATCATGGCTATATTCGCTGCCCAATAATAGTTACTGAAGTTTGGCAGGGCCAGCCTGTCCTCTCCCCGGCTCCGCTCAATCATCCCCTTTTTTACTCGCGGGGTCTTGCCCACCCATACAAAGTCCGTGATAACTTTGTTAACCCGTTTAAAGAAGGAGTGTGGAATAAAGATGGGGAAACACTGGAACACAAACAGGAATCTCGGGAGGACCGTCATCTTCACCGTCTCAGCTACTGACAGCGGGAGCGCGTCTCACCTCCGAAAATCGTCCTTCATTTGGTCCACCAGACGGGCCAGATTCAGTTTGTGTAACTGTTCCTATTCCCACGCCAGTTGGATGCCTAGATACCTAAAACTTCCCCCTACCACTCTAAATGGCAGTTACCCCAATCGCCTCTTATGTCCCCTTGCCTGGATCACAAACATCTCGCTTTTCTCCATATTCAGTTTGTACCCTGAGAACCGGCCAAATTCCCTCAGAATCCTCATGATTTCTCCATCCTCCCCACTGGGTCCGACACAAACAGGAGCAGGTCGTCCGCGTAAAGTGAGACTCTGTGTTCCACTCGCCCCTAGACCAACCCTTTTCAGCCCCTTGAGGCTCTCAGCGCAATTGCCAGCGGCCTTATAGCTAGCGCGAACAACAGTGGGGAGAGGGGGCACCCCTGCCTCGTCCCCAGGTGTAGCCTAAAATAGTCTGATGTCGTCCTATTCGTCCGTACGCTCGCCACAGAAGCCTGATACAGTAACCTGACCCAGTCAATAAAGCCCCGTCCAAATCTGAACCATCCCAGCACCTCCCACAAATATTCCCATTCGATCAAAAGTGTTCTCTGCGTCCATTGCGACCACTACCTCCACCTCCCTACCTACCTTCTGGGAGCATCATGATTGCATTTAGCAACCTTCTTACATTGGACACCAACTGCCTTCCCTTAACGAACACCGTCTGGTCCTCCCCAATAATGTCCTGAACACAATCCTCAATCCTAGAGGGCAAACCTTTGGCCAGGAGTTTGGTGTCCACATTCAATAAGGATATCGGCCTGTAGGACCCACACAGCTGTGGATCCTTATCCCACTTCAGAATCAGCGAGATCGTGGCCTGTGACATCGTCAGGGTGAAGCACCCCTCTCTCCCTTGCCTCATTGAATGTCTTCATCAACAGCGGGTCCAATATCCCAGAGAACTTTTTGTAGAACTCCGCTGGGTACCTGTCCGACCCCGGGGCTTTACCCGACTGCATGGCCTTCAGACCCTCCACTATCTCTTCGATCCCGATCGGGGCCCCCAGCCCTTCAACCAGCTCCCCGTCCACCTTCCGGAAATTCAGCTCCCCTAGGAAGTGCCTCATCCCCTCTTTGTCCCATTGGGGGTTCCGACCCATACAGCCGACTATAAAAATCCTTAAACGCCTTATTCACCCCTGCAGAGTCTCCAAGCAGGTTCCCATCTCCATCCTTTACTTTGCAAATGCTTTATTGAGTAATGTTGATGAATTAACTGTGAGTTTGTTCTCTCTGCAATGCTTAAACTAGATGTTACATGAACAAAATTGACTAAGAAGTACTTGTGCTTATTTACACCTGTGCTGAGCTGTCTGTCGGTGTCTGGTCACGAACTACTGTTTCTGTGAAGAGAGTGATCATTGCTTCCGTCTGTCTATTTGTACATCTCTAGTGCTGCCCTCTAGAGATTGCTTAGTCATAGTGTCTTTACATTAACCCCTTGTGTATATATAGATATGCAGATCACTACGAGCACCACACCTGCACGAGCACAAACCAGAGACAATTCAGCTCCGGTGGGAGAACATAGGGCTGGATTCTCCAATTGCCGACGCCAAAATTGCGTTCGGTGATTGGCCGGAGAATCCGTTTTTACACCGCAATCGTGGGCGGTGCTGCTTTTCCGATGCTCTGCCTCCTCAAAAATGGTGTATTGCTGAGTACACCGCACGCCGTTGGGACGGCCTCAGGATGGCACCTGAGACCCTCCCCAATGCTTCTCCCTCGACGGTCCAGCGCAGTCACATTTGGGAGGGGGAGCAGTTCTGCTGGCCGCTGGGGGGGGGGGCCTTCGGTGGAGGCGGAGGGACTGGTGGGCGGTGATCCAGGGGTGTCGAGCAGGGTTACGGAGCGCACTATCTGGCAGGCCGGGCCCGCACGCGGCCGGACTCATGTTGTACAGCGCGACCGCTGCAGGTTGCTGCCGTGCGAATGCGTGGTCACAGATCCAGCACTTGTCAGTCAATGCCAACTTCTTCCTTTCATACAAATTACAGTCCTTGACATTGCCCAACGCACAAAGACTAATCCTTTCGATCTGAATCAATGAGTGCACAGTCCTGCAATTAATTACATATTGTGTTGCTTACTGTGCCTTTACACAGGGATTTGGTAAAGAATGTTAGACAGCCATTCAGGATTTCATCAGGATTAGCACACATCTGTGGCAACACACACTCATTCCCCTCTAGCAGACATTTTGAAAACCACCAAGTGTAACTACTTCCATTGTTCTATGTCATGCATGGGGAGAGTGGGAACTAAGAAATGAATACCATTTAGCTTCAAATGCCGAGTTGAAAACATCCTGTAGGGAGACCTGAAAGCCTCTGGTGCTTGATGATGAATATTGTTTTAAATCTTCACTTGTGAGAAAAGATTCTAACGTTCGTCACACCAAATACTTATTTCATCCACAAACACAGACTTCAGTGCAACAACTTCAGGAAAATCACTAATCTTGATGAACAATTCTCCTGAGGCCAAATAATGTCTACCTGAGATCCAGGGGTCCCACAAGTATTGTTCAGCCATCATTCCCATAAATGAATTGCCCTTGTTAATGTTGCCAATATTTAATAAAGATTGTGATGAAATTGAGTGAGAGTTAGTTGAACTGAAGATCCAGATGGGAGGTAATTGGGAGCATTACATTTTGGTCACTTAAATGAACATGGGACTTTGCATTACATTGATTAGCCATTGAATACCTGAATGTTTGAGAGGGATAAATGCAAACTATATTTTCAATAGCGAAGAGTATGTACTGTGAATGAACACCCATGCTATCATTGTACATTCAAAACTGCTTAATTTTTCTAACCCTACCGTTATTTTTAGGTGCAGCCCTGACATCCACAGCAGAGGTGGAGCAATCCGCTGACTGCAATGCCCTGTTGTCTGAGATGATTTTGCTGTGTGTACTCTGGTGCCTGAGGCCTGGAGGGCTCCAGCCTGCTAAGGGTCGCCTGGTCTGGGGCAGGTGCATCCTCCTCGCCTGAGTTTCTGGAGGTAATGTGGTCACTAGCAGGGGAGATTTGGAGTGGCAGGATATCTTAAGGGCGGCACAGTGGTTAGCGCTGCTGCCGCACAGTGCCAGGGACCTGGGTTCAATTCCAACCTTGGGTGATTGTCTGTGTGGAATTTGTACATTGTGCCTGTGTCTGCATGGGTTTCCTTCGGCTGCTCTGGTTTTCTCCCACAGTCAAAAGATCCAGGTGGATTGTCCATGCTAAGTTGCCCCTTAGTGTTCAAATGATAGGTGGGGTTACATGGATAGGGTGGGGCAGTGGACATAGATAGGGTGCTCTTCCGTAGGGTCAGTGCAGACTCGATGGGCAAATGGCCACTTTCTGCACTGGATGGATGACCCCATGGCTGCCTGGCTGGCATTCTTCCTCCCTCAGGGTACCTGAGAGCCCCTCCCTGAATCCTAGAGGGGATGGGGCACCTGGAGTGAGGTCATTGTGCCCTGTCTCCCTCTTGCCTAGCTACTGCTGAAATGCACCCATGGCTGGAGAAAACGGGGAATTATAGACTGGTTAGTCTGATGTCGGTGGTGGGAAAAATGCTGGAGTCAATTATTAAGGATGAAAAAACTGAGCATTTGAAAAGCAGGGACAGGATCAGTCCAAGTCAGCATGGATTCACTAAAGTGAAATCATGTTTGACAAACCTTCTGGAATTTTTTGAGGATGTGGCCAGTAGAGTGGACAAGGGTCAACCAGTGGATGGTGAGTATCTGGACTTTCAAAATGCTTTTGACAAGGTCCAACACAAGAGATTAGTGAGCAAAATTAAAACTCATGCTATTGGGGGTAGAAAGAACAAAGAAAAGAACAGGAACAGGCCCTTCGGCTCTCCAAACCTGTGCCAATTATGATGCCTGAACAAAAAAAAAAACCTTCTGCCCTTATTCAGTCTATATCCCTCTATTTCCTCCCTATTCATGCCCAGATGCCTCTTGTTGCTAATGAGCCTGCTTCCACCACATCCTTTGGCAGCGTGTTCCAGGCACCCACCACTCTCTGCGTGAAAAACGTACCCTGCACATCTCCCTTAAACTTTCACCCTCTCACCGTGAACCTGTGGCCCCTTGTAATTGACAATTTCACCCTTGTAAAATGCCTCTTGACTGTCCACCATTCCCTATGCCTCTCATAATTTTGTAGATCTCTGTCAGGTCTGCCCTCAGCCTCCATGTTTCCAATGAAAACAATCCTAGTTTATTCAACCTCTCCTCATAGCCAACACCTCGACAGTAGGAAACATCCTGGTGAATCATCTATGCACTCTCTCCAAAGCTTCCACACCCTTCTGATAATGTGGTGACCAGAGCTGCATGCAGTACTCCAAATGCGGCCCAACCAAGGTTTTATATAGCTGCAACATGATTTCCCAACTCTTATACTCAATCCCCCAGTTGATCAATCCAGTCATGCCATATGCCTTCTTAATCACTTTGGCCACCTGTGTTGTCATGTTTGGTGAACTGTGGACATGCACCCCCAGATCCCTGTTAATGTTCCTAAGGGTTCTGCCATTTACAGTATAATTCAAACCCAGATTTGATCCTCCAAAATGCGGGTTCTGCCATTTACAGTATAATTCAAACCCAGATTTGATCCTCCAAAATGCATCACCTTACATTTGTCAGGATTAGACTCTCTCTGCCATTTCTGTGCCCAAGTCTCCAATCTATCTATATACTGCTGTATACTCTTGACGATCCTCGGCAGCATGACCAACAACTTCACCAATCTTCGTGTCACCCGCAAACTTACTAATCAGACCACCTACATTGTTCTGCAGATCATTTATATGTACAACAAACAACAGAGGTCCCAGCACTGATCCCTACGGATCACCACTAACTACAGATCTCCATTCATAAAAACACCCTTCCACCGCTACTCTCTATAACCAAGCTGTATCTGTCATGCCATGTCAGTCTGCCATGTGGGACGTTGTCAAACGCCTAACTAAATTCCATATAAACTACATTCACAGCCCTTCTCTCATCAATTTTCTTTGTCACCTCTTCAAAAAACTTAATCAAGATGGTGAGACATGACCTTCCCCGTACAAAACCATGCGGCCTGTCACTAACTTGTCCATTTTCCTCCAAATGTGCATACATCCTGTCTCTCAGTATCTTTCCCAAAAGTTTCCCCATCACTGATGTCAGGCTCACCAGCCTATAATTTGCTGGATTGTTCCTGCTTCCTTGGCTATTCATTGGCTATAACATTGGCTATTCTCCAGTCCCCTGGAAACTCGCCGATGGTCAAAGAGGCTGTGAAGATATCTGTTAAGGCCCCAGCCTCCCGCAGTAACCTGGGATAGATCCCATCCGGCCCCGGGGAATTGTCTGCCTTAGTGCAATTTAGGATACTCAACACTTACTCCCTTGTTCTATTGATCTTCTCAAGAGAGTTCACACACCTATCCCTGACCTCAGCATTCGTCATGTCCTTCCTTCTCCCTGGTGAATACCGATACAAAGTACTCATTAAGAATTTCACCCACTTCTTGTGGTTCCACGCAAAACTTCCCTCATTGTCCATAAGTGGGCCTACTCTTTCTCTTGCTACCCTCTTGTTCCTAATATATGCACAAAAGGCCTTGAGGTTCTCCTTGACCATGTTTGCTAAAGTCATTTCATAGCCCCTTTTAGCCCACCTAATTCCACGTTTAACTTCCTTCCTAATTTCCCTGTAATCCTCGAGGGCTTTTTCAGTTTTTAGATGCCTATACCCATCGTATGCTTCCCTTTTCCTTTTGACTTAGCCTACAATTTGGCTTGTCATCTATGGTTCTTGAATTCTGCCATTACTATCCTTCATTTTTGTGGGAACATGCTTGTCCTGCACTTCAATCTTTAAAAGCCTCCCACATGTCAGAGTGGATTTTCCCTCAAATAGCCGCTCCCAATCCACATTCCCCAGTTCCTGTCTAATTTGCATGTCATTGGCCCTCGGCCAATTAAGCCCCTCACAAGTGGACTACTCTTATCCTCATCCATGACTTTTCAAAATCTTATGGAATTATGATCGCTAAGCTCAAAATGCTCCCCCACTGAAACATCAATCACCTGGCCTGGCTCATTCACCAATACCAAGCCCCCTCCCTGGTTGGATTGTCAAATGTGCTGTCTCAAAAGGCTCTCCTGGACACATCTAACAAATTGCTTGCCATCCGAGCCCCTGGCTGTAAGGGATTCCCGGTCAATATGGGGAAAGTTAAAACGCCCATCACAACTACGCTGCTTTTTTCACACCTTTTCAGTATCTGACTCCACAACTGCTCCTCTGTCTCCTGTGGGCTGTTGGGAGGTCTATAGCAGGCATTGTCAAACTCGGGGGCGTGGCCTGCGGGTGGATCACGGAGCCGTCCCTCGCGGCACTCCCGATCGCGCAAATCTGCACGCAACAACCGCAGCAGCCAGTTGTTAATAACGGCGGCTGCAAGCGGCCTTCAAAATGGTCGCGAACATGAAAAGAAAAGCGGCTGCACTGCGCATGCGTGCCAGATCATCGGCGCGAGTGTGCAAAATTATGCGCACGGATGATCGGGCACACATGCGCAGTGCGCCCGCATTTTTTTCAAAATGTTCGCAGCTTTTTGTTTTACAAGTTCGGGGGGTTTTATTCATTTCATTCATTTATTTTATTCATTTAATTTTTTTCATTTAGTTTAATCATTTTTTTTTTACATGTTCGGGGGGGGTTTTATTTGATAAAACTTTCCAGGAAAAAAATGCAGAACTTTGGATAGATGGAGACTCCATATTTTCCGACACCGGAAATATTGGTAAAATGCAACCTCAACTTGGGAATAAGGGCCAACCTTCTCAGTCTGTCCAATTTGCACGTTCAGCCGAAAGCAGTCGGTCCGCCGAGACTGCCGATACACTACGGTGGGAAGGAGATTGAGGCGCTGGGTGAATGTGAGCTTAAATTAAGTGTGCACGACACAACGTATATGTTACCATTTTCCATTGTGGACATAAAAAGCGAGTCCATCATTGGAGTGGATGCGTGTGAGGCCCTGAACTTAGGAGCAGCTGTACGTTCCCGACAGCGAGTGGCCAGACGAATACTACAAATCTCTACGAGGTATGCTGGTGCAGTCATTCGATGAGAAACAAGCGAAAGTCTAAGCGGAGGACGACAAATCAGAAGAAGAGATGGAAGAGCCAAAGGGAATTCCAAACTTCTGGTTAACGGTCTTCAAGGTATATATATTCTAGTGATATGATACAGGAGCCTAATGAGCTTGTATTAAAGCATGCTCAAGATGTGAACATTAAATGTTCAGAGCGTGAACAGCCAATGAGCTTGGAGTTGAAGTTTGAACCAAATGAGTATTTTACAAATGAGATAATTACGAAAATATACCAGCTGGAATCATGCCTGACAAGCTTGAATTTTCATTCTTTGATGAACCAAAAATCACAGAATGCACAGGGTGCCAGATCGACTGGAAGAAAGGAAAAGTCACATTGAAAATCATTAAAATGAAGCTGAAGCATAAGGGACGGAATACTCGTAAAACAGTTATGAAAACTGCACCGAATGACTAATTCTTCAATTTCGCCAGTCCTCCTGAACTTCCAGAGCATGGAGTGTTAAATAAAAGTTCTGCAGCAAAACTCGCTGCTGAATTTGGAATTGGTCACCTCTTGCGCGAACACATAATTCCGTGTGCAATGTCGTATTTTACAGGAGAAGTCTTTGCAGATGATACTGATTCAGATGATGAGTACTATGATAATATCTACGAAGACTATGAAGACGATGAAGAAGGAAAAGACTTGAAGGGTGAGCCTGTTATGAGGGTCTTTCAGCAAGGGCGCATGCCCCCGTTTGGGTACCGCCACCCATGCCCCCCACAGGAGGACGCTGCCTTCGGTGCTTGGTTTAGGCAGCTTGCAGGTGTAAGCCCTCCGCCCGTCATGTATCGGCCTACGTCGGGCTTTATGTTGACAACTCGGGGGTCAGTCTGGGTCCATTCTCGGATATGAGCTGCCGTTACTGGCAAAGTGTCCATGAATTGGAGGGTGGTTATCACCTCCTCGGCTGTGGAGGGAGGTGGCGGCTTTGCGGCTAAGGCAAGTGCAGGATTCGTGGGCCCGGGCATTGCTCTAACCTGTAGGCCGACTGAAGCAGGGCCCACCGTTGAACCTGGGCAGATGCTATCGGTGAAATCACTCCGAACCTCCTTAAATAACCAGAGCAGGGGCTTGTGGTCAGTATACACTGTGAACATCCGCCCATAAACGTACTGGTGAATTTGTTCACCGCGAACACCACTGCCAAGTTTTCCTTTTCTGTCTGGCCGTAGTTTCGCTCGGCGTCTGCCAACGTGCAGGACGCAAAAGCTATAGGTCGCTCCGAGCCATCGGGCATGTGGAATGCCAGGTCCACCCCGACGCTGTATTGTGAGACGTTGCACGTGAGGAGCAAAGGCAAAGTGAGTCAGCAATCCCTCTGACGATAGGTACTGTTTCACCTCGTGAAACACGTTCTGGTGCGTGGGGGGGGGGGGGGGGGGGGCAGTCTCACCTCTGTCCCTTCTTCAGTAGTTGGAGGAGCAGACTGAGCAGCGTTGCCATCCTGGGCATGAACCTCCTATAGTAGCTCACCAGGCCGAGGAAAGAGTGGTGCTCCATTTGAGAGCGAGGGATGAGGGCCTGGCGGACTGCCCGCACCTTTACCTCCACTGGATGGAGGCCTCTGTTAAGCACCCAGTAGCTGAGATACATGACCTCCGGTGCGTGGAAAACAAACGTTTCTTTCCGGAGGCGGGCCCTGGCCTGAGCAAAATGCTCGAGGACCTCGGTTAGATTCTCCATTTGTTCCTGATGCGAGGTTCTGGTGTTGAGAACAAGACCAGGTAGATAGCCACCCGTGGTAACCCTCTGGAATACCGCATAAGCCGAGGAGAGTCCGAACGGCAGCCACGCATATTCGTACAATCCCTCAAGAAGGGGAGTAGAGATAACCCCGGTAACTATAGGCCGGTGAGCCTCACGTCTGTTGTGGGTAAAGTCTTGGAGAGGATTATAAGAGATACGATTTATAATCATCTAGATAGGAATAATATGATTAGGGATAGTCAGCATGGTTTTGTGAAGGGTAGGTCATGCCTCACAAACCTTATCGAGTTCTTTGAGAAGGTGACTGAACAGGTAGACGAGGGTAGAGCAGTTGATGTGGTGTATATGGATTTCAGTAAAGCGTTTGATAAGGTTCCCCACGGTCGGCTATTGCAGAAAATAGGGAGGCTGGGGATTGAGGGTGATTTAGAGATGTGGATCAGAAATTGGCTAGTTGAAAGAAGACAGAGGGTGGTGGTTGATGGCAAATGTTCAGAATGGAGTTCAGTTACAAATGGCGTACCACAAGGATCTGTTCTGGGGCCGTTGCTGTTTGTCATTTTTATAAATGACCTAGAGGAGGGCACAGAAGGTTGGCTGAGTAAATTTGCAGACGACAATAAAGTCGGTGGAGTTGTAGACAGTGTGGAAGGATGTTGCAGGTTACAGAGGGACATAGATAAGCTGCAGAGCTGGGCTGAGAGGTGGCAAATGGAGTTTAATGTAGAGAAGTGTGAGGTGATTCACTTTGGAAAGAATAACAGGAATGCGGAATATTTGGCTAATGGTAAAATTCTTGGTACAGTAGTGTGGATGAGCAGAGGGATCTCGGTGTCCATGTACATAGATCTCTGAAAGTTGCCACCCAGGTTGGTAGGGTTGTGAAGAAGGCCTATGGTGTGTTGTCCTTTATTGGTAGAGGGATTGAGTTCCGGAGCCATGAGGTCATGTTGCAGCTGTACAAAACTCTGGTACGGCCACATTTGGAGTATTGCGTACAGTTCTGGTCGCCTCATTATAGGAAGGAATGGAAGCTTTGGAACGGGTGCAGAGGAGATTTACCAGGATGTTGCCTGGTATGGAGGGAAAATATTATGAGGAAAGGCTGATGGACTTGAGGTTGTTTTCGTTAGAGAGAAGAAGGTTAAGAGGTGACTTAATAGAGGCATACAAAATGATCAGAGGGTTAGATAGGGTGGACAGTGAGAGCCTTCTCCCGTGGATGGAGGTGGCTAGCACGAGGGGACATAGCCTTAAATTGAGGGGTAATAGATATAGGACAGAGGTCAGAGGTAGGTTTTTTACGCAAAGAGTGGTGAGGCCGTGGAATGCCCTACCTGCAACAGTAGTGAACTCGCCAACATTGAGGGCATTTAAAAGTTTATTGGATAAGCATATGGATGATAATGGCACAGTGTAGGTTAGATGGCCTTTAGTTTTTGACTTCCCATGTCGGTGCAACATCGTGGGCCGAAGGGCCTGTACTGCGCTGTATCGTTCTATGTTCTATGTTCTAAATGTCACATATTTCTGGGAACTTGGCCGAGCACCAGCTGCAAGTATGTGTGGCGAATATCGTTTCTCCGCTGAGCTGGGCATAAAGATCAGCGATTTGAGGGACCGGTGTGACAGTCAAGGTGGGATACCCGGTTTAGGGTCATTTTATAGTCCTCACAGAGCCGCACCGACCCGTCCGGCATTAACACGGGGACTACAGGTGTGGCCCAATCGGCATAATGGACAGGGTGAATAATCCCCAGCTGCCCCAAATGGTCCCATTACTGGTCTACCTTGGCATGAAGTACGTACTGAATAGGGCGGGCGCGGAAATATCAGGACTGACCGTTTTCCTCTGCATTTATCATGGCCATTGCTCCTTCAATTTGACGAAAACCGGAGGGAACATCCGGTTGATGGGGGTACATCTGGCACAAGCGTTGCCAATCCAAATGTAGGTATCGCAGACAAACGCACCCCAATAGGCTGGGCTAATTGTGGTGGACTAACTCGCAGGAGCAGCGAGTCCCTGTAAGCATACTAAGTATTCCCCTTCGGACTCCGCCAATGTCTGCGATGTGGTATGGAACCAGTACTGCCGGACCATAATCGGCGGCTGTGGATTTAGGAGATGGCCCACTCGGTCGATCAGCTTGGCGAATGGCAACTCATCCGGCCTGTCTAGGGAAGTCAAGTTCCTGATTAGTGCATAAGTCAGTCCACCGATGGTAGTCAGTAATGTAATGGTCTGTCACTTGTCACTGGTGATGCTGTTTGTGCAGAAAAAAAATTGGAAGTCTTTTAATGTACTGGGCCCAATTGTCCAAGTCGGTATCAAATGGCTCAAGTCTACCTACTTATGCCATGCCTGCCGGCTGGATAGCAGCCTCTCGCGGTAGTTGAAAAGCGGTCCGGGTTTGCAGCACTTGGCACTTAAGGCACCTCCACTTGATCCTCATCGCCAGTGTTGTAGCCTCTCCTCTCCTCTTGACGCAGGGTCTCCTCCTCTTCCCGCAGGGTCTCCTCTTCTCCTCTCCCTCCAGGTTCTCCCCACAGGTTCTCCCCACAGGTTCTCCCTCCTCTCCACTTCCCGCAGGGTCTCCTTTTCCTAACTGCTTCTAGGTTGGGGTTTATATTCTGTGGGGAGCTTCTCCAATTGGGAAGAAGCTCTGCCCCTTAGTCACCTGAGTAGCTCATATTCTGAGGTGCAGGAGGGGAAACTTTCTCTGAGCTTCTGCTGCTTCTGGCTGTAACCCTGCTATCAGTCCTGGTGTGTTATTCTGTATGCTGGCTGCCTTTTTTGGACTTTGAATCCTGGACTGCGGCAAGGATGAATGGTGCTACGACTGGTTGGATGGAGGAGAAGACGCTTGCAGGGGAATGAGAGGATAGAGTTTGCCTGTCTGCAGTTGCCACGCCTTGGACTCGTATTTGTTATAGGCTTTCTTTCTGCTTACCTGCTGGGAGTGGAGCAAGGGGCGGATTTTGGTTGGCCTGCTGCCAGGTTGAAAGTGGAGTAGAACAGACTTGCTTTTGCAGTTTTGGACTGGTGTGTGGAGACCGGATGCCAGAACTGCGAGAGCATTAGTGTGTTGGCCCAATTGACTGTGTACTGCTTGTACTGATGTTGGTTTTGTATTATTGCTGAGGGATTGTATGGTTATTATTGTATTTTTGTTGTGTATTGTTATTTTGGGCCTTGTGGCTGGGTTCTCGCAAGTTCCGGCCCCCTTGTTTCTGTACACTAGGGGTTGAGGAGTCTTTCCTGGTGATAGTGATGGGGAGGGGTATTTTCTCTCTCCCTCTCCTCAACCGCGAGCTACTTATCCGTTTACGGTGGATTGAGCTGCTTGCGGACACCTCTTCACCGACGTGAGGCTGTTGCTGGAGCCAGGGGACAGTGGGGGAGGGGAGTGTGTGCTGGCTTGAGTGCTGACGGCTTTGCCTTGTACTTGATTGTTTGTTGAGTTTCTTATGGTTCCTCTGTATTTTGTCTTGTTTTTTTTTGTAAAGAGAGTTCTCTCCCTCTCTCTTCTGCCATGCCCCGTATTGGTGTGTCCTTTTCCAGTGGTCTGCGCTGCTTGTTTGGGCGCCTTTCCACCGATGTGGGGATACCGTATGCTGGCTTTGCAGCTGCTGCTTTGTTTACAGGAACTGTTTTGGGTTGAACTGTGCCTTCTCTTGGGAAGGACGGGTGTGGTTTCTCTCTCTCTCTCATACCGTGCCCTGCATCGTGTGTCCTTTTTTGGTGGTCTGTGCTTCTCGTTTGGGCGCCTTTCCGCTGATGTGGGGCTACAGTTGGGGGTAGGGGTTCTGCATACAAACCAGCTGTCTAGCCCAATGAGCTAAACGAACCCTATCCCCCTGACTTGCAGGTCTGCGAGCAGAATTCCTGTCTCCAGGGCTAAATTCTGCCCCTTGCCTGTGTATATTCAAGGTATTGTCAAATCTCTTGTAATTTGTCATATTTTGAAGAGTATTTTTTTCTCAATTGTTTTTGATTGCTTATATTTTAGACTAGCATTGATGATTGGACCAAAACACAGTGGAAACAAATAAATGTTGAACAAATGGATATGGAACTGCGAAGATTTGCAAAGGTATGAACGATCTGAATGTAAACTGGTTGCCTGGAATATACACAGTGCTAGTATTGAAAACTACTTTTCCTGGTAGGAGATGAAAACACTTGATAAGGAGGTTCGATTTTGGGATGTCTATGCTGGATTAGCATCTATGGTTAAAAATATGCTGACTTCGCTTCGGGCCGTTACAGAGTTGCAGAATCCTGCAGTCAGAACAAGGCACTGGCAGGAATTAATGAATGCAACAGGGGTAAGTCAACAGGTTTATAATAGTCTGTAGCATGTGTTTTTTTTTACTTCCTAAAAGCAGGCTTAATTTTTTATTCTTTAAGCAATCTGAGCCTGTATTTTACTCTGATAGGTCAGCTTTGTCATGGATGCAGACACTACCCTGGGGGACTTGTTAGCTCTGCAGCTGTACAGGGTAGAAGAGGAAGTAAAAAACATAGTGGATAAAGCAGTAAAGGAAATGGCAATAGAAAAGGTGAAACAAATATCTTTCTTTCTTTTATCAACAAACGTATTTGTCAATAGCATACATTCTCAATAGTGGAATAACTTATTTTTCAGATGCTGGCAGAGATTAGTCAAATATGGAATGGAATGGAGCTTTCATATGAAACACACTACAATACAGGAACCCCATTACTCAAATCTGATGAGAATCTTATTGAAACGCTGGAAGATAATCAGGTGCTGATTTACAGTTAACTTATTTATGAGAAAAATAGATGCATTTAGAAACGTATGTGTAAAAGGCATTGCAATGTCCAATCAGCCATGATCGTATAGGATGGCAAAGCAGGCTCAATAGGCTGAATGACCTACTCCTGTTCCTATGTTCCGAACTAGATTCATTCTTTCTTTGTTCTATATAACTTTTAAATTGTTTTAGCTACAAATTTGGGGCGTATTTCAAATATCTCCCAGGGCCTAGTTAAAAGCAACTTTACATGGGAATTTACCGGTATAATTGCTGCTGGTATGTTTACTTAAAAAAAATATTTGTTTTACTGCCAAACCTAATGCTACTTATTATGTTGATTCTGAGTTGTATTATTATGTTTGTGCTTAAACTTAATTTGGTGAGATGAACTGGTAGTGCCTTTTTAATAATCATGTATTTTATGATTGTAAAATGAAAATATATTCCAGAATGTAATTGATTTATTATTTAAGGCAGGTAAAGTGTTTTATTTTTTAAAAGAACTGGGATTTTAAGAAGTTGAATGATGTAAGAAAAGTCTTTATAGTATTGGCTCCAGGCCATAAACATTCAATGCTTTCAATTATTGGATATAAAAGTGTATTTTTGCTTTTCGTTAGTAAATGTTCTGAACAGCCACCGGCACCAAGTGACATTATCCATGTTGTTGTGATTATATAAAGGTCTGGAACACTTCAATAAAGGCAACATTTTTAAAAAGAGATTATGTTAAAGTAGTTAAACTTGCTCTGTTCTTGAAGGTCGGGTTTTCTTCCAGTATATTAAATTAACAGTACATTTCAATTGATAGCCAACTGAGAATTCATGTTCAATTGAAGTATTTCTGAAATGTGCAATTGTACTGCCATTCTCCTGCTATTACATAAGAAATCTAAGGTCACACCTTAAAAATCTATGGGAATTCTTTTGACAACTGAATTACTGAATGAGGATAATTCAACAGATCCACTTTGATTTCAAAAGGCACTTGTCAGATTTCTCATGTGATGACAGGAATAGCTAACAGATTTTTAGATTGATTGAGAATGGCTAGGCATCAGATGTTGTTAAATGAAAAATGTTGTGCATGGGGGAAAATCTACCCAGTGATGTTTTGCAGGAGTCTGCTGCTACCTTGTAACCTGCAGCGTTGCTAAATCTATGCAATTCTATGGTGAGTTGAGTCAGTTTTGATTTAATATGATTGTGAAATTCCAAATGTAATTACATGAACGGACAGATTCTCTTCCTACTTCAATAAGCTACTAACTGCTTAAAAATATTAAGCATCATTTATCAGTTTATATTCACAGCCCACAACCTCAAATGCACTTGAAAACATATACTTTAATTTGCAGTTAGCTCATATGGATGTCATGGTTCTGTCACAGCTTTACCAATTGTTTGTATTGTGATCATCTGCCAGGTGGCGCCAATACTATTTCAGTTAAAATTTTAAAACTGCTTTATAGATTACTGAAGCTTTTTGCGGAACTCCTAACCTAAACAACAGGCTGTAACACCTGGGCTCCCTGATGTGTTGGGCAGGCTGGGTCAATGTGGACTGCACTTGATGCAGTGTAGCGAGAGACAGACTTCCAACACTCGATGAGATGCAACACAATTTTATTTAACATCTAAACTATTATACATGTTCAATTGTGGGTTGACACTATGCTGACTTGATTGCAGACCTGATACTAGCCTGACCAGACTTACTAGCTACCACATGGTGTTTGCACTGGCTAGCTCATGAACTCTGACTGTCTCAGAAGCTGGGTTCCGAGAGAGCGGGAAAACTGGTGCCCTCTGGCTTTATAGTGGTCGTGCCCTGTCAGGTGATTGGCTGCTCTGTTCTGTGTGCTTACTGGTCATCCTGTGTGTCAATCACTGCCTGTCAGCACTCCATTATATACATAGATATATATTATGACACTCCCCAGCGTTGTATTGTGGCATGGAGAGGTGGTACACCAAAGATGTGCTTGAGAATCCTCTTCGGAAGTTCCCAGGTAAAGTTTGCGTCGCAATTGCCCAGAAGTGCAAACTTCCACTGGACAATTGCCTTGCACTAGGAACATCTGTAAATGCAATTTTAATTGCAACATTGGATGGTTCTGACTGGGTTACACCATTAGTTACCCAGAAAAAGTTAGAAGGATTAAAACTATGTCCAACTTTTGGTAACTATTATACAGGTCCAGATCAACTCCCAGGCACAATACCCCCCCCCCCCCCCCCCCCCCCCCACCCGACACGAGGACTGACCACCCACCCCAAGACTCGACTTCTGACCTGACCTCCAATTCCTCCAAACCTCCGATTTCACCCCTCGACTTTCAATTCCCCCCTCCATCTCCAATCCCCCCCCTCCCCCCCCCCCCCACACACCCACAAATCCTGTCCACTTACATGAGAGACTTAACTTCTTCTTGGCCTGTCAAGGACCTTTAAATTTCACCAGAACTTTACCGTACCAGGTTGATGTCAGTTAATGCTGTAAAATAAAGGGGTGCAGCCTCTTCACTTCGATTCTCCTCTACTTGTGCTGCAGTGCCTGGATTTTGTCTGGCCTGAGTTGGAAAATTGGGTGAGACAAACTGGGGAAAAAGTTCAGATAAGAACTTGGGCACAGAGTGCCAATCCTGCTGATTGCCACTCTGAGGAAGTTCAGGCCCAACATGTTGAAGATAATAACTGAAGAATTCTTAATGCACATGGTTGTACTTATTGCCAAAGCTAGATCTCATAGAGAGCAAAGAAAATCTGACCTTTGTGCTCCTTGCTGTGATTGATAGGTTCAGCTGCAAAACATTTTGATGAGTAAGTATGTGGAACATTTCTTGGCGGATGTCAGTAGCTGGCAAAAGAAACTAATGATTAGTGATTTGGTCATCTCTATGTGGATGGAAGTGCAGCGTACATGGGCTCACTTACAGAGTATTTTCACTGGTTCTGAAGACATTAGAAATCAACTTTCTGAAGATGCTGAACGATTTGATGAGATTGACTTGAACTTCAAGGTACTTTCTGATCTAGGCTATTGATAAGCTAACTTTGTTTTAAATTGCTGTCTGCATGCTGATAATGCTCCATGTTGTGTCTCTCTTGGAGATTATCAAGATAGTCATTCCATTTTCTATTTTTAAAAAATTACAAAATGAATTCTAGAAAGTGTGCATTTATATGGATGATGCAACCACGGAAACTAATTAGTCAAACACTTACAGAACAGTAGCATAGAATTAATTTATATGTGCAAATATTGAAACAACTTTTAATCTTTCCATTTTAGAACCTAATGGCTAAGACTGTTAAAACAAGGAAAGTAATTGAGACAACAAACAATCTGGGATTATTGGAAAAATTAGAAGTGCTTCAACAAAGGTAACAATTACTTATCAACATTTTATCAAAATTCCCAATCATCTAGTTAGACTTTTTTTGTATCAGGTCATTTAATAATTGTATTTTTAATCATTACTAGCTGCTCTCATTAAAAAAAACTCTTGTATCTGTGCTCAATTTCGGCCCACATAACACTGGTTCCTGCAGCCACAATTTTGTAATTTGTCGAGTGCTAAATCTTTCATTATAATTTCTTATGTCCGTATTCATAATGGATTTTGGCTATGTTAACTTCTGCACAATCTGACTCCTGCGTTCCCACAGGTTATTTAAAATGTATCTTTTTTTCACCAGCCATTGTTTCTCACAGTCGCTGAGAAAAATTTCAAAAACATTTTGGGGAATGGATAATCTGTGCTGCCTACTTCTTGAGTGCCAGTTCCGACCCACTGCAGCACGATCTCCATCATGGGTAGGGCAAGGAGACAGGCTGAAGTTCACCCAGCCAGAACATAGACCAAACCGTGTGCTATTGGCACCACCTGCTTCACACCGGCTGACCACCCAACTAAGCCATCTGCAACCCACCCCCCCGCCCCCAACGCATTCGAGTTGCTGTAGCAACTTACAGTTTTACATGTATGTTGGAGCCTGAAACAATAGGTGGTGATGGTCGAGGTTCCAATTTTTTTTCCATCACATGGCTACTATATGAAAGGGTTTACAAGTTGTGTCTCTGTTACGATCCAACCAAACCCCAACAGTGGCTAGGATAATGGACCGAAACCCCAATATTTTATTTTAAGACTGTGCATAAAGAATGATTTTCTACAGGAGGGATTGCATGAAAAAGTAATATTTGGTTATTTTTAAAACAACACTTTATTATGAGTCACAATATTATAGAATCGTAGAATTTACAGTGCAGAAGGAGGCAATTCGGCCCATTGAGCCTTCACCAGCTCTTGGAAAGAGCATCCAATTTAAGCCCACGCCTCCACCCTATATCTGTAACCCAATCTAACCTTTTGGACTCCAAGGGGCAATTCAGCAGGGCCATTCCACCTAACCTGCACATGTTTGACTGTTGGAGGAAACCGAAGCAACCGGAGGAAACCCACGCATAAACAGGGAGAAAGTGCAAACTCTATAAGACAGTCACCTGAGGCCTGGAATTGAACTCAGGACCCTGGAGCTGTGAGGCAGCAGTGCAAACCACTGTGCTAACATGCCGTCAATTAAACTGGTTTTAAATTCAAACTCAAAACGAACAGCTACAATTATACCTCAACATTACTACTCAATTTCCCATTAAACAACAAGAAAAAAAACATACCACTCTCAAGCTAATTTAAAGTGATTCTTGCATTCCAACTCAGACCCTGGCTCTTGTGAGAACCCCATCAGATTCTATCTGACTGTCTTCAAATGGCTGCTTATCTGGGTTGTTTCAGCCTTTTTCCTTGTCTCCAGACAAGGCTGCTCTGTTTTTAAAAATATATATTTTATTACAAACGTATATAAAAAGTTACAACACATAAACAATTCAGGAAACAGGCTTCCCAACAAATGACTGTACAGTTTGTACAAGTTTATCCACTTTTTCACCCCCCCCCAAACACGGTCACAAACATCCCCCACCTTGCCTCAAACCCCTCCACTAAACTCCTTAACTCATATTTTATCTTTTCAAGCCGAAGAAAATCATATAGAGCACCCAGCCAGGCCTCTATCCCCCCAGTGACGTTGCTGACTGTCACTAAATAAGATCCGTCGCTGCTTCTGGGGTCTCAATGTAATATTCCCGGCCTTCAAACATCACCATTAATTTTGCCGGGTTGAGCACCCTAGACCTGATATGCAGCTGATATAACAGCACCTTGGCCTTGTTGAACCCTGCACGCGTTTTGTCAGCTCAGCTCCAATGTCCTGATGTAGTTGAACCTTGTTCCCCTCCCATTCACAGTTGCGCTTTTCCCTGGCCCACTGCAAGATCTTCTCTTTCTCCACAAATCTATAGAGTCTCACGATCACTGCCCGTGGTGGCTTCTCTTCTCTGGGCTTCTTTCTCAGACACCTGTGCGCTTTGTCCACTTCACGGGCCTTATCCAGCACCCCCTCTGCCACCAGCCCCGCCAGCCTCCTTGACACGTACATCGTGGCATTCACATCTTTCACTTCTTTAGGCAAGCCCAGTATCCGACTTCTCGAACTGTTTTCCTGCTTCTCCACCTTTGCTCTCAATGTCTTGCAAAGGTCTCCCAAGAGCCCCACCTCCGTGTCCAATACCACCACCCGATCGCTGAGATTCAACATCACCCTCTCAATCTCTCAGATCTGCGACCCCTGCGCCTCCAAACATTTCTCCACCCTCTCCATCGAGCCCTTCAGGGGTGCCATAGCCCCTTCAATAGCTTTCAAATTATCCTCTTGCATCTCTTTCCTTTGCTGCCGAAACTCATCCTTGATGAAAGCCATCAACTGCTCCATCTGGGGCTTTCTGACTTGCACTAACCCTTCCCCCTCCGCCATCGTTCCACTGGATGCTGCGCCACAGCTCTCCTCCAACTCCTTGGCCAGGTATTTCACCGTCTTCTGCTGTGTTTGGTAATCAGCAGACGTACCACTCCCGGGGGAAACTACTCCGACCTTCAACTACACCTTTCTGACAAATTTGCTCCCGATATCGGGTAAAAAGAGCTCTTTCCTATGCCTTCAAACAGGAGCTGCCCTGTGTGCGACCACTCACACCATGGCTGCCACTGGAGGTCGGCTGCTCTGTTTTTAACTATTATCACTTTTTAAGCTATCTCACAGGAAAAGAAAATTGCCTCTCTTGTGATTCTACAAGGGTTACCAGATCAGAGATGACTTCCTTTCAGTGTTCTCCCAAAACACAACCTTCTAATGCTTTCAAAATGACTCTGTGTCTCTCTGAGCTCCACCTATCACTGACCTCATTTTGTCAAGGGAACATAGCTGATAGAAGCCAGGAGACCCTGCACCCAGGATCTACCCAGCTCGCAACGCCTTGCGAGATCTAACGTGATCTTGCGAGACATTGCAATGTGGATGGGGTCAGTTTTGGAAAATCTGCATATTAGAGCGAGGCAGCTAGCCTCACAAGGCACCAGAGGCATTGGGATCTATCTCCTTCACCTCGGAGACCTCGGGCGAGTGCCGTTCCATACTGGTCCCCACAACAGGGGACCAGATGGAAGGGCACTTGTGGGGGTCTTCCTGGAGATCGGAGGTCCCCAGGTGCTCCCCCCACCCCTCTCCAGGGAAAACGGGAACCCCCCCTCGTTGTGAGTTGGGGCTTTTGGGCGGGCGAGGGGGTGTCCGCGTTGCTTTAGGGGCTCCAGAGATTCGGTCACCATTTAATAATTCCGTCCCAACCTACAGTGAGGATTTCTGGTGAGCGGAACTCCTCAGTGCAAAAAACAGGGCTATGTGCAGCCTTCCCCGCTGTGGCCTCCTATCTAACTGGGGGTGCATTAAATAGCAGGGTGTTTCTAGGCAGTGCGAGTATTGGGAAACACGCGGCGAAACGAGCTGGCTATGGGACTTTGATCCCATTTGATTAAATTGCGCCCAGTTTCTCTGCAGACAGTCCAGTCTGGCCAGAGAGTACAGTTCCCCAGTGTTGAAAATAATTCTAAGTGTGGGCTTGAGCGAGGAGAAACTCCCCAGGGCCCAAAAACGTGTGGTTAGATAGCGGTAGTTAACTCGCCGACAGAGCCGGCGAGAAACTCCCAACAAAACCCACCACAAATTACACTTTGAAATATTTCCGTTAGATCGTGCCCAGAGTCATTATGAAATGCAATTTAAAATTTTTTTACACTATGACTTTCACCAAGCCTGTTTAATAGGTAACAGCAGTTTGCGTTTGTCTACTTTAAAATACCTCCTGCCACTAAGTGGGGAGAAAAAAATTGAAGCAAAAGGACAAATATTAAGCCATAGAGGGTAGAAGGCCAGATGACTGAAAGCTTAGTCAAAAATATAGATTTGTGAAATTTTTGAGATTGGAGATAGATGTTGGTAGCTTTCGGAAAAGAATTTCAGAGCACAGTTGAGGCAGCTGAAGGCTCCACCAAAACCGCTGGAGCATGGGATGGAATCCATGAACGGTCAGAGTTTAAACATGGCGCGGGTTTTTCCAGCCTCTTGTGGTGTGTTTTCCAATGGTGGAGGCATCACCCCATTTGCCGCCAACAGGATCCTCTGGTCCTGCAGATGTCCACGGCGTTTTGCATGGTTGATCCATATTGCTGTTGGGGAACCTGCCACAGAGAGTCACCTTCAGCGGGACTGGGGGATCCCACTAACTGGAAGGGCCGGAAAGTCCCACCCATGGAATTGAGCAAAGAGAATAAGTATTCTGATCCCCATAGAGACTCATAACTTTTAAAAAGAGATTTGAATTTTCAACAGACTGACACAAAGGATTGCACGACAAGATTTTACGTTTTAAGACTTTTAATGTTTCAAATTAAAATCACCAACTAACATTACTTGGGAGGCAAGTAATACTCTAATTTACAGAAAAGACAACTTCCGATGGCGGCTATAGAGTGAGTGGTCACACATTTGGTGGCTCCCACTCAAGGTAGATTTTGTTGGTCCTTCCCCACCCGTATGGGTTTTTTTTTGAGTACAAAAGGGTGTGAGTGCCCAGGGAAGGTAATTCTCCCAGGTGAGATTGGTGTATGGATCAGAGGACAAGGAGTCCCACGAGAGTCCCACGAGAGAGCAGCTGGAGAAGGGCAGTTTTTGTGATGCGCCACAGCTTAAGATGGCAGAGGGCAAGGGGGCAGCACTGCCTGCCCAGTGGTCAACTGAGCAGCTGGTGGAGTTTTTAAACAATAAGTTCCAGTGGCAGAGGAAGGAAGTCTGGGAAGACCTGGCTAAGGTGGTGGAGCAGCGATTGAGAAAGTTGGGCAGAGATTGGAAGCTCAGGGCTCAGCGATGCAGAAGGTGAAGGAGGTGGTGAGGGAGCATGAGGAGCGGATGGAGTTCGGGATGGTGTTGGACAGCCGGAAGAGACGGAGAGAAGTTGGAGGACCTGGAGAATTTCTCCAAGCTTCAGAACTTGAGGATAGTCAGGATGCCCAAGGTCATCGAGGGAGCGGAGGCCGGCAAGTATGTGGCAAGGTTGCTGGAGAAGTTGATGGGAGAGGGGGATAGGGTGCACAGGGCGCTGAGGAGGAAGCCGCAGGTGGGGAAACTGCCGAGGGCGATGGTGGTGCGTTTGCGGTTTCTGCTGGAGAGACACGTGAAATTGGGAGATCAGATGAGGCGGAGGAGGAGATGGGTAGAGCAGGTGTTCCACTTGGGGCCAGATATGAAGACGTGGGGAGTAACGGTGTTGATCAATAAGGGGGTGGTGTTTGAGGTGCGGAGCACTGTGACCGATCCCGGGCTAGTGGGGGTTAGTGGGATGATAGGGAAGACGGTGGTCTTGGTAAACACTTATGCCCCGAATTGGGACGATTTGGATTTTATGATATGCACCGGTTAATTAAGTGGGGGGGGGGGGGGGGGGGGGTTTCAATAGCATCCTGGACCCGAGCCTCGACCTGTCAAGCACAAAGTTGTTGATATGGTCGGCAATGTCTAGGTAGCTGAGGGGGATCATGGAACGCATGGGAGGGAACGGACCCACGGACGTTTGGAGGCTGAGGGCAAAGGAGTTTTTATACTTCTCCCATGAGCATTGGGTGTATTCCCGGATTGAGTTTTTCGTAATGGACAAGGCGTTGCTGGCGGGGATGGTTGACTCTGGGTAATTGTGGTCTCTGACCACCCACTACCTTGGGTGGATTTGCGGGTGGTTCAGGGGATGGGCCAACGGCTGCAGTGGCAGTTTGATGTGGGGCTGCTGGCAGATGAGGGGGTGTGTGAGCAGGTGAGGGCTACCATACGGGTTTATGTGGAGGTGAATGATAGAAGGGATGTCACGCTGTGGGAGGCACTTGAGGCTGTAGTTAGAGGGCAATTTATTTTGATTCGGGCACATGGGGAGAGGACGGAGCAGGAGTAGAGAGCAAGGCTGGTCGATGAGATTTTGAGGGTGGATAGGAGATACTCGGTGGTGACGGAGGAGGGGTTGTTGAAGGAGAGACAGGCTCCAGATGGAGTTTGGGTTAGTGTCTACGGGGAAGGTGGTGGGGCAGTTGCAAAGGACCAGAGGGGCAGTTTACGAGCATGGGGAGAAGGTGAGTAGGATGCTGACCCATCAGTTGAGACAGCAGGCAGCGGCAAGGGAGATCGGTAGAGTGAGGGACGAGAGGGGTAAGGAGGTGTTGGATCCGGATCAGGTCAATGGGGTATTTGAGGCCTTTTATAGGAGACTCTATGTGTTGGAGACCCTGAGGGCGGAAGAAGGGATGAGGAAGTTCCTGGATGGATTGGAGTTTCCCAGGGTGGCAGAGGGGTGCGGTCAGGGCCTGGAGGCCCCAATTCGACTGCGGGAGGTGATGGATAGCATGGGGAGATGCAGGCAGGGAAGGCACTGGGTCTGGATAGGTTCCCAGTCAAGTTTTATAAAACGTTTCGTGCTGAGCTAGGGCCACTGCTGGTGAGGACATATATAGAGACGAGGGGGGAGGAATTCCCTCCCCTACTTTATCACAGGCTTCCATTTCCCTTATTCTTAAAAAGTGTAAGGACCATAGAGCAGTGTGAGTCGTATCGGGTGACTTCATTATTAAATGTCGATGCCAAGCTTCTGGCGAAGTTGCTTGCATCGTGGATTGTAGATTGAATGGGGAGGATCAGACTGGTTTTGTGAAGAGATGGCAGCTGTCAGCGAATGTGCGGAGGTTACTGAATGTGATTATGATGCCCACGGGGAGGGAGGTTGAGGTAGTGATAGAAATGGATGCGGAGAAGACCGTTGACTGGGTGGAGTGGGTGTATTTGTTTTAGGTGCTGTAGCAGTTCAGGTTCGGACAGGGGTTTGTGGATTGGGTCCTGTTGCTTTATAAGGCGCCGGTGGCGAGTGTGTGGACGGACCGAGTGAGTTCGGGGTACTTTGGGCTACACTGTGGGACGAGACACATGGGTGCCCACTCTCCCCATTGCTTTCGCCTTGGTGATAGCACCTTTGCCAATGGTGCTCGGGATATTGAGGAATTGGAGAAGGATTGAGCGGAGGACTGCTGAGCATATAGGATTCTGTTATATGTGGATGACCAGTTATGCGCCTTGGACCTGTTGGGTTGCTTTGGGGGGATTATGGGGATTTTAGGGGAGTTTGGCTTGTTTTCGGGATATAAATTGAAATTGGGAAAGAGTGGGGTGTTCCCAACCAATGCTAAGGCGCACAAAAGGAGGATGGTGGAGTTCCGTTCTGCGTGGTGGGACGAGCTTTAGATACCTTGGTATCCAGGTGGCATGGAGCTGGGCCCAGCTGCATAGGTTGAACAATGATCGATTGGTGGAGGGGATGAAGGCGGATTTTATGAGATGGGACAGTGTGAATTGTATGAGTTGCCCAAGAGGAATGATTTTGGGTATCTACAGGTTCGGAAGTTCGTGAGGTGAGAGGTGTTGACTTTTCCAGGGCTGCTGCTTCCGGTGCTTCAAGATAAGCTTCTGTTAGAGGACACAATAAGGGAAGGGGAGGTGCCATATATTTACAAGGAACTGATGGAGAGGGAGGGCGCCCTGGTGAGGATTTTAAGCGCAAATGGGAGGAGGAGCTGGGAGAGGAGGTGGAGGCTAAAATATGGGCTGAGGCCATACGGAGGGTGAATGCATCCTCATCATGTGTGAGGTTCAGCCTCATCCGGTTTAAAGTGGTGCATACGGCCCACAAGACGATGGGCTAGAATGAGTAGGTTTTTTGAGGGGGTAAAAGATAGGTGTGGGCAGTGCGCAAGGGGGGCCTGCAAATCACGTCCACATGTGCTGCCCGTGTCCAAGACTGAGGGGGTTCTTGCAACGGTTCTTGGATGTTATGTCCGAGGTTCTGGATGTGCTTGTGGCCCCGAATCTGAAGGTGGCAATATTTGTCATGCCAAAATTCTCAGGAGTGCAGGGGGTGGTGAGAGGCCGATGTATTGGCTGTTTCTTACTTGATAGCCCGGAGACGGATTTTGCTATGTTTGCTATGCAGGGTTGTGGGTGAACAAATTCCTGAGGTTGGAGAAGATCAATTTTGCTCTTCAGGGGTCGGTAAAAGGGTACATTACCATTTGTTTCATTTATTGTACAATACAAAAAGGCTTTTTCTTGAGTTTTTAATTTACAAACTGTCGCCATTGTACTCGGCGTACCAGCCCTCCCTCTCCCAGCCCCCCCCCCCCCTAACCCTTCCCCCGCTTGCCCGCCCGCCTCCCCTTGTTACTTTCCCTGATCGCTCTTGTGTGTGTGTGTGTGTGTGTGTGGTAGTCACCACTGTTTGTATATATCACATACATGAGATGTAATACGGTAAGGCTCCTGTACTACAGGTACGGGGGTAGATCCCTGCCTGCTGGCTCCATCCAGTACAAATGTGTGTGCTCACCGAGCTGCAGCCATTTCGGCAGCAGCTACAGGAGGCCACACATCTCTGCTTAATAAAGCCTCGATTACTCTCTACTCTCGTCTCGTCGTCATTGATAGTGCATCAATTTATCAAACAGAGATTTTACAACGATGGACCTCCGCATCAAGCCAGACCGCCTGCAGCTGCACCCTCAAGCAGTCAACGCCAAGTCAGCCTTCGCCCACTGGCTAGCTTGCTTTAAAGCCTACATCGGATCTGCGACAGAACCACCCACAGAGGCACAGAAACTCCAGATCCTGTATACACGGCTGAGCTCCCATATCTTTCCTCTCATCCGGG
The DNA here is from genome assembly GCF_902713615.1 of Scyliorhinus canicula. Lineage (NCBI taxonomy): Eukaryota > Metazoa > Chordata > Chondrichthyes > Carcharhiniformes > Scyliorhinidae > Scyliorhinus > Scyliorhinus canicula. Next base: position 203,131,500 of record NC_052147.1, read on the forward strand.
ACGCGCCCACCTTCGCTGAGGCCATGGCGCTTCTGAAAGAGAACTACACCCAGCAGACCAACAAACTCCTATGCCAGGCGCCTCCTGTCCACGCGGCATCAACTCCCCGGTGAGTCGGTGGAAAATTTCTGGCGTGCCCTGCACGCCCTGGCAAGGGACTGGGATTGCCAGGCCGTTTCGGCCATTGAACATTCCGAACTCCTAATCAGGGATGCTTTCGTCATGGGCATAGGGTCGGCGTACATCCGCCAGCGCCTCTTAGAAGGGGCTACCCTTGACCTCGCGGCAACCAAGAAACTCGCGACCTTACTAACTCACGTAATGTACAAGCGTACGCCCCCGACTGCACGGCGCCCCACTCCTGGACATGGTGGACCCCACCAGCGAACACCCTATCGTTCACCCCACCAGCGACCGCCCCCAGCCAACCCCAAGCCTGCGCTGCGCGGAAACCAGCCAACCCCGGGGGACCCAATTGCTACTTCTATGGACAGACAAAGCACCCCTGGCAGCGCTGCCCAGCGCGGAGCACACTCTGCAAAGCCTGCAGGAAGAAAGGACATTTCGCTGCGGTGTGCCAGGCCCGCTCAATTGCCGCTGCAACCATCCCATTGTTCCTGCACCCCCCCACGTGCGACCCGTGGGCGCCGCCAGTTTTGCCCCCGCAATCCACGTGCGGCCCGTGGGCGCCGCCATCTTCCTCTCCTCAGAACATGTGCGGCCTGTGGGCGCTGCCATCTTCCTTGCCTCAAGACACGTGCGGCCCGTGGGCGCTGCCATCTTCCCCCCATCAGGCCTCGTGCGGCCCGTGGGCGCTGCCATCTTTAACACCACCTCCCATGGGCGCCGCCATCTTCCCCGCCTCAGGACCCCTGCTCGTCGGGCACCTCATCGGGCCGCTCATCGCCCGCAACCGCCGTCGACCAGCCTGGGGCCTTCCAACACCAGCTACAGTTCGCCTCCATCACGATTGACCAGTCCCGGGCGCACAACCTCGCAACCACGTTGACGACGGTAATGGTCGATGGGCACAGGACATCTTGCCTTCTTGACTCCGGGAACGCAGAGAGCTTTTTCCACCCCGATACGGTAAGGCGCTGCTCCCACGCGGTACACCCCATTACACAACTAATCTCCCTGGCCTCCGGATCCCACTCCGTGGAGTACTGCACCGCCATCCTCACCATCCAGGGCGTAGAGTTCAGCGACTTCCGGCTCTACGTCCTCCCCAACCTCTGCGCTGCCTTGCTACTCGGCCTGGACTTCCAGTGCAACCTCCAAAGTCTAACCCTGAAATTCGGCGGGCCTCTACCACCCCTTGCTCAGGCTTACTGTATGCGGTCTCATGACCCTTAAGGTTGACCCGCCTACTCTGTTTGCAAACCTCATCCCGCATTGCAAACCCGTCGCCACCAGGAGCAGACAGTACAGTGCCCAGGACAGGACCTTCATCAGGTCTGAGGCCCAGCGGCTACTGTGGGAAGGCATCATCGAGACCAGCAACAGCCCCTGGAGAGCCCAAGTGGTGGTTGTGAAAACTGGGGAGAAACACAGGATGGTTGTTGACTACAGTCAGACCATCAATCGGTACACGCAGCTCGACACGTACCCCCTCCCATGCATATCTTATGGGGTCAATCAGATTGCACAGTACCGGGTCTCCTCGACAGTGGACCTGAAATCTGCCGACCACCAGCTCCCCATTCGCAAGGCGGACCGCCCGTACACCGCGTTTGAAGCGGACGGCCGCCTTTACCACTTCCTTAGGGTTCCCTTCGGCATCACTAATGGGGTCTCGGTCTTCCAACGGTACGGACTGTGGGCCTCCTTCCTGTACCTGGATAACGTCACCATCTGCGGGCAGGACCACGACACTAACCTTTCCAAATTCCTCCACACCGCCGAAATCCTGAACCTTACGTATAACAAGGAGAAGTGAGGGTCAGCACCAACCGCCTAGCCATGCTTGTCTATGTGGTGCAAAATGGAGTTTTAGGGCCTGACCCCGATCGCATACGCCCCCTCATGGAACTCCCCCTCCCCCACTGCCCCAAGGCCCTCAAACGCTGCCTGGGGTTCTTCTCATACTACGCCCAGTGGGTCCCTAACTACGCGGACAAGGCCCACCCCACTCATTCACTCCACCACTTTCCCCCTGACAGCCGAGGCTCACCAGGCCTTCAACCGTATCAAGGCCGACATCGCCAAGGCCACGATGCACGCGGTCGACGAGACGCTCCCCTTCCAAGTTGAGAGCGATGCATCAGACGTCGCTCTGGCCACCACTCTCAACCAGACAGGCAGGCACGTGGCATTCTTTTCACGCACCCTCCATGCCTCCGAAATTTGGAACTCCTTCGTCGAGAAGGAGGTCCAAGCCATCCTAGAAGCTGTGCGGCATTGGAGGCCTTACCTGGCTGGTAGGAGATTCACTCTCCTCACTGACCAACGGTCGGTTGCCTTCATGTTCAATAACACACAGCGGATGGACTTCCGGTTGCGGCTATGACCAGCTAAGTCGCACGTTTGGCTGCTCCTGCTACAAATGTGTTTTCGGGCCGATTGGAGGGCCCCAACGGCGCTGTAAGGACAAATCCCAGTGGGGGAAGGCTCCCTGAAGAGAACCAGACCAACTTTATGGTCGGTACCCGGAGTGGGGTGGTAAAGAAAGCAACAGCAGCTCCCAAAAAAAAGCGGGGGAAGAAGACCAAAATGGCGGCCGGTGGCGCACCCGAGGAATGGAGGAAATGGGCGGAGGAGCAGCAGGCCGCTCTCCTGCGCTTCTTTACGGAGCTGAAAATGGAGCTCTTGGAGTCAATGAATGCGACGACCACCAGGCTGATGGGAGCCCAGGCGACCCAAGAGGCGTCGATTCGGGAGCTGCAACAGGAGATGACTGTGAGGGAGGAGGAGGCCACGGTCCTCGTGGGAAAGGTAGAGGTGCACGAGGCACTCCACCTGAAATGGCAGAGCCGTTTTGAGGAGCTGGATACCCGAATGAGGCGGAAGAACCTGAGGATCTTGGGCCTGGCAGAAGGCCTGGAGGGGTCAGACCTCCCGGGATATGTAGCAGAAATGCTGAGCTCCCTGATGGGGGCAGGGGCCGTCCCTTCGCCCCTGGAGCTGGAAGAGGCCTACAGGGTCATGGCTAGGAGGCCAAGAGCAAATGAGCCCCCGAGGGCGGTGCTGGTGCGGTTCCAGCGACTCAGCGACCGTGAGAGAGTGCTGGAGTGGGCCAAGAGGGAAAGGAGCAGCAAGTGGGAGAATTCGACGGTGAGGGTCTACCAGGACTGGAGTGCGGAGGTGGCAAAGCGGCGGGCCCGGTACAACCGGACGAAGGCGGTGCTACATGCAAAACGGATCAGGTTCGGAATGCTGCAGCCAGCGCGCTTGTGGGTCACCTACAGGAACCAACACCACTATTTTGAGTCCCCAGAGGAGGCGTGGGCCTTTGTACAGGAAGAGAAACTGGACTCAAATTAGACCCAGGGGATACTTGGCGGCCGTAGCCGCTCGGGTACTTTCAGCTGAATTCTTTGTTTGGATTTTGAACTCTTGCTGTGGTTTTTCTTCTGATGTTTTTTCCCCCTTTGCCAACTTCCCTTAGTTATTGTTATTGTGGTTATTCATGGTTATTTATGGTTATTTATGCTGTTTGGTAGAGGGCGACTGTTAAGTACATTGTTATTTGTTATTTATCTGTTATTTATAATGTTAAGTTGGGGAGGTGGGACGGGGGGGAGAGCAGATCGGGGATATGGGCCCCTAGGGGGGGTTCTTTTACAGGCATGGACGGGGACGGGGGTGGAACTGAAGATGGCGGGGTGGGGTGTGGCAGGGCGAAAGCGCGGGCTTTCCTCTGTTTTCCCGCGCGCGGGGCAGAGGAGGGGGGAGGGGAGGAGTGCGGGGCGTGGCTAGCAATGGCGACCTTTCCCGCGCTGGAGCGGGGCCAGGGAGGAGTGGCAAGGGGGGGGGAGGCCCCCCCCCCGAGCCGGGGGGAGTCGGAGTGTGGCAGGAGCAGCCGGGTCAGCGTGAACCAGCTGACTTACGGGAGTACGATGGAGGGTACATCGCGGCTAGGAGGGGTCCTAGCCTGGGGGGGGGGGGAGGGGGGTTAGGGAGGGACACCGGGTTGCTGCTGAAAAGACCAGAAACGGGAAGTGGAGGACTGGAGAGGTGGGGGGAGGGGGACATCGCCATGGGGAGCGGGTCAGAAGGGGAGGGTCGACCCGGGGCGAGCAGGGAACAGGACATGGCTAATCGGCAGGGGAAGGGGGCGGGTCGTCCCGCGACCCGGCTGATCACTTGGAACGTGAGGGGGCTGAATGGGCCGGTCAAGAGATCAAGGGTATTCTCACACCTGAAGGGACTGAAGGCTGATGTAGCAATGTTACAGGAGACCCATTTGAAGGTAGTGGACCAGGTTCGCCTGAGAAGGGGGTGGGTGGGACAGGTGTTCCACTCTGGATTGGACGCAAAGAACCGGGGGGTGGCGATTCTGGTGGGAAAGAGGGTGTCGTTCGTGGCGGAGGAGGTGGTGGCGGATAAGGAGGGTAGGTATGTGATGGTGAAGGGTAAGCTGCAGGGGGAGAAAGTGGTGATGGTCAACGTATATGCCCCGAACTGGGATGACGCGGGTTTTATGAGGCGCCTATTGGGCCTCATTCCGGGACTGGAGGCAGGGGGCTTGATCATGGGGGGGGACTTCAACACAGTGCTGGACCCCGGGCTAGACAGATCGAGCTCAAGGACCAATAGGAGGCCGGCAGCGGCAGAAGTGCTGAGGGGGTACATGGAGCAGATGGGAGGAGTAGACCCATGGAGGTTTGGTAGGCCGAGGGCGAGGGAGTATTCCTTTTTCTCCCACGTCCATAGAGTGTACTCCAGAATCGATTTCTTCGTGTTGAGCAGGGGGCTGATCCCGAGGGTACGGGAAGCTGAGTACTCGGCCATTGCGATCTCTGATCATGCACCGCATTGGGTGGATGTGGAAATGGGGGAGGCGCGGGACCAGCGCCCGCTGTGGCGGCTGGATGTGGGGCTGTTAGCGGACGACGAGGTGTGTAAAAGGGTCCGGAAGAGCATTGAGAGCTATCTGGACTTGAATGACACGGGTGAGGTGCAGGTGGGGATGGTCTGGGAGGCCCTGAAGGCAGTGATCAGGGGAGAGCTGATCTCCATAAGGGCGCACAGAGAAAGAAAGGAGAGGCAGGAGAGGGAGAGGCTGGTGGGGGAGCTATTGGAAGTGGATAGGAGATATGCGGAGGCACCAGAGGAGGGGCTGCTGGGAGAACGGCGCAGCCTGCAGGTCAAGTTCGACCTGCTGACCACCAGGAAGGCAGAGACGCAGTGGAGAAGGGCACAGGGCGCGGTCTATGAGTATGGGGAAAAGGCGAGCAGGATGCTGGCACACCAGCTTCGCAAACGAGATGCGGCTAGGGAGATTGGGGGAGTGAAGGAGAGGGGCGGGAAGGTAGTGCAGAAGGGCAAGAAGTGAACGGGGTCTTCAGGGATTTTTACAAGGAGTTGTATCGGTCTGAGCCGCCGACGAGGAGAGGGGGAATGGAGGACTTCCTAAACAAATTGAGGTTCCCAAGGGTCCAGGAGGGGCTGGTAGAAGGGCTGGGGGCGCCAATAGGGCTAGAGGAGCTAGTCAAGGGAATAGGTCAGATGCAAGCGGGGAAGGCGCCGGGGCCAGATGGGTTCCCGGTGGAATTCTATAAGAAAAATGTGGACTTGGTGGGACCGGTACTGGTACGAGCCTTTAATGAGGCGCGAGAGGGGGGGGTTCTGCCCCCGACAATGTCGCAGGCTCTGATCTCCCTGATATTGAAGCGGGATAAAGACCCCGTGCAGTGCGGGTCCTACAGGCCTATCTCGCTTCTGAACGTGGATGCCAAGTTGCTGGCAAAGATCCTGGCAGCTAGAATAGAGGATTGTGTGCCAGGGGTAATCCATGAGGACCAGACGGGGTTCGTGAAGGGGCGGCAGCTCAACACGAACGTGCGGAGATTGCTGAATGTAATTATGATGCCGGCAGTGGAGGGGGAGGCTGAGATAGTGGTAGCGCTGGACGCGGAGAAGGCATTCGATAGGGTGGAGTGGGAGTACCTGTGGGAGACGTTGGAACGGTTTGGGTTTGGGGAAGGGTTTATTAAGTGGGTGAAGTTGCTCTACTCGGCCCCGACGGCGAGTGTAGTGACAAACGGGAGGAGGTCGGAGTATTTCGGGCTCCACCGAGGGACCAGGCAGGGATGTCCCCTATCCCCCCTACTTTTCGCACTGGCGATTGAACCGTTGGCGATGGCACTGAGGGGTTCAGGGGGGTGGAGAGGACTGACTAGGGGAGGGGAGGAACATCGAGTATCGCTGTATGCGGATGATCTACTGCTGTACGTGGCAGACCCAGAAGGGGGAATGCCGGAGATAATGGAACTATTAGCAGAGTTTGGGGACTTTTCGGGGTACAAACTAAATTTGGGCAAAAGCGAGGTTTTTGTGATACACCCGGGGGACCAGGGAGAGGGTATTGGGAGACTCCCCTTCAAGCGAGCAGGAAAGAGCTTTAGGTACTTAGGGGTGCAGGTGGCAAGGAACTGGGGGACCCTCCACAAGTTGAACTTTTCCAGGCTGGTGGAACAGATGGAGGAGGAATTTAAGAGGTGGGACATGGTACCGTTGTCGCTGGCGGGGAGGGTGCAGTCAATCAAAATGACGGTCCTCCCAAGGTTCTTGTTTTTATTTCAGTGCTTGCCCATCTTCCTCCCTAGGGCCTTCTTCAAAAAGGTGACGAGTAGCATCATGAGCTACGTGTGGGCGCATGGCACCCCAAGGGTGAGGAGGGTCTTTTTGGAGCGGAGTAGGGACAGTGGAGGGCTGGCACTGCCCAATCTCTCGGGGTACTACTGGGCGGCAAATGTGTCAATGGTGCGCAAGTGGATGATGGAAGGGGAGGGGGCAGCTTGGAAACGAATGGAGAGGGCGTCCTGTGGCAACACAAGCCTGGGGGCCCTAGTAACGGCACCATGGCCGCTCCCCCCCACGAGGTACACCACGAGCCCGGTGGTGGCGGCCACCCTCAAGATATGGGGGCAGTGGAGGCGACATAGGGGGGAAATGGGAGGTCTGTTGGCGGCGCCAATAAGAGGGAACCATAGATTCATCCCGGGGAACATCGACGGGGGATTTCAGAGCTGGTACAGGGTGGGCATACGGCAGCTGAAGGACCTGTTTATAGAGGGGAGGTTTGCGAGCCTGGGAGGGCTGGAGGAGAAGTTTGAGCTCCCCCCGGGAAACATGTTCAGATATTTACAAGTGAAGGCATTTGCTAGGCGGCAGGTGGAGGGGTTTCCCCTGCTCCCCAGTAAGGGGGCGAGTGATAGGGTGCTCTCGGGGGTCTGGGTCGGAGGGGGGAAGATATCAGACATCTACAAGATAATGCAGGAGGCGGAAGCAGCATCAGGGGAGGAGCTGAAAGCCAAGTGGGAAGGGGAGCTGGGAGAGCAGATAGAAGACGGGACGTGGGCGGATGCACTGGAGAAGGTCAACTCTTCCTCCTCGTGTGCGAGACTGAGCCTCATTCAATTTAAGGTGCTGCATAGAGCTCACATGACGGGGACAAGGATGAGCCGGTTCTTTGGGGGTGAGGACAGGTGTGTCAGATGTCTGGGAAGCCCAGCGAACCATGTGCATATGTTCTGGGCATGTCCGGTGCTGGAAGGGTTCTGGAAGGGGGTGGCAAGGACAGTGTCGAAGGTGGTGGGGTCCAGGGTCAAACCAGGATGGGGGCTTGCGATCTTTGGGGTCGGGGTAGAACCGGGGGTACAGGAGGCTAGGGAGGCCGGAATACTGGCCTTTGCGTCCCTAGTGGCTCGACGAAGGATATTAATTCAATGGAAGGACGCGAGGCCTCCAAGCGTTGAAACTTGGATTAACGATATGGCTAGCTATATTCAGCTAGAAAGGATCAAATTTGCCCTGAGAGGGTCGGTACAGGGATTCGCCAGGCGGTGGCAACCTTTCCTTGACTTTTTAGATCAGAGATAGACGTTCGGGGTCGTGGCAGCAGCAAACACACAGCGGGGAAAGATCAAAAATGATAAAATCTTGAGGTGGAGGATCGAGTTCTCCACCTACAATTACGAGATTTTGTATCGCCCCGGTAAGCTCAATGAGCCCCCCGATGTCCTATCCTGAGGTACATGTGCCAGCGCACAAGTGGACCGACTCCGGACCCTACACGACGCTCTCTGTCACCCAGGGGTCACCCGGTTCTTTCACTTCAGAAAGGCCCGCAATCTGCCCTACTCCATTGAGGAGGTCAGGGCTATCACCAGAGACTGCCAGGTCTGCGTGGAGTGCAAACTTCACTTCTACCGGCCAGACCGCGCGCATCTCAGCGTGGACTTCAAAGGGCCCCTCCCCTCCACCGACCGAAACACGTACTTCCTTAACACGGTCGACGAATACTCCAGATTCCCCTTCTAAGTCCCATGCCCTGATATGACGTCTGCCACCGTCATCAAAGCACTCAACACCATCTTCGCTCTGTTTGGTTTTCCCGCCCCTGAATCCACAGTACCTGCTCAGCAAGGGCATTGCCTCGAGCTGGACGACCAGCCACAACCCCCGGGAAAACGGGCAGGTGGAGCAGGAGAATGGGTCGGTCTGGAAGGCCGTCCAGCTGGCCCTACGGTCCAAAATTCTCCCTTCTCCCGCTGGCAGGAGGTCCTCCCCGACGCCCTTCACTCCATCCGATCGCTACTTTGCACTGTGACTAATGCAACCCCCCATGAACATCTCCTTGCCTTCCCCAGGAAGTCCACCTCCGGGGCTTCGCTCCCAACATTGCTGGCAGCTCTAGGACCCGTTCTCCTCCGCAAGCACGTGCGGCTCCACAAGGCGGACCCGTTGGCAGAGAGGGTGCACCTACTCCATGCCAACCCGTAGTACGCCTGCGTAGTGTACCCCGACGGTCGCCAAGACACAGTCTCCCTCAGGGACCTGGCACCAGCTGGTCCCCCCCCATCTGCCCCGGCGCCACCCTTCCTCCCCCCAGCTCGCCTCACCACAGCCCCCGCTTCAGGACGATCCGTCCTCCCCTTGTTGCCACTTGGGGATGAAGATGAGGTCTACACGCTCCCGGAGTCACTGGCGACCGAGCCCGCGCCTGAATTGCCACCGGGACTGCGGTGCTCACAACGGAGGATCAGGGCACGCGACCGGCTGAATTTGTGAACTTTCCCAAAACTTTCATCTGCCAGGGGCATCGAAGGCCACGGGACGAGTTAAGCAGCTGGCTGCCTCCACCTCTGATGTGCATCCTGGGAACACATCTAGACGTGGCGGTAGAGCTAGGAAGGCCAAGCATATCAAGGATCACTGAGTGAGGGGGGGCATAGGTAGGGGTGAGGGGGAGGTGGGTTAGGGGAGGATGTGGCATCATCGGGAGAGTGGGGAATTGTAAAACACAATAAACACCCTTGTACACAACTAGTATGACGCTCCTGTCACTTACGCAATGCGAGCCAACTTCCGACATCTCTCCAGGCATCCCTCCTTCCCAGGCACACCGTGTGCAGATGATGGGTGTGAGAAAGCACTCCGCAGACAGGTAGGGGTCAGACTATGGCATAGATTGAGGAGCATGTGCGCTCCACTCTCGGTGGGTTATCATCATCCCCTGCCCTCGACGGTGACCCACTGACAGTGGCAACACAATCCCAGCACCCTGGAGTGATATAACACATACCCTGGGCGGGTGGAAGATGGGGGTGGGTAAGGTAGCGATGATGGACCAGGCCACGTCCTAAGTGAATCAGGTGAGTATGCAGGCCCTGCTGGTCTGGCACCACCGCATTATCTTCCTCCTTTGTGGTGGCCACATGTTCCCCATCACCAACCTCCATTTCGTTGCCCCGCTGCTGTGCGAGGTTGTAGAGGACACAGCAGACCACCATAAAGTGGAGGGTGTACTGGAGTGCACCACCACAGCAGTTGAGGCATCGGAACTGCATCTTGAGGAGTCCGATGCACTGCTCAAACACAACCCAGGTGGCCACATGGGCCTTGTTGTACTGGGTCTCTGCTTCGGGCTCCAGCCTCCATACCGGCAACATTAGCCAGGTCCTCAGCGGGTACCCCTAATCCCCCTAGAGCCAGATGCTCATCTTCGGGTGGTCCTCTAAGAGGCCGACCATGTGCCAGACCAACTTACGAACCCTTGGCACATCTCTCCAGGCATTCTTCCCTTCCCAGGCACACCGTGTGCAGGTAATGGGTATGAGAAAGCACTCCGCAGACAGGCAGGTGTCAGACTATGGCATAGATTGAGGAGCATGTGCGCTCCACTCTCAGTGGGTTATCCGACTGCCACATGATGTAGCTGTTGAAGCATGCACACACGAGCATGATCTTCTTGCGATAGTCGCACCAGAGTTATATATTGAGGGAGTGGAACCCCTCTGCTAATGAAGAGCAGTCCTAGATGGCCCGGTGAGCGCAGGGCAACGAGAGTGCCATCCACTACCCCTGGACCTGGGGCATCCCGGTGATGGCGGAGAAACCTGCTGCCCGGGCACCTTGCTGGGTGTGGTCCATGTCAAAGTTGATGTAGTTTTCTGCCCGGGAAAGCAGGGCATCCGTGACCGGTCGGGTGCACCTGTGGGCTGTGAGATGCCACACAGGTCCCCGCTCAAGCCTGGAATGATCCTGAGGCATAAAAGGTTCAGGGCTGCGGTGACCTTGATGGCCACCGGAAGCAGGTGTCCTCCTCCTCCAGTGGTACCAGGTCCACGAGGATATGGCACAGATTCCGCACCGTCTCCTTGTTGAGGCGAAGCCTCCTGCGGCACGAGCTGTCCATCATCTGTTCGAATGACCAGCAATGCCGGTACACCCTGGGCCTTCGCGGGACTCCCCCTCTGGATCCTTCCCTAGCCTGATGGGTGGCCGGGTCCTCAACGTATGGGGCATGGTCTGGCACATGGTCGCAACTGGCACATCTACTGACACCGCCTCCGGTGTCTGGCTGCCCGGTTACCAGCAGCACCACTAGGGAAAATTCTGCAGGGTCCAAAATCCCTGCCATAGCGTTCAATATCTGTAAGGCATTGGGAGAGGGTGTTAGACTGGGCATGAGCAGTGCGAGTAATGGCGATGGTGAGGCTTTTTTCTCGGTTCCACAAATGTGCATTGAAAGAGGATTTGCAGACAGAAAACAGACTAAATCTCATATCAAATTCTGACAGTGTTACTCTATTCATCACAATCTGGATATAATTTCCCTTTTAAGTGTAAACATTGAGTTCCGGTCATTACCACGCACTGTGTAAATGTTTTCCTCAAACCTCCCCAGTAATTTGAACATTCGGAATTCTCCCTCTGTGTACCCAAACAGGTGCCGGAATGTGGCGATGAGGGGATTTTCACAGTAACTTAATTGCAGTGTTAATGTAAGCCTACTTGTGACAATAATAAAGATTATTATTATTACACTGACAAACAATGGTGGCTCCCACCCCGGAACCCTTCATTCCCCCATTGTTACCCCCCCGAGCCCCACCCCACCCCCATCCCGAAACACCCTGCCCATACACTCGTGGCAGCAGTGGGCCCTCCTCACGGGACCCAGACCCTGTACCCTGGACAACCGCTCATAACGCCACCTGGACCGGTTGCTGGTCACCTCCCCGTGGCACTCACTCACCCTCCGGCCGTGGACATGTCCCCGGAGTGGTGCCCCATATCCTGGGTGTATGGATGTTAGCTGCTGCGTCCGTGGTGTTGCCTCCCGCAGTGTTCAGACACAATGTCCAGGCATCACGGTCTGATTGGGATGCTAGGCAATGAATCTGACATGCTACATGGCCCGCCCACCCAGAGGAATTCAATTGAGTTGTGTGAAGTGCTCACTTAACCACGATTACCAAAAGCCTTCAGCCGCACAACCAGAGGCCTCGGCAGTCGGTGGGGGTTATGGATGGTGGGTGAGGCAGATGGGCAGGGACAATGGTTGCCCAGAATGGACACACGATCCATTCGCACTGCTGCTTCACGGCACAGAGGACCAGGTTCGATCCCGGCCCTGGGTCAGTGTCCATGTGGTGTTTGCGCATTCTTCCTGTGTCTGCATGGGTCTCGCCCTCACAAAACCCAAAAAGATGTGCAGGGTAGGTGAATTGGCCATGCTTAATTGCCCCTTAATTGGAAAAAAAAATCATTGGATACTCTCAATTAAAAAAAAGATTCTCACGATCCAGGGGTTGCATGGTGGTGGCGCACGCGGTTGCCCTCCGGTTGCCCCCCACAGCACCTCACCCCCATCCTCCCATAGCGGCCCACCTCAGCGGAGCATCCCTTCCTCCCCAGCTCAGGGACCCCACCCCGCGCTGGGCATTGGGGTGGCAAGCCCAACGTGCCTGGGCTCTTTGCCTGTGAGCAAAGATGGCTACTCGCCTCCTTGGCTCCCCACAGAAGCCCTTCCACCAGGTTCACGTTTTTAAAAAAGTGTACTAATTGCCGCCAGTGTGACCACTTTCTGGGGAGACCGATGAATCACGGGATGCCGTTGGATAAGGGGTGGCTCCCATTAATTGTCTGCAAATAGGGTTTAAGTGGTAATAATTTGTTTCCCGCCGCGCTATGATGAGATCCCAATTTTGCATTGCAAACTGACGCTTGGCAGGGTTCTCGTTTTCAGCCTCTCCCGCTATTCACCGGCCTCGTTCCGCTCGAGTGAGAGCGCAAGAAGGGCAGAGAATCGCACCCCTTGCTTTTTGTGATTTTGTCCTGCTGTCAAATTCACATGATGGACCTCGGGTGTCTTTGGTGGAAACATTCCAGAATTTTGACATGACTTCTATAGCAGTTCCGTGATAAAGGGCCAATGGAGAGTGATTTTAGTCTTCAGTTCATGTCATGCTGATCTCAGACGTGAGCATGGAGTCAGCCTCAGGCAGAAAGTAGCTAATTTAAGTATGGTATCATGATCTAGATTTTTTAAATTGTTTTTTTTAATTGTTTTTGTTTGGGATAATGAAGTTGTTTAATTTTAGTATTGTTTAATTGAACTTATTTTTACATGTAGTGGCATCAAATGTTGCACTTTATAATTACAATGTCTCATCTGCTGAAAAGAATCATTTTATACTTTTAGAAATGTGATAACAGAATTGTAAAGTTCTCAATCTTTTTTACAGACTGATGTGCTGTGAGAAAGCTTTAGCTGAATACCTTGAGACTAAACGACTCACATTTCCAAGATTCTACTTTGTTTCTGCAATGGATTTATTGGAAATTATTTCCAAAGGAGGTCAGCCAAAACAGGTAAAGATTCCATTGTACACTGCACATCCTGAGAAATATTAGGTGCGCAATATGGGGCACTAAAAACTAAAATTTAGTGTAAATTGTGAGCCAATTTCCTTCAGCTGGTTTTGTATCCCTACTGAATTTTACCTCTATGTCATTCTGGATTTCACAGAACCAAAGATTAGTTAATGAAGTTGATGGATTGCATTGATTCAGGCAGATGTTAATTAATTGTTGGATTGTGTTGTAGCCTATTTAATGAATTAAATGATTACATTCACGAAATGAGACATCATGTAATAATTTTATTATCTCCAATAATAAGAATTATAAAACATTTATGGGATTTGACTCACTCAGACATCATTTAACAAAGTCAGGTGTATCTCATTCATGTCTTATATATGATTTATTGAGTTTTCTGGGTTTAACTAGCTGAGGAATGGATTATCTAATATATTTATTGCACTTGATTCACTCAACCAGATATAACTTAATAAAGTAAAAACTGAAAATGCTGGAACACTCAGCATGCCTGTCAAAATATATGAGGAGAACAGGGAACTGAATGCTTTAGTTACAGATCCCCTGTTCTGATGAAGGGATCATACTTGCTTGTCTGTTCTCTTTCCAGACGCTGACTGACCTCTTGTATGCTTGTAGCCTTTTCTGATTTTGCTTCAGATTTTCACTGTCTTTAATGTTTGCTTTTTAAAAATAATTTAATGAATTTTCTGCATTCCAGTCATAGAAAATTTAAATGATTTTGATTAATTGGATTGATTTACCAAGAGATTATTTAATGGTGTTCATTCAGACTCAGAAAATGTAATGAATTCATTGGATTTGATTCACTCAGCCAGACATAAAGAATTTGCTGGATTCCATTCATTGAAGCACAGATAATTTAATGAATTCAGTGAATTACGATGAGATTATTTAATGACGTATAGGAAATGGCAAGGAATATGGATAATACTCACAGGGGAGCTTTTGAATACAATGCTAGTCTAGATAGGAGTCTTGGCTGAGTTGTAGAGCTAGTTGTGGGAGAGAGGGCAGTAATACTTTGAAAATAAGTGAACCATAACGAGAAGGAAACAGTAATAACCTATAATGGGGCTAAATCGGGCATTTGCAGGTTTACTGAAATGGGACTCAGACTGAGACCAGAATGGTGCGGGGTAGTGGTAGGGTGGGGGAGGTCTGTTGTAAATAAAGTTAAATTAATTCACAGTGGAAAAAGTGTGATGAAAATATAACAACAAGCAGTAATGTTTTCGAGACAGGAAATGCAAGCAGATGTAAGATTTTAATGATTTTTAAATAATTTGGTTGAAAGTAAAATTAAGTTTTAAGTAAACCAAAGATATTTTACAATAGCATTATTTAAACACTGCCTATAATCCTACTGCTTCCTAAATCTAGAACCATCTCCAATACAGTCTCTAAGATCTTCCTTCCCAGATGTTCCCAAGAGCCTTTTTCTAATGTTTTCTGAGCATATGTTAAATACATTAAAAATAAGTTCTGCTATAGGGATTTTAAACTCTGTTTGATCATCCATATTCAAGTCAAAACATTTGTTTTATTTGGGACAATCAACTCCATTACTTCAGATAATTATGTATGTCTTTAGCAACTAGTTTGATGATGCAATCTACATTGAATCAGAAACCGGTGCAACCTTTCAAATGGTGAAATAAAGTCTACCTGGTTTGTTAATTTGCTTTGAAACAAATTGGTCACTTATCTCTTTGACCGAGGTTTTGGTTATCTCATCTAATATATCCTTATGGGGCGGGATTCTCCGCCGGCGGGATGCTCCATTTTGCCGGCAGTCCGGGGGTTTCTCGACGGCGTGGGCTGCCCCACAATGGGAAACCCCATTGACTGGCCGGCAGGACGGAGCATCCTGCAGGCGAGGTGAAGCAGAATTGTGGCACGCCGGGGCGGAGAATCCCACCCATGAGGTTTAGTGTCATACATTGGTTTTATAATGGATGTTATAGGCGCTATATAAATTTAAATTGTTTGGTGCCAAGCATAAATTAGGGCAGTAGTCAATCACATTTTGAGATCCATCAACTGGATATGGTATCTTTTCTTTCATTGAGGCAGCATAAGAAAAAGCAAAGTCCTAATGAGGGTTAATCTTGCGATGTATAACACATCATGTTTTGGGGTTACTTTTTGTACTTTTTCTCAAGATATTAAGCGCTTCCATATTCAAATTAATCTTGTAAGTGAGCATTGACTCCTTGCACCTTCAGGTAAAATTTGCAATGTGCCTACTAAATGAACAGAAAACGTCTTCATTAACATGTCGTAGCAATCACCATCACCTTCTCTAGGGAAATTGAGGATGGACAACAAATGCTGACCTTACCAACAACACTTGCGTCCCTTGAAAGAATTTTTAAAAATTGACAGTAATTAAGTTTATCTAGCTTCTTGTGATAGAAAATAAAATAGTCCACAAACTGTTATGAATGACTTTCATATGCAGTGTTTTTTTTCTCGCTAATTATAGAATTTATTTGCGTTAGTCAAGTGTCTTCAGAGGTTCCAAAGAAACTCACCCATTTGAAAAATCAAAGGCCGGGATTTCTGCTCCCGCTCATGTCAGGCTAGTTTTGCAATCAGAGCAAAATTATATATTGTGAGATGGCCAAAGTCATGTTTCACATTGGTGTAAAAACAGGAAGCGATCATCCCTCCCCTGTCGGTGACAGACCTCGTTTCCTGCCATTCATTGTCGGGCACCTCATTATAATAAATTAGTGTGTTATTGAGCCCATATGCCGGAATCATGCCCCATGTCAAATAATATGTCCATGGTGGCGTGGTGTCGGAATCATGGTGCAAAGCACAACTGGTCTCAGAAGACATGCACCTGGTGATCAGTATTCCCAGGGGAGATCAGAGGTGAGTATAGTGCTCGGGGGAGAGAGACCTGCATAGGTAATGCCATGCTGATGCCAGAGTTTGCCAGCTTGATGCCACAGTGGGGTCAAGGGGTACACCTGCATGAAGATTGTTTTCTGGTGTGCTCGCTGTGCTCTGGGCTGGCCTTTAAAAATTGGCACCTGGATCATCAATTTGCTGAGTTGATGGCGGACAGATGAATCAAAGGAGGCCTGTCAGCGATACATTGTGAAATCCCTCCCTGCTCTTCAGAGTCCCCCACTATATGGTGGAAAAAGCTGCCATTGCTCTTAGCGGCCTCAATGCCACATTTCCCGCCCAATGTCAGCCTTCCTCAATGTCAGAGAAAATCGCGGCCTATGTTTTTGACACTGTCCCTGTGACCATGCAAATTTAACTAACTGTGTTAAAGTCAAAAGGAACTGCGGACCAAACCCATTTGAACATAACTACACAATACTTGTACTTCACTAAGATAAAACTTCAACATTCTGGGTGCGATTTACCGACTGTGTCCCGCTGGAGTCAGGATGGAATGCGTCCTGTAGTTCCCATGAGATCCCTCTTTCAGGATTCCTGATGGATGTTATGCCCCGCTAAATCTAACCAAATCTCACAAGATGGCACGATCTGCTCATTAACTATCCCCACGCAAGATCTAACTGTCCCCCAGGATTTACTGGCCTCGCTGACGTAACGCCAGCTGGGCGCGTTTAGTACTGTTCCCCACAAATGGGGACCAGGCAGAATGGCACTTGGGGCACTGCCAGGGTGCCCAGGTGGCACTGCTAGGTTTGTAGTGGCAGGTTTTCACTCCAGAAGTGAGGTGAGAAGGACTGCCATTGGCATCAAGACAGCTATTGACCGTGTATGGCATCATGGAGCCCTAGAAAAACTGGGGTCAATGGGAATCGATGGGAAACTCTCCGCTGGGTGGAGTCATACCTGGCACAAAGGAAGATGGTTGTGCTGGCTAGAATCATCTCAGCTCCAGGACATCTGAAGGATATTCTCAGGCCCAAGCATCTTCAGCTGTTTCATCAATTACCTTATTCCATCATATGGTCAGAAATGGCGATGTTCGCAGATCACTCACCACCCTGACTTGGAAATATATCGCTTTTCCTTCACTGTCGCTTGGTCAAAATCCTGGAATTCCTTCCCCAACAGCACATTGGGTGTACCTACACCTAAGGGACTGCAGCGGTTCAAGAAGGCAGCGCACCACCACTTTCTGAAGGGAAACTAGGAATGGGCAATATATAGTGGTTTAACCAGCGACGCCCACATCCTGTAAAATGTTTTTTTTTAATATGAAATGAAATGAAATGAAAATCGCTTATTGTCACAAGTAGGCTTCAATGAAGTTACTGTGAAAAGCCCCTAGTCGCCACATTCCGGCGCCTGTCCGAGGAGGCTGGTACGGGAATCGAACCGTGCTGCTGGCCTGCTTTAAAAGCTAGTGATTTAGCCCAGTGAGATCAACCAGCCCAGTGGGCTCATAATTTTCTGGGAAAGAGAACTGCTCAACCTCCAGTCTTTTGCCAGTTTTACATTGTTGTGTCCCCTGGCCCTCCATAATGGGTTAAACGAGAACAATCAAAAGGATTCTATCCAACACTTACTTATTTTAGAAACCTCCAAGGCTCCATTGCTCTAAAGGTAATAGATCAAAGTCCTTGAGCCTGAGTGACTGAGGATCTTTAAGCCAGATGCTTGCATGGCATTTGCACTGATGCCAGTGACAGAGTAGGTGTTTGTATTCCAGCGATCATTGTAATTTATTCATGGAGTGTTGTGATCTCTACCACTATATATGAGTGTGCGTGCATTAGGGGATGTATGACAGTACCTGTATTACAGTTTGCTGGTAAGCCCCTGCCGGCTAGCGCCGCCCCCAGGGAGCAGTATAAATATGCATGAGTTTCACTGAGATGCCATTCTACAGCTGCAGCCAGAGGAATAGCATCTCACTGTCATAAAGCCTCTCTTGTACCTTATCGAGTCTTTTGTGTGCAATTGTTAGCGCCACATGGAGCTTTAGTGATCCTGATCAGCAAGCTTTGCACTTCATTAGTCATACTGAATCCAGTGACTACAGACATCTGTGGTGTTGAAATTCATTGTACTTCTTCCAGCTATCGTGAGGCCAGTTTGCTCAGACTGCTGTCATTCAGAATAAGACATAGGAACAGAATTAGGCCACATGGCCCATTGAACCAGCTCCGCCATTCAATCGTGGCTGATATTTTTCTCACCCCAATTCTCCTGCCTTCTCCCTGTAACCCCCAATCCCTTATTAATCAAGGACCTATCTATCTCTGTCTTAAAGACACTCAGTTGTTTGGCCTCCACAGCCTTCTGCAGCAAAGAGTTCCACAGATTCGCCACTCTCTGGCTGAAGAAATTCCTCCTCCTCCTCATCTCTGTTTTAAAGGATCGTCCCTTCAGTTTGAGGCTGTGCCCTCTGGTTCTAGTTTTTCCTTCTGTTGGAAATATCCTCTCCACACCTACTCTATCCAACCTTGCAATATCCTGTAAGTTTCTATAAGATCCGCTTCATCCTTCTAAACTCCAACAAGTACAGACGCAGAGTCCTCAACCGTTCCTCATACTATAAGCTCTTCATTTCAGGGATCATTCTTGTGAACCTCCTCTGGACCCTTTCCACGGCCAGCACATCCTTCCTTCGATACGGGGTTCAAAACTGCTCTCAATACTCCAAATGGGTACTCACCAAAGCCTTATACATCTCTGCCCTCTCAACATGAATGCTAACATTGTATTTGCTTTCCTAACTGCTGATTGAACCTGCTCGTTAACCTTAAGAGAATCTTGAACTAGGACTTCTAAGTCCCTTTGTGCTTCTGATTTCCTAAGCATTTCCCCATTTAGAAAATAGTCTTTGCCTCCATTCTTCCTTCTAAAATGCATAACCTCACACTTTTGCACATTGTATTCCATCTGTCACTTCTTTGCCCTCTCTCCTAGCCTGTCCAAGTCCTTCTGCAGCCTCCCTCCTTCCTCAATATTAACTGTCCCTCTGCATATCTTTGTATCATCTGCAAACTTAGCACCAGTACCCTCAGTTCCTTCTTCCAGATTGTTTTTAAAAAACAAATTTAGAATATCCAATTCATTTTTTCCAATTAAGGGGCAATTTAACGTGGCCAATCCACCTAACCCGCACATCTTTGGGTTGTGGGGGTGAAACCCACGCAGACACGGGGAGAATGTGCAAACTCCTCACAGACAGTGACCCAGGGCCGGGATTCAAACCCGGGTCCTCGGCGCCGTAGGCAGCAATGCTAACTACTGTGCCACCATGCCGCCTTCTTCCAGATTGTTAACGTGCATTGTGAAAAGTTGTGGTCCCAACACCGACCCCTGAGGGACACCACTAGTCACCGGCTGCCAGCCTGAAAAGGACACCTTTATCCCCATTATCTACCTTTTGCCAGTCAGCCAATCCTCTATCCATCCAGTATCTTACCCGTAACACCATGGGCTCTCAACTTATTTAACAGCCTCCTATATGGATCCTTGTCAAAGGCCTTCTGGAAATCTAAATAGATCACGTCCACAGGCTCTCCTTTGTCTAACTTTCTTGTAACCTCCTCAAATACTTCTAATAGATTTTTGAAAGTAGCAACACTGGGCGGGATTCTCCGACCACCTGCCGGGTCGGAGAATCGCCGGATGGAGGTGGAGAGGGGGGGGCGAGTGCCGGGGAGGGGGGTGTGGGGGGTCCGGGCAGGTCGAGTGCCGGGGAGGTAGGTCCAGTGCCAGGGAGGGGAGGGCGCGTGCCAGGGAGGTGAAGGCGCATGCCGGGGAGGGAGGGGGAGGGGGGGGGAGGGCTGGGGAGGTGAGGTCGAGTGCCGGGGAGGGGGGGACAGGGAGGTGAGGGTGAGTGCTAGGGAGTGAGATCGAGTGCCGGGGAGGGAGGTCGAGTGCCAGGGATGGGAGGGCGCGTGCCGGGAAATGGGGGGGCCTGGAGGTGAGGGCGAGTGCTAGGGAGTGAGGTCGAGTGCCAGGGATGGGAGGGCGCTTGCCGGGGAGTGGGAGGGCAGGGGAGGTGAGGGCGAGTGCCAGGGATGGGAGGGCGCTTGCCGGGGAGTGGGGGGCAGGGGAGGTGAGGGCGAGTGCCGGGGAGGGAGGGCGAGTGCCGGGGAGGGAGGGCGAGTACTGGGGAGGGGAGGGGCGTGCCAGGGAGTGGGGGGGCAGGGGAGGTGAGGGCGAGTGCCGGGGAGGTGAGGATGAGTGCCGAGAGGCGAGGTTGAGTGCCGGGGAGGGGTGAGTTTGGGGAGGTTGTCCGCCTGGCCAGGCGCCAGCTTCTAACAGTCGCGATCATGCAGCCCATGGTACCTGGCTGCGGGGGGAGGGGTGTACGGGCAATGATGACATGTCACCTATCCCCCACCCCGTGCAGGTCATTATGTTTGGTCATCACCCAGCGATGTTGACCACCGTGGCGGGAGCCGCACTTCTACATGTTGCCCTGGGGTAGCAGGAGTGTGCCAGGGAGGCGGCGGAGGCTGCCGCAGAGGAGTGTACTGCAGGGACGCAGGTGGCAGGCGCCCAGGCTTGAGGGCGCCCACCCGACAGGACGAGGAGGAGGTGGTGGTGGTGCCACGGAGACGCCCGATTGAGGTCCGTGTGTACCGGCCCCGCTCATCGTACCAGAACCTCACAGACCGTGCATGCAGGAGGAGACTCCGGATGAGCCAGGAAACTGACGCCCATATCTGCCACCTGATGGCACACCTGGCACCACGTGGCACTGGGGTAGGGCATCCTCACCCCTCACCGTCAAGGTTACAGTGGCCCTGAACTTTTATGCCACGGGGTCATTCCAGGTGCTGACCTGTCCAGCATCTCTCAGTAAGAAGTCTTACAACACCAGGTTAAAGTCCAACAGGTTTGTTTTAAACACGAGCTTTCGGAGCACGGCTCCTTCTTCAGGTTCACCTGAAGAAGGAGCCGTGCTCCGAAAGCTCGTGTTTGAAACAAACCTGTTGGACTTTAACCTGGTGTTGTAAGACTTCTTACTGTGCTCACCCCAGTCCAACGCCGGCATCTCCACATCACAGCATCTCTCAGGCAGCGGTGCAGCGGTGCATTTGTGCAGTGACAAAATGCCCTATATGCCATTGCGGACCACTACATCCAGTTCCCTTTGGACCGGGCCAGCCAGGATGCCCGGGCAGCAGGCTTTGCTGCAGCAGCCAGGATGCCCACGGTCCAGGGAGCGATCGATGGGATGCACATCGCTGGGCGGCCACCTGCAGATAACAGGGCCGTGTTCACGAATAGGAAGGGGACCTATTCCATGAACTTTCAGTTGGTCTGTGACCACCCGGTACCCGGGCAGTGTACATGACTCATTCGTATTGGCGTGATCTTTCATCCTCACCATTGCCGAGGGACGCCCCACCCGGCTGAGGGGCTGGTTGCTGAGCGACAGGGGTTATCCGTTGCGGTCGTGGTTGATGAGGCCACAGACTGACGCGGAGAACCGCTGCAATGATGCCCATGCAGCAACAAGGGGTATAATAGAGAGGTGCTTTGGGCTGCGAAAGATGCGCTTCAGGTACCTGGACCTCTCTGGAGAGGCCCTGAAGTACCCGTCAGATAGGGTCGGTCGCATTGTTGTGGTCTGCTGCGTCCTGCACAACATAGCCCAGCAGAAGGGCGACGTGCTTCAGGCAGAGTAGAGGGAAGGGGAGGAGCAGCAAGATGAGGTGCAGACGTGCCCAGATGAGGAGGATGGGGGCAATGGTCAGGGGGCTGGACATGGACGGGAGGCTGCCCACCGTTACCGGCTGATAGCCGCCCGGGGGGCGTGGGAATCGCCGAGTATGGGCACAGACTGCACACTACGGCACCAGCCGACCACCCTCATCCCACCCACCAGCCGGCAACCCTCACCCCACCCACCCACCACCAACCACCCTCACCCCACCGGCATACACACCACCCCTCCATTGCACATCCACCTGTGGCGCAATGGGCCAGGCTCACAGGGTCTCCGTTGGAAGCGTGTCTATTGCAGGCCATGGAGGATGATGACAACCCGCTCTGCGATGAGCTCTCGGCTCTACATCGTTGGACAATGTCTGACCCATGGCTACAGTACCACCCTCCACCTGGACCGT